>NC_142133.1:64267705-64900919 GCF_024610735.1 Ursus americanus
CGCACCCTATTCCCAGAGCGACAACCCTCGCCCTCACTCTGGATTACTTGAAGGAGCCCAACCATGTTTCCGAATCCCTAACCTCTTTCAGAAATTACGACTGATGGAGAGCAGGGGAAGAGAGAGGGCTCTCTCACAGGAACAGAGTCCTTGGATGTCGGGAGGGGCCGGTGGGTGCAAAGATTTTTTTGCCCACCACGGAGAAGTGAGGGGGGGGAGGAGGGAGGGATTTCTGGGAGAGGAGTTAACAGGCTCCTGAGAAGGGAGGCTGCAATTCCAGGAGCTTGTCTGGGTAAGATGTAGTGTGAGGAAAAGGGTTTGACGGCTCTTCCAGCCCACTCCCCGCTCCAAGTTAAAAAAAAAAAAAGTGGTGGTGGTGGGGGAAAGAAGGATGGGCAGGACAACACGAAAATCCGAAACTTGCAGTGGTGACCCCGAAGGAATTTTCTCGCCAAGCCAAAAATGGGAAAAGAAAGCAAAAGAGGCAGTGGCGACGAGAGGAGGGCAGGGGTCCGCCCGCGCCGCCAGGTGCACCCGGGACCCGCACCTACCTGCTGGCCGCCGCCGCTGGTGTAGGACTCGGCGTGCGCAGGAGAGCCGCTGCTGCCCCGGGACGAGGTGTCAAAGTTCCCGGGATAATCCTGGTACATGATCCGCGGTGGGGGCCCGAGAGGAAACAGGGTGTTTTTCTTCCCCCGCCCTCGCCGCGGCCGCGCACCGGCTGCTGCGCGCTCGCTCCCTGCCGGCCGCGCCTCGGGCTCTAGTCTTCGCTCCCGGGCTTCTCCCCGACGGTGGCGGGTTCGGACGGGAGGCGGCGACAGCCCGGGAACCGTGCCTCCCGAGCGCCTCGCGCTGCACTTCTTCCCTGCTCTCCGAGCGCCGCGGGACCCGCGGGCCACCCAGTCCCTCCCTCTAAAAGTCCGCGCGTCCCTGGGTCCCTCCCCTGCGCGCGCCCTCCCGCTCCCGCGCGCAGCCGGAGCCCAGCCGGGACAGCCGGCCCGATCAAAAACTGTAAATTAAAAAAAGAACAAGAGCCTGGCGGATCACGCCTGCCAGGTCCGGGGGGCCCCCGATTTCAGACAGGGCAAAAAAAAAAAAAGCAAAGCGAAAAGAAAGGCTGCCCGCCGGGAGAAACTTCTATTTCCTCCTTTTAGAAAAGGAGCTGAGAATAAACTTCCTGTGGCCGACTCGCCGCCGGAGTTTCGGAGCGGCTCGGACACTTGCGGGGAGAAGGCAGCCTGCGCCCGGCCCGCGGGCTTCCAGCTGAGCCGGTGCTGGGAGGGACGCGGCCCCGCTGCCCGTGCCGCCGCTGCGGCGCCCGACTGCACCCCTTCCCCGGCGCCCGCTCCCGGACGGGCCGCCTCGCCCGGCCGCGCCTCTCTCCCTCTCTCCCCGGCCCGCCGAGCGCCGCTCACTTGCTCGTCGCTTCGCTCGGAGCCCCTGCGCTCTGCCCGAGATGAGTCACTACAATGGCACGAGTTCAACTCCACACTCTTTATTCTCCAGCCCCTGTACCATGTGGATTCACTCACGTCAACCCCAGACTCCACCTTGCAAGGGAGGAGCGCGCGGGGAGGCGGGGGGAGGAGGAGGAGGAGGAGGAAGAGGCGCCGGAGGA
Organism: Ursus americanus; assembly: GCF_024610735.1. Taxonomy (NCBI): domain Eukaryota; kingdom Metazoa; phylum Chordata; class Mammalia; order Carnivora; family Ursidae; genus Ursus; species Ursus americanus. The sequence continues at coordinate 64,269,324 of NC_142133.1, forward strand.
GGCGGGCGCAGCGCTCCCCTCGGTGCCCCGGCTCCCGGCCTCGCTGACGCCAGCCGCACACCCCGCGCGGGGAAGAAAGGCGGTGGCTGGGCAGGAGCGGACGGCCGGTGCGGCTCGGGGGCGCCGAGGCGGCCCTGGCCCTGGCCCTTCCCCACCCCCGCGCACCCCCGAGCCCAGCGCCCTTGGTCTGTTCCATTGGCGCACGTTGCCAAAGATGGTCATTTGCGTTAGAGGACGCGAGTGCGGGTTCCCTCGCTTTCGGGTGACGTGGAGGGAGAGGGATTCCCTCGCCGGCTCCCGAGCGCGCCGCGGCCTCCCCCCTCCACCGCCCTGGGAAGGGGCGCGGGGCGGGGCCCCCGAGTGCGGCCGCGCGGGTCTCGGCGCCGGGTTTTACAAAATAATCACAGCCTGAAGAGCGAGACGGGCGGTTCAGTGCGGCGCCACCGCGAGGCCGGGAGCCGGGCGCGCAAAGCAGCTCTCAGGGAGGGTGCGGCCAAGCGCGGTCGTCGGCGCCCTCCGCGGCGCCGCACGGTGCAGCGGGCGCCCTGGGCGCGTAGGGTACCCGCGCCGCCCTGCGGCCGGCCCTTGGCGGGGCGCGGCGCCGCCGGGCGGGGCCGACCTGCCTATTTTTCCCTGCGTGGCTGGCTGCCCACTGCTCCCCCCCACACACACACACCCCGAACACACACACACTTTTTTCCCGGCCCTACAATTAATTTGTTAGGAGTAGCCCTGAAGAAGAAATTAACCAGTCAAGACAGTCCGGCCTCCCTCTGTACGGGACAATTCGGACGCATCTAATAGTAACCGGGCGTTAGAAGCTAGCTCGACTGTTAAGAATTAAAAAAAAATAAAAGAGCGAGGGAGGGAGGGAGGCCCGAGGAGAGGGTGTGCCCCAACGTTGTCTTCAGCTGTTTTGGAGGGAAGTTCAGCGAGCAAAGAGTCTGGACTCCTGGGTCTTCCCGCCTCGCCTGGTGGGGCGGGGCGAGGTGCGGGTTAAAGAGCACAGACCTCGGAGTACGAACGCCAGGCTGTGCTATTTATGAGCTGTGAGATTTTGGGCGAGTCCCTTAACCATTCTGGGCTTCGGTTTCTTCCTATAAAATGAAGGGGTTGGGAAAGATGACCCTCTAGGGCCCTTGCCAGCTCTGGAACTTCAGTTCTTCTGCAGAGACAATCCGGAGGAGCACTGTACTAGGAGTCAAGGAACTTGGGTTCTGGTCCAGACATTGTTTTAGTCTCGGTTTACCCAGCCCTTAAGTGGCGCCGTCTGTACCCCCACAGGGTTCTTGTGAAGACTGTGAACACTGTGAAGCGCTGTGCTTTCTAACACGTCACAGATCCGGTCCTCAGTTTCCTTATCTGTAAAGTGGGGGAGTTGCTAGGAAAGAAAAATAGAGCCGGGAACTCAAAGCTTTCCCGGGGCTCTATATAAAGCGCTGGCGTTTCCGGGACGGCTGGCGGCATCTGGCCGCCCCAATGGCCCCAAGATACGGTAATCCCAAACAATACTCGGGGTCATTGTTTACAGCTATAAAACACATTCTGTCCCGAGCTCCATCCCCAAGGACGCGCGCAGCGAGGCGAGGCTGGCCAGACTCCTCGCACCTCCGCCCGCCGCCCTCCGGGCAGAGTCCCCAACTCCGCTGGCCCGGGAGAGGTATGCGGCCGGCGGATGTGCACACCGGTCGCGGGCACTGGGGGGTTTTTGTTTTGTTTGTTGTTATTGTCGTTTCATCCCTGAGTCCTGCCTGCCTGCGTGTTTACGCGCCTCTGCCAGCAGGACTGAGTAAATGCAGTTCTTTGACGCAAAACCGATCAACCCTTTCCCCAGCGGCAGTGGCAAAACCAGAAAACTGGGGGTGGGGACGGTGTCGGGGAGAGCGCAGGAAAAGAAATCGTGACACTTTCTCACTCGCCTCTCTGTCCTCTTCTGCGCCACACGCCACCACCCCCCCCCAAGTGCCTTAGCGAGATCTTGGGGGGGCTGCAAAGCGAGGAGCGGCCAGGACCCTCCCGGGGGCAGCCGCGTGCTGAAGCGGCGCGAACAGATGCACTTTTGGTTTTCCTTTGAGCACCAGCGGCTGCCCGGCCCTCCCCCACCTCGCGCTCAAAAATCCGGGTGCTTCTGGGTCTCTCCCACACAGTCCTTCCAGTAATGCGGGGGGAAAAGAGGAGGGGGAAAGGGAGCGGGAGCTTCCTCCGCGGCCTCCGCCGTCCCGGGCGCGCCCAGGCCCCGGCCGGCGCCGCCGGGAGCGCGCGGGCGGGCGAGCGCACCCTCGCGCCCTCGCCCGCCCCCGCCCTGCGTGCTCCCCGGCCCTTTCCTTTCTTGTGGGTTCCCGTAAAGCCCAGCAGCACCGAGACGTCTGCAGAGCATCACGGAATCTGTGCTGATGCAAGTCGCTAGCCTCCCTTTGGTGAGCCCGGCCTGCCTCGGAGCGCTTTGATCCCGGTCTTCCCCAGCTCCAGAACTTGGGCTGGCTCCCTCTGGCCGCCCGGAGGCCTGCGTTCTACGGCCTGCCCTCACCTTTCAGTCCCCGAAGCGCGAGACACCAGAGCTACGCCCCGGTGCTGCGGAGACGGGCCCTATGGTCCCGTTAGTGCCTCAGCCAAACTGTGGATGCCAAACTGAGAATTCAACCTCCAAGCCCAGTTTATTGCCTCCTTCCTGAGGAATCATTTCTGATCACCCGGTTAGAAAGGGTCCTCTGGCTCCCTGGAATAACACACTAAGAATAGAGGCCATCATCCTTCACGGAGCCCTTACCAAGAGTCAGGCACCAGGCCGATTACTTTAAGGGATTGTCTCATGCAGTGCTCCCAACAAATGTTTGGCGTGGGTATGATTCTTTGGTTGCAGATCAAGAAAGTGAGATTAAGTAACTTGTCCAGGAGATTTGGTTAGTGGGTTAGTGATCTGGTTGGAAATGCAGCTGGGCCTCTGCAACACCCGGTTCTTCCTCTTACCCAGGACACGGCATGACCTGCCTCCTACTGGCATGTCCGTTTCTCTCTTCCTGGTCTCCAGAAAGCATAGACTTCACTTGGTGCATGACTTTGTCCTACACTTAGCCGTGCTCCTTAGTTCTTAGCTGAATAAATAAACAGCCTAGCATCATGGTTCAGCTTAGGGAAAGGTCATGTCGGGTGTGAGAAGCAGAGGAGAGAGAAAAGGGATAGGGAGAAGAGGATTGCTGGGGGCTCTCTTCTCACTGTCTCTCTGGGACCTCCCTGCTGGGTGGTGACCTTTCCATCTCCTCCTTTATCCCTCCAGCCCAACGTTTGGTCCCTGACTTGAATCCCAGAATGGCTGCCTTCTCTGGGCTGCACTGGCCCACACATTTGAGCACTGGACAGTTCATGAAACCTTTCACATACATGGCCTCACTTGTCCTCACACAACATCGCTGCCAGGGACGTGACAGCAATGGGGTTGACTCTGGATTGCCAAAGAGGAGGCCAAGGAACAGAATGGCAAGGCAGCCTACTCAAGATGTCCCAGGCTGTGGGTGTCAGAGCCTGAGCTCCGAGCCATCCCACCTGACTTTACACCCAGTGCTCTGCCCGTCACCTACGCTCCCAGCCTCGACGGGCCAGAAGCAAACTCCATGTCTTAATGATAAATGGTCCTCTATGCATCGTGCCTAAGCAAATCTGCCATCATTTCTCTGTAGTAAGCCATACATTTTGATGATCTTTGAACATTTCTGAAAGCTGGTGCGTCTTATATTCAATGACTATTTAATATGGAAGCATTTGAGTTCGTCCAAAGATCTCTGGATCAGTGAGGAGTCTATCAGGAAACAGACTTGGGCCCAGCTGGCTCAAAGGTAGAGGCTTTTATGGAGAATCTCCTCCGAATAGAGATGAGGGCAGGGCTAAGAGAACAAGGGACCTTGGCACCCAGAGCCTGGTAACAGCTGGAAACTGTGACCACCCCTAAGATTGAGAAGCGGAGGAAACAATGTTATTAGAGGCTGGTGTGCCCTGGTGCTGAGGAAGAGGGCCACCAAGGAGGACAGAGAGAAGCAGCCACCGCCAGAGAGTCCTGCAGGGGGTGGGGTTAGGGAGGGAGGCCAGACCCCTCTCTCTCATTCCCTTACCCCATCTCTAGCCAAAGGCAGTCCACTGAGGTCAGCCCCCCAGGACATACAGAAGGGCAAAGAAGGGTGAACAGTGGGTCGGGTGGGGGTGGGGAAGGGGGAGGCACACTCAGCAAAGTGGGGAGTAACCATATGAAGATGCTGTTAAGCCCAGGTGTATCTTCTCATGGGTGGCATTTCAGGATGGGGGCGGGACGCAAGGCCATCAATGGGTCCCACGCCTCCCCCTGAGTGGGGTTGAGCTTCAGAATAGGCTGCACAGTCTTTTCACACTGCACCTCCCCTCCCTTTAAACCTTACAGATACACTGAGCCACGAATCCTAAGGGAATGTGTCCTCTCCCTCAGGTGTGGGGGCAGAAGACAAGTGGGGAACTACGGATTGAAAAGCGATCAGCATCTGGGGGAAAGAGCCGAGTGAAGAAGCGATGCTGGCTCCCTCCCCTGTGGCCTCTTTTAAATTCCAAGGAGGACCCTCCCAGCCTGAGTGTTCTGAGAGGTGGTGGCCGTACCTGTGCCCACCACGGTTCCCATCTCGTGTGCAAGGCATGCGCTAATGAGAAGAAATGAAAGGACGTCCAGACACCCTCAGTCTAGAGGCCGGCATAAATAGTAATATCGAAACTGCAGTGTGCTGCATCGGGCTGACCGTCCCACGTTAAAAATTCAAGCCCTACCCTAAGAGGAGGGCGCTGTATTCACTGTATTTTTACCGCAATAACACATAAAAGCAAACAGCAAAAGCTTTTTGTTGCTTTAGCCCACCTGTGGAGTTATACTGAAGTTTGTGCAAGACTTTTCAGAAAGCGTATGGAAAGGAGGCCTTTCTGGCCACCTGCTTATGGCCCCGGAAAACTCTGAGTAGTCAACGCCCCAGAAAGACTGCAGCAGGAGGAGGGTACCCCCCAGTTCGTATTTTGTTAAGCCGGGTCCATTCCAGAGGTAAAGCATGCGGTGCTATTATTCAGAAATTATCTTCAGGAGTTAGAACAGAAGCTACTGTTTGTGGGGTCCGCAGAGGAGGAACAGGAGAACTTCCCTCGCTGCTCGTTCCAGGTCTCAGAGCTGCGCAAGGAGAGGCAGCTTAGGGTTGGGATCCCAGCTGGGCAACGAGGCCCAAGCATGATGATGCTGTGGCCACCTGTGTGACCTGGAGTAAGTCTCTTGACATCCCCAGACTTCTGCTTCCTCATCTGCTACCCAGAAACTGGACGGAGCATAGGGTCTGTCTTAGGGCAAAGGGGAGGTAGAGAAGTCCTAAAGGGGGAACCTCTTTGCCTGCCACTCCTCTGTCCAGAATGAGTCTCCTGCCAGGCTGCTTCGAGGTCTGCTCGGGAACATATCTTTCCACCCTCCTGTTCTAAGGACCCAGAAGTCCAGGAGAAAGGGGCTATTTGGCCCCAGCGTGAGCTCTCCTCCATCCCCTGCACTGTGCCATTCCCAGGACAGAGAGGCTCCAGGGAAGTTCCACCCACTTCTAATCTGATCTGATCGGAGCCTAGGACCCTGCCAGGCTGTAGCAGCCATCCACTGGCATGCTGGGAAAAGGAGAGCATAAGACAAGCCTGAAGCCTGGATGGGCTCTGCCCTCAGGCGGCTCCCAATCTAGCGAGAAGAAACAGGAGACACACACACAGTAGTGGGGGCCTCAAGCAGTCACAATGGGGACAGCTATAAAAACCTTTTATAGGGCTTACCTTGCACCAGACAATGTTTTAATTGAGTCATGTATATTAACTCAGTTAATATTCACAGGTACTCTATGAGGTGGTTATAATTATTATTCCCAGTTGACAAACGAGGAAAATAGAAGTCAAGAGAGGTAAACTCACCCAAATTTCCAGAGCAACACAGAAACAGAGCTGGGATTTGAACGTGTGTATCCAGGCCCCAGACTCTTGGTACAGAAGATGTTAATGAATCTTCCTGATCACATGGCACTGGGCCATTACAAACCATCTCTACACACACGGACACGTCACCCACTAGGGTTTTATCTGATCTCAGCGGTCTATGCAGCAGACAGGGCCCCCATTACCGGTCCTCTCTTCCAGATAAAGAAACTGAGGTTGAGGTAAGGTAAGTCATGGGCTCAAGGTCACACCAAGCTTGCATGTGGAGCAGGGGGTACCCAGGTCTCCTGACTCCCATGGGTCAGGCTTCCTGCTTTACTCCTCCACGTACTGGGCCCACAGGGGATATAAGTGGGGCCCAGAGAAAAGCCAGAACCAGGAGACCTAGTTACTTGTTCCAGAGCACCTGAGTTGGCGATCTGTAACTTGTAACTGAGAGAGTTACCTCACCTACCTGTGAGCACAGAGAGCACCTACTGTGTGCACTTACTCTTTGCCAGACATTTCAAGAAAAAGAAAGACAGACAAGGAAGTGGCCGTCCTCCAGGAATTTGGAAAATGATGAGGGATGAGAAAGACTCTCAAACAGCTTTACTACAAGTCATAACACAATAAGCCCCCAAGGGAGCTCCCAGGGTTCTCTAGTTAATGCAGAGGCTGAGACTGTTATCAGATGGAACACATCCAAAAAGGCCTCATGAAGGTGGTGGCCGAGACCCTGCCCACAGGTGTCTGATGGGATGCCGCCAAGGTGAAGGTTGGGGAGGGAGCAGAGCAGGAGCGTTAGAAGGGTCTGGGTTCAGGAAAGTATGTGTAGGCTGGAGCAAGAAAAAGTTGAGACCAAGGGAATGGCCTGGACTGTAGTCCGGGGGGGTGCTCCAATATCGGCAGGAATTCCCTGTGGAAAAAGAGCTGGGCTTACGGCTCTGCCCTATGGCCCCAAAGAGGAGGCTAGGGCTAAGGGCTGGTGTTGGGGGGGCAGCGTTGCCCCCAGCCTCAGGGGCAGCACTGCCTGTGATTACCACGGGAAGTCTGGGGGAGATGTTCAGAAACAGGCCGGGACCCAGTGGGTGTTGCAAAAGGGATTCAGAAACCAGATGGGAGTCTGAGTCAGCTGACCCTGATGATTCTGTGAGCTCCACGAGGACTTGGAAATGTCCCGAGGCTGGCCTTGGAGGGGTTTGGATTTCGTTCCAGAGGCGATGCTGATACACACCAGCCTGCAGAGTGAGGAAAGGAGGCAGGAGCAGGGCTGGGGTCAGAGCTTCACCTGCACCTGTGAATTTCTTTTATAAACACACAATTTAGTGTAGGAGATGGGTCGTAGAGGAGGCCTAGGATTCTTGTACAATTTTTTTAGGTTGGATAATGGCATGCATTGTGCTTCTCTAAGATAATATCCATATTTTTAAAAATCCCTATTAAAGAACATAGGGATGAATGACAATGTTTGGGTTTTGAATTAAAATATTTCAGCAAGACACTAGTGGTGAGTATATTGTAATGTATGGAGTTGTCGAATCACTCACTATGGTGTGTACCTGCAACTGGTGTAAGCTTGCACGTCACCTGTACTTCAGCTCAAAAGAATGTTCTCGGGGCACTTGGGTGGCTCAGTTGGTTGAGCGTCTGCCTCTGTCTCAGGCCATGATCTCAGGGTCTGGGATCGAGCCCCACATTATGCTCTCTGCTCGGGGGGGGGGGGGGGGGAGCCTGCTTCTCCATTTGCCTGTCACTCCTCCTGCTTGTGCTCTCTCCCTCTCTCTGTGTCAAATAAATAAATAAAATCATTTTTAAAAATGTTCTTAAATATTTCAGCAAGAAAAGGGGAATTATATATTTTTCACACACACGTATATATGTACACACACACACACACACACACACACACAGAGTCAACAAGTATCATGTTGATCAAAAGAAACCAGAGACAAAATGATACCTACTGTATGGTCCCATTATATAAATCTTTTTAAGGCAGAATGAGTCTCTGATGTGAGAAGTGAAGACAGTGGTTGCCCTCACGGGGTCAGGCAGACGGGACGGGCATGAGTGCCCTGGCGCTGGCCGGCTCCGTCTATGGGCTGGAGCAGACTGACGAAGGTGTGCTCACTTTGCAAACACTCGGTGAGCTGTGTATACCGTGTGTGCGCTTGAATGGATGTAAGTTTTCTATTTCAATAAATTTGCCCCAAAATACCACTCCCCCCCCACACGTATGAGAGGAAAAGAGATTGAATTGTGATATATACGAGACAGAGAACAATCGGGAGTGCGCATGAGTCCTGCGTGGGCAGTTCTTGGGGAGAGCGAAGATGTCCTCTAAGGTATGCCTTAAGCATGAGATTTCAAACAATTTTGAATGCTCCCCTCGGGGTAGCACTTTTCTCCCCCCACGAATCAAGGGAAACACACCATGGGCTGCAGCCCTGTGTTTGAAAAATCTAACGTAGCTCATCACCCCGGTGGCAGGGGAGAGGATGGAAGGGAGCAGGAAGGACCCAGGGTGGAGACACAGGGAGAGAGCTAGGGAGGGACCACACAGGCCAGGGGATGGGAAGATAGAGTCCAAGTTCAAGGCTTCCGGCTGAGGGGTGCCCACCACTCACTCCCGCTGTCCAGGGTGTGTTCCGACGCAGAGGGCAGACCTGCGGACTCAGCCGGACACCCCAAGGACAATACTCACAGAAGCCCTATTGAGCACTGGCCTGGGTGTCAGCACGCATGTGTCACCCGGCACCCCACGGATCAGCTGCTGTGGGTCACTGGGCACACAGGCTGCCTTGATGGACCACGCCTCTAAAGACACACAGAGCCTGTGGAGTGGAGGCTCTGTTATCGGCACAAGTGAGCACATCATGCCATTTCCTGGGGGGGGGGGGGAGGGGCATGAAAGCCCTTGAGAGGGCAGGGGATGTTCCTGGAAAGAAGGAAGCGAGGGAGTGGGGGGGGGGGGAGGAAGAGAGGGAGGGAGGGAGGGAGGGAGGAAGAAAGGGAAGGAAGGGAGAGAGGGAAGGAGGGTGGGACTCCAGTTTTTTGTTTTGAGGTTTTTGTTTCAAGGCAGCTGTGATGTTTCCAGAAACAGCCCTGGGTCTGTAGACAAAAGACAAGGTTTGATGCCGGGCTCTGCTACTCAGAGCTGCCAAACCTTGACAAAGTCACTTCATCTCCAGACACTGAGTTCATTCACCTGCAAAGTGGGGTGAAGGCGGCTGATTTGTGCATAGCTCAAGGTGACGGAAAGGGCCATGGGCTTAGATCAAAGAAACCTGGGTTCGAATCCTGCTTCTTCTGAGAGCCAAGGGACCCTGGCAGTTACTAAATCCCTCTTCCCTTGTGATGTGGTGACAGTAATAACCCCAGGGCCGTGGGGAGGGTTCTGCGTGTATGCCTTTATATAAATATCCATCCACCATCTATTTATTTACACTCTGCCTTACTCCCAAAAGGGTTTCTGAGGCTCTGGGGAAGATTCAGCAAACAACACGGGAAGGGCCCAGCACGTGGTTAATGCTGGAAGCATAGCATTCCTTTCTTCGCCAGTCTCACAGGGCTGCAGTGAAGCGCAAATGGGATAATATTTCTGAAAAGGTCTCACAAACTGGGAATTTCCATACGGGTGGGAGCTAGAGAACGTGGGAAAGAAGGGAAGGGTTTGGGGAAACTGAGGCAGGAATGGCCATCTAGCCACCACACAGAGGAAGAGCTTGAGCTCTTGGAGCCCAGAGGTCTTGTGCCCACCAGCTAGGGGCCCATACGCTTAACGCATAAAGCAATTCCATGGCTACGGGGTCCTGTACTGTCAGAGCTGGAAAGAACACGAGAGATCGGGTGTGCCCCCCACCCCTCCCCAGCAGCCATTATACAGATGTAGACACTGAGGCTCAGAGAGGGAAACAGGCTTGCTTCAGGTCACCCAGGGCGGCGGCGGCAGAGCTGGGACCAGACTTGTTTTCTGATGCCAAGGGCAAGGCATCGTGCCCACTGCCCCATGAACTCTGGAGCCTGGTGCATTTCCCTCACTCTGGTCTGCTCCCCCCCCCCCCCCCCAAAGGCCAGTCTGCAGGAGCCTCCCTTCCCAGGGTGAATTCTAGGAGCTTCAGACAGGAAGGCTTGCTCCCCTCCTCTGCTAAGTATGCCCGGGACCCCGCCCCGGATGACGTGCCGGGGGCTCCTGAGAAGTGGCTCTAGCCAATGAATATGACCCACAGCCGAGAGCAAACACAGAGCCTTATTGTTAGGGACACTGATTACTGCACTGGGTTGGGCATTTATTTATTATCACATCTATTTCTTTTCATTAACAGAAGGCAAACATTCCCCACCCCAGTACCTGGAAGACTACTACCTGTACCAGAGGAAGGATGATGTCTCTGCAGGCTGGGCTGGGAGCAGGTCCAACTCATTTCCGTGGTCCTTCCGTCAGATCCAACTCAGGCAAGGGTAGGAGAGACTCAGGTCAGACTAAAGGAAGAACTGCCCACACCATCAGGATCCAGAGGCTGTGTTACTAAATAACCACAAACGCTGTGGGGTGGGACTGGGAGCCAGACAGAGCTGGTCCTGGTCTTCACTTTGCCTCTTGACTTTCGGCAGCATACGAAACCTCCCTGGGCCTCAGTATTTACACCTGTAGACTTTTAGGGGCTGTGAGGACTAAGTGATAGACGTGTGAGAGCAGCTAGCATCGTGGCTAATTCACGGGCACTTAATAAATAGTCCCAAAGCCGTGTCTGAGAGCACAGTCCCCCTGTCAGCTGACGGGCTTTGTACAAGCTGGATCCCAGCCGGGTTGCTCCTTCTGGGGTTTTAAAAACAGGAGAGGATAGGGGCGCCTGGGTGGCACAGCGGTTAAGCGTCTGCCTTCGGCTCAGGGCGTGATCCTGGCGTTATGGGATCGAGCCCCACATCAGGCTCCTCCGCTATGAGCCTGCTTCTTCCTCTCCCACTCCCCCTGCTTGTGTTCCCTCTCTCTCTGGCTGTCTCTATCTCTGTCGAATAAATAAATAAAATCTTTATAAAAAAAAAAAACAGGAGAGGATAGAGGCCCAGGTGTATCTCACCTGGAGGCAGGGGAATAAACCTGGTGGCCTTTCAGTCCACCCTATTCCCCTTCTTTACCTTTCATTTCAACGTTTCTGTCTTTCTCTTGGGCCTGGAGTTGGAGCTCCCCGCCCCCACCCCTCCCCTCCTCAGGCTCTCTCCTTGCCCTTGGGACGCCTCCTTCAGGCTCTTCTCTTCCCTGACTAGGAGCACCCTTCCCTGGGGAGGCCCAGATTGACTTTTTGCTCCCATTTCATAAGATCCAACCTCTTTGAGATTTTCACACCAACACCCTGCCCCCCCACCCCCCGCCCCCGCACCAAGCAAAGTTAGGAGGGATACAGTTGGGACCGTCAGCAGAAGCTGCCGTGGAAAAGTTAGGTTCAGAGGTAGCGTTACCTAAACAGGGAGGGAGGGCTGAGCAGGTGGGGTCTGAGGTCGAGGTGAGGTCTGGATCCTGGGGGTGAGCAGGTCCCACGGGGCAGAGCAACAGAGATGCTCCTTCCTCCCCTGGCTTCCTCCCGCAGGCCCGGGTCTTGGTGGTGCTAGGCAGGGACCAGAGAGGCCTGGAGCCCCTGGGAGGAAGCCATGACCCACAGCCTTGGCCAGCTGTCTGCGGCTTGAGGGAGGGGCCTCTCATGTTCCAGATTCTTGCCTCTCATCCTGTAATGGATCGTTCGTTACCTCCCACAAAGTTCTTAGCAACAATTCTGGGGATGGGAACCAAAGACCATGAACTTGAACTCAACGGTTTGGTTTACCTTCCTTTGTGAAAGCTGGAAAAGACCCCCAGGCATCACAGAGACCGCAAAGCAGCCTGGAAGTTCTGCAGGGTGATAAAAGATGGTAGTCGATAAAGGGACTCTATTTTCAAATTAGTTTGGAAAACACTGGCTTGAATGGGTACCTCTACTCAAGGCTTCTTAGAGCCTTTAATATGCCAGGGCAAGTTCTGAATAGCCAGGATGCTTTTCCCAAAGGTGTCCCATGGAAAGAGTGATACAGCCAGCTCTCTGGCGTTGTGGAGAGGAAACTGAGGCACAAGGTCCTAGGGACGGAGCCCCCAGTGAGTCCAGGTCTCCTGACCCCAGAGTCTGTACACTGTCCCTGACATCAGGACTAAGCTAGCTCATACTTTGTCTGTGTTTTTATATTGCGATCAGGGGCAGGGGGTGGTAGGAATAGCAAATTTAGTTGTTTTTTATGTGCTCAAAGGCCAGAACTAGGACCAATGAGTAGAGATTCCTGCTGAGTAGAATTTCAGCTCCACCCAGTAAGAACTTTAAAATAATTAGACCTGTCTGGACGTGAATTGAGCCAACTCATGAGGTAGTGAGCTTCCCACCACTGGAGGTATCCAAGCCCTCCCCGGCTGACTGAGCACTGCAGAGGGTTGAATAGTGCCCCCCAACCCCCGCGCCCAAAAGAAATGTCCACCGCTGAATCCCTGGAACCTGTGAATGTGGTCTTATTTGGAAAAAGTGTCTTTGCAGGAATAATGAAGCTTAGGACCGCAAGATAGGGAGGTCATCCTAGGGTATCGGGGGAACAAGTATCCTCATGAGAGCGAGGCAGGGGGCGATGATACACACAGGCGGAGAAGGCGATGACGTGAAGTCACCAAAGCTAAGGAATGCCAAGCCACCTGAAGCTGGAAATGTCCGTGCTGACATTTTGATTTCGGACTTCAGATCTGTACAACTATGAGACAATAAATTGCTGTTGTTTAAGACCAGCACATGTGCGGTAATTCGGGACGGCAGCCACAAGAGAAGGGTGGAGACGAGGATGCTGTCAAGGGGAGATGAGCACAGGTGGCTAAGGGTCGCTGTGTGGAATGATCCTCAGGTTCTGTCCTGACCCTCTGCCCACCGGTCATCACCCCTCGGGACACCTGCGATTCCGTACTGGGAAGCCCGTGCCAGGCTTTCCCATCTGTCCCGGGCAGGGGGAGCCACTGGGGTGGAAGACCCAGATTAGGAACAGCACATGGAGGTGGCTTAGTGGCCACCTGTGGCTGGTTCTTCCCGTGGCCACCAGCGAAAACACCCGTGTTGGCCTCCGAAGCAGAGTGTCCCTTAATGTCAGGGAACCTGTGAGCTGCGTCCACGCCCTGGTGGGTCAGATCATCTCCGCTGAGTGAGCAGATGGCCTCACAAGCAGGGCCATGTGTCCACCAAGCTGGGTGTGCCATCCGTCCTCAGGGCCCCTGCCTCAGTGACAGATTCAGTCTATTGCGACCCCCACACACACATGCAGCCCCACGTACAGCCTGCCCCCTCGCTGGCTACACGCGTGCACTTCTCCATGCACACAGGGCCTCTGTCGCAACGGCCGGTGCCCAGGGACAAGCGAGAACACGCCCGTCTGCCCGTCTCATCTTGCCTCGGTCCCTGGCAGAGCGAGGTCAAGCCCGAGTTGCAGGGCAGGGGAGGGGGCTGCGTTCGACGGTCTCAGCAGCAAGCTGGGGAGGCCTGAGGACAGGAGAGAGAGGGGCTGAGCCAGTGCCCCCCGCAAAGCGGCCGACTGCCCAAATGCCTGTGGTCCTTCATAAAGCCAGTCTCAGCTGCTTTGTCCTCAAAGCCAAGCCCCCAGCCAGTTGGGTGCATCGGAGCGGCTACCTTCCTCCAAAGCACAGTGAGCTTTGCCCACCCGGGCGAGCCAGGCCGGGTGCTGGGCCAGAGCCCCAACCCTGGCACACCTGTGTGTGTGGTCTGACTGGCTCACCCAGAGCCCAGCTGGCCCTCACGGGCGGGAAGGGCTCCCAGCTGCCCAGCTCTGGTCACAGCAGAAGCCCTGCCAGCCCCCAACCCCCTGACGCCCCCACATACCCCAGCCCCGAGACCCTGGACAGTCTCGGCGGTGGCCCTACTTTACTTCCTGGTTCCTGTTCTCCACTCTCCAAATTCTCCAGACCCCCATATCCAAGTTCAGGGCGAAGGGAACATGGCGTTCTCCCCTTTCTAGGTCAGAAATGTTTTGTAACCAAGCCCTCAGGCTCTGTAAATGTTTGCTCGCAGGGTTGTTTTGCTCAGCTGGGGCAGGGTTGGGCTGAAGCCCCCCTGTCCTCGATTGCCTTTGCCCCCCCCCTTCACCACCCTAATTTCAGGCTCAACTGTGCACATTTAGGGCTTAATTAAACTCTTGTCTTGCTTTCAGAAGAGACATTTTCTGCCCCAGGGAGTTGCTACCGTGCTTTGCGAGGAGGGCAGGTCTGAGCAGGCTCTTGGGTAAAGATCTGCCGGGAGGGAGAAAGAACATCGCCTCCTGGAAGCGGCAGAGCAGTGGCCAAAGGGGAACCAGCAGGGCAGGAGGCACGGAGGCCCCCAGCCTCGGTGAGGCCACCTGCAGGCACAGAGGGGCCTCCCTGCCGCCACCGCCACCGCCACCCGCCACTGCCACGGCTTGCCGCTCAATTATCACAGGTCACACTGTCCAGGTCATGCTGTTCCCGGTGCCCGCCCTGCCCTGCCCAGCCAGCAGCAGCCTCCAGCACCTTCCGCCCACTGCTGGCCGCACCCTGGACTCGCCATCTGAGATTCCTCCCAGGAGGCCAGGCCCCCACCTCGAGGAGCCTCGGCTGGAGGAGGAGGTCCAACAAGTGGGCTCTGTGATCTGGGCCCTCAACCCCGAGGATGGGCCTGCCTTGCACTGATTCGAGGAGGGGCTCTGTGGTGCAGAACTTTCTAGAGAAGCATGTCTCAGAGAGATACATGGGTTGGAGGCCTGGGTCTGCCACTTCCTACCCAGCAGATGATTTCATCTTCCCTCGCCTCCGTCTCCTCATCTGTACCTTGGGAGTGCTGTATCCTCCCACAGGTGTGGAGGGGTTGAAAGAGGCCACGTGGGAGCGAAAGCTTTTCGCTACCTCAGGTAAAAGGTTACACACATCTTAGTGTTTCTGTCAAGGCTAAGCAGGCTGTGAGCAAAACCACTAATGGAGCTTTTGGCATTTTCCCCCAAAGATCGCTCCCCCCTCCTCTCCCCAAGCCCTGCACCCCAGCTGTTCTAGTCCATGAGTATATCTCTCTGCATGCTCACCCCCTCACCGTGACAGAAGCTGAGCTTGCCGGTCCCTGCATCCCTTTCCTCAGGCTCCAAAAGCCCCCTCAGGTGTTACTCCATTGGCGTTTTTACCAACAGGGGAACTGAGGCCATTGCTCAGACCATCCAGCATGTTTGGGAGGGTCAGGGGCCAGAGCCAGGTCTCTCGACACCCTGCTGTTGTCCCA
Organism: Ursus americanus; assembly: GCF_024610735.1. NCBI lineage: Eukaryota > Metazoa > Chordata > Mammalia > Carnivora > Ursidae > Ursus > Ursus americanus. Next base: position 64,284,554 of record NC_142133.1, read on the forward strand.
AAGGTCCTGCCACTGTCACTGGAATGAAACTGCTTTCTAACGAATTCTCCGAGCTCATGCAGGGGCAATCATTAAAAACAGAAAAGATTCTGGGGAGTGTGGTGCTGAGTCAGGGGGTTGGGGACTGTCGGAACTGGAAGGGACCTCAGAAGTCTTCAAGGTAATTCCCTCGGAGAACTGGGCCCAGGAGAGAAACAGTAGCTGCCCGGTCCCATGACCTGGCCTCAAACTCCCCCTCAGCTTCACGGGCGGGGAGGTTCACTGCTCAGCCTTCTGTCCCAGGAAGCATGGTTCTTTCCAGAGAGGCCCCCAGGCAGGACATGGGAGGCTGCCCCAGAGCGCAGAGGGAAGTCCATGGGGCCACTGTCCCCAGATGATACCCAGTCATCCCAGGTGACCCTGCTGTTGCCATGCTTCTGAGAACTTCCCTATGGGATGACACGGAGCCCAGGACAGGAGGCTTTTCATCTTCCCCTGGGCTGCTGCCTCGGGCACTTCAAAGCCCTTCCTGACATGATCTCATTCAACCTCGGCCTGCCCATGGGGGGTTGGGAGGGAGTCAGGGCTGCTGGATGACCTGGACTTGGGGGTGGGGGAAGGGAGAAGTTGCTGAAGAACATGACTTGTCCAAGGTCACACCCCAAGGTCACACCCTTGAGCAAGTCAGTTTTCCTCTGTGTACCTCAGCTTCCTCGGCTCTGAAACCGTGGCCAATGATACCTAATGCTACCTGGATGGCTCGTGGCATAATTACGGGCAAAGAAGGCAAAAGCACGTCATTTGGTCCACGGTAGGTGAGAAGAAATGGTGGCTTCCTCAACCAGCCAGTTTGCTCACCTGTGAAATGGGAACAAGATGTCCTACGTCACAGGTAGGATGAGACTAAATGACAAAAGTGCCTTGTACAGGGTCTCGGCCTACGCTGGGTGCCCTAGAAATGTTGCCTCTCTTCCCCCATCTCTAGGCCAAGCCAGCAAAAGTATGCCTATGGGCCTCCTTGTATTTTCCCAAGTCTCTGCAGAGCTCAGTGGCCCAGACTCCCCTCAGCAGACAGGCAGGCTCTGCCGCTGCCCCACCAGCTTCCCCGCCAGGCGGGGTGGAAGCCCGTGCTGTCTGAGCTGCTCCCAGGGGCCGGGGGCTGTGAGTTCCAGCCCTCGTGGGGCTGCCAACTTATTGTGTGGCCTCAAGCCAATCTCCCAGCTTCTCTCAGTTTCCCCACCAGTAAAATAGGGCTAATGACCATCAGCCTCCTGCACTGGGGTGTTGTGAGAATTAATTAAGGTTTGTAAAAGGCTTTGAGATCCAGGGATGAAAGGCACTGGAGAGGGACAGAGTGTTATTATCCATTATTAGTACTGTTATATTCCATCCAAAGATCTCAAAGTCTCTTACAGACAGTAATTAGTACCTTGCAGGGGTGTTTTGAGGGTGATTAGTCCCATTTCATATATGGGAAAACCAAGACACAGAAGTTAAGTCAGAGCAGGGCAGAAGGGGTAAGAATGACCTCACTATTCCTAGAATCTGTTGCCACCATGGCCCTTGTACCCCCAGCCGTCTGGGGTACACTCGGGCATCTTCCTTGAAACCAGTCAGCCAGGGGCCACGGGGGTTGGGGGGCGTCAGAGCTGGTACCCCATCACCCGTTTCTCTGATCCTTCCCTCCCCATTGCGCTGTCCCCGGGGAGCATGCTGGGGCAGCCTGTCACCAGAAGCTGGCACTGGGGTTGGGGAGGGCTGGAAGGAGGGCAGCAGGAGGCAATGAAAGCAGAGGGCATGAAGGGACGGGGAAAGTCAAGAGCAGAGAGCAGCTCACTGTGGCAGGTCGCTAGGCACAGACTCTCCCTTCACTTCCCAAACTCCTCTTGTCACCTTGGGGGCAGGATCACATTCAGGCTTGGGTAACCGAGGCCAGCCGAGCCTTCCAAGCTATCCCTACAGGGACAGTTGAGAGGGGGAAGAAGCACAAGGCTCCAAGACTGACGAGGTGGCTGGTGCCAGATTGTCAGACCCACTGAGGGCTCCACGGACGAGAGAGCCCACAGTCCGCCTTTTCTAGAGGAGATCCATTATGCTCTCTGGGGACAATCAGGAGCCCCTGGTATGGTGGTTGGCTCCCTCCCGGGTGCTCTGCTATGTGGATACTGTGCTTATTCTTATTATTTTTTTAAAGTGCCCCAGAGCTAGTAATTTGAAGAGAGGTTGCAATTGTTTGCATCATAAGCCCTAGTTCCCAGTAAAATCAATTCATGAATGTGACGAGCCGCAGAGGTGTTCGATCGCAAACCCGGTCCCCCAGCCTGAATCCCCAGCAAGGCTGCCGGGCACTCGTCCTGCTTCACAGCCCCACTCCCTAGGACCCGTAGCAGCAGACGAGGGACACAGGTACTCAGGGGTGTGCTGGTATCTTTAATAACAAGCTCTCAAAACACAAGACAAAACCAAAAGAACCCGACAGGTAGCATTTGCCACCTTCCGTGCTGGAAATCCTTACCATGGCTGACTTCAAACTACCCATGTGGCATTGACCGGCTCACAAATTCTTAAAACTCTGACACGGCTGACTCCTTGAGCTGGTTCAAGCCAGCTCCTGCACATTGCTCTCCTCTGAGACCTGTTTCTCCAAGGAGAGAGGGGCATCTGCTACCACAGGGAGGGAGCGGGGAGGTCCCTCCATTGGTTTTTCTCAGGCACGAGAAATTCCTATGAAACCTTTGTGCGAAACAGAGCCCTGACATGGATGGAAGGAAGGAGGACCCAGGTCCCTGTTCCAAGAATTGGATTTGTAGGGGTTCTTCTCCTGGAGGTTTCCTTGAGAGGGGGTAGCAGGTTGCTAAGGAGATGGGCGTAAGCCAGGTAGGTTTTGATGAAGGGAGGGGAAAATAAGGGGTTCCGGGGAACTGCCAAAGCAAGAGGCCTTGGGACAGAGGCTCTGGCTTGAAGCCTGGCATTCTGAGCCTGCCCCTGGCTCAGACTAACAGGAGAAAAAAAACAAACAACAACAACAACAAAAAACTAGGAAGGGAGCATGAGAAATGTCTGTCAAATGACCCATCATATTCAGAAAACTGACAAAAGTTTACTACACCCACGAAATAAGAACAAGATGATATCAAAAGATGGCATTGGAAAATAGAGAAGAGCTCTTTGAAATGAATTGTGCTGGAAAAGCTTTAAAAATCCAATAGAAAAATCAGAAGGTAAAGTTGAGAAACTTTCCCAGAAAACTGAATGGAAAGGCAAAAAGTTAGAAAAAAGGAAAAATCAGAAGATTAAAAAATTAGAGAGTGAATCCCAAAGTTCCAACATCCGCCTATAATTAACTCCAGAAGAAGACAGTGGAGAAATTGTAGGGGAGAGGTAATAGAAGAAATAAATAATACAAGAAAAACTTCCCAGGACTAATGACACGGGTGACCAGTATGAAGGGACCCTCCCCCCACAGCCACCCCTCTATCAAGTGCCTAGCCACCTGCACCAGAGTGCATGACTGCGAAATTTCCAAATGGAGACAAAGAGAGGAACCTAAAAACTTCCCGAGTGGAAAGAAAATAGGCCTGTGCCAAGGATCAGGAATTAGAATGAAATCCAACTTCTCCACAGGAATGTTGAAAGCAGCAGGACAATGGAGCTATGCTTTTAAAATTAAGAAGGAAAATGATCTCCAGCCTATACTCAGGCAAACTAACAATGAAGTGTGAGGGTAGAAAAATATATACAGAATCTCGGACATGCCAGATCTCAAAAGAGATGACCTCCAGTCAATCCTTTCACTGGGAGCTGTTATGTAATGTACTTCCCCCAAAACAAGGGGAAAAGGAGGGATCTAGGAAACCAGGGAATTAAACAGGTGCATGGTAGGGGTGCCTGGGTGGCTCAATAGGTTAAGCATCTGCCTTCAGCTCAGGTTATGATCTCAAGGTCATGATCTCGAGGTCCTAGGATCGAGCCCCACATCCGGCTCCCTACTCAGTGGGGATCTGCTTCTCCCTCTCCCTCTGTTCCTGCCCCACCCTCTCCCCCTCTGTCTCAAATAAATAAATAAATAAATAATCTTTAAAAAAACCACAAACGAACAGGTGAGTGAAGAGAAGTGATAAGGGAATTGAAGAGACCCTTCGGGATGGCCTATGATCTCTCATCTGACAAAAGGGGAGGGGGAACAGACAGCCAGAGGCCCGAGCCAGTAGTGAAAGTTTGGCATTTCTGTCTCAGGAATGAAAGGGGCAGTTCACTAGAAGTCAAGAACACGTGAGCATCAGGTCTGCGAATTTGCAGGCCACCTGTTGGCAGATCTCCGTGAAAGCTATCTGACGGGTAACCAGGGGTTTTAGGTTTATTCACTGATAATTTATTTTGAAATAACTTCAAACTTATAGAAACAGTTCAAGAGCTGTTACAAAGAACTTCTATATCCCCTTCATCCAGATTCTCTGTTAATATTCTCGCATATTTACACATCTCTCTGTGTGTGTGTCACTCTCTCTATATATGTAGATACACCTTTTCCCCCCCTGAACCCTCTGAGAACAAGGTGTAGACCTAGGATGCCCCATGACCCTGAAATACCCGTTTGTATTCTCCCCAAACAATACCCTCTTGTCATTACTATCATTCAACCCTCCAAATTAGGAAATCAAAATTAGTGTAATGCCATCACTCAATCCATGGACCCCATCCACACTTCTCCAAAGGTCCCAACAATGCCTCATGTGCTTTTCTGGCCCAGGATCCAAGTCAAGATCCTGAATTGCATTAGTTGTCATGCGTCATTGGTTTCCTTCAGTCTGGAACAAGTCCTCAATCGTTCCCTGTCTTTCACGACCTTGACCGTCTTCAAGAGCACAGGCCATTCATTCTGCATGATGTCCCCCACCCTGGGTCTCTCCAGTGTATCCTCGTGCCTGGCAAGAATGCACCAGAAATGACGCTGTCCTCTTCTCAGGGCAGCACATCCGGGCATGTGTTCCCGACACATCCTACGAATAGTGATGCCAACCCTGGTGACCAGGTCAGGTTGGTGCCTGTCAGGTTTCTACACCATGAACTCACCATCTTTTCCTTTGTCTTAGATAAGTCTGTGGTGGGGAGACACTCCAAGACTACACCAATATCCTGTTCCTCGTCAAATCTCCACCCACCAGCCTTAGCGTCCTTTGACGACTCCAGCCCCATCCAGCCACAACCATGATGGCTGCCAAATGGTGAATATCTATTTCCATCACTCATCCTACATGTATTGGTTGGCATTCTACTGTAAAGAAGAGTTTTCCTTTCTCTGTCACTCATTCACTCATATCAGTATGGACTCATGGATTCCTATTTTAATCAAAGGGTTATGATCCGTTACCATAATTATTTATTGTCATCCTCACGCTGTCTCAGATCCAGCCTTCAGGCAGACTCCTGTGTTGTTTTGATATGTCCCCATTATTCTTTGGGACAAAAAAGATGTTTCATTCTCATTTTATATTTTCCCTGTTCTAGCCCTGGGATCAGCCATTTCCCTGGTTCCTTTGGGTGGAGAATGGTATTTTAAAACTAAGATCTGGAAAAAAAATAAAACTAAGATCTGTGTTTTTGTTTTTTTTTTTTTTTAAAGATCTGGGGTTTTGATGCCTTATTGCTACTGGGGCACCATTGCCTCGAGGTAATTGCCTCTAGCCCACAGCATTGATCGTCAGTTCCAGAGTAATGCTAAAAACAGTGGCGAACCTGGGCCCCCTCTTCCTGTGCCCACTTTGATAGCAATATCACTAGGTTTCTGCATCACACGTGGTTCTGGCTGTGGATTTGACATAGATATTTTAAAACCATATTAAGGAAGGATTGTTCTATTTCAATTTTGCCAAGTTTATTTTTTAATAAGCAGGTATGGATATTGAGTTTTATAAAAGACATTTTTTGGCATCCCTCTAAACAGCCAAGTTGTTTTTCCTCTTTTGATATATTGATATGACTTACGATATAAAATGTAACAGTATTAAACCATATCACTCTCCCTGAATAAACTCTGTTTGGCCAGGGTGTACTTTTTATCATATAGTGCTTGAATCAGTGTGCTAATATTTTATTTAGAAATTGTGTATCAATATTCATAAGGGGAAAGAGCCTGGCATTCCCCGTCTGTTACTATCTTGGTTGGATACTGGCGGTGTCAGTGGGCTGGAAACAGAATGCAAGGGAGTTTGTGTGTCAGAAGTGTGGGGTCCTGGAGCTCCAGGGAAGAAAGGAAAAGAAGTGGGAGACAAGGAGGTGGGGGGGGCCCCACGAGGCATATGGGAGAGGGAGATCGCAGTCTGTTGAATTTGAGGGGGGATCTTGAAGAATGGAGCCCTTCCAGGTAAGGTCAAGTCTCTGATTTTGGCCAGGGGGTGGCTTGCTGAAGAAAAGCTGAAGTCCCGGGGATTGGAGAGGTCAAGAAAGTGTGAGGCAAGGATCTGGATGGACCGCCCACCTGGGTGTTGAAATATCCCCAGGAGGAGGCTAAGAAGTGGGCAAAGAGTCAGTGCCAAGGCCACTGGGGTCATGGCCTGGAGGCTGGTGTGGCATGCTGGGGGATGGGTTGGCCAAAACCGCTGCCAGAGGGGCAAGAGGGACAGCTTTTCTAATCCTGACCTAGGACCGATTCAGTTGCATGAATTACTGGCCGAGCCTGGCACAAGGTAAGCCAAGAGAAGCACCGCTGTTATTATTTGCACCAAATAATTCGATGTTCTTCAAGTAATGCTAAAAGGCATTTGCAGTCACTGCCCAAGAGACGTGATTGACACATTTTCTGCTTACAGGCAGAACTGGGTATCTTTTCCCCCTTCCTCCCTCTCCCTTCCTCCTTTCCAGATCCTTCAGGCAGTGCCCAGGCATGGAGCCCGGAGCCCTCTGTCAAGCTGCAGGGACTTGGGCAAACTTGTCTGGAAAATGGGTAACCACACCTCCCGGAGTTGGAGAAGGGCATCCGTGCTGAAACCACAGGCCGTCGGAATCCTGCCAGTGTGATCGGCCCAGGACCGCCCAGCAGGACTGGTGGCTGCTCGAAGGCTCAGTAGATACCAGGGCAGAAAGGGGAAGAGCAAGGGGTCACCGGTCCAGGCCTGGATTCCTACAGCCCAGGCAGAGAAGCAGGAAGGAAAGGGGAGTGCAGAGCTGGATTTTCTGTCCATACGGCGGTAATCCGTCATCCAAGATCCAGAAGCACTATCCAGACACTGGGAACTTTGCGGCAGAAGAACACGGAAAGGCAGAGGCCCTTAGCCTGTGGTCAGGTGGGTGGTCTCTGCAGTTCCGCATTTAAGTTGGGAACCAGGCAACCAGCCACTACCACAGGCCTTCATCCGGCCCATTTCCGGCCATGGTCTTCCTCCCAAAGGCCCCTCCTGGAGGCTCGCGTGGTCACAGGTCCTTCCCAGGGTCCCTGCCAGGGCTGCCTCTCCCCTTGGGAAGGACCCTTACTCCTCAAGGGACAGGGCATTCAGGGAAAGCCAGGGTGAACTGGGAGCCTTGTTCCAAAAGCACCTTGTCACAGAGCTGGGGAGGGAAGGGATGGAGGACAGGAGAGGTGGGACTCCCCAGCATGAGCAGCTTCTCCTGGGGGAGGGCTTCCGTGGGGGGCTCTGGCGAGGGGCAGTGAGGACGTTATTCATACTCCTTCAGCATCAAGCATGTCCCTGCATCCAACCCGCACTTTACAGATGAGTAAACAAGCTCGGAGAGTTTGACTTACCGAAAGGGACAGAGTTGGTCCGTGTTGGAGCAGGATTTGAACCCAGATCCCTGGCGCAGCAGTGCTGGTGCCTCAGTCCCCTCCACATACAGGGCGGCCGTATCTAGTGAGCAGCTGAGGCGAGCCCAACGCTCGGCCAGGGGTGATGTCAGGCAGCTGAGCACAGAGGCCGGGCTCCATCCCAGTTTGACCGCAAACTCTTGGGGGTCTGATGTGAGCTACTTAATGTCTCTGGGCCCCGGGAGCTTCTGGTGGCAAATGGGGATAATAGTAGTTCCCACAGGGAGATGTGAAAAAAAAAAGAGCAAACCAGAAATTGTAGATGTGACCCAGAGTCAGCCGGGCCCTGCAGCATCCCCCATCCCAGGTCGATGCAGGACCGGTGTGAAAGCCCAGGCTCTGAGAAATGCAGGGCCCTCCCCAGGATTTCTGCAGACCCCCCAGAGTAGCAAGGTGAGACAGGGCCCTTCAGCCTCTGGCCCTGCCTGGCCTTTCTCTCTCCGAGCCACCCTGTAATAACCCAGGCCTGGCACCTACCCCTTCCTCTCTCGCCATCCTAACTCCTCTCCCGTTCCCAGAGGTCTGGGGCAGCAGGTGGAGGTCCTTACTGCTGAGTGGACGGGAGCACACAGGAGCTAACAGCTGCCACCTGCGGGTAGCACCCTGGGTCCTTCAAATGCCCTTCCAGTCACTTCCCTGTGGGGAGACTTGCACCTGCCCTTCCCTCTCCTGGCCCCCAAGTCCCAGGCCTCAGCTTCACAAGGCTCCTCCAGCCCCATCTCCCCTCTTCCCTTCCCTACCCGCTCCCTTCCCCTGAGCGCCCTCCCCTCTCCCCCTTCCCTGAGTGCCCTCCCTCCTCCCTCCCCCCCCTCCCTGGGTCTTCTCCCTTTCCACTCTTCTGTTAGGCAGTCCACTCAGCTTCCCCATCTCCTCCTGCCTGACTTCTCCTAGACCCTTCTCTGCACATCCAAGTCAGCCAGGTGCTCCCAGGACAAAATGCCCTTCTTCCAATGGAACCACCTTCTTCAACGGCAGTCTGGGTTCTTCTAAAAGGTGGAGGGCTGGGTCCAGGTAAAGTGATTTGCCTTTCCCAGAGCCAGCACGCTTCCTTGCTGGCACTCCGCCCTTAAGACGTTTATGGTCAAGCGGTGTAATAAAACCGATCCTTGTGTTGTTCTTTGTTAAGACCATTTGGAAATAAGATAAAATAAAATACAGTTAAAGGCTTAATGTAAACTCAGGGAGGGGAGCAATTTAGAGAACACAGGACAACCACTGGGCTCCACCCCCTCGGGCAACTCTCTCTGTGGCCTCCGCTTACCGCTTACCGCTCACCTTTGAGAGGGGGAAGGGGCGGGGCCAGTTAAAGGGGCCTCAGAAGGGCCTTCTGGCTGCTCCTCGGCTCCCTGCAGAAGCCCCGGGAGGGGCGACTGCACCAGGCCCTGTGGCACCTGCTGCCCCTGCTCTCAGGACGCCGTGCAGAGGGGGCAACCGTGCGCAGAGGCGGCTAGAGGCCGAGGGCCTGCTCGCTCCTTAGACGAGTGCTGTGAGCTGCGGTTTACGCTGCACATGAGGAAGGCCGAGGAGAGAAGTGGGTCCCGCTTCCTGGCTCAACCACTGACTGTTACTTTGAACACGAGCTTCCTCTCTCTGAGTCTTGGTTTCTCATCCTCGAAGAGGGAGGGCCTGGCTTCTCAGGTGGGGCCGGGCTGGGGGCTGGTCCAGCCAGGGTTCCAGCCAGCATAGCTCGCTGGGCCCAGGAACCTGTCGGGGCTGGGACATGGGGGGCACCACAGCTGTAGGAAGAGCTGCCTGGGGAGGCAGGAGAGAGGCAAGAAAGGAGGCTGTAAAGGCTGAGCCAGCCTCCAGACTCCACCCTACATACAAAGAAATCAACAGAAAATTTTATGGCCTCAGGAGCTTAAAGTTCTTAGGACAAACTATTGAAACAGTGGCCCCCAGCACCCTAATCAGCCACTGATTATTCCACACTGTCTTGGACCTGCTCAGTGCCAGGCATTGGGCAAGGCCACCCCACCTACCCGATCGTACCCAACCTGACTACAGCCCCTCCAGCGCCATCGTGGTGTTTCTATCATGCTCTGATCCCACCCCCAACCACCACAAGGACCCTCCTCCTGAAGGACTCCATCAACTCAGACCACCAGGCCACCTGACTGCCCCACATCAACCTTGGGTTTTGAGTGAAGGAATGTTTTCAACAATGAATAGTATGGTGGGTGCCATGATGGCCGCCCAGGTCCCCTCTGGTGAAGGACTTGTTGCCCCAGCTGCTGGCAGTGTTGGTCAGCCATCTGCCCCTCCAGGGATGGTCTCGGCCATAGAGACCCACCTCTCCCCCGGGTTCACTCTTTCCCAGGGCAGTGCAGACTCAGTGACGGATGGATCCAAGAGCTGAAAGCCCAAGTGGATGACTCCTAGAGCCCATCTGGTTCCCGAACTCCCATGGTGCTGTCTGAGGCTGCTCTCGGGCCTCCCTATGCAGCTTCCCTCTGCCCAGTCCTGCTTCTTTGTCTCCTTGTCCACGGGCTTGATCCCAAGGCCACTTCCTAAGAAACACCTGAGTACTAGCTTCCGTCTCAGAGTCTGCTTCCAGGGAGCCCAGCCTGTGACCCAGACGAGAGAGTGGGCCTTGCGCTCAAGAGTGCTCGGTCCAGTTCGGGATAGAAACAACAGCAATAATCACTACACAGAGCTTCCTATCCATCAGGCGCCATACTGCGCATTCCACACTCCTTACCCCTACGTTGGCCAGGCCTCTCTCTGTTGAACCAGACAGACACTGAGCCAAAAGGGCCTAAGTAAAATTGAGAATATACCAACTCACGTAGACCTCTTGCTTCAGCCACCGCACGATCCAAGCGTTGTCACAGGGCCAGGAGCCTGAGTCCCTGGCCCTCCCGTCCCCAGTGTGGGCTCCCATCTCAGGCACAGTCTCTCCATTTGGTGGCTGCATTCATTTCCCGGGGCTGCTGTAAGAAATCACCACAAACTAGGGCAGCTTAACACACAGAAAGTTACACTCCACAGCTGTGGAGGCCAGAAGTCTGAAGTCACGGCATTGACAGGGTCGGTTCCTTGCAGAGGCTCTGAGGCAGAAACGGTCCCGGGCTTCTCTCCCGGCTTCCGGCGGCGACTGGCAATCCTTGGTTTGCTTGTCTTGTGGATACACCACTCTCACCTCTCCCTCTGTTGTCATATGGCCTTTGCCCTGTGCGTCTCTGTGTCCAAATTTCCCTCTTTTTATAAAGATACCAGTTGTTGGATTAGGACCACCCTGATGAGGTATGACTTTGTCTTAACTTGCTTACATCTGCAAAGATCCTATTTCCAAATAAGATCCCATTCTAAGGGGCCCAGGACTCGAACATACCTTTTTGGAGGACATACGTGGCTAAAGGCTCTAGCTAGTAACTCTGAAGGAGAGAAAGTCTTAGTAACTGTAGCTGAAGTCCCAGTATGAGTCCCACTGGCCTGGTTTGACGTACATGTCCATTCCTAGGAACCTGTTTCTTTGGCCAAGGCCATGGAATATTCTCAGTGGCCAGGCCTGGGTCATGTATTCACACTGGAACCAGAAAGTAAGGCCAGCCCTATCTGGACCACATACCCAACAGCAAATCCAAATACTATCACCCAAAGAAAGACGAATGGACGCTGAGAAGACCAAAATAACAGATGGTCCTCCACCTCATATCCTCCTGGGTGTCCTGCAGGCTAGACCTTATGACCGTTTACTGAGAGGAGGATGGAAGCTCAGAAAGTTACGCGACTTGCAGCTAGTTAATGGGATTAGTACTGAGCTGGCGCTCTAACCCAGGCCTTTACGGCTCCAAAAGTGAGCTCTTTACCCAACGAATGAATGTCAAGAGTCCTCCTCTACCACAGTGGGATGGTCAGGCAGAGCCTCAGGGAGGAGGTGGGACCTGGGCAGTGCCTTGAGGAGAAGGGCGGGAGCACTGTCCGGAGGAAGGTGAGGCCTGGCACCCGAAGAGCCATGGTTCTCTCTCTGGTTGAGGTACAAGGTTCTCTTAGGGCATGGTGAGAAGGGTGGCTGGGAAGTATGGCTGAGGTCGACCACAAGGTCTTCTGTTTTCCACAGACAATGGGCAGCCATTGAAGATTTATGAGCCAGGGAGAGACTTGGCCCTTGATCAGCTCACAAGGCATGTCTAAGGGTCCTCCAGGAAGCAGGGCAGCGAGGGTGGGAGGAGGGATTAGAGGTGTGAGGCTTGGGCAGGGAGGCCCAGAGGAGGCTATAGCTACAGTCCGGGTAAGAGGTGATGAGGACCAACTAGGGCTGGAGAGGAGGGATTGGTAATCCCACCCGCCACCCTAATTAGCCCCAAGCCCAAATCCAACCCTGTCCCAACCTGGACCCCATCCCTGCCCCATTACCACCCTGCCTGGTGATACCAGCTTTAAAAGATGGGTCCAAGGACCAGCTGGGACTTCCCTCACACTCATGTCTGGCCTCTGACTTCAAAAACCCCTCTGGGCAAACTGTTTCATGACTAGTGTATGGGCAGACCTCCTCGTGGGCGAATCATATGTCCTGGCTGGTTATGATTCTGTCGCCAAAGGCATTTCCACAACCAAGAGGGAGAGCTACCAGGCCAGTGCTGCCAGGTTCCCTGCTTCCTCCAGCTGATGTGGGGAACAGGGATGGGGGGGCTGGGGGCAGCTGCACCCCAGAGCTCCAGTGGATGGTGGTCCTGGGAGGGGTGCACTTTGCTGAGAGCTCCTCAGCCGGCTCTCTGCAGTGAGGAACGTAAGCAGGGAGATTCCTCCCACGGCACAAAGGCCCACAGCTAAGGATAGAAGCCCACAGGCTGCTGGGAAAACACCCCAGAGGCCTGGACTGGGAAGGGGTACATGGGTGTCCCTCAGGTGGAATCCTGGGGTGAAGGGGTGGGTGAGAGTTGGGGCTCCACAAGTCTTTTACCAGAGAGGCAGAGGCTGATGGGACAGGACAGGAAGGAGAGTCTCCCCGTTCCAGGAAGCAAGCAGTATGCCCTTGCAGGCACGCTGTGGGGGCTCGGGAGACAGGCGAGGGGGAGCCCTCAAGGCTCCCTTTTCTGGTGCTAAATCTGTGGAGATGGTCTCAGGCCACACCTGGAAATATGTTCCCCTCAGGGGTTCTGGAGAAGATGGAAGGAGACCTTTCTCCGCCGGGTCCCCTCGTCTTCCCAGTGACTCAGTATGGGGTGAACCTTGCTCACCTTTCCCCTGGCCTGCGGGAGGAATCCTCCTGGCATTTGAGAGAAGGGGAAGTGTGTGGGCAGCCCTGGGATTTCTCAGTTACCATTCCCAGGCCCCCCTCCCCGGGGCACTTACTGCTCTGGCTGCTGGGAAGTGGCCCCTGGGAGGGGGCTCACTTGCATCAGAGGGAAGGCCCTTCGTGTCTCGGTGACCTGACTTTTTCCCAGAGTTCCCACTGGTGCCAGAAACTGCCACCTCCAGCCCCCTTTCTCCTGGGACCGCTGAGGGCTTAGCTTTGGTGCGGAGGCTCTGCTTCCCCTCTTCCCAGGCTCCTCAGGTTCTCGAGGTGGGAACGGAATCGATGAAGAGGAGATCCTGAGTTCCTCAGGGGTTCATTCAAGAACATGGACGGGGGAGGAAATGCGGCCAAAGCGTGTTTCACGTGCTTATAAAGTCTGAACCAGAAAAACCTATTCTCCTGAAAAGCTGATAGGCTCCCTTTGATCAGAAAAGGGGAGCTTGACCGCAATACCGTTACCTTGTGGACCAGCCTGCCAGGAAGTCACGTCCAGGTGTAACAGCCCCTCAGCGCAGGGTTCTGGGGCAACTCTCTCCTCCTCAAACCCTACTTTAAAGGCCTATTCTGTCTTTTCCATTGTGAGTCATCTCAAATCGTTCTCGAGACAGACAGGGTAAGTGAATGAATGATAGCATTTACTGAGTACTCACATGTCAGGCCCTGTTCCCAGCACTTTAGAGTATCGAAGACATAGTTAAGGCCCCAACATCCCTGGGAGAAGAGTTATTAGTATCCCCATTGTTACTGCCAGGGGACAAAGGCACAGCAAGAATAAGTCTTAGGCCCCCAGGGTCTCGCAGGCTGATGGCCTCCAGCATCTTCCCCACTGGCTGCCTCTGGGAACGAGTGAGTGAGAAAAGCCCACGAGCACCAAGGAAAAGGAGGAGTGCCAGCTGGTGGGTCAGAGCTGATGCTGGTGCCCGTGGGAGCGGGGGTGCCCGAGGGGGGGCGTTGAGGAGTCAGGCCTCCCTCACCTGACTGCTTCCAGCCCCCCTCCAAGAGGGTTCCTTCAGGCGCTAACGGAGGCAGCTGGTGCGAGAAGAAGGTCCTCGTCCTTGGTTTGCTTGGGGCCTGGGATAAGTGCCTTGCCCTCACTTGGCCTCACTCTGCTCACTTGGGAACCAGTCAGCGGGATTCGGGGATTTGGGTGATTCTGCTGCTGATGGAGCACAAAACAACGAGAGTTCTGAAGGTCAGGCAGCCTGGCCCCAGCGAGCCTCGGAGGGCAGGACAAGTCGGGGGGGAGGGCTCCAAACCCTGGCAGTCCTTGGGGCTAGGAGTGGGGCACAGGCCCAGTCCAACCCACCTGTCCTTCCCAAGAACAGCCAAGGCCGAACCCAACTGGGAAGAAACTCAGGTCATCTGATCGGACTTTCCATCTTACGGACCAGGAAACCGACTGATGATGGGAAGGGGAGAGAAGCCCAGGGCCTATGCAGGGCTGGGCCCCGCTTGCCCGCCCTTCTCACTGCCTACGGCTCTCCCTCCTCAGAGTTCCAGCCACCAGGCAAGAGACCCCAGAGCAGCTGGTGGAGCCGGTTAGGATCTCTAGCTGGTCCCTCAGGGCTTTGTGGCATCCCAGGCCATGAGTCAGAAAAGCTTCATTGTGATACCAACCCAGTGAACTACGACTTTTGGGGTCAAGCAATTGCTATGACTAATCCTCACGCAAAGGTGCCGAGTCGGCTCTGGGAGATGGTGAAAGAGGCCAAGTCTCTCTGGAAGCCTTCCCTGCCTCCCCGGGACACTCCCTGAGCTCCATACCCACACACCAGGGCTCCTCAACCCCAAGCTTGCCCTTTGCTTGCAGCTGGTGGCAACTGGGAGAGCATGTGCTGGGAAATTCGTAGTAGGATGGTAAGAGCAGTGCCGGGGAGGGGAAGCCCCGTTGCAGAGCTAGGGTGGCCTGGCTCCTTGCTCCACACTGCCGTCCACTAGCTATGTGGCCATCAACAAATCCTATCCCCTCTCTGGTCTCCGTGTTCTGCTCTGTACAATGGGAGGCTTGTGCTCGGTGTCTCTAGGTGTCTCTGCACCCTGAGAAGATTAGGAGGTATGGCCTCTCCTATGGGGTACTTGCATCATAAAGAAAAGAACTAGAAAGGGCAAGCCTTAGCCCAAACAGTGGTGGCTCCAGGGAAGAAACGTCAGGGTCAGGCCTCGGGAGCCCTGTGGGGGCAGGAGTTGGGCCTCCTGCCTGAGATGCAGCCTCTGCAGGCCCTCTGAGCAGGTCCGAGCCCGAGCTGTGGCCCTGGGCTGAGGGGAGGGGCCGGGGCCTGGGCCAGGCCAGCGCGCATGGACAGTCTCGGCCGTAGGATCAAGGATCTCGCCCACCCTGGTGGGCATCAGGCCTACCCTTACACTCCCACCCAGACACACAGAGAACTTCCTTCAGGTGCCCCCACCCCAACCCAACTCACGTGGCCCTTGATTCCTGAGAGAAGCAAGGCTCCTCCTGGTCTCTCCAGACAGCTATTCAAGCTGTCCTCTGGCCCCTACTATATAGAGCCCCCCCCCTCCAGTCCCACCCACCAGCCCACCTGAACCAGGGCCTGGGCCTTCTCTGGAGCCAGTTTCCTCAGAGAAAACTGCTCAAACATTGACAAAATAATGAATAATGGCATGAGCCGGAGAATGGGCTTCACCTCAGGAAACCCCTTACCGCGAGTCACGGCCTTGGGTGGACGAGGAAATGGGGCTTGCAGAGGGAAGGGGCTGCCTCCAGGTCACAGAAGGTGGGGTTGGGGCTAAAATCGGGGCCTCGGGGCAAACACCCAGCCTCTTGGCAAATAAGCTTTGTAGTTTTGAGGTTGAAAGGCCAGAGCGGAGGCCCCCCAGCCCCCTCCCCCTCATCTGCACATGGGGGTCACACCGTCCTCCCGGGGTCTCATCTCATGGGGTGCTGTCGAGGAGCTCCCAGGGTCACGGACCCACATAAATGGTACTTATCATCAGTACAGTTGTCATTGTTGTCACTTCTTACGACAACCACAGTAAACAGCACCCTCAGAACCTCAGGTGCCCAGCCCGGGACCTCCTGAGAGGTGAGCAGAGCGGCCCCACCCAGCAGGTGACCTTCCCCAGTACCCAGGAAGCCATCCTGCCTGGGCTCTGACGTTTGTCCTCTCTGGGAGCCCTCTCCTTTCTTGTGGTTCCGTGTTCGAAAATCTCCCTCTGTCTTCCCAGCCACCCTCTGACCAGAAAGGCCCAGGCTCTCTGCCCCTCTGTGCACAAGAGTGACTTTTGCTGAAAAGCAAACATCACTGGGGCACCCGGCCTCGTGGTTTCAGGCTGTGCGGTTTACCTCATGACGTCATCTTCCTTCCTCCTGATAAACCAGAAGAGACTTCACTGCTCCAAGTGTCTCTGGTCCGGGGGGAAATGAAGCCTGCCCGGACTCCTCGTCCGAAGGTTCAGAGAGCAGCTGGGCGGCGGCTCCACCACGGAAAGCAGCCACAGGCCTGGCCCACGGGCGGGGTGACCTCTGACGGCTGGAAGGGGTTTTCTAGCCCCTCTAGCAGGCCTTTGGTTAGCCTAGGCTCGGACATGGCTCTCTAAACGTGGGAATTGGGCATGGCTCAGGAGCTGGACTTCACGGGCCCCGCGTGACAGAGCACCCAACTTCAAGCCACCACCCACACAGGGCGGGGGGACAACAACAGCCCGAGCCTGGGGAGACGGCACCCCTTCCTCAGATCAGGGCAACGCCCCCTCCCCGATCTCTTTTGCTGCCGACCAGACAAGGGGAGAGGTATGCCAGGGCTAGGGGATGGGGAAGGGGCAGCTTATGTCTGTTGAATACCCGCCTTGTCCCAGGCTCTGTGCTTTGATTATTTCATTTAATGTTCCAACAAGTCTTTGAAGTAGGTAACGCACAGAGTACTCAGCTGACCGATGACAGACCCAAGGCTCAGAGACATTTGGGATTTGCCTGAGGCCCCATTTAGCAATGGGTCTGGCATGCAGTTGGTGTTCAGGAATGTCTGCTCCGTAGAAAGGAGCCAAGATGCTACCTGTCCTCAGAAAAGCAGAGGTGTCTGGGGCACAGAGGACAAGACTGTTTCCCTTCCAAATGCATGGCACCCATGGGGAAGGGGCCCTGACGGAGCCAGGGCCTCCTCAGGAATTTGGCCGTCAGGCTGGGGCTGCGGATGGCCAGAGCCACCCAGAAGCATTGCCATCCAGACCCCTCCACTCCTGCCAAATGGATCCAGTGGGGCCCATGTCCTTCTGTTTGATCCAAATTCTTATTGGGCCTCTACTCTGCCCCAATCATGCTTACTATGCAGGGCTGTTTGGGGAACAGAGAGGCTGGCCAGAGGGGAGAGAAAACAGAGACAAAAAGACAGGGTTCCTGTCCTCAGGGAACTTACACTCTTTTCAGGAGTAGTGACAGGAACAGTGGCCCCCCCTCATACCCCCCCACAGTGTTCTTAATCCCTGTATTTGCCCTATGGTGCATTCCTATGTACCAAGCCTGTCACACACGTCTCATTTAATGCCTGTTCAAAACAACCTGTAAAGTAGCCATTATTCCCATTTTATAGATGAGGCAACTGAGCTTCGGTCTCTTGCCCAAGGTAATGAGGTAGGAAGTGGCAGAGCTGGGATTCGAATCTGGGACTGTCAGATGATAGGACCGTGGTCCTGACCCCAGAGCACCAATAACTCAGACCCGAAGCAGAAGGACCCACATTCCCAAACAGTGTGCTGAGTGGCTGAGTGTGCCGAGAAAGGGATGTAGGGGGGCCGGGGCCCTGTGAAAGCCAGGCGGGACTTAGACCGGCACTTACGAGACGAGGGCACGTTCAGCGTGGGGCTCAGGGTACATGTAGACTCATGAGGAGCAGCAAACCGTTCCTTTGGGACAGAGCCCAGGGCTTTGGGAAGGGGGTGCTTTTGGAGACAGAGATCAAGGCCAGAGAAGGGTGAATTGGGTGCCGGGTGATAACTGCTGTACCGTAGTTCAAGCTCGGGCTCCTCTCGGAAGGCTGTGTCCTTGAGGTCAAAGGTCACTGCAGGCGGCAGCCTTCTCTAGCCCTGTGCCACCCTCCTCTGCTCTCCATCCACCTCGCATCCCTCCTGGGGTCCAGATGCCTCCCTGGATCAGCTGTTGGGACCGAGCCTTCTAGAGAGGAAGGCCTTGAGTGGCTCAGAGACTGCGGGGTTTGTGGGCGGAGCCTGAGACCTGGAGAGGAGTCTGGTCTGATAGAGCCCGTGTGGGTGGTCTCCCTCAGAGTCCCGGAGGGGGCCAACAGGGCCCGCTCTGTCCCTGGCCTGGACTCCTGGAGCTCAGTCCCTACTAGCCTTGGTGTCCGTGTTGCAGGCGGGGCTGGCTGCAGAGCCTCCACAGCCCCCAGACGCTCTCCCCAAAGCCACTGCTGGTCACCACGAGGCATTCTGAGGTGGCCACAGCTGCTGGCCTGCCCATTCTGCCTGTGCTCCCTGTGGGGGTGGAGAGACCTTCCCTACAGCCCTGGGGTTCATTCCACAGCCAGAGCCCTGGCAGCTCCTCTCTGCCTCTGGCCTCCCCTCCCCTCTCTCCTCATCAACCCGTCTTCTGCTCCTCCACCATCAGGAGCTGGGCCTCAGCTAAGTGGCTCCCTGGGAGCCCAGAGTGGAGGCAGGCAGCCCCCTGAGCTGGACCGCCAGGCCCGAGGGTGGCTCAGAGGTGGAGAAGGGCCAGGCCAAGGGCAATGAGCCTTAAGCAAAGGCGCTGGGGACGGTGTCTGAGCCCAGCTCCCCCTTGCTCACGCTCCTGGCAGGAGGCCCAGGCTTGGAGCCGGCCTCACAGGCTGATTCGTGACTGAGAAGCTGCCTCCTGGGCCCTGCTCTGGGTGGGAGGGGCCTGGGAAAACCGAGCTGTCGAGCTGTGGAGCTGTCGGGCCTCGAGGCCCTGTGGGGCCGCCCAGGCTGTGTGTGGCGGCTCAGGAGGCACGGGAAAGCCATTTTCTTCATTAAGCAGCTGGGTGGAGACTGCAGGGATCAGCAGGAATGCTTTTCCAATTATCCAGACTCGGGCTGGTGGCCGGCCCCAAGGGAAGCAGGTTTGCCTCCCTCAGTCCTTGAGAATGCGCCCTGCTCTCCCTCCTGGCCTGGTCATTGACTGGGGCTGCTCAGGGAGGTGGGTGGCATTTTCCATCCTGCCCTGCCTTCCACCTGCCCAGCTGCTGCCCCTGGCTCTGAACCCTGGCATGAGCAAGATCCCCAGGACATCGTGGCCATCCCTGCTCTGGGCCAGCTCACAAGCCAAGCATGGCTCGCACAGGAGCCCGAGATGTGGGCAGCCTCGTGTGCCGTGGCCACTGTGGCTGCCACGACACCCCTAGGTGGCCAGGACGGTCACCAATGAGCAGGCCCTTGACCGCTCCGAAAGCCATCCATCCCAGCGTTCTGCGTCCCGGCTGGACTGCTGCCTGATGCCTGTTCTCAAAGAGCATGACGGCCACATGCAGTGCCCTCCCTGGGCACTGCTCCCGGCCTCACTGACCCAGCTCTCAGCCTGGGAGCCCTGGAGGCAGGGCCTTGTCTGTTCACCGCATCAGCCTCCGAAGTGCCGAGCCCGCAGCCCACCTAAGAGTCCCTGTGTTGTCTTTGCGAAGTGCGGGCCCGGGGTGGGTGAGGGCGGAGTGGGCAGTGCCAGGAGCTGCCGGGCCAGGCAGGGCCAGGAACGGGGGTGGCAGAGAGGATGGGGCCAGTAGGCAGATTTAGGAAGGGGAATAAATCGGACCAGGGACTGGTGGGGATGTGGGGATGAGAGACAGTGTGGGGCTGTCTCTCGGGCCGCTTAGGGGTGCCCTCAACCTGGGCCTGTGCTCTCACCTCGCAGCTGTGGACGCTCCCCGACCCCGTCCACTTCCAAGGAGAGAGGAGGGAGGTCCTGTCTGCGTGGTCCGATCGCTCTGCAGGGTTGGAGCTCTAGAAACTCACACTGTCTCTGCGTGGAATGAAAATCATGAAAAAATTCAGACACCCGAAGAAGTTAACGCAAGAGTACCACGACCCCCCATGAGCCCACCACTCGGCCTCAACACAGCAGCAAGTTCTAATCTTTCCTAATTCCCATCCCACTTTCTTTTTTTTTTTTTTTTGTATTTTAAAACAATACCAGACATCAGATCATTTTACCCATAAATACTTCAGTTTTTTATCTTCAACACATCGTGCTTGTTTGTGTTGCATAACCACGATGCCGGGGCTTAGCAATTAATGAGGATTTCTTCACATGACAAAAAACCCAGCTCAGGCTTAGATTTCTCTGGTGGTCTCGTCCTTCTAGGAGCAGTGCCCTGATTTCTAGGGCAGGGGAGATTGTCATAACGGGCCACATCATAGCCTTCAGGTCAGCTTGGCTCAGTAGTCTCTTCCTAAAGCTCTCAGCCCTGTGCCAGGGGCCGGGCTACCTAGGTGACAGAGCCAGTCCCTGCCCCCGAGGAGCGTGACGTGGCCACTGCCAGGAGAGGAGTCTTCCCAGACCAGGCTGGCTCCAGGAAGACAAGAAAAACCTCTCCTGCCTCCCAGCATCCTCAGGACCAACTCATGGGGCCCGGAGGCCCTTTAACAGGGCCCACGCCAACCCCTGGTCCCTTTCTCACCGCTTGCCCTCTCTAAGCGCCCTGGGCACCAGCCTGCTGGAGGGACCGAGCCTGTCCCTTGGCCCAGAATGCTCCTTATACTCCCTCCCTCCAGGCTTCTCCTGCTCATTGCCTCTTCTGTGACCAGCCCGTGGTCGCTCCTGTGTTCCCAGCATCAACCCCTGTTCCTGCTGAAATGACTGTTCAGTGTGTCTGGGGTTTCCCAAAGGGCAAGACTGTGACCCTAGTGTTTCATACACAGCCAGCCCTGCATGTTGGAAGTTCTGTATGCGTGCTGGATGACCTAGGGGTGCAAGGGAAGGAGCGAATTTGAAGGAGAACGAGTCAGGAGAAGAACAGAGGAACAACCAGGAACATGTGGCAAAGAGGGGTGCTCGCCCAGAGTGCTCCATCCATCTTAAGAAACTGGAAAACAGTTGGAGCCAGCGAGGGCTGGGGCCACCTCGCTCCCAGTAGAGACGAGATCTCCTGCCCCTTCCCATCAGCGAGGCCTGGACTGCCAATGGCTCTCTGAACCCCCGGGGCCATTTCCCTCCCTGGGGCAGGCCGGGAACAGGCCTGGGGAGCTCAGCGCATGCCCAGACCCTGCGCCTGCCGGTGGGGTCTGTTTGCACATGGTCATCTGGTTTCAATCCAGTGAAATCTTTAAACTTTCCACGGGAACGTCTTCTATTTTCAACTCCTCCCGGATGGGCTGGACAGACTAACCAGAGCAGGCGGTGAGCTTCTGAGCAGCTGCTGGGGGAGTCGCTGCCCGCAGCCGGCCCCATCAGCAGGGGCAGGCCCCACCCCACCTCACACTTGCGGGGGACCCTGAGCCAGTGCCTTTCTCCTTCTGGGCCTGAATCTCCACGTCTATGCAAAGCAGGATTAATATCAGGCAGCCAGACTGCCAGCCTGCAAATCCCGACACCCCCCTTGTGACTATGGGGCTTTGGCAACGCGACAGAACCTCCCAGTTTCGGTTTCTTCATCTGTAAGATGGAAATAAGTTGAGTGGTTGGGATGATGTAAGTCCATACCGGTGAGGTGCCTAGCGTCGTGCCTGGGATACTGCGAGGCCTCCACCAAGCACCGGTTAATACCCAGCCATGATCTCTTATCTGAAACCTTCGGCCATTTCTGTTTCAGAGATTATGTTTGATCTGAAACCTTTGGCCATTTCTGTTTCAGAGATTATGTTTGTATGTTTTTGAGTGCTTAGAAAGGTAATATCACGCATATTCCAGTATCACATCCAGGGGCGCCCGGGTGGCTCAGTCCTTAAGTGTCTGCCTTCAGCTCAGGGCGTGATCCCAGAGTCCTGGGATCGAGCCCCCCATCGGGTCCCCGGATCCACTGGGAGCCTGCTTCTCCCTCTCCCACTCCCCCTGCTTGTGTTCCCTCTCTCGCTGGCTGTCTCTATCTCTGTCAAATAAATAAATAAAATCTTTAAAAAAAATATATCACATCTAATCCGGGGAGGTCTTGGCAGCACCCTATGATCAAACACATGAGTATTTCCTCATGAACAACGATGAATATTCCCAAGTGGGAAAAAGAAAGACTACAGGCAGCCTGATGTTTGCTGGGGCCACGTTTTGCTGCCAAGTTATTTAAAAAATAAGTTACTTAAAAAATTGGGGGTTTTTAGTACTTTGGGGAGTTTGGAATCATGGACAAGGAATTGGGGGACCTGTATTGTGACGACAAGGATTTGTCGAGGAGGAAGTGCAGAAATGTGTCCCATTGCTCTGGGGTGGCTCTGACGCCAGGGCAAGCCCGCTGGGGGGTGGGGGTGGGGAGCTGGGCATCTCCTCCTGCCCGGCTGGCCTGCTCACGGTAGCCTGTCCTGGAAAGTGTCCCAGGCAGACAGGGCCTCTGCTAGACACCTGGCACCTTTGCACGAACTCAAGTAAACCACGCCTCTTTGCAGGCTCAGCACCCAGAGATAAGGCTTGGCAAGGAGAGAGCAACTCTGTATGCAGAAAAGGGGTCTCTTCCTCTGGAAGGGAACACCGTACCAGCAAAGCGCCAGCCTCGCCGGGTGGCCCTGCTGCTGATGGGCCACAGTGGGTCCGATGTCCCCCTGACCTCATCTGCATGTGCTCTGAAGGTCTGCCTGGGTCTGAGAGCTCATGCGTGACATAAGGTGCCCATGGCACGGAGCAGAAGGAGCCCCTTCAGGTCAGGTTATCTATCTGGAGATACCGGAGGCTGATTTTTGGACCCATCTGCCCCTCTCCTCCCCCAGTTTTGGCCACTTGGGCCAAGAGGCACAGGCTCAGGGCTGTGTGGGGAAGAGGAAATAAATTCCTTTCATCTCAGAATCCGAGTGAGAATCCCAGGCTGACATCCCCATGGGGTCACGCAGCCCCTGTCCTAGAGGTGGGAACCCCACCCTGGACATCTGCCCAGAGTTTCAGCATTTACAGATCCCTGCCACAGACCCCGATCTGACAGTCACGGGGGTCTCATTCCCCTGCCTCACGTCTCAATAAAACCAGGCTCAGAGGTGAAGTGACTGGTCCAAATTCACGTGGCAGCAGGGGGCAGAGCCCAGATTTCCTGCCTCTGTGTTTAGTGTTCTCCGTGCCACAACTCAGTCCCTCTGGGTCCCCACCTCACAGCTGTCAGTGGCCTTCCCGGGACACCTCCCCAGCAGGCCGTCGTGGGTGCTGGGGGCAAACTCCCGGCCAAAGGCAGGTGCTGGCAAAGAGGTGGGCCCCAGCCCAGGTGGGACCCGGCCCCCAGGTCCCAGCCACGCTGGCAGGGGAGGCCTTCTCTGTCTTTCCACCTCTGGCTGGGGAATTTCCCCTCCCTGGGTGCCCGAGGCTTAAACACAACACCTCAGCTAATAATAAAATATAAAGAGCAAACAAGACAACAGCCGGGGTGGATAAAGGAGGTTAATGCTTATAAAAGTGCTTTGAGCCCCTGGAAGAAAGGAGACACCAAACACAAAGCCTCATTCCCCAGCCTTCAGTCACTGGTCACTGTCAGGCGGCCAGGGCAGCTCTGAGACTCACGGTCAAGGAGGGAGGGGAAGGGCGAGAGCAGAAGCGAGAGAGAGGAAGAGATGGAGGGGGTGTCCAGGTATACGGGCCGAAGACAATCACCTGTCACACCCACAGCCCATGGCATCCTTCGAGGAAGAAGGTGGGCACCAGCACAAGTGAAAGGTCTTGCCCAAGGTCACACAGCTGGAAAGCAGAGGGAGGCCAGCAAGGCCCCACACGCTTGGGCCAGGGCTGGAACATGAGGTACGAACAGCAAGTGGGGAGGCTAGCAGGTCCGTGGGGGCTCAGAGCCAGGCCAGAGCTCGGGGAGGTGAGCCCTGGCCCACTGCGGCTGAACAGGTGTGGCAATCCCAGGCACAGGGTAAGGGCAGCCCCCGTGGGGGGCTCTGTGTGGGCCACGGCCAAGGACCAGGTGGGAAGAGGCAGGAGCTCAAAGCTGGTGCCAAAGGCCCTTGCGGGAATGAGCAAACACGAGGGAACACTTCCG
This sequence comes from Ursus americanus, assembly GCF_024610735.1. Lineage (NCBI taxonomy): Eukaryota > Metazoa > Chordata > Mammalia > Carnivora > Ursidae > Ursus > Ursus americanus. The sequence continues at coordinate 64,308,657 of NC_142133.1, forward strand.
GGGGCCAGACCGGCCTCTGGAAACAAAAGCAAGAATCTCAGCTCCCAGGCCAGGCAGGAGGAAAGAGGACGTCAGGCCAGAGCAGGGCCAGCAGCCTGGGTGCCCCAGCCCCCTCCTGCCCTGCCCCAGGCAGAGGGGCTCTCTAGCAGTCTGAGTGCAGCCCCTACCCCAGCTGGCCAGTGATCCTTTCCAGAACTGGGGCGGGGGGTATGCATCCAGGTTGCAGGTGGTCCCTACAGGGCCTGTGAGCAAATTGTAAAAAGGTGCCCCCATCTGGGCAGCTGTAGCCCTGGGCACAGGCTTGCTGAGGAGATGCGAGCTGGGGGGATGCTTTAGCCCCCCCCCCCCACTGTACAGGGTGATTCTGACCTAGATGGTCCCCTGTAGATCCAGGACCCTTCTGCTGTCATGGGGCCTCTGAGGTTTTCATTCCCGCCTCATCCCCACCCTGGGCCTGATGGTGATGGGCCCTCCCGCTTGGTCCCTTCCGCAGCTGAGTCAGAGGCCGATGACGAAAACACTGATTTGGGAATCAGATCAGGTTTTAGCCTCATCCTGGATCCCTGTACCTCTCTGGGCCTCAGTTTGCCCACTGTGTCAGCCTTGGACCACATGGCCTTGGTGGCCCTTAGAAGCCAGGACATTGGGTGACCCGTTGACAAGAGCCAGAGTAAAGGTTGCCCAGGGCCCGGGTAAGGCTCTCTACCACTGGCCTTTCCCATGGGGGGGCGGGAGCAGAGCACTGGCCAGGGGAGAGGCAGGAAGGGGGGATGAGGGTGTGGGGAGTGTGGGAAGGACTGGGCTGCAGGCCAGACCCGCTGCCTGTGTCTCCTGTGTCACAGGGAGGTACCTCAGAGAGGGCTCATGCTGGGGGGGACACTGTGACTCTTCCCAAAGTGGATGACAGCCCTGGATCTTGTGGGTGTGGCTCCTCTCCTCTTGCACTCAGGCCCTGTCCCCCTCACACACCCCTAACCTGTGGCCTGGGCGAGGGAGCCTAGCATCCTACAGTTTGGGGGATGAGACCCGAGTTCTAGTCCCAGTAGTGCCTATTATGAGCCTGGGGGGGGGGTGTCACACTTTGGGGCTTCCATTTTCTTGTCTGTAAAATGGGGATAAAAACTTTTACCTCTTAGGGTCGTTGTGAGGGCAAGGATGGTGCGAGCAAGGGTCTGGCCCGGGGTAGAGCGCTCACCAGCCGGGAGTCAGCAGAGCATCCCGCCGCTGGGCCAGGCGCGGTCCTTAGCCGCTTCCCCTGCCACTGTCTCCCCCTGGGAGGCTCCTTCCTGGCTCCTGCCAGTCCGCAGCCGTGGGGTGGACAAGGGACACCTCTCCCCAGTTACCTTTTCTGATGTCCTAGCTGGAATCTGTCTCAAGAGCCCCTTTTACCTCCACCATAGACGCTCTGTCTTTCAGAACATCCTTGGAACACAGCTGCCTCTCTGTGGGTGTCAGAGATAGGCGGGCTGTGAGGCCTCTTGGACGTGATGGATGTCTCAGTGCCCAGCACAGAGCCTGGCACATAGTAGGTGTCCTACAAGAGAGGGAATACCCCAACACTGAGGCCTGTGGCCGGGCCCTTCCCAGGGGAAGCTCCGGAATCCTGGCCAAGGGGCTGGGCCTGTGGCTGGTGCCCTGGCCCCGAGTGAGCTGGCCAGTGCCGAGGTCGTAAGTCGCCCCCTGCCACCTCCCACGCTGGCCAGGTGTGGCTGGGCTAGACATGGGGTGGGCCGAGGGCTCCTTGATGACAGTGCTAATAGCAGGAGCAACTCCCATCCGCGGCTGCTCCTTATATCACAGGCATGTTCCGTCCATTACTCGTCCAATCAGCACAGCCGGCCTGTTAAATAGGTGCTATTATCATCCCATTTTACAGACAAAGAAACCGAGGTTCACAGAGGTGAAGGTCAGGCAGCCAGAGTGTAGCTTAGTGAGGATTTTTATTTCTGGCTCCAGACGTGGGCCCATGACCCCAAATGGGGGTTCTGGACTGTGTTCAGGTCAGGTCCCCTGGGTCTCCTGTCAGCCCTGGCGGGTAGGAGGCTGGCAGAGGAGGGCATCGACCCCGTTCTCTGAGGCCCCGACGCCTTCCCTTTGGTCTCGGAGCTCCTCCTACCTCTGCGCCCACACGTCTGGACAGACGCAGGTTTCAGGGCTCTCTGTGGGTGCCCCCCACCCCCCGCCAGGCCTGCCCCAATGCCACCTGCCCAGGCTGCTTCCGTTCCTGGGGCTGGAAGGCAGGCGGTGAAGGCAGAAGGACTCTGGCTCCCCGCAGCTCCCCGCTGCGGCCTGGGCATCAGCAGCCCGGCTGCTCCTGCTCTGTGCCCGCTGGTGTCAGAGCTAGAGGGGCTGTCATCAAAGGTTTTCCCACTTGCCATCTCTATTCTAGTTCCCAACTTCCCAGAACCGCCTCCTGCTCCCGTGCCCTCCCCCGCCGCACCTGGAGGTAAGATTCCTTCACAGGTTCCAGCTTAGGCTGCCTCTGCCCTTTGACCTCCGAGCACCACACTGATGAACCTTCTTGAAATACTGTTTTGAACCTATCCCTCCCCCGGTCACAAGCCTGCAAGGTCTCCCTCTTCTTCCTGCAGCAGCTAGACACCTCGGCCTTCCTGAGCTGTTTCTATGACCCCCTCACATCTCCTCGCGCCCCATCTCAGCTCAGCCTGGAGGCCCATCACCCTCCTCGTTGTCTTACCAAAGGCACCTACCTCAGTGCTTCCTCCGCTCCTGCCAGATTATTCTAGAACATTCTCCCATTTTCCACTGCTCCGACGTTTGGGGCATGAACTGGCCCATCCCCACACTCATCCCCCCCCCCCCCCCCCGTTGCTCGCTAACTGGCTGCCCTGCATTCGGTTTGCCCACGTGCCTTTCCTGGAGTAGGTTTGAGTAATTATTCACAGAATATATGCATAGGAGGGAAACTCATGAAATAGTTCAAATGGCCAAAAAGAAGGGAAGCGGTATGTGAACTACGGAGGAATAGGACATAGATATTCCCAAGATGGCAACTACTGAGGAAATCATATTTAAAAGCCAAACGGTACAAAATTGTTTTATATTGTTTTTGAACACGTTAAAAATGAATAGCTGGGATATCATTTCCCAGGTACAAACAGTAGGTACAAAATATTTGTTGCCCACTGTTAAATACACATTGAACATGGTAGAGTTAGGGGGATGGGTTGTGGGTGATTTCTGCTCTTTGCTCCTTTCTTGGTGGGAAACAGCAATAGCCACAGTTTGATGGGAGTGACAGGGGGTCTGGAAGCCTGTCGCAGGCTCTGGCGCCCGTGCAGGTCACACCCACCTCGGGAGGATCCCGATCCGAAAGGCAGAGCGCTCGGGCAGGACTCACCAGGGGCTCTTCTCAGGCACCGCAGGGGACCCCGTTCACCGACCGTGCCCGCCGGGGGTCCTAGCGCTACGGGGGAGGAGAAGGTGGCCTGTGCCCTCCCCCTCGCAGGTCAGTGCCAGGGCGGCTCGGCGGCGGGCGGCTGGCGGGGAGCGCAAGCAGGACGGGCAGCGGCACCCATTTCCTGTGCAGTTTGTGGCATTTTCACCGCGTCCTCGGGGCACCTCCCCCGGGGCCCTGCCCGGCAGCGACAGGGCCTCTGCAGCAAATGGTGGCCGCAGCAAACGGCTCACGCCGCTGTGACACGCTGCCGTTGCCAGAGCATCCCCCAGGCCGCTCGGCCTTGTCATCGCCAGCCCGCAAGGGCTCATTACGGCACCGAGGAGCGAGAGTTCGCGGCCCGCGTGACCCGAGGGCTCAGCCCTGCCTCTTGCTTCGCGGCTCTTCGCCTGTCACGTCCGCATGCTCTGGAGCCAGGGACCCACTCCACCGGGGGCCCACGGCCAGCCCTCGCTGGGGCCTGGGAACACAGCAGGTTCTGGGAGGGAAGGAGGACGACCGTGCCTTGCCCCTTTGACTCGCCTCCTTCAGCTCTTCCCCAGCCCCCCGGTGAGAGTGCACCCCCACCCCGCCTGCTTCACACTCACCGTAGCGCACACCCCACCGCGTGCCGTGTGTCTCATTCGTGCTCTCTCCCCCGCTGGGAAGGAAGCTCCACGAAAGCAAACATCCCGGTGCTTTAGTCGCTGCTGTTATTTCCGGCGCCTAGAACAGTGCCTGGCAGCAAGTAGGTGCTCAGTAAACAGCTGCACGCATGTGGGCGCCGGGGCGGCTCAGTCGGTGAGGTGTCTGCCTTCGGCTCAGGCCCTGATCCCAGGGTCCCCACATCGGGCTCCCTGCTCAGCAGGGAGTCTGCTTCTCCCTCTCCCTTTACCCCTCCCCCTCGCTCGTGCTTTCTCTCTCTTTCAAATTTAAAAATATTTTTTAAAAAGAGTAACTGAAAGCCTGCAAATGAGGCACCACGTTCTCCTCGGCCCGGCTGGAGAGCCCACCAGGAGGCCCCACTACTGCCACCAGGCAAAGGGATAAAATCACTTTGGGAGCCAAGAAGCGCAATCTGAGCCCAGCTGATCCCTCCTCTAGGAAGCCCTCCCTGATTTACCTGGGCTGGAAGTAAGCAGTGCAGATCTGCTGCTCTCCCACATGGCTTATCACTGCCCCCCATCTGCCACGAGCAGTGGGAGTGTGTACTTGCCTTATCTTTCTGGCTCTTTGGGGGCAGGGTTGGTCTTATCGTGTGCGCAGTCCCAGGGCCAGGAACAGAGGCGGTACTCAACAGATGTCTGTTGAATGCATACATGAGATTCGATCCCTGCTGCTCCCTGGAAGCAGCTCCCACCTCCAGGCACACAGAAGGTGCTCAATAACATGCGGAAGGGCCGGAGGCCTGCCTGGCTCCGTACTGCTTTTCTGCTCTATTTTACACCTGTTCCATCTCTCCTAACTGGAGTCCCGTCTCGTGGGCTCACCTGTGTCCTGTTTGCTCTCGGCCCATCTTAGTCAAGGCCTTCTGGCTTGGGATGGCTCCGCTGTTTCCTCCTCTAGCCTCTGCAGGCCTGGCCACCTTTCCGCAGGTGTGGGACACTCGATGTTTCTGGATGACGCTACACTCTCCAGCCCTAGAAACCTGCTTCCCTCTCTCCGGGCTGCCTGTCAAGACCCGGTCCGCACCTGGGAGCACGTGGAAGGGAGGCGTACCGGGGAGGGAGCTCCGCGTCTCCCGCAGCTGCGGAGGGTTAACGCTGGGTGTTCACCCTGCTCCCGGTAAACCGCGAACACTCCACGGCCCTCAGCCCAGGCTTTCCAGCCAGAGGCCTGCAAGGCACGAAAGGGGGTCCATGACTGACAGTCACGATTTTTAAGGAAGGCTAATGTTTATCATATGTTTCCCAGGGAGAAGGAACCCCTGGCTAATAAAATGTTCTAGTTTTGTCTGGAAACATGCCCATTCAGTGAGGTAATTTCCAGTCCCTAGCGCTCTTTGGAGTCCCTAGCAAGCAAGTATATGTCATTGGTTAAAAGGGGGGAAATGATTACTTAATAACTGTAGTTTAATAAACAAAACCTTTGGAAAGCAGGGGTCTTGACGGAAGTGAGGAGCTGGGGGGCAGCAGGCTGTGCTGCTTGGCGCAGGCTCACGGAGGGGCCTGGGGGGGAGGGGCGTGGGGCTGGAGGCACTGGGGGAGGTGCGACAGCTGGCAGCAGGGGTTTCGCAGACACAGAGGACGGAGTGCTGTCTACATGCCTGTCAGGCAGGGGCAGAAAAGGATTTTTTCTGTGGTCAATTGAAGCTTAAGAGCTGGGATCTGAAAGGGAAAGATGTGCTAACGAGGAGGTCAGGCTTAACCCGGGCAATACCTAAACAGTAAGACAGACAGACTTAAGACAGACTTCCTGGGCACTCACTACATGCCGGTGCTGGTCTAAGCGTTTCATGTGTCCCAAATCACGGAGAGCTTCTGCCAGGCCCGGGACGTAGGCAGGAGCCCCATTTTGCAGAGAAAGAAACTGAGGTCAAGTGGCTTGCTCAAGTTCACGCCTCTAGTAAGTGGTGGAGGCAGCCTTTGACTCAGGCCGGCTGGCTCCAGAGCCCACGGGCCTCATCTCCCACAACAAGCCAATTAGCCAAGGGCTTGGTTTCACCGAAGCGGGCTCCAGTCTGGATAGTTCTGCGATTGCCGTGTGGCTGCCGGCACTTGGAGCAGGCAAGACTGGGGGGCTGCTGGCTCTGGGGGGGCTAGGGTGACAACAGGTGGGGGTGCCCCAGGGAGGCAGTGCGGGCAGGAAGGTGGGGGAGACAGGTGGAGGCAACTGTCTGGGTTGTGCAACCCGCCAGCCCACGTAGGCCGATAGCCTGGCTGTGGGGACGACTCCTCACCCCACCTGGGCCTGGGCTAGGGTGTCAGGAGTGGGCACTGAGGCAGGATAAGGGGCATCAGAGTCATCTGAAGCCTGGGCTGTGTGTGTGAGTGAAGGAATAAGCCCCTGAGGAGTCTTCCTCTGGATCCATCTGGCCACAGGAGGCCGACCCTTGCCCCAGACCTCGTGTCCCCAGGCACAACACCAGCCCCCAGCTGGGCTATGAAGTGAGCGCAAGGTAAAAATCCCTCCATAAACCTATTGGTACTTACGCACCCAAATGACTCCAAAGTTGTACCCTGGGAAGACAGCCCTCTTATTCTGCGGGCACTGTTGTACTCAAAAGAGTTTTGGCCTACCCAGGAATGGCCCTCAGAGGCCTGCCGCCTGCCTTTGGCTCTCTGCAGTGGTGGCCTATCAGCTGTCTGAAAGGGCCAGGGGACCAAGACGGTGACGGGTGCACAGGACCCAGAGCAGGGCCTGGGATCTCATGCGTGGTGCTCAAGAGGGCTTCCGTCACTATTGACACCCACCCACCACCTTATTTCTGGGGCGCACCTGCTGCCTTCCTAGTTTTTACTCTATTGGCACCTGCCCAGACAGCCAAAGGTCATCAGGCGCTGGGGAGTCCCGTTTTGTGGCAAAAGTGTGATCATGGAGTAGAAGGGATGGATTTTCTTGGGTAGTCCCTAAATGGGCTCAAAGGGAACGTTCCAAAGAGAATCTTCAGAATGGAGAGACTTCTGTAGAGGGAGTGCTCCTTGGTGGCGTGAAGAATCGGGTGGTGGGCTCTGTTCTGGAGGAATGCGTATCTGTCACACCTTCCACACGCCGTGGCCCAGAGCAGGGAGGCTCATTCCGGTCATTTCCGGGTTGCCTGTGGGGCTACTTTGATTACCATGATTAGTCATAATTCATCAGGAGCCCAAGCATGACCTCTCAGACTTGTAAAGTGTGGCTCTTCCAAAGGGGTCAGAGATGACTGGAGGAGAAACGTAGGTGCCCCGAAGAAGCAGCACATGAGTTATGTTAGGAAATAACCCTTGGAGTTCCTTCGTATTTGCTGTGGACTCAGTTCATGGATCCTGTGCCTTTGGAAATATCCTGGTGACCTTCCTTAATAATTGCCACGACCATTTGCATCCCGTTTTCCCCAGGTATTAGGCCATTATTCCAACCAAGTGTGTTTTGGACTTTCACCTGAGAATATGGCACAGAGTTTTTGCGACTGTGGGGTTGGCCCTGGCTCACTCATCTGAAAACCAGTGGGTATTTATGTATATTTATGTAGCCACATAGATATAGGCCTATCTGCCTATACAAAGACTGCTTCAAAGCATCCTTTAATTGAGCGCACACGGACATGCAGAGCCCTCTGTGGTGAAGTCTAGCCTTGGAACCGGCAGACCTAGGCCTGACTCCTGCTTCCATCTGATCTCGGCCCAGCCCAACTGCTCCAAGCCCCTCTCCTCCTGCAGAAAACGGCAAAAACCAGGATATGAATGTCTTGTATACAGCAGATGCTCAATAAATCTCCCTACATTTGGAGAAGCTGGATGAGGGAAGTGGAGAGAAACAGAGAGCCCTGGGCTCATTGCCTTTGTGTCATAAGGAAAAGGGCAGGGAGAGGGAGGAAGGGAGGAAAGGAGGCAGGGAGGGAGAGAAAGTAGCCGGGATGGATGCGTAGGTAAATATACCAGCTTCCTGGCCTTCCATAAGTTATTTCACCTCTTTGAGGCTCAGTTTCTTTATCTATAGAATGGGGATAAGAAGCTACCTCATTTAGTTGTTTTGAGGGTTGAAAAAGACAATGTCTAAAAATAGCTAGCATGGAATTGATGACCATAGCTTGATAAGGGGGGCTACCGCCACGCCCAGCCACCCAGCACCCGTTGCTGTTTGGCATCTGGTCTACTCTCCTTTTACTCTACTGACACTGCACGTAAGCATCCCAGGTGGAAAAGCAAAAAGGTGAGGTTTCTTCTCGTTTTCATCTTAAAGAGCCCCAATGAATTGATTAGGATGCCGTGAACAGTATTAGACGCCGTGTGAGCCCGAGATGATGTTTCAAACATTGGCGCTAAGGAGAACCGTGGGTTGGGCCAGTCCCCGCGAACTAGGGCAGGTTCTGGGGCTGGCACTATTTATAGGCCCAAGCAAGAGGCAAACCGAGTGTGGTTATTTCTCTACCAAGGCTTTGCCTCCAAAACAAGAGCCTGTGGTCGTCAGGAACTGAAACTGAGAAGCAAAAGTGACCTGAGCTGCTCTGATTTTCCTGTGAGGGAGCAGGTGCTGGGGTGAATAAGCAGGTCACTGGGGTGTTTGCTCCCCGGCGTCCCCAGAGCCTGAAGTGCCACAGCCGGCATGGGGGGTGGGGGTGGCGGGAACTCCCACTAAGATTTCTCCTCTCTAATTTGCTAAAATCCAGGTGACTCATCATTTTGTCTTCCTAGTCATTCAGACAGGGTCACTCTTCCAAAGGCCACATTCATTGGCAGGACTTCTTAACAGGGACATTCTGACTTTTCAGAAAAAGGCCAAAGTCAACATCAGAAAATAATTTTTCTGGTCTGCAATAAGAATAGCCCCTATTTATCCAACTTTCCCGCGCGCCAAGCACCCTACTTGGTGCTTTATGTACAATTCTGATTTTATTCTCCCAACCCTACCTAGGTGGCAGATCTTTACTCCCATTTTACAGATGAGGAAAACAAAACGGACCCAGATTAAGTGAAGGCCCTCCCCGGAGTTGGCTCACCCCAGCGGGGGCTCCCACAACCACCCTCCCTGCTCTTGCCAGGCTTGCACCCCGTGACCTCACGCTGGTCGCTGGAAATCGGTCACAGTGGGAGTCTTTACAGCGTGGAAACTGGCCAACAGTTCGAATCGGGCCCCTCCTGTTTTTCTTGTCCTTTTTTAAACCGCCGAGGAACTGCTTGTTGAATATTCACCAGCCACTAAGTGGGCAGAGCCAGGATTCAAATATAAGTCTCTCTCCTCAAGTTCATGATCTTTCTAGTTCATTCCCAGGAGCAAAGCGGCTCTCTATCGAGGAGCCAGGTCCTCAGGGAGCCGAGCGGCTGGGAGAGGGCTCAATGCTGGCTGCCCAGGGCCCTTGCGCCTCCGCCCCGGGACCCCCAGGAGGTGCCCAGGTATCATTAGTCAACACATCGGAGTCCTTCTCCTTGTCTGTGCTGAGCTAAAGATTCACCTGAAATTACAAGGGCTGACGAAGCTGGCGACAGGATTTACGAGGTAATAATCATGCGCTCTCCCATAAGGCACTTTTCTTCTTCAAAGCATTTTATAGTCATTTACTAATTAGTCCTGGGCTGCACTCTGTATGAAGGTACGATGCTCGATGATGGGCTGAACGAGCAAGGAGTGTTTGAAAACACACAGGTGACTGTCACCCATTTACAAGCACTACTCGCTTCTGTGGCTGGCGGTGGAGGCGGGGGGGGGGGGCAGCTCAAACTTACAAGGGCTGGTTTTGAATCCGTGGCATTGGAAACACGAGGCAGCCATTGTCCACCTTCTGTTGCTTGATTTCCTTCTAAGAAAATCAGCCCCAACCCTCCTCCTGTGTGGTAAGGGGGATGAAGGTCTGTTTCAAATTCACATCGAGAAGAGTCAGTCTATTTTAGGACAGAGATGGGGACATAGCTGAGCAGCAGCGCTGGGTCTAGAGCCAGGAGCCTGGGCTGAATCCGGACTCTGGCACCGAGTGGCTGGTGGCCGTGGGTAGCTCGCTTCACCTCTCTGATCTTGTTTCCTCGGCAGTGGAACAAGGGCCGCCCCGGCCGCTTGCTTACTTCCCAGGTCGGCTGGGAGATGCTCTGAGACCAAGTGGGTGGCAGCACTTCCCGGCCACCGTGCCTGCTTTGCACCGTGCAGGGGTCTCCCCGCCGGCCCGGCCGGCCTGAGCATGTGCGCGCCGCTCGAGGTGGGCAGGGCAGGAGGGCCAGCCCCAGATCACACTGCCCGCTACTGGCTGCCGTCACGACGGCCTGACTATTCGAAATGCCGTGCAGGTCCAGGGTCCAGGCCGTGCAGACCTCACCCCGTCCCCACATCCGCCAACCACCCTCGGCTGGAACAGGCGCTGGACTCCCCTACTGGGTCTGAAACACACCCTGATGCCGTCAAGTCTCGGCTCTGTGGGCCGTGAGCCCCATCCATGCCCCTCCATGGGGGAGGTGGCCACAGCAGTCCTAAGTGACAGTGTCATGGGGCAGAGAGTGACACTTGGCACATGGCTGTGCCGAGGTAGAGCGGGCCGTCGGCTGGCCAGGGTGGTCAGCTGGCTTAGGGCTCAGAAGACTCACCTGGCGAGTGTTACCAACACCTGGATGTCCCAGCCCCAGCCGGTGAAAAACCGAGTCAGCAGAGCTGCAGGGGCGGCCCAGGCAGCAGCGCTTGAGACAGCTCCCCAGGGGAGCTGAGCCCTCGTATGACAGAGAAGGGACCCACTCGAGGTCACAGAGCCGGCTAAAGGCAGAGGTAGGGTGTGGACACAGGGCACTGGGCTTTTCTCTGTCATGGGAGTTCCCAAGCTTCCAGGGCAGGGGGCCAAGTACCCACACCGTGTAAGAACCCAGAGCTGGGCAGTCGTCCGGCTGGTAGCCAGCAGGGAGGTCTGTCCGAGCTGTTCTCCTGCCTCCTGGAAATATTCCTGGGTGCTGGAGGATACAGGAAGGAGAGGTAGCCCTCCTTGGTCCCCACAACGGCCCTGAGCTCGTTCTCTTTCAGGTTCACGTGTAAAACCGGGTTCCAAGAACGATGAGGGGAACCAAGAGAATAGTGAGAGGCCCGTTAAACCCGACAGGTGGGCTGGGACGTCAGCTCTGCCTGGGAAGGCAGGTGGACTAAGGAAGTGCATGGGCCATGCAGGCCAGGTGCTTGTTTCTCTCACCTCTGCGCGTGCATCCTACTTCCCTACGTGGGAAGCCTCCAGGATGGGACAGTGCTAAATGGAACTGTAAACCTTGTCAAGGGGTCAGGCTGGCTGTCCTCAGCTTATAAGCTAAGGGAAGCCGTGTGATGGTAATGGAGAGGCCTGGCCCCCACCTCCAGGTTTACTCCCAATTTGCCTGGAGAGTTTCTGCAGCTCTTGGGCCTTACTTCTCTCGGTACTCGTCAGGGAGCGGCAGGGGAGAGGGCCGGGGGTGCAACAAGGGGAGTTCTGAGACCCCGTCTGGCTCTGATAATCCGTAAATACAGGACAAACGGAATTTCCTCAGGGTATCTGCCCCGGCTCTGTTCCTGGATGGCAGCAGAGAAGCCTGAGCCCGGATGTCACAGATGCGCCGGTGACGGCCCACAAGACCCAACCTTAGTCTTCCAGGTGTGGTGCGGACAGGGCTACAGAAGCCCGAACAGCTGGCCCATCAGCCTAGGGAGGGGTGAGTGACGTGAGAGAGGGAGGGACGGATTCACTGGCCCATTCCGCACACCTGAATGACTGCCTCTACGCACACGGCGCATGCATACACACAGGGAGCTGGAGGGGTGGGGTGGGTGGGCGATGCTGGACCCCCGGTCCTGAGCACCAGCCATGGGCCCGGCCGGCTGGGTGGGGGAACCACACAGGGTGGTCAGATTCATTCAGGCAGTGCCTTTTCCAATGGAGAGCTGCCCCAAGTGGGAAACGCTGGGGAGACACACACACACACACACACACACACACACACACACACACACACACACGGAAAAATAAATAGGGATTTTTCAGGGAAAAATAAAAGCAAAGGGGGGGGGTTTCATTTGAAAACTTAAATGAGGTTTCAGAGACAAAGGCTTTCCTGGAATAAGGGTGTGTGCATTTGTGATGTCTTTCTTTCCCTGGAAAAGTACTGTGTCAGAATTTGCGATTTTATTTCTTCCAACTAAGAAAGATACTGAAGGAAACAAAGAGGGAGCGACCAGAGGTGGGGGCTCGAGGATCCAGGTTAGCGCCAGCCAGCTTCAGTGTGGGTTCCAGGCGGGCGTGCAAAGCTGCTGTGTGAGCAAAACACTGCCATGAAGGCATTCCAAGCAGCTTCCAGGAAGCAGCCATATGTGCTGACACGCATGTGGACAGAGCAGTCTGGCTGGCCACCTCTCAAGACTGGTGTTTCCTAGAGCTTTCCATTGGCAAACGCTGCCTCCTGGAACTGAGGGACAAAGGTTTTGAAATAAGCCCTGGTGGGAAAGAGGGGGAGAAAAAAAAAGCTGCGGTTAGCACAAACAACTTGAAAAAAAGTGCAACTCAGAGCTTTCAACCTAACTCAGAACAGTTGTTATTTATTGTTCATGCATCTTGGGTTGGATTTCCCTTCCCTGCTGATGCAAAACCCTCTGGATTTTTCCAAAGGAGGTACAAGCAGTTCACTTCTGTGTTACTGTGCACGGATCTTTCAAGGGCCTGTATGCAGACCTTCAAGGCTGCCAGGTCCTATTAGAACATCAGTACTGGGGCTCCCTCTGCCTCTCCCAGGCCAAAGACAAGGGCCCGACCCCCACGACAAGCCAGAGAGTGGCCAAGCCAGCCACCCCGTCGTTCCTGTGACCTGAAATATAAAGAGAGCTGTACTCTTCACTCAGTTCGATCTTTGGATTCATACAAAGAGGGTCTAATAAAAAGGATTTCCAAGGGTTCCATGTCTCCATTTATTTCCAAACATATGTGTTGTTTGGCCTACTGGAAAGAAAGCCAGGCTGGGTATCCAGAGAAGCTTCCTTGGCCGGTCACGGACGGGTGACACGATCTGGGGCGGACTGTAGAATGGGCTCCACATTCTACATGGGCCCGCCCTGCTGGCACGGTATGAGGGGCCAGGGCCTGCCAGCGGACCTGGATGGGGCCCCGCCAGGCAGGAGATCCCAGTTCAGAGGAGGAGAAAAACACATCAGTAACACCAATCGAGGCAGTGAGGGCACACATGGAGGTACCACGAGGCGCTGGGCTGGCCCGACCAAGGAAGGCCGAGGTGGAGCAGACATTATGGGTGTTCCAGGCAAGAAACACAGCAGGAGGGGGGACTGGGGGCAGGGGCAGCCTGTTGTGAGCTGGGAACTCGAAGCTCTGCGGGACGACAGCAGGAGAGGTAGAAAGTAGAGGGGCGGGGGGGGCACCCCTTGCCCCTGGTCACCCTGGCTTGCCACCTACTTCTCTCGGCCCTATGCCGGACTCACACAAGGCCAGAGTAGTCACACCTTACTTATCCACAGTGGCTCACTCAGAACGGTGACATGAAGCAGGAAGGGCCACCAAGAGGCCCGGTCACCACCAGTACCAGAAAGGCCCCCAACAGGGCTCCTTCGGTGCAGGGGTGAGTAGCCCCCGCACAACTCCACAGGCCCTGGGGGTCCCACAGTGCAGTTATGTGACACCTGACTGCCTGCCCGCTGCCCCAATGCCAAGTCAACTGAAACCTCTTTCACACGTCACCCCTTCCTCTGGCTTTCGCAGCCCTGGCCTCCGCCGGCTCTGGGCATTTACATGCTGGCTCCTTTCTCAGGGAGCTGTCCTCCCGGGTGACATTCCACATCCTAGGTCTACCTTCCTTCTCCTTGCCATGCCTCCCGATGAGCTCTCTCTCTGGAACCCTCCTGTCTTGCCCCCCATGACCCTCATGTGTGGCGCTCTTCTCAGGCTCAGCCCCCTTAGCACAGAACCGCCCCATCTGGCCTCCAGCCCTCCTTTCACCCCCGAACTTCCAGTCCCACATTCCAGCCACCGGTGGGACTCTGACCTGGATGTCTCTGTAGGTTAGACAAGTGTGCTCTAAATGACGGGGCTCCTCAATGTTATGTCTTTGAATGTGCTTTGGCCCAGTCGAATTTCTGTACCAGAACCCTGTTTCCACCTCTCCCTAAAGCCCTGTGGTGAATTCATCCTGAAGGTTCTTCCTCTTCCTCCACAATGTCCCTCTATCCTTTGTGACACCCCCTGGCTCCTGGCCTTGTCACCCTCCAACAAAACTGCAGAAGGCCGTTTCTCCCCCGGATAGAGGCCAACTTTGCCTTTCTGTTGCAACTAAATGCACTACCTTTGAGCGTGGGTCTCTGTCACTACCCCAGCCAAGACCCTGCATGTTCCCCAGACGTGCAACCTGGCACTCAATGATTTTTCACTATCTGGCTCCAACATGTCAAAAAATTTGCTTTTGTCCTTCCATTACATTTTTAGGCTCCTGAACCCCACCCTTGAAAAGCTAAGAAAGCTAAGAATCTTCTCCCAGAGAAAACCTGCAGGTAAGTCTCCCCCCACTGAAACTGGGGGGATGTCACAGACCCCCCGAAGCCCATGCATGGTCCAGGATGCAAGGCCCCCACTCCAATCTGGCCACCTCCTCTTTTTCACACATGCCACCACCTCATGCTCAGGCCAAATGCCCTGGCTCCTATCAAGTCTTCCCTGGTGACCAAGAGGTTCTCTCCCTGCCTCCAGACAATCTCTGCGCTTCTCCCAGAGTGTCTGTCATATACGCATGTGTGGTACTTGCCAGGCTGCATGGTGGGCTCTGGGAAGCAGGGACCCCACAGGCCAGCCCATGGACGGCACTCAGCAAGACCTAAGTGGCTGTCATGGACGGACCTACCGATGGCCGCTGGTTTGTAAAAAAGAGTTAAGGCATGTCCATGACATGCTGCTTAAGGTGAGAGAAGGTAGCCTCACAGAGCAGACAAATGTGGTATTTAGGTACTGAAGATGAAAATGCAGTCCACTCGCAAACTTCAAATTAAACCAACGGTTAGAGAGAAAGAAAGAAAAAGCACCCTCTCCCATCCACATCCTGCTTGACACAGTCCGGAGCCGCTCAACGGTCGCCATCTCTGAGCTCAAAGCCCTTTCCTGCCGACTGCATGGCTACGCTCGTCCTCACGGCCAGGAGGCACCGCGACGAGGCCCAAAGAGCCACAGCCCTAGAGCGAGGCTGCCAGGGCAAGGGAAGCCCTGAGCTGTGTTTCCCCCGGTGAGCAGGGGTGATGAGCCCACCCTGACGTGACGCTGGCACGGGACCGTGTGGGAAGGGACCCTGCCAACCGTCTGCCACCCCTCAGAAGTGTGGGCCATGCACTCCTCACCCATGTTCCATCTGCTGCTGTTTGCCCAGTGACACGCGTGTGTTCGCTGGAGGGGAGCTTGGTGGCCCATCCTCGAGGGTCAGTGACAGATAGGCCACTGCCAACGTCCACTGCATGTGCTCTGCTGCTTGAAGTATCCTGTGGAGGCGGTGTCCCCTCCCCAAGGTACAGGCTGGCCCCGAAACAGGCACCTGAGGAGGTGAGTGAGCGGGGCTGGCTGCTGCTGGGACAGGCCTGGGCCCTGGGCAGGCAGCTCTCCCCCTCCTCCTCTCTCGCTTCGGGCCCAGAGTCACATGGCTCCTGAAGCAAATCTGATCAGCTCAGTTTTTCCTTGGAAACTTCTGGGGTAGGGGCTGCAACAGTACCAGCTCCTTAGACCAAAAGGTCTTGGCAAGAGGGAGCCTGTTTTAGAGCAAGCTCTTTCCTTCTTCAGAAAGTTCTGAAGTTTCCTGTTCTGTCCTGGGCTTTCCCTGCCAGGGCGAGCTGTGTGACGCCAAGGGGAAGCAGTGTGGAGGAGGGCTGTTCAGAGGCATGAGGCCACCAGCTGCTGTCAGTGAGAGCTGCTCCACCGGGCTCTTCACGAAGTCGCTTCAGGGAGAGGGAGGAGGAGGAAGGGGAAAATGACAACAAGCTCCCACCCATTTATAGATTTTTTTTTTTTTGAGTGCTTTTTTCATTTATTTCACTCTTTATCAGAGAAAACAGAGACCTGCCCAGCGTATAGCTTGCCAAAGGCACTAGTTATCCGTCACCTTTTAAAAAACTCTTTGACCCAAAGACAAAATGGACGGCAAGCTTTAAAGTGTAAGTGGGCTGCGGGTGGGGTAGGGCCGGTCTCCTCACCTCCCGCTCACAGGCCAACAGGACTCGCAGGGAGAGAGGCCCTGAGTCAGTCAAACTCATCATTCTATCTATTCACGCTGGAAGGGAATTTATTTTTAGACCAAATTTGAGCTAAATATGCCTCAGGACAAAGTAAGGCTCTGACCCTCTTCACTGGCCTCAGTCCCTTTGCTCTAAAATCACAGCTCAGGCCACTCCCCGAGTCTCAGGTGAGAAGAATAAAACATCAAGAACTGACCCCAGGCCGAAGCGAAGCTGGGTAGGTTTTCCACGAACTCAGAGCAGGAGTGGCTCTTGGCCAGGCCTCGGCTCCCAGGCACGGCAGGGAGCGAGGCAGACAGACCCCTCCGACCAGGAGTCAGGGGACGGGGTGCTCAGCGGGGAATCTCTCCCCTGCTCCAGGCGTCGGATTCCTCGTGTACCAAGCAGGGCGCTGAGCCCGGTGGTCTCCAAGGCCCTGTCGGCTGTGGGCTGTGAAGGACAAGCTGGAGTGGGGTGTGCGCTCTGGAGCCTGCCACACCTGGGCTCCTGGCCCGGCACTGCTCCCGGCTGTATCGCCTGGGCAAGTGACTCACCTCTTTAGCTTTAATTTCTTCAACTATAAAACGGGAAAAATAACCTTCAATTGCCTTGAAGGGTAATCCTCACGAGGATTAAATGAGGTGGTCCAAGTCAGCCTTGGCCTGGTGCCTGGCTTAACAGATGATCAATAGATGTCAACTGTTTCCATGGGGACCAAGCCGGGGCTGAGGGCAGAGGCTCTGAGTCTGTGGGAACAGCCCGAGCATGTGCGGCTGCAGGAGAGGGGGCCCCTGTGTGGAAGAAGAGGGCTTTGGGTCCTGCCCTCAGTTCATCCTTTCCGCCGTGGCGTCTTGGAAACTCGTCAGGACGCCGAGCATCCCCTGAACTCCAGAGCAGAGCTGCTAGCGGCACCCCTGGGGTAGGTAAGGATGAGCCGTGCGCTGAGAGGCACCTGCAGGCTCTGCTGTCTTCCGCCCAAGCTGCCGGCTGTGCTCCTGCGCCAGGCTCCGGTCAGAGGCTTGGTCGGGGAGGAGGCGACAGCTGGGAACTAGAGGGATGTTTAAGAATCCCGGGGCTCTGGTTGCCCATGATGGGGGTATCAAAGTGGGCTGGGTCCCCCAACAGATCTTCTGTTCAGGACAGTATGTATTGTAAGAAGAAGTCAGTCGGTGGGTCAAATGAAAAGAGTATTGAACCACAAAGCAGAAGACATGGGCTCTAGTCCAGGCCTTGGCTCGTTGTGTCCTCTGGAACTGACACTCAGTTTCCTCACCTGTAACAGGAAGATTTATACTTGACGATCTCTTAGTGTCACCCACTTATGATTTTGAGATATCCATGTGACCTTGAGCAAGCCACTTAACTTCTGGGTCTTGGTTCTTCATCTGTTAAGTGAGCGCCCTCGCCAAGCCCAGGGCCCAGCACGTCGCAGTGTGGTGAGGCGGCAGTGGTGGCTGTGACTATCCTCGATGCTCTTTCACCAACAAGACAGGGTCAGCGATGAACCCTGCAGGGCTCCGAGATGTCTGGTGGCACCACAGGCAGCTCACGAGAGGGACGGAAGGCTGGTTCCTCAGCCGTCCCTCTGTCCTCCCACCAAGGGGAGGTGCCATCACCAGTTGTTAATCATCAGTGTGTGCTGCAGAAGGGGCTCTGGAGACCCTGAGAGTTATGACAGAGACCATCAGGGAAATCCTCAGAGGACTTCAGGAGAAGGCAGTTAGGAACTCTGCCCAGCAAGGGCTCATCCACAGGGGTTTTCCCTCCTGGAACTGTAGTTCCGTATTTATTCAAGGGATCTTTGCAAAAGAACAGAAATCCACGAGATCAACATCTGAACATCTGAATTGATACAGCTGTAAGAAAATAAAAGCAGGGGCGCCTGGGTGGCACAGCGGTTGAGCGCCTGCCTTCGGCTCAGGGCGTGATCCCGGTGTTATGGGATCGAGCCCCACATCAGGCTCCTCCGCTATGAGCCTGCTTCTTCCTCTCCCACTCCCCCTGCTTGTGTTCCCTCTCTCGCTGGCTGTCTCTCTCTCTGTCAAATGAATAAAATCTTTAAAAAAAAAAAAAAAGAAAAGAAAAGCAAATATAGACATAAAGCCCGAAGAGGCTGGGGACTCTGGAGAAAGGGAATGAACGACATGAAGCCGGTTAAGCATGGCAAGCGCTCCCAGTGTGGCAGGAAGCCCTCTCTCCGTTTGCAGGCAAGAAAACAGAAGCTTCGTGAATTCAGGGAAGGCACCTGCCCAGGGGTACCTGGTCCCAGTGCCAGTGGAGTGGGTCTTCCCACCCCACGGCCACACAGGAGGCCACGCAGGAGCCCCTGTGGCTTTGCTGCCTTTAGCCTCCCTTACTTGGGACTTTTTATTTTACAAAAGCCTAAACAATCATCTTCTTCTGAAACAGAACACAGTAATCTCTTTCTGGAATTCAAAAATACTTTTCTCTGGGCACTTCGTGCTGTTTGCCGGAGTCAGACCAGCGCGGCGGTGGAGTGGGGGCGGGGCGGGGCAGGAGAAGCGGTTTGGGGACACGACCCTCATTGTCAGTAAATCAAGGAAATATAAATCAAGTCAGAATTCGTTTTTGCAAATAGAGGCAAGTTCCAAAACATCTAAGGCTCATTTCTTTTTCCACTTTTCCTCTGCAGCTGTGACTTCCATTGGCACGTGTTTTTAATCAGGCCTATGAAAACCGATTGTGGTCTGAAAATCAAAGCAGTCCTGTAAATAGTGTGAGGCAAGTCCTGCTAATCATTTCTTGGGGTCTTGCCTTGTCCTCGCTGTCCCGGGCGGCCGCTGTAAATACAGACTCATTGGGGGTTACTCGGGTCGCAGGGGTCATCCCTAAAATAGGATCTCTACAAAGAGACCTGGTTCTACTCCAATGCCCTTCACCCCAAATCCTGCAAAGGCCCCTGTGAAGACTGCCCAGCCCACTCTGGGTGCCTTGGTGGGCAAGTGACTGGCACGATGGAAGCTAATTTTGTGGCTGTGCCCCAGGCGACGTCAGCCTGGCTCTCTGGTGTGGGCTTTGGGAACAAACAGGCGGCTGTGACTGGTTCCCATGGTCGCCCTAAATGTGCCAACCCCTGAGCACGCCTGGTTCATTTTTAGGGGGTCCAAACTTGCCAAACAAGAAAATCAACACGCCTGAGATGCGAAGGCTTGCTAGCTGGCTGGGCACGCTGCCTCGCACGCTCACAGCCTCACGCGGCAGCCCTCACCCTCAGCTGGGATCAGTCGCGCCTGCACTGGATTCCGTGGCACACTGGGCCTCCGGCCTCAGGCCCAGCCATGGTCTGCCTCGAGTCTGGGATGTTTAGATCGGTGTCTAGACGACACCTAGTACAGCTCGGGCTCCTCGCCTGCGGGACTGCCGACGGCTGGGACTGCCGTCCCAGTATGTGTTGAATTAAATCGAAATGCTGTTTTAGGAGGACTGCAACAACCAACCAACCGGGAACCATTTCTAGACATCAAAGTATTGGGATGAAATCTGGCTCCTTCTAAAATCACAGGGTATTTTTAAGTGCTTACTAAAATGATCAAAATTACCTAGTGGTTCTCTCTCCTTCTGAGGCTCTCCAAGGAGGCCCTCTGGAGCCTGGCCAGTTCCTCTGGGCTACGGCAGCTTGCAGCCGGCTGCTGCAACTGCAGGGGTGAGGCCTTGCTCCCAGGGGCTGCAGGTGTCTCTGCCCCCTTGACGTCCCTGAGGGCAGTGTAATGAGAAGGTGGGGGAGGACAGGAGAGGCCAGCTGGCCAAATGACAGGGAGGGACGGGTAGTCCTTGGGGCTCCTGAGCCTTCCCCATCTCTGCTCACATCTGTCATATCCCAACCATTCTCCCACACCCACCATGACGGCAGGCCCACGGTCACATTCATCCATCCTTCCGTCCCAGCTTTGCGTCTAGGGCTCAACACAAAGCACCTCAATAAATATTTCTCAAATCAATGTACACATTTGGCTTAAAGATGTACTTTAGAATTATAAAATTTTGGAACAAAAGGAAGTCCTAGAGGTCATATAGTTCAGTCATTACCGGGAAGGGAAAACTCAGGGCCAGAGAAGTTAGTGGTTCCTCTAACACAGCGTACGATAATTACAGCTGTTAGCACAGATCACCTCTGTAAGTCAAGGGCAGAATTTGGGGGTGGTTCATCCTTAGTGCCCAGTGGTGCTCACCTTCCTTCGGGCTTCACAGCAAGCGAATGCCAACTTGGTGCAGGAAGGAAGGAAGGAAGGAAGGAAGGAAGGAAGGAAGGAAGGCCGGCCCCAAGGCTGACTAGAGGCCCTGGAGCCAGGGGCAGAGTCTGGAACAGTTCTCCCTATCTCATTCCTCTCAGCCTGATGCTGTCTCCATCCTGAACCTACTTGATGAGAGGCTGGGAGAGGGTGCCCGTGTGGCCACTGTGGCTGGGCACCCATGTGGGGGGGTAGGCTGAGATGAGGGGGTGTACCTGGCTAGGCAGAAGCCAGACAGTGGGTGTGGGGGGCTAAAGAATGTGGTGCTACCTGGGACCCCAGAGCAGAGCCACAGCCCTGGGCTCTTCTTGTCTCCTGATCTGTACTTGCCCACCGCCCCTCAGATGGCAGGTGCCTCGGCAGCGGGCACCAGTCTTCTGCTTGGTCTGCCCCGGCTGTACGAACAGGAGTTGAGCCCTGGCTTCTGCGGATGCCAAGAACCCTCCATGGGCCCGGTCAGGGCAAGGGCTACTCTTGCGCTCACCTGCGCTGGGGAGAAGCTGACAGCCTGTCTGATGGCCGTGAGTCACTGCCAAGGTCACAGATTACCCTCCCCTCTTAGTCAGCGAAGGGGGAAAAACCAAAGGATAGACCTCAAAGAGGAAGTGCTCAGGGTCCCAGCTGAGCTGGCCGTGCCGAGCGCAGGTCCCAGGCCCCAAGTCACACTCCAGCGGGCATTGCCCAAGGCTCCCGCTCAGCACTGCCAGGCATCAGCCTTCACAGAAGAGGGCCAGAGCCCCAAAGGACTGGAAAAACGCTTAGGAAATCAACTCTTTGGGGCATAAAACAATCCTGTCCTCCCCAGACAATCTCCCTGGGGCTTTAAAGTGATGTCTGCCTAAATCTGGGTTCTCCCACTTATACTCTCAGCATTCAGAGGCTGCAGTTCCTGTCTTCCATGGCTGCCTGGGCCCCTGCCTGCTCTCTGGGTATTCGCCCCCCACAGCTGGGTATTCACAGACAGATCCCCCTTGCACACCTGGGGAGGGGCAGCAAAGATGGCCATGGGCCCTCTTCTTTCCATTCTCATCCCCCCTGCCTGGCAGCTGAAATACTATCCATAGACATCTGGCTCTTGGGGCTTACAGAAGGAGGTGCAGCAATTCCAAAAGAAGAAATTATTCAGTGGGAGAGGACGCCTGAGGCCTACCCTCCCTGCTGGGCTGCAGTGGCCTTCGCAGAAACTTCAGGTGGGCTATGCTGGTTCTCCAGAAGCTGGCGGGAGGCAGAACTCTAGCAGGCGGGGGGCATTATGGGTCCTCTCCGTCCTGCAGAGGTGCCGCAGAGGGCCGGGAGGAGCACAGGTGGAGGAGCTCACGTGCTCGGCAGGGCTCTTTCCCTCTGCACCAAGCCCAGGGCCCTGCCATGCTATCCCCAGCTAGCTCTAACCCCTGTGCCAGTTACAGACAGCAAGGACAGGAAGGAAGGACTGGAAGGAAAGAAGGACATACATACAATGTGGATAAATGAGACCCACACATGGTATGAAACAGGCTGGTTCCAATGACGGGTATAATGGTTGGAATGGGTTGTAAAATCCATTTAGTGGATCCCGACTGGCATTAAAATGAAACAAAATAAATTCAGAGTGTGTGGCAAGGGGAAATAGTTTTTCATGAAACTCCTGCTCGAGTTATAAAGACTGGATGAAGATATAAAATAAATGTGTTTCTGTGGACTGCGGGAACTCTGGAAGCTGCAAGTATACAGGAGGGGGTGCCTACTACCTCCTAGACAACGTGCTATTTGCTTCCATCTGTATTACTTTTCATTGACTCCTTCTCCTGGTCCTACTGCCAGGTAGGCCTTCTTATCTGTCCTTACCAATGAGAAATCTACGATTCAGAGACGCCAAGTAACTTTTCTAAGATCACACAGGTCATTGGTGGCAACGCTTATAAATCCAGAGCTGCTTGACTGTGATGTACACGTTCTTTCCCCACGCATGGTTTCCAGAGGCAAGGGAGCTGCTGATGTATGGGGGGGCCAGGGCTCCAGCTCGGGGCTGCTGCAAGGTGCTGAGTCTCTGGGACTCTTGTCTACGGTGAGGGGGTGTGCTTGGGGACTGCTCCATGCTTTGATGTGCTGACCCTCCCCTCCCAAACATCAGCTTGGCTATATTTCCATCTCCTCCATGAAAACTGGAATTGCCCACAGCCCAGTAATGAATTTAGAGAGCTACTAACTGCCAGCTCCCATTATACCTACATTTGTTCTTGCAAACCCCCCTACTTGGCCCTCCCTCTTACAGGTTTATGTGTCCAGGGGTGTTGACTGGTCACTTCAGTCCCCCTCTGGGGACCTGCCCTGGGTGGCTTTGCAGTAGAATTGTGACTGCAATAACAAGGGACAAAGGGATGAACTTGGCCTCCCTCTCGGTTGTCCCTCTGGCTCCTGGGGGTACTAAGGCTCCCTAATGAAGAATGAGGCCTACTCTGAACACCCACGAGAAGGCAAAGACAGAGCGGAGCAGGACACGTGCGATCCACCCAGGGGCACATGACAGGCATCATGAACGTTCTCTAAATAATGAGCCCCAGAAGATCAGAGGGCAGAAGGTCCTTTAAGATTAAGGTCGTCTGGCATCTTAAAACTCTTAAACATCTCCATCTTAAAACTTAAAACTTGAGAAGCACTACGTCTGTAAAGTGCTATAAAATGGGAGGTATTATTATCTTGACATGATTGAGCTGTAGACTAGGAATGGGGAGGCCTGAATTGTGATCCTGGCTCTGCCTCTAACTTGCTATGTGACTGGGGATGGGCCACCTCATCTCTCTGAGCCCCAGATGCCTTCTCTGTCAAGTGAAGGGATGGCTTCTCAGTTCACGTCCAGGTCTAACACACTATTATCCATTATTATTATTATTACTATTATTATTATTGCTCTGGTAGCAATCCAACCACTTTAGACAGAGACAGTGTCTTAAGTGGAAACAGTAATTAATAAATGAGCTCGCCCTCTGCTTTGCTAGAGGGGTTCTCTCAAAGCCTTAATAAGCATCATCGGAGACATCACACATATCTGAGGTTTCTAGATCTCTCCCTTGTGTCTCCAGATCTGACATATGACCCCGGGACTGGATGGCCGGCATCTATCCTGGCCGTCTTCCTTCCATCCTTCAGACCCACAGACAACCGAACATTCACTCCTTCGTGGCTAGCTCCTGCTCGGGTCTCGGCACTGGATCGTGCAGGGATCAAGGAATGAATCTGAGCATGGCCCCGGCCCTCGGACGCACACGGCCACTTGCCTCCTGGAGCAGAGAGCTGCATGCTAGTTCTGGTGGGGAGCCGGGTGGCTTCACTCTCAGAGTGGGGCCAAGCCCTCCCTGACCTGCTCTTTCTTACTGTGATTGCTCTGGAACAACCAGAGCAAACTTGCTGCCCGGAGTTGGCTCTCATTTCTGCTCAGAGATATAGCAGGGCATTATCCAGCAGGCCAGACATCTAGCATCTTTAATGACAATAATAATAATTTGCATTTGTACAAGGTCTTTCATCGGGGAATCTTAAAGTGTATCACAAACAGTAATTAATTCCCCTTTGCAACTCTGGGAGCCAGTTAAGTAGGCGCTCGTCTGCTTTGCAGGTAAGGGGAACTTTCCGGGACCATGCAACATGTTGGGGGCCTCCCTTCCTACCCAAATCTACCCACCTTCCCAAGGCCGGGCATAAGCACCAGGCCCTCCGCAAAGCCTGCCACCGTCACCCCCAGTCACGGCCTCTGTCCTGCCAAGTGTGGAGACACTCATTTGGGACCAACCAGAGACACAGTGGAGGAGATCTCAGGATCCGGCCCAAGGCAGGACTTGCCCTAACAGTACTTCTGAGGGGTGACCATCTAGCCCTGGCGCGAATACCTTTCACGAGGGAGAGCTCATCATTTAAAGGCGTGTCTACTAGTTGTAATGTTTTGCCTTATTCTAAACTGAAATCTGTCCCCTGGGAACCCCCGCCCATGGGTCCTACTTGGGTTTTCTAGAACAAAACATCCTACCCCAATTGCTTGGGGTTTCAGGTTGATGTCTCTTGTATACATGCGATCACCCTTGGGTGAAGCATGGTGGCTCACGTACAGCTGAGGTTTAGGGGGGCCTTGTGAATGCAACAGTCGGGGCGGCTGAGCCTCCACCATACGCTCTGGGCCCCGAGGCCAGGCTGCCTTCCCTGGTGCTGCCGACTCTGGAGCCCTGGGTCTGCCCAGCTTTGAACGCAGCTCTTCAGATTCCCTCCCACCTCTGGTGTAGCCACTGGAGACCTGTGTTCATGTCGGGGGACTGCACCTCAGCGACACGGAAATACTCTCATTTTCTGGCAAATGACTGACGAGCAATGAATGAATATCCTTTTCCCCGAAACCTAGTAAGTCTAGGCAGTAACTGCCAATTGCAGGGACTGGTGTTTGGAGACCAAGCCAGACGATAACCTTGTTCATTCTTTTTCTAAGCCTTCTTTATCAGAATAAATACTTGGTGCTAAACTTCAGAAAAGGATGCAGCAGTCGCCGAGCAGGCAACCGACACAAGGACAGGAGTTCCATGATCCCCTGACCTCTCCAAGGAGTTAGAGGCAAGAGAGGCCTCAGGATGGGGGCAAATGAAATCCTTTGCTACATTAATTTCCAAAAGCTAGCTCTCCTGGGGAAATCAACAACTCCCTCGAGTGATTTCTGGGTCCTTGCTGGAGCTCTAGGCCTGAAAAGACACCCACCCTCCCTTTGCCAAGAGTATATTGCTTGGGTGAGATTCTTCTCACCGGGCCTCACCATGGAAGGAATTTCGAGCATGCATCAAAGGCTGTTGTTTTCCTCAAACCTGCCCCTTGTGAACATGAAGTTTGGCTGGTGGTGATACCATCTCATCCCGCTTCGCTTTCACACGATTCCCACTTTCTGGCCTAGCATCAGGAGTGATCGTTGTTGGCTAGGATTTGGCCTGAGTCATTGATCTGGGGGATATTTGGAGAAGAAAAGTCCGAGAGAGCAGAGAGAGAACCTAACCTGCTAGTGTCGTTCTGTGGCAAGGGGAGCACCCGGCAACCATCCCTCCGTGTGGATTTTGGAGTCGGAGAGAACCGAATTCAAATACGGATCAGTCACTTAGCACCTGTGCGTCACTGGGGAAGCTGCTTAACCACCCTGAATCGCGGTGTGTTTCCCGTAGGACTCAGCTCATGTGGTTGTGATGAGGAACCCGTGCCAGGCACGTGGTAAGGACTCAAACCACGCTGGTTTCCTTTCCTCCCGCCCTGCACTCCCACCACATGGCTGCAGAACACACTCTGAGCACATAACTCCTGCTTCACTTGAACTCAGCAAACACGGACAGGCTCGCTTCCATCTACAAGAGGGTCTGGAACACCTGGGGGACCACCGGAATAGTGCCGGCCTTGAGGACGCGTTTAATATTTGCTGCATAAGGAAATGAGCTAACTTGCTACTTGGTATTTGATAGTTCATAACATGCTTTTAAAATACCCTCGTTTTAACCCAAGCAACAATCCAGTGTATGAAATAGACACGTTGCTCTACCCCTCCCTGGTCACTTCCTGAAGGGACCGGCGAGGAGAGCGCAGGGATCCCGCCCGAGGTCAGCTGTGCGGTGAAGGCAGAGAGCGGTCCGGGTATAGGCTAGTGCCTTGCGACAGCACAGCGCTTGCACGGGAAGGTCTCTGTGCCTTCTGCGGCCACAGGCTTGGCTCAGGAAGGGCATGACTCTGGGGCACATTCCACGACCGGGCTTTCGGGACCTACCCACGGTCCACTGGAAGGGCCTTGCTCAGAGCTGCTCCCAGCCCACGTCTGCACATGGCATCTGCTGCTCTAAGTGAGGGGTGTTATCATGAGCCTGGGGATTTGAAGTCCTAAGTTTTAAAAATCAGAAACATTTGCTAAGTGTAAGCTTTCTTTCTCTCAGACCATGGACCTCTGGTCCCAAGCTAACTATAGGGTGATTCCCCCGTGCCAGCTTCCCTGGGCTGCCATTACCCGTCCCCCGCAGGGTGCGGTAGCGAGGATGCCCACGTCCCACCCTCTTCCTCCCAATGGCATCTTTCTAGGGCACAGAGAGAAGTGCTCTCGGACACGGGACTGTTCCTCAGTGTAGTGCTCTGCACATTTTAAGGGGCTCAAAACAATAATAAACTACGTTTCCTCTTGTTCCCGGTAGCTTTTCAGATCCAAGAAAGGGGACAGGAAGTAGATATTAAGTCCTGGGCTACTGTGGGCTCCTGGCTTCTCCTTCTTCCCAATCGTCTGGCCTCGAGCTGCTGGGAACCACGCACGGCCAGATGCGAAATGAAAAGGGTAGGGTAGGAATCTTTCAAAATTTGCCCACACGGCTGGCCCAAACACAATTCCTAATGTGAGCTGAGAGCTGGAAATCATATCTGCCCACAAAGCCATCTCACCCACGGGGAGTTCAAAACCACCTCCTGAAAACCACTCTGACAACACGCCCTGCGGAGGAGGGGTGTCCCGCTGGAATGGCGTCACTGCACACACCGGGCGACGTGTAACCCAATGCCTCGGGAGTGAGGTCAGCTCCCACCACTGTGAGCTTGTCTGTCCTGGACCTCTTAACGTACTTCTTTGTGCTGCTCACATCTGACCTCTGAGACAGACCTCTGGAAAATCGTGTGCACTCCTGAAGCCGAGAGCCAGTTCCAGGTCAGAAGTGGGCAAAAAAGCGCCAGGACATGGGCTCTCCATGGCAAGCACCTAAAGTAGGTCAAGGTCTATGGTGCCTGCTGGGAGGGGACCAAGTCTTCGTGCTTCTGGCCGTGGGGCACCCCTCTTCCCACCCTGAGACGCTGGGCCACCCCCGCCACGCAGCCCTGCTGGAGGGGACAGGTAAAAACGGGCTGCCGTGGTCTCAGAAACCAAGGCCAAGCAGTGTTAACGTGGGGCCCCTGTGAGAAGGCCCCACAGACTTCCAAGATACCAGGTGTCAGCATGGCTGATACAGTTGGGAACGTAGCTTCTATTCCGCACAAGGGCATCGGCCAAGGGAGCAAGTAGGGGCCCAAGATCGCCCCCGCTCTACCCGCTAAGCTGGGTGCTCTCCCAGCCCTATGTGCCCCACAGAAACAGACAGGTTTCTTTTTTTCTTTTTCTTTTTTTTTTAATACCCAAAGCTATTAGTTGAACTCTGCTCTGCACCAACCCAAAGGGGGCACCTTTTCTAGTTAGCAAAAAAGTTCTTTATAGACCAGAGTGGCCCTGAGTAGAGGGGACCATTCATCTGTACTTTGGATTCTCTATTATGCATCTGGAACATGCACAGGGGATCCATGTCACTAGGACACAAACTTTATAAATTAGAGTCTTGTTTGGATTGCTAACGGGGGGAAGAAGATGAAAGAGATTAGTTCTTTCCTAGTCTCTGAATTTTTAAAGGCATCTTAAGGACCTGCTTCTATTTTTCTGACCGCAGCGACCAACCCACCCCAGCACTCTGGGCTACTCCTGCCCCATCCCACTGCTCAGACTCAGGGACAAACACAGACAGAACAGGGGTGTGGTGGGTGTGGACAGCCACACAGGTTCATAAGGCAGCATCTGGCCCCCTTTAACTGCCACGGCGATCGAACCAACAAATCGGTGTTCTCTTCTGTGGGGGTACAGATGGTGTCCCACCTTGAACCATGCCACTGAATGCAGTCAGACCCGCACAGCCGGGGTGTCTTTTTTCCAAAACTGGTGAACACCATGGATGCCAGAGCCAGCAGGCCAATAAACACAGACATGTAGCAAAATAAACCATAAAAACAGCAGAATAAGTCCCCATCCTCTGCAGATTTCAACCATCTCAAAGCATGCTTTGTGTCCTTACTGCTACAGGGAGGAGAAAGTTAAGCCCCTTATTAGTTACCTCGGGAACTCTTGCTATAAAAAAACTGCCTGCCACAAGTTCAAAAGTCAAAGAAAGTTGGATCTGAAAATCCTAAAGATCATCTAGTCCAGGGATCAGTGAACTCTTTCTGGAAAGGGCCAGATGATACTTAGTTTCTATCTCTACAGTTTGACTCTGCCGTTGAGTGATAGCAGCCCAGGACGATATGTGAATGAACAGGTGTGGCTGGGTTCCAATAAAACTTTATTTATAAAAACAGGCAGCTGACTGTGGTTTGCCCATTCTTATTCCAGTCCAACCCCGGTATTTTCAGAGGAGGAGTGAAGTGACTCCTTCACAGTCACGGGACCCATCCAAGACCATCCAAAACGGAGACCTGCATGGTGCGGGGGGGCGAACAGAGATGCGGCAGCAGGCTATGGAAGGCCAAACCGGCCTCTGGGGTAACTGGAAATCTGACACTCACGTTTAACTTCAGAGAGGCCCAAAATGCAAGTGGAAAATCACAGGTTCGAGTCTAATAGGACTGGGAAAGACAATCCACATATCAAGCTCGGCTGGCCGAGACGTAACCACTGGTTATACCCTCCTAAGTGTATGTTGCTAAGGTTCACCAATGAGACTCCGGCCCAGTCTTAGGTGTCTGGTGAAGGGCTGGGAAGAAAACGGAAACAAGGTCCTGTGAAGCCACTGGCACTTGTCTGTGAACCATGCGAGAAGAAAACAGCAAATTCATTTTTTCCAGTCAGCAGCTAGTCCAACATCTAACAGTACATAAATGGTCAGAGAGGACAAACCCTCTCGTCCAGGGCTTGAGAACAGGTTGTTTTGGCTGTCAGGCATTTTCAAAACAAGTTTTCTTGGTCTCATGACAGGTTGTGGCAAGAAGAAGAAAATGAAAAGAGTGGAAGATCCCATGATCGCGGCTCCGGGTCTCCACGTGGGCCAGCCCCGCCTGCAGGGCCAGGTCTGCTTGCAGAGTGTGCAGATAAAGCCGGTCTTAGGGCTAATACCACCTCACCAGTGACACCATTTAATCAAGTGATTCCTCTAAGAACTCTCTGGCAGCTGGATAATCATTCTGGTCTGGGAGGAATAGGTCAAAGTCACTCCTAAGCCCTGGGGCGTTGTGCGGCTCAAACCTACGCCCTGCGTTGTCTTAATTTTCACCTCATGTTACGTGGACAAATTATGCCTCTGAAACCGAGGTTAAAAGCCATCTGCTCTAAGGTGGATTTTTCCATCTCAACCGCAGAGCACTTGGGTCGGGTGGGGCAGAGAGATCAGCAAGGAGGCACCAACGGGGAGGGCCAAGATCAAGCTGGTCTTAGAAAGTGCATTCACTCCCTACCAGTAGTGATCTCGCTCTTAGGGGCTTAACAAACTTGGCCTCAAGGAGGGGGTGAGTCAGGCGTAAAGCTGGCTATGGCGGCACCAAAGGCCGCACAGCCAGATGGAGGTCTGGAGACCACTGTTACCAGGTAACCCAGGGAAAACGTTCAGAATCAACTAGACAAATGTGCCGGGAGTTTTCAGACCCCCTAAATTAATATGGAAGAGCCTAGGGTCGTAGACCCAGACTTCAATTCAGACTCAAATTCTGAATGGTTGTGTGACCTTGGGCTTCTTTTCTTGGGTCTCCTTTGCCTCACTTCCAAAGCGACGCGGCTGGATTGGACTTCCAGCTCCAACGCTCTGGTCCTCAGACTCCCCAGAGCAGGGAGCATTCGGTCAGTTACCATCACGCCTGCTACGGCCATCTCAAGTCACACCACAAGGGACAGCTGAGGTTCCCACTTTCAGCACTCCTCCTGAAGGAAAAACTCTGTGGAAGGGGGCTTGCATTTATTCCATGAGACAAGTTATCAGAGGCTGTCTTCATTCTGCCAACTGTGCAGGAATGGGTTTCTTTTCTGAAGAAAGAGGGTGGGGATATGGGAAGACTGGTGCAAGACAACCCATATCACCCCGACTCCCACCCCCAAACACACCCAGGGACACCCCCCAGCATTTCACATCTCTGCCCAGGAGGTGACTTGAAGGCACTGCCTAAAGCCAGCTGCACAGAGCTTCTGTTGCCCAAGAGAGAAGCCTAGCAGAGCAGGGAGTTCCCTTTCCTCCAAAAGCTGATTCTTGGGCTGTCCCTCTGTACGGGATACCCAGTGAAATTTAAATGTCAGATAAACAACAAGTAACTTGTTAGTATAAGTGTGTCCTAAATATTGCATGGGATTTACCGAAACTAAATTATTTGGTCTCTGAAAGCCCTGGGCACTGAAGGGCAAAGAAGGGGTGAAAGGACCCAAGGCAAACATTCCTTTACAGTGTTCCGCCAAAGTGACCATAGAACTTAGTTTCTACTGCCTTTGCGACTGGTTCCCAGGCTATGAAAGATCTATTAGGATTTATACATCTACTCCCAGGCAGAACACTGTATCAATATGCAATTTATGAATTTAAGAAAACCCTCATTGCCCACAGAAGAAAAGGTCAAATGTCTTAGCGCGGCAGTTAAGAACCGCGGTTACCATTAGCCGAACACCAACAGTACACCAGCAGTTTCCCATCGAACATTCACAATCCTCTGTGAAAGAAGACTGCTACCGTCACATGCAGATGAGAACACCAACGTCTACAGGGGTAACAAACTACTCCTATACAGAGGCAGAACGAGGGTGTGAATTCCGGTTGGTCTGATTTCAGAGCACACGTCCCCTCCACCCCGCAGAACTGCTATCTGCCTCCTCTACCGCGGCCCTCTTCAGGGCGTCCTGGCCTTCCCAGAACCTCCTGCTTCCTGGCCTCTGGGCGCTCTCTTCCCTGTGGCAGGAACATCCTCCCTCGATCGCATCTGGCCCATACTCCAGTGTCAGCCTTCTCGATCTCGGGTAACAGATCTCATTTCTTCTCTGACTGCGTGTCCCCTGCACATGGCGCGTGCTGCTGCCTTGGAAGACAGCTATTCATGTAGCATTTCCACCCTACCCCTCGTTCACTGAAGGCAAGGGTGGGGTCCCACACATCACTTAATCATGGTGCCTGATATCTACTCTGAATGCAGTAAACATCTGCTGGCTGGACGGATGGATGGATGGAAGGGTGCCGGTGATCTGGGGAGAGCCTAATCAAAATATCTGCAAGGCGATCTTGGGGCACTCCGAACCTGGGTGTCAACCAAGGCCAAGAGCCTGGAGACTCTGCAGTTCTAAACAGAATGCTGAGCTCAGTTCCCTGGCCAAGTTGGGAGAACTCAGGCCATCAAGGGGGAAGAGAGGCGGGGCAGTATAAGAGCAGAATGCAGTCAAAGAGCCGGGAAACCCGAGGTATATTCTCCGTTCCCATGCTGCTACCCTGTGACCTTGGACCAGTCATTTTGCTTTGTAGGGCCTCAGCTTCATAATCTGTAAAACAGGTGTAATGGCAGTATTGATCTCAGAGAGTTGTTATGAGAATTACAGGAATTGAGAATCTACGAAGCATTTGGAGCTGTGCTGGTACGGTACAAGCACTCGGTACACATTTACCATCACCATCACCATCACCATCACCAATCAGATGATCAGGAAAGACTGGGGGATCCACTGTCATTTCTGTTGAGAAAACAACAGTCGTGCCTTTACAGATAGGTTCCTGTAAATGTCACTTTTCTGGACAACTAGAATAATGACCATTTAAAGACTATCTGATCCCTAAAATGATCAATAATGAGAAATTTTGGTCTAAATTTTGATTCCGATTTTTAGAAGAGCGACAGAGCTCCCTACTTTGTAATTCTGACTCATACCCAGTGCACTAAGTAGTTAAACCACGGATGGCCCCATTGTCAGAATGGAATGTCGATCAGTGATGGACCGTCCCCAAATCCATCAGCAGGCTGTGTAGCTGGGGCTCTTCACTGGGTGGCTGTGGTCCTTAGTGCTTCGCGCATACTCTGTGTATCGTAGCAGGCTGTGTAGCTGGGGCTCTTCACTGGGTGGCTGTGGTCCCTAGTGCTTCGCGCATACTCTGTGTATCGTAGCAGGCTGTGTAGCTGGGGCTCTTCCCTGGGTGGCTGTGGTCCCTAGTGCTTCGCGCATACTCTGTGTATCGTAGCAGGCTGTGTAGCTGGGGCTCTTCCCTGGGTGGCTTGGTCCCTAGTGCTTCGCGCATACTCTGTGTATCGTAGCAGGCTGTGTAGCTGAGGCTCTTCACTGGGTGGCTGTGGTCCCTAGTGCTTCGCGTATACTCTGTGTATCGTATAGATCACCCTTAGATGTCTGCTGAATGAATTACCAGCAATAACTTAACTGCAGAAGCCACCGTTACACTTGATTCTTACCATCATGGCTGCCCTGAAGCCTGTTCTCCTGACAGCCACAGCATCTCTACCTGGCAACTTGGCCCCGACGGGCCAGGGTACACCAGGAGGCAAAGCACTTGTTCTCCTCAGAAGTGACTTTGGATCAAGGACGACCCTAGAGCACTCCAGACTCACTTCTGCTTTCTTGGCTTCCATTTTCCACTAGGCATGACTAAGTGCCAGGGGTTCTGTCTGTCTGGGAAGATAAGAGTCACTGGAATTTTTCATTCTCTACTCCATGTGCAGCCTTCCTGCTCGTTTGGAGGCTGGGAAGCAGCGGCTATCCTTTGGCCCACTCCATCAAGACACCCCCTTCTTCTTTTGCTCACTGATTCTAGTGATAAGTTCGGCCACAGGAACGTTTACTTTCCCTTCAAGGTACTCAGTGCCAGGTCTCTATACTCCCAGAAGAGCTATTTCTGCTCGAGAGTACCCTGGGCTTTCCCCCATGGCCACAGCAGCCCTCAGCCTCCCAGGTGAGCCACCAGGAAGACGGCCAGGCCACACACCGGGAAGGTGGATGGGTGTGTGCATGCAGCGAGCAAGGGAGCGGGAAACAGGCAGAGTAAAGGTGGGAGGTCAGAGGTGGCTTGGGTTGGACCCTGGACCAGTGAGCAGAGGCATAGTGTTCTAATCATGGTACTGTATGGCCTTGAACATGTTTTTCCAGGAAATGAAAATGATGAATTGAATGTCAAGTCTATGCCAATTGCTGTGCTAAGGGTCTTATGCCAATTATTTCATTTAATTCCCAGCACAATGGTTAATGCTTACTATACTCGATCTTGGCTGTACTAGATGGTTTCTAAGGCTCCTTCCAAGCTTCATGTCCCGAGACTGGTCCCCACTGTCACACCTACACTTCTGCTTGGCCACCCAACTTAGCTCTGCTATTGGCTATTTTGACGGTCTCCAAGCAGAGGTAACTGCCCCGATATCTGCTCCTTGTTTCTGCTCACCTCTATAAAGCTACATTTCAACAAGTCATGAATTTTGTTCATTTTCACAGGTGCCCCCTATGCCAAACGATCTGACAACACACAAGACAGAATCCCATTTCTGAAGAAACAAGGCCTCTGCTTGTCATTAATGATGTGCACAGAACGGACGGGCCTATTCTTCGCTGCTTCCCTTTTTCTAGAACTGATGCCTTAATGAGAAGTGATAGAGACAAGCAACTTGGCCCTCCTGCCTTGGCTGGACTCCACAGTACACGTGACAGCCCTGAGCAGCCCTGGCGGCACCTGTCAGAAACCAACACGTACATCGGAACAGTGAAGCCTAATTCCCAAGAAGCTGTTTTAACTTGACATCTGAAAATGTATTACATCTAGAAGTATTTTACTGGGTGTGTGTTCAGGGCATATGTGTGCACGTTCTGCAACTGAAGTCCTCTATAAATACCAGATATGGGTTGTACAGAAAAGCATCACGTAC
Organism: Ursus americanus; assembly: GCF_024610735.1. Lineage (NCBI taxonomy): Eukaryota > Metazoa > Chordata > Mammalia > Carnivora > Ursidae > Ursus > Ursus americanus. The sequence continues at coordinate 64,342,752 of NC_142133.1, forward strand.
AGAGCGTACTTAACTCCATTTAGTAATGTTTTCAATTTGCGTCTGACCTCTGGCAACAGAGATGGAATTTTCTCAACATGAATAAAAAAGCATGCTGAGTTACCTTACACACAATTTTCACTTAAAATCTCCAAAATGTACAGGAACTTAGTGACCATCAGCTACTAGCCCAGTGCTTTTAGATGAGGGCACTAGGCCCGAGGTGAAGTTTCTTTCCCAAGATCACATGTGCATTAGTAGTCGTGCCTGGATGAGACCAAGGTCTCCTAACCCCCAGGCACTATTCTTTGCATTGTGTTCACTTACCGTTACGTTTCTTCTTCCAACAGCTCAAAGGCAACTCTGATTCCATTGATAAATGTATGTTTCTACTTTGGTGTGCTATAAAAATCCCAAACCAATTCCCCTAGCCTTTTGGCTCTATAAGACATCTGCCTATTTTTCCAAGAAAGAGAATAAATGACCCTAACTCACAAACGAGGAAGTAGCTGTATTTGGTTATCACATTTTCACAGTGGCTGGGAGGGATCATCAGAACCCTCCCCGGAGCGCTTGGCAGCTTTACAAGGGTACAACTCAGTTCATTTCCACAACAAAGATGTATTGATTTCCCAGCTACTCTTTTCATGTGTGGTTTCTTCTGGCTTACATGAGTAAAAGTAAACCCTCACCCTGTTTCCCGCTGAGAAAGCAGGAGGGCAGGTTGGATGGGGAAGGGGGCGTGAGGTTCAGTCCTTAAAGCAGACCTCGGAAAGGCCAAAGAGTGGAATCGAAAGAAGCCAGGGACACAGACGCAGCACCTATAAAGGAGGGTCTGGGGGGTCCTGCCCAAGGGGAGTGAGAAGGCTGAGTGGGGCTGTAAACGCTCTGTGCCTGGTACGGCCTGGTCGGTGTGGGCTGGAAGGATGGTAAGCAGCTCTCTCGGGATGAGGGCTGTATTAGCAGTAATGGATGGCCAGGCTTTTTAAGGGAGCTTATCGTTTCACAGCAACAGATGTCAGGTTCTAATAAATAACATGTTCTCTCTGACCTACGCAATTTGGAGAGGATGCCTGGATGGCAGCAAAGCTGGATTCCTCCCCATCTCAGTTGCTCTCTGTTCTGAAAGGAAAAACAAACCAAATCCCTTGAAGATACTTTTCAAAATGATTCTCTTGGAGAGTTCAAGGGCCCAATCGTTCCATGTTATTTATTTGCTTTACTTTTCTCTTCACAGCTTCTATAGTTCTAAACCCGGGGAGGGACAGGCGCACTTGCCCACGCAGGAACCCAGGGCATGGGGGTGAGGGGAAGGCTTGGGTGACCTTGGCCTTCCCCAGTTCCATCGTGGTTCTGTTCCCGTCCTCCTGGGGTACCCTGATCGCCCAAGTTGTGCTGGCTGGGCCAGAAAATTTCCTCTTCTCTCCAGAAGGGAGTACAGCTAATATGAGGTTGGGATTTTTTTTTTAAAGGGAATTCTTCCTAGGGAACTTAAGGTAAAATAAAATTATAAAGAAAACCCATGAATCATAGCAGCATTGGAACTGTTGGTTCTATCACTGGGGCACAGCTTCCTGGGAGCCCGAATCTGGTGGCTTTGCCTCCCTCAGTGCCTTCCCTTCTGCCAAGGACTCTTCTGGCCCAGAGTGGCTCAGTTCTGTAGCTGCCCCCTCTCGCAGAGGGGCTACCTGGGGGCGAGCAATCACAGCTGGCCACAATTCTTACCTTCCCGGACATCTCCCTAACGCTTGGGTGCAGAGGGTAGAGGGTTCCAGAAATATCACTATAAATGGGTGACTGGATGGGGGCCAGGGAGGTGGGGGGGAGAGGGGGAGGTAGTGGTCCAGAGAGAGAGAGAGAGGGTGGCAAAGTCCCTGTCAGGGGTTTCTGTAACACTGATAGGTTCACACATGTCAGGATGTCCCTCTAGCCAGCTGACCGAGCACGGGGGCCGCAGAGGGAGGCCGGACTCTGCAAGGAAATCTCAACAGGAACAGGGCACAGTGTGAGCTGCCTGAAGGAGCTACCAACGAGGCAGCAAGGAAGTGAGTGACTGAGTTCCGGAGAGACAAACACATACACAGGCTCACATTATAACCACTTACGCTCCATCAACACCTCTTCCACAGCCCTCCCCTAGTCCCAAAGAATTCTCGGCCCTCAGGGCTCCTGTGACCACACTGTGAACTACCCTTTTCGAAATGGGATTTCCACGCTGTGCTCCACAGTATCTGAGGGACCCAGAGGGGCCTCGGAGCCACAGTAAGGGTGGGGATGGGGAGCAAATCAGGGGGGGACATCTAACCCCCTTCTCTGGAATCTAGGAGAGGAGATCTATTTTAATCTGTTTTCTTCAGAGGGCTAATACATAAGCCTGGATTGAAGCATTTGGCAGCTAATGACAAATTTGGAGAAAACAGTGTCTTTGGGATACCAAGGTATTAACAATGAAAGATAATTGAAATAGTCCAGAATGCAGATAATTTTTTTAAAAAAACTCTTGAAAGAGGAAATTATTCTCCAAAGACAACTGGATGACAAACAATAAAAGCGTGCGCGGCGAAGAACATACGGGGAATTACGGACTGCTTTGGGAGCGTCTGGATAGGTTCTAAATAAGAAAATAACATCTCTCTCTGACCTTGAGGCAAGAAGGGAAACAACAAATGGTTTTAGGAGGTTCATGAATTACTCCCATGTGTTGACTGAGAAGCTATTTTTTGAAATGTTCTTCAAGTGATTCCATTTATATAATGGATTGAATTTGTGACAAACCATTGCAGGGGTGGTTTGGGGTTAAATCCTATTCTAAGAAACTACTTAGGCCTCTAGGCTCAAGCTGATGTTTCACACAATGAAACTCATGGAAAACCCACTCCATCTATTCACAGATTTATCAGACTAGGAAGGATTACAAAAAAAAATCATCTGATCCATTCATCCAGACAGATCTCAAGCTATACAAGATGCCAAGGGAGGTAACTAGTAAGTTCAGATGTTTTTCAAAGTTGGTAGCTGGCTTATGTAGATTAAACAATCGAAAGATGGATTTTTCCAACTTTCTAAGCCGGCTGGGCTGGCACCAAGAAGACACAACTCCAGGTGACAGTGGCCACGGATGGGGCAGGCCAGAACCCAAGAATCTCTGGCCAGGTCACTGAAGTTAGGGGACTGTTTAGTTGGGTGCAATGCTGACTCTGCTATCCTTTAACTCAAACTCTTTTTCCCTCCAGGGATAGTGATGATGACGGTGAACAATGACTGACTGACTGCTTGCAACATGCCAGACCCCACACTGGACAAATGACTCTGTGTGGCAAGCACAATTCTAAGATGGCCCCTGAGATTCCTCACCCAAAACCCAGGCCTGTGAAAATGGTGGATTTCATTTCTATAATTGGGATTGTTATGTTACATGGAACAGATGACTTTAAGAAAGGGAGATTAACGGTAGGCCTGACCTAATCAAGTGAGCCCTTTAAATCTGAGTCTAGAAGTCAGTGACACCAAAGTCAGAGATTAGACACAGGAGGATTTGATGTGCCACTGCTGGCTTGATGTTGGAGGGGCCACGAGGCAGGAAACAGCCCCCCCCACCCCGACATCCAGGAAGGAAACCAGTACCTCAGTCCTACAGTCACAAGGAACCAAACTCTGCCAACAACCTGAATGAGCTTAAGCGGAAGAGGCCCTGGGCTGGGCCTCAGATGAGAGAGCAACCCCAGTCAACATCTTTAGTTGTTTGGGACCCTGCACGGAGACGCAGGAAAGTTGTCCTGGACTCCCAATCTGTGCTGTTTTAAGCTGTTAAGTGTGTGGTAGTCTGTTAATTAACAATAGAAAATAACAATAGAAAACCGGGGCACCTGGGTGGGTCAGTAGGTTAAGCATCTGCCTTTGGCTCAGGTCATGATTCTGGGGTGTTGGGATCAAGTCCCACATTGGGCTCCCGACTCAGCAGGGCATCTGGTTTTCCTTCTTCCTCTGCCCCTCCCCCCATCCGTGCACATGCCCACACGCGTGCGCTCTCTCTCTCTCAAAAAGTCTTTAAAAATGACAATAGAAAGCCATACACACCATTTGATACTCATAATAACCCTCTAAAACTAGCTTCACTATTTAACAGAGAAGGGGACAGACTCAGGGAGATTATGAATTTGCCCAAAGTCACACAGCTAGTGAGTGGCAGAAACAGGTCTCAACTCAGCTGTCTTGACTTTAGGGTCAGTGCTCTGAACTACCACATGCATTTCCTCTCTGTATTTATGTTATCCAAGTGCCAGGCCTCTGAGGAGGGAGGTTCAGACAAGTGGTAAAGAGAATGGGGAACTGCATCTGCTTGCCTGCGGACAGATGTGCAGAAAGTCAGAGGCCCTGTGTTGTGCCCTGACTACTAGAAGTTATCTGTGTGCCCTTAGGAAAGTCACTTAATCACTCTGAGCCACAGTTTCTTTATCTGCATGGAGGGCAATGAGGATTTCTACACTGTACCCCACCCGGGGCTGCAGTGATGATCCCATGAAGGTGTGCGAGAGTGCACTGGAAATGGTGACATGCACAGGGCAGACGACGATGCCTGGCTATCATGCAGGCAGAGCTTTCTTCTCTTGATGACTTCAAGTCTCAATGTCTTCTGCATATAGGGTGGATATGGTTTTCTGATGGCTTGTTCCAAGGAAGACATTTAAAAATTAGTGGGGCTTTTGGGGGAGGAAATGAGTCTCCTTGTCCTTTCTTTGGGAATTACAGAATAAAGTGGAATGTGATTTTTCTCTTCTTAATTCTTTAAAAGTCAGTTCACTATTAAAAGCCAAAGTAATAACAATGTATTATGGGATTCACAAAATAGGTAGAAGTGAAACATTTGCATCTAATAGCACAAAGGACAGTAGAAAGTATAAAGAGAATTAAGAGTGTTTTAGGTTTTTACACTGTATTTGCAGTATTAAGATATTAATACATGGTAGACAATGATAAATTAAGGATGTATTTTACCATATTAATAACTCAAATATGACACAAAGAGCTGTAGCTAAAAGGACAACAGGAGAAAGAACGTTACACTAAAAAATAAAAAGGAATATTTGGAAGGGAGGAACAAAGGAATACAAAAAACAAACATAAAAATGAAATTAAATAACAAACAATAAGATGGTAGACTTAAACTCAATCAGTTCACTACTTACATAAAAATGTAAATAAACCAAATACTCTAATTAAAAGGCAGAGATTATCAGACTAGATTTAAAGAAAATCAACCTACAAAAGGTTTCCTTGAAATATAAAGACACAGGATGAAAGAAAAAGGATGAACAAAGATAAACCCTGCAAAAAATAAGTATAAGAAAGCTGGTACAACTATATTAATATCAGACAAAGCAAGACTTCAAGTCAAGGAGAGTTACCAGAAATAGAGATAATCATTTTATAATGATCAAAAGGCTAATTTACCAAGATACAATAATTCTGAATATGTATGTACCTAAGTAACAAAACTCCAAATCCGAAAAGCAAGAATGGACAGAACTAAAAGGAGAAATAAACAGATCCAAAACCACAGGTGGAAATTTTAACACTTCCTTTCAAAATCTGATATAATAAACACAAAAAAGTAACAGTAAGGATACAGAAGTTTTGCATAACAGTAAGAAATAATTTGACTTAATTAATATGTATATATAATACCACACCTTGAAAATGTAGGACACACATTCTTTTCAAGTTCACACGGACTATTTACCAAGATAGACCATACTGTGCCACAATACAAATCTCAATAGATTTCAAAGGCTTGAAATCATACCGATTATGATCTCCAACCAAAACAGAAGTAAATTAGAAATCAGTAAAATATCTAGAAAAATCCCCAAACACTTGAAATTCAAGTAGCGTAATTATAAACAATGCATGGTTCAAAAAGAATTCACAAGAGAAATTAGAAAATATTTCTAACAAAGTAACAAAAAATGTATCAAAATTTGTGGGATGCAGCTAATGTAAACCTTAGAGAGAAATTTGTAGCTTTAAAGGCTTATATTAAACAAGAAGGGATTAAAATCAATAACCTAAGCTTCCATTCTAAGAGGCTTGAAAAAGAAGAACAAATTAAACTAAAAACAAAAAGAAGGAAGGAAATAATAAAGATAAAACCATAAACTAAAAACATAAATAACTTTCTTTGGAAAGATAAGTAAAACTGATAAACCCCTAGCTAGACTGTTTTAAGGGGAGGAGGGGACAAAAAAACAGAAACTTTCACTATAAGGAATGAAAGAAGTTATATCACTATAGCCCACAGATATTAAAAGGAAAACGAGGGTATATTATAAACAATCTTGCACCAGTCAACTCAACAACTTAGACGGGATAACTTGCTTAAAAAAACACAACTTGCTAAAACTAACACAAGAAAAAATGATGAGTAGCCCTATATTTAGTAATGATTTCTTTGAATTTCTTTCCATAAATAAAACTCCACTGAACATAAAAAAAATACTGCTGAACCTACATAAACTCAGAAACAGAGGTGGAAGGAAAATTTTCCCGTATGAAGCCAGCATGGTGTGTTTATCAAAATCTGACAGGATAACACAAGAAATCTCAGACCAATATCACTCATTAAAATAAGTGTGAAAATACAAACATCTTAACACAACATCAGTAAATCAAATCTAATAATATAAAGGATACACATCATGACTGAAGAGGTTTATTTATTCCTGGAATGCAAGGTTGGTCCAATACTCAAAAACTAATTAACGTAATTCACCACTTTAATAGAATAAAGCAAAACCATAGGATCAGGCCAATAGATACAGAAAAAGCATTCTACAGAATTCGACACCCATTCATGACAGAAACTCTTAGCAAAGTGGGCATATAAGAGAACTTCTCCAATGTGATAGAGACATCTGTGTAAAACCTACTGCTAACCTCAACCTTAATGTGGACACATAAGGCAAGATGCTTCTCTTACCACCGTGTACAACATTATACTGGAGGTCCAAGCCAGTGCAAGCAGGTAAGAAAAAGAAATTTAAAAACACAAAAATAATAAAGATGGAAATAAAAAAGCCGTTAACAGATGATATGACTGTTTATGGAAAAAACGCTAAGAAAACTACAAAAAAGCTACTAGAATGGAGTAGTAATCATGAACTTAGCAATGTCAAAGGGCACCAGATCAATACAGAAAAATCATTTGTATTCCCATATACCAGCAACAAGTTGAAAATAAAATCTAAAAAACTATCATTTATAATAAAAGCAAAACCACCTTAAAAATGCACGACTTGCACACTGAAATCTCAAAACACTTCTCAGAGAAATTAAAGAAGACCTAAATAAAACGCTGTTCATTGATTCGAAGATTCAATATTGTTAAAATGTCAATTTTCCCCCTTGTTGATCTATAGATTTAATGCCAACCAAAATCTCAGTGGGCTTTTTTTTTTTTTTTTGAGGGGAAGTTGGAGTTGGAATTGACAAACTAATTCTAAAATTTATATGGAAATGCAAAACACCCAGAATAGCCAAGACAATCTTCAAAAAGAACAAAGTTGAAGAATTTACATTTCCTGATTTTAAGAAATATTGGGCTTAGCATACCAACAGAAAAATAGACCAATGAAACAGAACAGAGTATCCAGAAATAGACCCACTCATATACAGTCAATTTATTCTGACAAAAGCATGAAGGTAATTCAACAGAGAAAGAAAAACTTTTTTCAACACATGTTGCTGGCATACCTGGATATATGTAAACAATTAACTTCAGCGGCCATCTCATACCGTACACAAAAATTAATTTGAGATGGATCAGAGACCTAAAACGTCAAACCAAAATGAAAGCTCGTAAAACAAACAAACAAACTTAGAAGACTCTCTTTATGACCTTGTGGTAGGCAAATAATTATAAGGCTACAAAAAGCATTAACATAAAAAGAAAACACTAATAAAATCAATTTCATTAAAAATAAAAATTTTTTGCTCATCAAAAGACACCGTTAAGAAAATGAAAAGGCAAGTCACAGATTCAGAGAAAATACTTGTAATGCATAAATCTGACAAGTATATAAATACTTAAATCTTAAAACTCAATGATAAAAAAATCAACAACCTAATTAAAAATAGGCAAAATTTGGACAAATACTTCTTAAAAGAAGATATACCAATAAGCACATGAAAAGATGATCAACATCATTAATCATCAAGAAATTAAGATTAAAAAACACAATGAGATCTCATTTCATCCCTTCTGGAACAGCTAAAATTAAAAGACTGACAATACCAGGTGTCAGAGAGGACATGGAACAAATGAGGCCCTGTATATGGCCAGTGGAAGTGTAAGCTGGTATAAAGACTTCAGAAAAAATTTGTCAGTTTCTTATAAAGTTAATCATACACATACTCCCCCCCTTCCCAGTTATTTACTTACAGAATTGAAACTGTATGTCTATAAAAAGGCTCATATAAGAACATACTCAGCAGCTCATTTCATAAAGTCCCCAAACTGGAAACAACCTAAATATATATAAGCGGATGAATGCATTAATAAATTATGGTATATTCCTGTAATGGAAATTCCTCAGCAGTAAAAAAGGAATACTAGAACAGATAAATCTAAAATAATTATGCTGACTACAAAAGACACAAAAGCGTACAATCTGTATTATTCCATTTATAGGAAGTATCTAGAAAATGAAAAGCTAAGATGTGACAGTGTCTGTCCTGGGGATGAGGAAACTAACCAGAAAGGGTAGAAGGTAACTTTGTCAAAACTCCATCAAAAGATATACTGAAATCTGTCCACTTCATCTTTGTAAATTACACTGCGACAAATACCTTTAAAAAGATAGATATGCAAAGCCCCTGCCTTCAAAGAACTCACAATCTGATTAAGGAAATGAAATAACATAAAGATGTGAAAAAGAACAATACAAGAGATTTCAAAGCAGCACACCCGGTCCTTGGCTTACAGCGCTTCCACTTAATTTGTTGACTTTACGAGGGTGCAAAAGCAACATGCATTCGGTAGAAACCGAACTTTCGAATTTTGAATTTTGATCTCTTTCCGGGCTAGTGATACGTGGCAGGATTCCCGAGATGCTGGGACTGCAGCTCCCAGTCCACCGCGCGATCGCAAAGGTGAACAACTGGTATGCTTACAACCATTCTGTCCTCAACCATGCTTTCTTTCACTTTCAGCACACTATTCAGTAAATTATGTGAGATATTCAATACTGTGTTACGAAATAAGCTTTATGTTAAGTGATTTTGCCCAACTGTGGCTAAAGTTAGGTGTCCTGTGCACATTTAAGGCAGTGCTATGCTAAGCTATGATGTTGGGGAGGTTAGGCGTAATAAATGCATTTTCAGATTACAATTGATATTTTCAATTTATGATGGGTTTCTAGGGACATAACCCTTTCATAAGCTGAGGAAGATCTGTACGTGACAACTGTCAACTGAGACGAGGAAGAGGGGAAGAAGCTGCCTGCACGTAGGCATGGATGGAGAAAATCGGACGGAAGAACGCTGAAGGATTTGAAGGGGCAGGAAGGCGGGGGGGAAGGCATGAGCAAAGGCACTGTGGGACAAAGCAGAAGGTCCATTCACCGACCCTTCATTTCAAGCCCATGCACTAGCGAAGAGTATAGTCTTGTTTTATAGGATCGAGTTCAGAAAGGTCAATAGCCCTGCCCAAGGCCACAGAGTTTATTGGATTAGAACTTGTGATAGGAGCTGGGCATGGGCTTGCGTGACCCCAAAGCCTGTGCTCACCCAGTAGAGGGCATTTCACTTGTGAGGACAGAATTTGCTGGACAACCATGAGCAAGAAGCACATGTCATAGGAAAAGCTCTGGTCAGTGCCAGAAAGTGTCCTTCCTGAGTTCACATGTTTAGAATTTTGCTCTAGAGGAGGGAATAAACAGCTGACTCCACTCAAAGGGCTCTACTGCTGTTCATAAACCGTGAGAGTGTTTATGTCATGGGCAGAGCTCTCCAAGTGAATTATAGCCTTTTACGCACTGTGCACATACAATATTTTCACAGGACAAAGAAACAGGGCGTGTAAGGAATGCTGCAGTTGACCTTTCTCTCTTTCTGTCCTTTCTCTCCAACCTTCTCCACCAATCTCAAGCCTGCCTGCAGGACAGTTCTGATTGTGTTTATCCATTACCTGGCTTTCTGACACAGCCCAGGGAAGTTAGTTGGTTCAATTTCAGAAGAGAGCTTTTAAACTATTTCTTCTTCCTAGCCCAAGCGGCTGGCTTTCTCTTTTATTACATTTAAAATGAATCCATCTTCACTACAGTAGAAAGCAGATTTTTTTAACTTTACTTCAGATGTTTTCTTTAGACTGGTGTTAACATAAAGCAAATGTCTCTTGCAACTCTGAACCAATCTGTTAAGATAAACAGGCTTCACTTACGATATTCCTATACTGAAATCACAGGCTTGTGGTCTGCAGCTCCTTAAAGACTCAATTCATACATGCTAAAATGTCTAGTTAAGAAACACACGCACACACACGCACGCACACACACAGTTTTGCCATGGAAACCACAAGGACATGTCTGGTTCAGACTCCACAGCACATACCACAAATAACAGCCCATCTTCTAAGGGCAGATCTTGTATATACAAAGGGAAAGCCCAGAAAATTAAACAATTGCAATACCCCAAACATAAAACTTATTTTTTAATCCCTTTTTTTTTCAAGTCTGTTTCAAGATATGTAAGTCTTAATCATTGTTATTAGGTACATTTGCATATGTCTGTTGTTTTCCTTAAATAGAATTTCAGACTTGGAACTCATGGATAAAAAGGGGAAATGCAGGGAGAAAGGGCACACTGAAGTCTCAGATGCTACTTCCGGATTCTACAGATGAATGTGGAAAGGTCTGTGCTACTACAGAAGCAGCCGGTCATTACTGAACAGAGCCCCAATCCTGATTAAGTGAAGGTTTTGGACCTACAGAAAGTACAGGAGATGCCAGGAGGCCCCCTGGGAGCGAAAGAGGTCCCGGGGAGGGGGAGGCAAGAGCAAGAAATCCTACTAATCGAGAGCATTCTAGGTCTGGCAGGCCAGGTTTTGTTAGTACTTAAAACTGTCAGAAGTCTGGTATGATAAAGGCTTTGATCTCTCCTGCTGGGCTATAAATTCCAGGAAGACATGGACAACTTCCAACGTGTTTATCACTCTACCCCCAGCACAGAGCTCATTGCCTGGACCATGGGAGATGCTCAATGCACACCGAATGACTGAATGAAGAGGATTTAATAAATACCCTTCGTATCTGTGATTCTGTGGATCTCGTCATCCTTCAGCTGGGATCACAGGCGTGACCGTGGGGCGGTTCAGACTGATAAAGTAATGACCACCTGCTACTCCAACCATAACTTATTTTGGGAAACTATGATTTTGATCCACTGTTGCTTCAATCTAGGAGGCCATGGTTCATGAAGACTGGTGTTCCAGACACTAAAGTCCTACCCCTAAAACACCAACATACTTGCACATTTACCTATCCCACAGGACTTGTGAACGCCTTCCACAGATAGGTTCACGGGCAGTACTAAGCTCCAAACTCTAGCGAACTACAACCTCTATCAAATTCCCAGCCTACTTCCGTACGGGTTCCAACAGTTCCAAGCTATTTGTGTAGCCATTTATTCAGACGAGGAAGACACAGGCCCTATTTTGGGCAATGGCTGTAGAGATGCAATGAGGTATATTAATCAGTTTGTTCCTTCACAGACGTTACAGCTCCACATGAAAAACTTGGTACTGGACCCATGTATTGACCACTAAGCAGAAATTCTATTTGTTTACTGTCAGCTGAAATTCTCCATTAAAAAATACATATACATGAAGTAGCTGCCAATGTTTTCACCATCAGCACCATTTATCCACAACTCTAATTCCTCTAGTACTTTTTCTCTAATCTAAATAGACTGGTAGATTTCAGGTAACTCCTATAACCTGTTAAAAACAACAATAACAACAACAATCTACCTGATGAGTCTAGATAAGGGCTTGGCAAACTTTTTCTGTAAAGGGCCAAACAGCAAATATTTTTAGCTCTGCAGGTCGTGTGTGATCTGTTGCAATTTCTCACTCTGCCACGGTAGCATGAAAGCAGCCATACAAAATAAGTAAAGAAATGGGCGTGGCTGTGTTTCAATAAAACTTTATTTACAAAAGCAGGCACAGGATAGGATTTAGCCTGCAGGCAGCAGCTTGCCAACCCCTGGCCTAGATAAACAAAATGCTCTTACTTGTAGGAAACAGCAGTGGATTCACTTACTTTGCTCTTTTGGCCATCTCATTTCCATCCCATCTGGGGCTGTATGGATAATTTTTTTGGGCCTGGGAATAAAGCTGTCCACTGTTGGTAAAATGATAGACGGACTGGAATGTGAGAGTCGGCTGGTCTCGAGGGAAAAACAGGGGCAGGTCGACTGCAAGACAAAAGAAAAGAAACAAGTTAGGGCTTAAATGTATGGGCTAAACCTGGATGCTGCGGACAGACTATCTGAACCACAAAAACTGTTTGAGGCTTAGGTAAAAGGTATGGAGAGAGGGAACAAGAAATACCAAGGTGCCTTCCTTGACTTCAAGTAGTTTACAATCTAGGCACAGAAATGAAAACCACACATAAATAAGTTTAACCAATATGAGGCATGATGCATGGGTGCTGACCGAACGCTATGAAGTGGTCACAAAAGCCAGGCACTCCCAGCCATGTGAACTCCTCCTACGGCACTGACCTTGTCCAGGATTCCATAGAGAAGTCAGTTGATTATCTGTTTTGAGTCTCTATTAAATCAGAAAGTCTTCAAAGGTTGGGCAGTACCTTCCTCATCTAGCATTTGATGGAGGGGGTGGGACGGAGGCTGTCCTTAAGGAACGGATTAGGAACGGGGAGCAAGAGAGCAGGTGATAATCTTTCTACTTTATAGGATACAGCCACTGGACCACCAGCAAAAATAAAGTTATCACTTCACTTCCAATCAAGCAATGAATTCTGATACTCAGCAGTTTGAAGCTTCTCCAGATGTGTTACCACATATAGTTCCTAAACCAGTGGGGGCTCCTTAATGGAACGCAACAGGGGCTCATCTGAACACTGTATTATGTCTGCTGCGGGAGTGCAGCCTGATTCCAATGTTTAACGCTAACCAGTATTATGGGCTTGTATCTATTCATTTTGGGGCCCTTTAACTCAATTTTTAAAAATAAAATGACTCCTTCTTTTTTAGTTTGAGGCAAACGGACATTACAAACACAGACTGTTTCAACAGCACACTCCTCAAGGCATATAATGTTTATTTGTGTGGGTGTTATCACTTCCAGGGCAAAGAACAGGCACATTAACTTAGGAAAATACAATAATGAGAAAAAAGTGTGTACAGAATTTCCTAGCTTTACAGAGTACTTTTAAATATTTTCTCTAATTTGAGACTTACAATTCCATGAAGCAGACATTCTTTTTACCATGCGCATTTAACAGACGAACAAACTTGACACTCCAAAGAGGTTGACTAACCAGCCCCTGCCCTAGCTAGGTGGAGGCAGGGCTCAAATCTAGACCCATGGTGTAAATTCTGAGCTCCTTCTATTGAGCCCCACTGTCTCCTGCTCTTCATGATACTGGCACAACCTGCTCACAACACATTCACTGTGTCATCACCACGGTCTAGGAAGCTAAAGTCTCTACGGTGAAGAATGTACAAGATTCATCTTTCTGGCTACATGAGGCAAATATATGAAAATACACACTAGCTAGCTGTGTATGTGTCACCATGCCAGTATAGGGTGACATTTGACTTGGGCTCGGCCCTCTAACCGTCCAAAATGATTTCATGAAGGAAAAGTCAGGTTCGTAGCAAACTTTTAAAAAACCCAAGCAACAAGAAACAGAAAAACTGTCCAGTGGCAAGACCTCTTAGGCCACAGAGCCTATCTGACTCTGACTCAGTCCTGCAGGGGGTTTCTGCATATGAATCACCACAACCCCCAAAAAGTAGCAAGACTGTGAATGTCCACTCGTAAGTCACATTTTCCACGTGCCTCAACGCAGTTTCAGCACATGCTTATTTGTGCCAAAGCAGAGATTTAGTAACATGCAGGAACAATACAAAATATGAAAAACAGACTGACTCAAATTAGAAATAATCCAATTCAGAAAACCCGCTTGAGTCCCTTTACATTACAAAGCATGATTTGTAACATCTTCAGTCATCTTGAATAAATATTGCTTTCTAAAATTAAGTTTCTATCTTTCCTTTTTTTTTTTTAAAGATTTTATTTATTTATTTTACAGAGATAGAGACAGTCAGCGAGAGAGGGAACACAAGCAGGGGGAGTGGGAGAGGAAGAAGCAGGCTCATAGCGGAGGAGCCTGATGTGGGGCTCGATCCCATAACGCCAGGATCACGCCCTGAGCCGAAGGCAGACGCTTAACCGCTGTGCCACCCAGGCGCCCCAAGTTTCTATCTTTTCTGATTAGTCACTGCACCTCCTCTAATTTTAGAAAAAATGCCCATTCGCATACAGTTTAACTTGACTTCAACTGTTTATACTACATGTTAAGTTTCCAAATATAAAACAAGATTCACGTTAACCCCCAGAGCGGTCATGAACAGCGCTGGTGAAAAGTATTTAACACGTAAGCTTCCCTTCAAAAATGCAGTCATTTTGAACAATAGAATTCAATTCTAAAGTAAGTACAGTCACATTCAGTATCGAAGTAATACAGAGAATACCACAGTACTCGTGACTGTCAAGCTACCAGCTTTTTCTGGGCTTTGGAATACATGGTATTTTTTTGTTCCTGTTATTTTGTTTTGTAGAAAATGAGCCGCCGGTATTTTGACATGCTGAAAGATGATTTTCCCACCTAGTTCTGAACCATCCACTTTGACCCCCTAAATGCCCAATTCAGATCAGAAACGATTCAAAATGTGAATGTAAATTTATTTACCCAGGCAAGTGAATTGTTCTGATTAAAAGAAAAAAAAAATTGCCAGCCAGCTACATGCTGATATGTACCGTGATCCCAGAAAAACATTGATTGCATGATTATTTCTCCATGGAGCTTTTTCTAAAAAAG
This sequence comes from Ursus americanus, assembly GCF_024610735.1. Taxonomy (NCBI): domain Eukaryota; kingdom Metazoa; phylum Chordata; class Mammalia; order Carnivora; family Ursidae; genus Ursus; species Ursus americanus. The sequence goes on from NC_142133.1 coordinate 64,357,853, forward strand.
TAGAGTCGAAGCCAATATTAAAATTTGAGCACGGTAGCTAGAGGATCAGCAAAGCAGGAATGGTCAGAGTACCAGAGAAATAAAATCGGTAATCTGCATATGAGAAAATAAAATTAAAAAAATACAAATATCTTATTCAACTTAACTAAACTGGATCCTATCTCTCTCAGTCAGCAGTCAATAAAAGGATAGATTCTTCAAAAATGTTCTGTGTAAGAGAGAGTTAATAACTAGAATGTTTATGAGAAATACTTCGCATTTTTCTTGTAAGAATGATTTGAATGGTACAAATTAGTCAGAATTAAAACACACACACACACAAAGCCTGTTTTCCTTATCCCCAAATGTTTCTGCCACTTAACGTTTGCCTATAAAGCTAACTCGTGATTTTTTTTTTTAAGGTTTTATTTTTAAGTAATCTCCACACCCAACGTGGGGCTCAACCCAACCCTGAGATCAAGAGCCGCTTGCTCTGCTCAGCGAGCCAGCCTGGCGCCCCTCACTCATGATTTTCTGACACAAAGTAAAACAATGGCCGCAGGCCTTCAAACAGCTAACTTGCTCTGAGGTGCCCCCTGGGTTCTAAGCCTTTTGGCCTCATAGCATCAGCTACATCAAAACGGAACATTTTAACCATTGGATTCCTTCGAATACAACCCACCTACCAGCTCCAGTTTGATTCCCAGGGGAAAATCATTCCATTTGGTTCAGTTACTCATCGTCAGTACTATTTTGACAACTGCTTCCTATTTCCTTCTTCCTGTAGACAGAGGCTGAATTTTGGTCAGCTCTGCATCCACGGAAGGGATGGTCCTCACTTGTTCGGTATAATTTCAATAACCACTGCCAAAGCATTACTTTCTTCAAGAACTTGTTGAAACAAGTCCTTGCCGAACACCTGCAATTCTGCATGACCTGGGCATCGCACAGGATCCGCTCACGGGGCCCTGCTGCCCTGGCGGAGGGCCGGGATCCTGAGCTCTGCACCAGCTTGCCCCGAGCTGGACAGTCGCTGCCGGGAGGAGTCCCGTGGGTCACAGTCCCAGACCTCGTGCTGGTTTTCCAGGCAACTGGCAGCCATGCAGCTTTGACAGGGAGCCGGATATGGATCAATACACTTTGCTGCCTCTCTCTACACCACGCTGGGATTCAGACAGACAGATGAAGGTTTGCTTTCTCTAGTAAACAAGCTTAACTGTCCCCAAATGCTCATCCTTTCACCATAAGATGACTTTATTAGAGTTGTATCTAAATTCGTAAGACTCTCTAGAAATCTGTCACTTCTTCAAAGACCTCGCGATGGAAAAATGGCCCTGAGCAGCCAAAAGCAAGGCCACATCACGTAGGGGATGCGCAGGACAGCTGTCGGATGCTCACTCAGAACATTTCAGGCACAGTTCTCGCAAGTTTGACCATAGGATCTTTCCAGAAAAAAAAAAAATCTAATTATGGCAAGATTGGGGCAAGGTACATGAACAGTAAGTAATGGTAACTAGCAGTCTGGCACAGAGGAAAAAGAGAGAATAATACATAAAAGTAGACTTAGGAAATCAAAAATAATCCCAGTCTGGGGCCGTTCAGCATAGAATGAAAAGCCCAATCATCCCTCAAGCTATCACCATACCGTAAGTGAGGTTCACTCCCAATCCTGGTAACCTGGCAGACACTCTTGGTTCCCTGACAACAGCCATCCATTCTCCATCTTTTTTTTTTTTTTTTAAACAGAGAGAAGGGAGGAGGGACAGAGGGAGAGGGAGAGAGGGAAAATCTTAAGCAGGCCCCACACCCAGTGCAGAGCTCAATCCAGGGCTTGATCTCATGACCCTGAGATCATGACTGGAGCCGAAATCCAGAGTTGGACACTTAACCAACTGAGCCACCCAGGTGCCCTTCCACCCTTCTTTTTTATGGGTAGAGCCCTCCCCCCACTTCAGAGTGCAAAAGTGCTGGGTATTCAATCTCTCAGCCTTCCATAAGACCAGGGGATGGAAATGTGACTCAGTCCTGCCAATGAGACCCAAGGGGAAGTTGGCTAGGGGTCTTCTGAGAAATATTTTCCTCTCTGAGTAAAGACAAGTATAAGGAGAAGCCCCCATTTCATTCTTGCCTAGGTCTTGTCATGTGAGATCTTGAGGCTTGGAGCTGTGTACCCACCTTGTGACCATGAGGGGAAAGTCAGCCTGACATTACTGAGCTATTGAATTCATCAGCCCTGGAATGCCCAGCTCTGGATTCCTTGTTATGTGAGACCACAGCGAGTACTAACTACTTCAACCTCTTTTAATCAGGGCTCCTCAGAGTTGCAGTCAAAGGCATCTAAAGAAATGTTATTTCTTGCAGCTTTTGTTCAATAAGGCAGGATAATTGAATACCCAATTTCAGAAGTATTTCCACCAAGCATGGTTGAAAACATTCAAGGCACATAAATAGGAAAGTCTGAGTTGTCAGGAAAATGCAGTTCTGTGGGACAGTTCAATACTTGAAAATGCCAAACAAATGAGGGGTTAACCATAATTGCTTCCCTGGGAGTCACATCATCGGATATTTTCATCCTTATTCACAAGTCAGCCGTTATTTCATTTCTCCAAACCTTCCAAGTGCTATATTGCCGTGTTCCTGGGTCAGCAGGGAAGATACTCATGCCTTCGCTTTGTGTGGTTACGGTGGTGTTTCCATTTTCAGTCCTCTGTAGACTCTCCAGTTCCTCGAAGCCTCATTAGCAGAGTTTTAACCCCATGTTGACTTGCTGTAAACGCCCCTCCAACGATGACTCCATCTGAGGTCAACTCTCCCTAAAAGCAGTTTGCTCAGATCTCATCCCCAAGCTTCCCTCACAGTGGGCACACAACCACCCAGCGAAGTCTGCCGCTTATTAACTGACCACCCCTTACTGACACCATCTTAGTAACTGCACACAAAACCTTTGAGACACATGAGTCTAACCATGAGAAAGTGAAACACCACACACCCAAAGCACTCGCCTACAGGAAATATAAAAGGAAAGTTTTCCAATTCAGAAGTATCCTGACCCAAAGCATTAAAAATCAAATAGTGTCTCCTTTTACCATCTCTGTCTTACATTTAAGTGACAGGGGAGGCTAATCACCAGATTTTGTTGAGCAGGCATTCAAATTTTCATTATCTTTTGTGAGATTTGATCACATAGACAAGTTACCTGTGGGGTTTTAATATTACCAAACTAAAGCCTGGGCCTTGAATTCTGCTGTACGTTCTAAACATCTTAATATGGGAGGAGATCGTGTGGTATGGTGGGAAAAAGCACAGCCTTTGGAGTCAGATAAAAATGGGTTTAATTCCTAGCCCCACCATTTATTAGTGGTGAGGCCATAGGCAAAATATTTCATCTCTCTGAATCCTGATGTTCTCATCTACAAAATGAGGATAATTTCTTTCTCAGCATTGCTGACAAGACTGGACAAAAGCAGAGCAGGTCATAAATAAATATGCATTCCCTTCCTCTTCCCCCTCTTTCTTCTTTGTTTGGTTTTCAATCTGGCTTTATCCACTGTTCCACGTATGTGAAATTTCTAACTGTGGCACAAACACTCATAGCACGTAAGTTTTAACTATTTTGATGGCACTTTCTAAACTCTGGACAGACCTTCACATCTCAGCATATATGGTATACTGGAAATAGCTTAGCCTTTTCTTGATGACAGAAAACATGTGAAAAAAAATCATTTCTACATGATGGCCTCCAGTGTTAAGGAAGACTTAGCTTGCTCTTTCCCAATGCCTCCTACCTAAGGGCCAGACCTCTTAAACTGTGCATGGGTAAGAGGTGATGTGCCCTCAGAGTGGCACACTGAGGTCCCCAGGGCTTACCAGGGAGTGACATGCTGTCTGCCCCTGATGACAAACTTTCTCTACTTCGTTCCCTTTTTCCAGCCAGCTCCTTTTTGTTTTACCGCTTCTCATCAATGCCAACTCTCAATGTCATCTCTCTTTCTTCCCTCTTCTCTTTTGTTTACTTCATTCCACACGTGTCTCAGCTTCTGAAGAGTCGGTGTCACCGACTGTCCTTCCCGAGACCAGAACACAGCGTGAAGCCGGTGCTGCATGGATAGGAGGTGAGGTGGTGTGAGCTCCGGGGTGCCTTCCTCCAGCCCTGCTCAGTGAGCGTCTCCTCCTCCTCCTCTCTTTTCTGTTTCCTTCCAGGTTTACAGCTGTCCCGGATAGCTGGAGTTACGGGAAATCTGGTCTCGGCTTCTATTTTGTTCAGCATTCGCTTTTGAGGTACTTTATAGATACAAATGAATCATCCCAACACCCCATGAGACATTCACATAAAACTGCAAGAAGAGCCTCAAGATAAAAGCGATGCCATAGTGCCGGCCAGTGAAGAGTGAGGCTCTCTCACCCTGCCCACAGAGACGAGCCCAGACTGAAGAGAGGAGCTTCTCCTCCCACGGGACCAGAGGTTCGCAGCTGGAACTAAGCATCGGCATCATCATGGAATCAACAGGGCGATAGCTTGGGCCCTACCTCAGACCTCTGATTTTTGAAAATGCACCTTAAGTGGTTCTGATATTTCTCCCCAGGTTGGAATCACTTAGACTGTGAGCTCCTAAGGGTGAGGGTCAGGGATTAGTTATTTTAGTATTTCTACTATTTAGAAGAGTACATGACACCAGAGAGACTCTTCATAAATGCTTGCTGAACTGGAGGAAAGGAGCACGTAAGGGAACTGCAAAGTAAAACCTCAAGGCCATCCCATTTCATACCCATTAGATTGACAACAGTTTTAAAAGCCAATAATGCTCAAGTGCTGTCAAGGCAGTGGGAATTCTCGTTCACTCATGAGAATGCAAATTTCTATAACCTCTTGTACAATAAAAGTGAAGAGGTACGTACTTCATAACTCACCAATTCCACTCCTAAAATACTATCACATGTGCATAAGAAGACACATAGGAGAAAGTTTACTATAGCACTGTTTGTGATAACAGAAATGGGAAACATCTCAAGTGTCTAGCTACATGAGATGGGGTAAATGCACACTGTGGTACAGTCTCCAGCGGAACACCTTACGCTCTATATATCCAACTCAGAAAAGCATTTCCTTACGCCTGGCTCCTTGTTCAATCCCTCAACTGGCTCTTGCTTTTCTTACAGGAAGCCTTCCTTGCCTGCTCTGTTGCTCAGTGATTTCTCCATCCTCCACGGCCACACAATCCAGTTGTGGCTGGACTGCTAACAGTTCAGTGTACTTGATATTTTATATCCTGCACATGTGTAACACTGGGCTGGACGCACAGCAGCTGGTTGATATATAACCAGTGATTGACTGGCAGAGATCATAAAGTGAGGGAACGTTGATTGCACTAGACATGTAAAAAAGGAAACATGTTTTTATGAGATGCAGAAAGAAATCAAGCAACAGAGAACACCATAAATAGCATTTAATACTGTTTTAACTTCTATCTTTAAAAGAACTTAGTCACCAAAAAAAAAAAAAAACAAAACAAAAAACCAAAAAAAACAAAAACAAAACCCTTAGTCACAATAAATAAACTCCTGGCCTGGGAGGATTAAAAAAGAAATCTGGCTAAATTAGGGAAGAATGTGATGAAAAGGATCCTTAAATAAGTTAAAATACATTCAAATGCAAAGGCGTTGGCACTTAAAAACTAGGCAAAGTCTTTAAAGAGCCATAAGCTTTTAATTAAAAAGAAATTCATGGACAATGTACCAAATGTAGATGATTAGAAGGAAAAGGACACATTCAAAATAGTTAAAGGAGAGGGACTGACACTGGTCAGTTTCAATTCCAGTCTTGCAAACCTGCAACACACTGCCAGGTACAAATTTACAAATATTGTGACTACTCCAGAGTAAAGGATGACTAACAAAGCCTTAGGAAGAAAAAAAAAGTCTGAAACTAATCTTGTTTTATTAAAGGATCTAGTTATGAGCTTTATATTCTAGAGAAAACAGCCACAAGTATCCAATGTGATAAGCATTCCTGGAGCATTGACTATGAGCCGGCTCTAGGGAGGACGCATGACCAAAGCTGGGTCGTCCTCTCGACAGTGCCAGCACGCACTCGACTCTCACTGCCCTTGGGAAGGGAGACAGCAGTGAGGCTTATAGTAGAGGTAGTAACCACCATGGGGTATGGGGTAGAAAGAGAATCTGTCTAAAAGCTTCCGGAAGCCTTGGGGCGCCTGGGTGGCTCAGCTGGTTAAGTGTTCAATTCTGGATTTCAGCTCGGGTCATGATCTCAGGGTTGAGATTGAGCCTTGCGTCGGGCTCTGCACTGGAGGTGGTGCCTGCTTAAGATTCTCTCTCCCTCTCTCTTTCTAAAAAATTAAAAAACAAAAACAAAAAGAAGCCTTATTAGATGGGCAGAACCTTGAAAAACAAGGGGGATTCTGACAGGTGGGTGTAACAGAAGGATTCTGACTGGGAGGGGAGGGAGGAAGGGAGGGGATCCAGGCAGAGGGAACCGTATTGGACAGCCAGAACAGAGAAGAGTATGTCAAACTGTGCAAGGCAAAGGAATATGGACACTTTTCTATAAGCAGTGTTAGTCTGGAACATTCATAGAGGAAGTAGCCCATGCCACTCACTCCAGAGGAGAAGTTTTCCTATAACTTAAATACCCACAGCACAGTATAAATCCTCCAGAATGGAAAGGAGAATGCACAAATCACTTTATTATTAGAGGAGAGCAGCTGTGTACTCCTCAGTATGGGGATTGATTCCTCTTTATAAAACATCTCTTAAGACTTACTTGTGCGTCCCTTATAGTCATGGGAGGCTCTGAGGGAAAAGCCTGACGATAATGGGCTGTTGGCCATTTATGGGAGCCCTCCATTTTCTCTTAAATAACTCTGACTTCCTATGTGGACAATTCATACAGTAGGGCCTGAGATTTGGGACTGGATTTAAGATTGGGATGGGACATAGTTTAAGTCAAATATCTGGCAGTGCTTGGAAACCATGCCTCTCAAGAGCAACTCTGTTTCCTCATAAGACGGGGTTAGACTCCCGGGTCACCATGTCATTCTGCTCCACAGAAACCTCTACTAGCCTATTTTTTATTTGTGCGTTGCACTTTCCAAGCATTCTCCATTCTGGATTTATACTGTGCTGAGATGTTAAAATGACAGAAAAATGTCTGACCTGCTAGATTAGGGGGTATGGGGTATCTTCCCTAGAAATGTTCGAAGACGAGCCACTGCATTCTTTGGTGGCTCTAGGTGCAGTTCCCACTGGTGAGGTGGACAGGAAACAGCTGATTTAGGTGAACTTGAATGTTTTTTCAGGTGAAGAAGGCACGTGCTCTGTACGTGGCAAACTAGGCTCCAGTTAGTAGCTGTACAACTTTGGCATATTAACTGGTCCCTCCGAGGCGCTCTCCTCATCCATCAAACGAGAAAACCTCTAACCTCTGGGTTGGAAATAAAGCATGTTGATATAGTATCTGGAGCCTAAACGGAATCAAGAACAGGACGGTATACTGGAAGGAATATGATCTTTGGAATTTGACAAATCTGGGCTTGATTCCTGCTCTCCCAGTTAACTGCGTGGGTGACCTCAGGCAATTTACTAAACTCCCTGAGTCTAGGTTTTCTAATCTTTAAAATGGGATAATACCTACCTTGCAAGGCTGTTGAGTGCTTTACACGATATAATGAATATACAGAGACTACTTGGCACATAGCAGATATCCATAAATGAGACCTATGATTACTCACTTTCTCTCAGAAGCAATTAAAACAAACAAACAAACCTGAGTCTATATAATTTACTTTTCCAACCTGACTTCCAGCCGAGAAAATATAACCCATAGATTAAAAGTAGCCAAATTCTTTGAATTAAGCTTCCAACTTAGTTCTGCCCATATTTCTATTTGAGGCAAATTCAGGAGTCCTTTGGAACGCTTCACTTTGAATTCTACAATCTTCTTCCTTCAAATAAAAAAAAAAAAATCTGGAGAATCTCAGGTCAGATGGGGTTTTGTAGCAAAAGTTGACCACGGCCCAGAGAACAGCTGAAGACAGAGGAAGCCTGGTGAAAACGCGGCCAGACGGTTTCCTTTTGTGCTTGGATCCTGCATCTCTTCATTCGCATAGGTGCTTCCTGTAAGTTAGAGGCTTCTTTTTTTTCTTTTTTTGCTCAACTATTTATTCGTAAGCGGTTTTGTTCGTAAGCGGTTTTGCTCTTTGGAAAAAAAAAAAAAAAAGACCAGAAATATAATCAGTCTTCATGTATTTAAAGATTACTGTTTGGTCTGTGAATTTCCATGTTTTTGTTTAGTGGTTACCGTTTTGGGGCCAGCTCCTTGGTCATTATTTCTTCTGTGAGGATGGGTGGGGGGTGCAGGAGGGAACGGGAATTCATGTTCTTCCTTGATAGCAATTCTCATCAGAAATGTGGTTTGAGAGGAAGGTATGACTGCTGCTGAAAACGATGCTTCTAAACGGTCCTATTCTCCTATGTTACTAACTCAAGAACACCTGCGTCAGCTGAGGCGATCCCGTGCGCAGCCAAGTCCTTGAGCTAACTGAGCAGCTGGCCTGTACGTTCAAACGTGACGGAGTAAGAGCATATTCACGCCAAGGCTGGACCCAAAGGCTGGATCCGTGTGACCTGAGAAAGGCATATTCATATTCAGTCACCGAGCCTTTATTCTTCAAAGCTCCAAAACTGTTCTCTTTTTTACTGATTTTGATAGACAGCCTTCTGAAGGAGACTTCACGTTTACTTCCCTCATATCCCTTTCTAAATGTCTCAAAGTGAAAATTGTAAATATTAGCTCTCAGAGTGGGCCCCACAGTTGCGACATCAGGCATGAGCAAGCCAGCCCTGATACTGACGTCTGACACCTGCTGTCTGTCGTCTCTCGGTTCCCTCCACCTCGCTCCCAGCTGCAGCTATTTGGTCTGTACACCTGTACGCTACGGACCATCTATGGGCACTTAAGCTGCTGGAGGCTTGGCACAAGCGCGCCAGCTTGTTAGAAGGGATAAGAGCCAGGCCTGGAGGGCTCCCTGTGAGTAAAATACACAGACTTTGTGACCCCTCTTTAGCCAACTCCGTTCCTCTCGGCTGTGTTTTGACAGGTGTGCTCGCAGGGTATCGCTGAGCTGCAGATAGGTGAGATATTTACTTTAAAATCTCCATGTCTTGTCAAACAGAGGACACACTCATTAAACAACAGTACAGAAAGGGGCCTTGGGAATCATCTGTGTATTTGGTAACTGAACAGCTTGCGGGATGGGGGGTAAGCAGCCTGAGCAGCTGCCCCAGGGACTCCAGGGCTCCTGACCCCACGTCCAGGGAGCTACACTGGCCACTTGTACCCGGGGGCATCTCCCAGCAGGAGCCAAGTGGCTGCAGCTCCTTTTATAGTAAGACCCTGGGGTCTTCATTACCCCAACTCTGAAACATCTCATGCCACAGACAACATTTAGGCGTAGGCAATTTTTTGTTTTTGTGGTAGTTTTTAGTTTTGTGTTTCATTCTAATAAATACATTTTTTTAATGCTAAGAACCAGGAAGGAAATCAACATTTATCAGACACCTACGATATGCTAGGTACTTTCTGCCACATGATTCTCTCTTGCCCCTTTGTCTCTAGGGAGCAGGCTTGTCCCTGGGGCAAGCCCGAGGACTTACTTGCAGCCATGAAGAAGACGGGCTACTCCCCACCCGCCTGGGTCTGAAGTCCATGTTCTTTCCACTGCAAGTGCTACCAATTATATTTACTGCTTGTTTCTGACATTCTGGAAGGAGTTTCTCCTCGGGGGCAATTCGGCTCCTCTGCCGTCTCAGCCAGGGGCTGCTGTGGGCAAGCAAGTTCTCTGGCCATTGACGAAGAACGCGTACAGGAGAGGGAGCAGAGGGCTGGCGTGTACGGTCACAACAGATCCCGAGGAGGAAAAGGAGGAGGTGTTTGTCTTTCAGACCTTGTAAGTTATGCTCAAGGGTACAATGATCTCAGACTTTCAGGACTTTTTATTTTTGATGTTTCAATTTTCTTGTTTTCTTCCTTTTGACTGGGAAAGTCTTTTATGTTCATATCTATGGGGTTTTAATGGCATCTGACCCTGTTACTCATTTCTGTTCTTCTCCCATGGTTTCCATAACACTATCGATCTGCTACTTCCTTTCCTTTTAAAATGTTTACTGTCTTTTCTCCATCTGCTTAACAGCCCCTCATTCCCAAAGCTCAACTGAGGGACTTGTTAACCCTGAAGGCTTGGCCCTCAGCTTTCCTCTTTTAGAAAGTCCCAGAAAGTCCCAGCTATCGATACCGTCTGACGGCTTCAACATCTCCATATCCTTCCCTGACTGCCCGCCTGCACTTCAGTCTGATAATGCCAGGCGCCTGGTGAATGCCATGACATACGTTTTATGGCTTCAATATGCTTTCACATATACTATCTCATGTGTACTTTTCAAGCAGGGCATATTACTGCATTTACAGGTCAGAACGCGGACACTCAGAGACAGCAGTCTGTTTAGAACTACAGTTACGTAACAGCGCGGGACCTCAGATCCAGGCCTTGAGATTGTGAACCCGGCCCTTCTGGTGCCATTAGAATGTTCTGCTATTGACTGGGGAAGAATCCTACTGCATGTCTGAAATAAAACCACTGCTTGCTCCTCATTTGCTCACATCCAGGTTGGGTCTAATGTTCTGCCAGTATTCTGTCACCTGACACTCTTCCTTCTGTTTCCATCTCTGGACAGGGTCACTGGTGACAGCGCATCCTACAGGCACTGTCCTGTTAGGAGGGGACTGGCGGGGGCCGGGGGCCATGTCTGCTCCCACCATGGAGAAAGAGGAGTGCGGACGGATGTTTTTAAAAAACAGCACCCTACTCTACACAGCTGAATACACTCTGTATTAAGCCTCCCACGCCCGCCATTTTAGGTCTGCTGCAAATACTAATCATTCACACCTGAAGTAATTCAATATGCTCCCTCTGCCTCCAGGAATTGCTTTTCTCCCTGCCCTACACCCTGACGCCAGCTTAATGACCTTAATTGCACCACCCCCCCCCCGTTCTAGCCCACACAGACTAACCAAGGTCTGCAGGATAAAGGAAAATTTTTTTTGAATGCTAGTGAGGGCAGCTCAGATGAGGCCTATCTAGCTTTTCCTTCTAAAGAAGGTGGGGCACGGCCATCAGGCTCCGGTTAAAAGACTAAGACTCGCACACAAAAGTTGAAGTTCATATGTGCAGAACACTTGGGGACAGAAGAAAAGAATCAGACAGGAATAAAAAAGAGAGGGAAGTTCCAAAGAGCTTTAATACGAAGTACCTTAAACTGGTCACACCTCAGTGGAGACTGATACGGACTCGACGGTTAACCTTCTCATTTAGCCTGCCTGCTGCCCTTACGATAGAACAGCTAGTCTTACCTGCCGCATCTCCTTCATGACCCCTTACCAATACTCTGTGTGATGGAAAACTCTGTTTCCAGAAGCCAAATGGTTCACTTGAGATATGTCATTAATTGGTTTCGTGGAAAAACAGGTTTGATTCTTTAAATGTTCAACTTACTAAGTCAGCACTCAAACTTAGCTTATGGAAAAATTAAACAGAAATCTGCAAAGGAGTGCATGAGCAGGCGCCAGTAAGTGGAAAGAGAATCGAGGAGGAGAGGTGTGGCAATCGCAGGTCTAGAGGAATGCTTTAACAGGTGGTACCATGTCTCATGTGTGCACGTGCACACACACACGCACCCCTCTATCTAAATCTATACATGTGTGTATATGTGTATGTATTTGGTTTAAGCAGCAGGGCAGTTTAAGACTTGTAGAAAAAGAGAAGAGAGAGCTGCTTGTCTGAACCTCAAAGACGGTGACCATGAGCATTCCTGACCATGGGACTGGTCCTGGCCAGTGACAGATAAGGCATCTCTTACCATTAGTTTGACCTATGGCATTTTAATGACTTAAAAATCAGTTGCGACTTGGTATGAGAATAGGACCAAATGCATGATGATCAGTCAAATAAGAAAAGAGTTTGTGAGTTTGTACATCGATTTACCAAGACTCTGAGTTGCCCTGACTGACCCCTGTGCCAAGGGAAGGGGATTTCGAGATGAAGGAAAAATGAACTCTGCCCTAAAAAGTTCCTCACTGGGAAAGGTCAGCAAACCAAATATTCACGGTACAGTGTGAGAAGTCGGGAGTAGGAGGCTGCGTTACAGGGTCTGGGGTTCAGATGAAGAGAGACTGCCTACCTACTACTTCAGCTTTGTTTTCTGTTTGTCTCATAATGCGCCATTTTTCTTTAGCAGGTAATAAAAAGTAGATCGTGAGATCAACGGCCTTGTTTGCTGATGCGCATCCCTGCTGAACCACCCTGAGGTTTCTGGCTAAGCCGCAGGTCCAGGGACAACTCTGTTTTGTCTCCCAAGCGGCCCGTGCACCTGGCCGTGGCAGAGAAAGTCAAGGGCAAACCCCACAGTGGCTCCGAGGGGCCGCTTGCGCAGGGCAGTTTAGGGCCACCGGCTGAGTGTTTTACTCTTGTCTATGTTTTGCTCACAAGGGGCCAAACTCTGTGGCCAAGAAATATTATGTTTAGACATGCTGTGCCGGTTACTGGCTCTGCAGGACCAGAGCAGGGCAACAGGCCTCTGGGCCTCATCTGAGAAGTGGGCAGTTTCTGCACCAGGGCTCAGGCTGAGGTAGGAATGCTGGAGAGCTGTGCTTCCTAAGTTCGCTGAGGTGAAGGGCCAGTTTTGTTTTGTTTTAATTTCCAATCTGTCACGGATAAAACTGAGTAACTGAAAAAACAATTATGTGATTGGCAGTGGCAGCAAGGTCAAACTGCCATACGGGTTTCTAAGTGTTTCCCCTCCACGTCCGGGTCTCTTCAGTCAGCTCCTAAGCAGGTCTGCAGCCCACACTTGGAGCCTCCGGGGCAGGTCTCCTGACACACTCCCGCTTGTGCTACCGCCCAGCGGGCAATCTGGCCGCGGGGCTAACTGACTCCCTGAGGGTCTGTCCGAACAGTGACAGGTTGTCCACCACACCTTTCCGTGCAGCTGGGGCTGGGCCTGTGCAGACCCTGCGCACCTCTTTTCTCCTCTACCTCCTCCCTAGCTGAGCAGTCCCTCACTTCCAGTGAGGCTCACTGCTGTTAAAAAAAAAAAATTGCCCTTCTGACTCTTCCTAATGCCCTCTGTCACCTCTTAGGACACACACCCCGTCTGTACCACACCCTGGTTACCTCTGCTTCTGCTCCAGGAGTCCCCTTCTCACTTCCTCTCAGAACGTTCCTGCCACCTCCTGTCTCAAGTGAAACCTGGCTTTCTCTCGTGACCACCCCTGAGTAGAAGCTACCCGTTTTCCCAGACCTGCCTACACACTCAAGCCTCCCCTCCCATTGGAAGCTCCTACCATTTGGCCGCATCAGCTCTGTCCATCCTCTTTGCCGTCGTCTATGCGGGCTCCTGGGTATATGCTAACTATACCTCTACGCCTGCTTCAGGCCTGCTCGCCACTCTGATCTCTGTAATCATCCAGTGTCGCCTCATCATATACAAGGACAACCCACCAGCACCCACGTCCCTGGAGCCACACCCCGAACCCTCTCATCTATTCGTGCTCCAGTCCCAAAGTAATAACTTCTGGAATCCTTGTCTCTGGCCCAGTTTAACAATTCACTGATTCCGAGAATCAGAGCTGTGCACGCTGCTTACATTCCAGCACTGTCGGGGGCTAGTAATACGGAGATGCGTGAAACACCTCTTGGTTTGCTGTGCTGGCTCCGAGGACCATCCCAAAACTTCCCGTCTCCCTAAAAACCCTAATCTCACCCCTGACAGGAGACAGTCCTGCTTCCACCTACTTAGAGAAAATGGACACGCAGGGGCAAATATCTCTGTTTCTGGCCCTCCCTGCCCCCTCCCCCCACCTCTTACTGCGCCCTTTCCTCCCGTCTGAGGAGGTGAGCTCCTCTTTGTGCAAAGCTTATTCCCTGTGTCCCAGGTTCCACCCTCCTGAGCCACGCCTAGGATTTCACTCTTTCAACTCTCTTCTCTCTCTCAATTTCAGCTTCCTCCACTCGTTCTTTGTCATCATGCTGAAGAATCCCTCATCCCCCCAAGCACCCCCTTGACCACCACCCCTGCCAGCAACTTCCCATTCACTCTTCTCTATTTTTCCAAACTCTGTAAGAGGACGGGCTCAACTTCTTCACTGTTAATTCACCCCCAATCCACTGACACCAGGCTTCTGCCTATGCTAACGCGTGCATGCTTCCTTTCCTACGCTAACTCTGTGCACCGGGACGTCGGTGACCAGAGCAAATGCTCTTCAGCCTCAGCTCACCTGCTGCCCTGCCTTCCCAGGGCCCCTCTCACCCGGTTCTCACCCTCTCTCCCTACTGCGTATCGGTCTCCACCGGGTCCTCTCCCATGACACACATGGCCAGCAGCAGCCCACCACTCCCAAGCCACGTGGCTCACATGCCTGCATCTGCCAGGACAGCTCTCCAGCCTCTGGCTTTCGGCTCCTTACTGAATATCTCCATCTGCTTATCCCACAAACACCTCAAATGCAATATATTCAAACTCATTGTCCTTCCCCCATGGTCTGGTCCTCCTCTTAATTTTCTGCTCGCCACTCTGCTAGCCTCGCCAGGAATTCCATGGGCTTCTGCAATCCCTCCCTCTCCCTCCCTCCTGAAGCCTGTGTGTTCACTGAGGCCTGCTGATGCTACCTATGACGCAGTTCTCCCTCCCTTCCGCCTCGCACTGTCTCCGTACCTCACACATGACCTTGTCTGGACTAGTTACCCCAAAGGGTTTTCCTACCCCCGGCTTTCTCCCACTCGAATTCCTCCTCCCCTCTGCCAGCAGACCCACAGCCTCCCTGAGATGAGGCCGCATGCTTAAAATCCTTGAAAGGCTCTCCAGCAGTAACAGGATATACTCTGAAGGCCTCACGTGCAGAGCTCTTCGTAACCAGGCACACTTTCCCCGCCTCATCTCCTGCTACTGCCTTAACTCATACACCCTAAAGATGCAATTTTATGAATCATTCCCTGTATCCTGAACGCACCCCGTCCGTCCAGGAGCACACTGTTCTCTCAGCCTGGGACATCCCTTCCTTGTTACCTCCAAAGCCAACTCCAGGTAGCACTTCAAGACCTAGCTCTGGGACATTTCTGTAGAACCCCGCAGAAGGGGGTGGCACACATCTGAGGTACAGCGTTTCCACACAGCAGCCGCATTCATGTATTTGCATACTTGTCTCCCGGACCTGACTGCCGACTCCGCACAGCACACCCACCCGTTATGCAACTGCAGGGCCCCACCCGGGAGCTGGTCCATCGGAGATGCTCTAGTGTTTGCTGAGTCGACCTGAGTGTACCAGGGCTTTTTCTCTTTGACAACAGAACCAGGTTTTCAGCTTCTGCGTGCCCCGGTGTTCTTAGTGACGGTGCTACATACACAGCAGGTGAGGGATGAAATCGTTATGGGGCTGAAGGCCCACTGACGGAAGTAGGTCGGAAGACCGCTGTGCAGCAGGCACGGGGCAGAGTACTTTTGCTTTTCATAGATGTCTTCCTGGAATATTTGCTTTTGCCACCATGTTCATGTTTCTTTGATAAAAACAATAAATATAAAATTCTTTGCTGGTTATGAATAATCTATTGCTATGTCTACGAACCGAAAACTGCACCTTCTATATATTTCAAAGGACAGCTCATGTTCGGAGGGCTTAACTCCAATCGGGCTGCATCATCAGCGTGTGCCAATGACCGGGGGCGAACTTGGTGTGAGGGGCCACCTGCAGGGTCACTGGTCCTCAGAGCCCACAGCAGCCCTGCAGAGAGAACACATTGGCTTCGACAAGTTTGCCTCCTTATAGAGATCATTCTTATCAATGTACGTAAAAACTTTTTTTTAAACTAAGAATATACTTCAAGAAAATGTGATTTTATTTCTTCTAATTCCCTGACATGGGCACGGGAGCAAGCCTTTGAAAGCTCTTTCTGCCAGTTCATAAAATCCAGAATTTAAATACAGTAGGCTAAAGATTTTCACAAACATACATGAACGTGTGCTCACACACACACACACACACACACACACACACACACACATTCGGTTAAAGGAAGTGGACCTGAATGCCGGACATCCTAGTGCAGGAAGTGTGAAGCTGAGATTTCCACTGAGGACAGTCGTGTGCCAGAGTCGGAGACCCAAACATCAAGAAGGTGCCACAGCAGTGCATGACAACAGACTGAAGGGGCATCTTAGCCAGCGTGGATCACAGAGAGATTCTTTCAGAGGCCAGAGATAAAGGTACATCAATCCTTGCTAGAAACATCCGATGGCTCTGTGGTACAAAGACATATTTTGCTGTGGTATGTAATTTCCTCGGTACTTAACTATAAAAGTGCACCAGAACTGAATTCTAGTGCTCTTTCTAAATGGGCGCTGAGTCACAGGTACCTCGATGCTGTGTCTGCAGTCTAACGTGGGTGACTCACGTCTGTAAAATTCTGAGAGAAAGTACCAACCGACCCGTTGCTTAGTCATCTTTGCATGGATGCTGGGTTCATGAGCTCTGTAAACTATAATGAGCGATCTAGCCTTTTACCATCTCTTTATTCTTTTCTAAACAGTACAAATTACATCTCTAAAAATAACTTCATCTATGCAAGTGAGTCACTTCGACCTGACAAGCTTCCACAAGTTACCCAGCTAAATTGTAATATTTACTTGTGAAGGGACAAATCTTACTGTCATATTAGCCCCATTTTTTTCTTTTTTTCTTTTTCTTTTTTTTTTTTTTGAGATCAAAATTTGGTAGACTTAGGGAAGGGAGGAGAGTTTCATCAAATGTTTTAATGAAAATATGGTTTGCTCTTAACCTCTGACATGGGCAGGGGTTTGAGGTAGGGGCAGGAGGAATCCTTTGAAAGCCATTTCTAACAGCTTATATAAACAAAAATTTTGGGGGCGCCCAGGTGGCTCAGTCAGTTAAGCATCTAACTCTTGATTTTGGCTCAGGTCATGATCTCAGGGTTGAGATGGAGCCCTGGTCAATGCTATCCCTCTCCCTCTGCCCCTCCCCCCATCCCCACTCACACACTCTCAAATAATAATAAAAAATAAAAATGAAAAAAAAAAAACCATGTTACTATTTCAGGTTAAAGATGAATCGAAAGTCTCTGCGCTCTTCTTTTCGTGAGGGGGTGCTTACAGACTATTGAAAGAGAAATATCAGTAATCTTATTTACTTTAAAATCCTGAACTGTGAATTTATGATGTTTTTGACAAAGGAACCAGCCACGCTAGTAAATGCATAAGTATTCAACAGGAATCTTTACTGTCCCAGGGGCTGATTTCCCTCACCACGCCCTGGATTCTCTAGCTCTATAACTCAGCTTTGGTCTCCACCCACTCGCTAGGTAGCTGTCCAACCCTCGGGCCTGCCTGCTGGTCTTCGGCGAGCCTTTCTGGGCCTGGTGTTGCCAGCCTCACCAGCCCCACCCCAGGCCCGTCCCAGTTAGGCAATAAGCACAACGACTTCAACCAGTGGCAGGAGTGGGTTACCTGCATGGAGCTTATGCCTTCATAAACCAGGCAGCACTACTGAAATGTCAAAGCATTGTTGATTTGCTCTCTGGCTGAAGCCAGAGAAGACTGGAAGGGTTTCTTTTCAGTGCTGGTCAGGAACAGAATTACTGCTACCTAGAAAGTTCCCGGTGCTGTTTCAGCTTCTCCTTTAAGAGATCAAACCACGTGGCCTCAGTCCGAGGGCCCCATAAACAACAGCTCCCAGGGAACAGAGGTGCTTTAGAAGACAAAGATGAAATCACCGGTCCATTTGAAAATTCCCCAGGAAATGGCCTGCCAAGCCCACTGCCTGGCTCCGACCAGGGCAGAGGCTGAGTCACCTAAATCCTTCCTGACTCCCTGACTCCCGCTCACTTGCCTTGTCCCCAGAAGGCCAGCTGGAGTCGCCTGCACCCTGCTCTTCCCCCTGGTGAGCGGCCAGCCTGGTAGCAGTGCCCACCGCAGCCCGTCCGGCCTGCTCACTGCTGCTGGGTCTTCACTCATTCAGCCTCAGCCCCGGCCCGGCCAACACCACCAGGAGCTTCCCTTTGCTTCCACACCCACCTGCGGGCTCTGCCACACACACCTGGCTCCCCTGGAGGGCACAGGGTCTCCTTGTCTCCCTTCCCCCCCAACAAAACTGATGTTATTTCACCTAAGCCTCTCTTCTCTCATGTGAAATGGGGTGAATAACCACTGCCTTCCAGTGTAGTGATGATGAAAAGTGACCCAGGAAGTGAAAGTGTGTCATAGTCTGCAAGTGCCCTCTGACTGCCAGGCTCCCCCAGCCCAGGCCCAGCACGTGGCTGCGGAGCCCCCTGCCTCGTGCCTAACCCCATGCGGGGCACTGCACATGATCACGTCACAATGGAACGCATCGCTCAGATGTCGCCTTGGAGCTTGGCAAGCAAATGAACTAGAATAATGAAGCAAATATACATGACAATTAAAAATAATCCCAGAAAATGCGCGTTAAAGTCTCATAATTATGTGATTTGGATCAAGATGGGGTGATCAGGTTAGAGAGAAAACTGGGGAGAGGCTTTAAGAAATGGTACAAGAAAGATAGGGAGGTCAAGGAGAGACCACAAAAACAGGACAACAAAGAGGCCAAGGCCGAGTGAGAGAGAAAGTCTGATGGACAAGGCGAGCTTGTCTACTGAGAGAGGCCAGCGGGCGCTTCTGAGCAGAGAAGACAAAATGGAAGTGGTGTTTCAATACGATAATTTGGTGGCAAGGTGCGGGGGCAAGAGACAAACCAGCTGGCCGGTGAAATAGTCCTAGAGTGAAGTGCTCGGTCGTACCCTCTAGGGTGGGGGCATGGGAGTGACAAACACAGGGACAAATAACCCCTTACATTTTTACAGCAGTGATGGAGTCTAATTTGCGTCCATGTGATCTATTCCTCACAAAACCCCAGTGACATGGGCAGGAAAAGCACCGATCCCATTTCACAGATGCAGAGCAGTCTAGGGGCCAGTATGTGGTGAGTATGGAAACTCCAGCCACGTTTTCTGGGTGTGAGGCACATGCCCTCCACTGTCCGCGCAGTTGTCCAGCAAGACTAACCGTGCCTCACTTATCTAGGAAGCTGTTTTTAAAATAAAGTTCAGCAACCACCCCCCCACCCCCCAATTCTGACTCAGTAATGGAGAAAGTGATGGGAGAGGAGAAAGGCAGGGAGGTGTGGAGGCGGCAGGCCTTTCAAGGTTCTGGGGGTTTCTGACGTTGAGTTGGGGCTGGAACCACGTGCTAGACTGTGCTGTATCATGTGGGGCCCTGACGGACAAGGGGGGTAAAAGAGAAGGAGAAATCACATACCACACCATGGTTTGGAGGCTCAGATCATGGAGTCTGGTCCTGTCATTAAAAGCTGGGTGAAGAGGATGTTCAATCCAGGGAATCGGGGAAAAACTATCTCCTACGCTGGGATGTTATATCAGCTCTTATCTTTTATCTTGGCCAGCCAGAGTAAAAGAAGTTCTACGGCATTCCAGAAGATGTGTTGAGAGCAGCGGCTGGGAAGATGACTTCCTGTGCTGGGGGCCATCGCTCTCCCAGCTCAGAGTGCACATGGGTGCTGCTGGGCCCTCCTGGTCTCCCATCTCCAAAGCTCTCATTACTCCACGTGCTGCCTCAGCCATGCCAGCCCCCGCTTCGAGTGGCTTTGTGAAGCCTTCTCCAAGCTTCCTCAGAACTTTCTTCAATGTTCCACAGAACTTAGCAGTGTCTACCCCACTGTGGGCTTTCTTGGTCTCACAGACTTCAGTGCTAGACAGCGAGCAACTGGACGGCAAGCACCGTGGAGTATCATCTCAGATTTCTGACTCAGTGCCTGTTTATCCTGTGTGGTGGCCCCTGAGTCTGAACCAAACTGAATAAACCTCAGTCCAGTTCTCAGCTTTTTGCTACACCCCCAACCGGCCTCTGGAATAAAAGTAAACGTCTATCAACCACACCTGCATTTGATTGGTCCTACTTACACTGAGGGCTGAATCCTTGGGTTGAGCCTAGTTAGCCTTCCACTTTTCTTTGAGCCTTTGCCTTCGCAGTAGGGTGCCCCTTTATTATATCGGTTCACCCTCTACTCTACTTCCTTCCCCAAAGCTACAAGTTTTAAAATAGTTTGCCGTAATGACCATGTTCCCAGGAGATACCCACATTACCAAACCAAGCTGACACAATTCTAAACCAAAGCAAAAAACTTGCTATTTCATTTAGCTTGTACAACTTTATCAGGGATAAGTGTTTGATTTTTATTTTTCTATGTGCTTAATGAATGACAGCTCCAAACATAGTTTGGTCATGGACCTCCACCACTGCTTTTGTGAATAGTAAACGGGACTAATTACTAGAAAGGATCTCTTGCTCTCCTGTTCATCACACCATAATACCCTTCCTTCACTGTGAAATCTTAAAACCCCTTACATGTTTTCCCAAGAGAATTATCCCAATTCTCTAACTGGCTAACACAGTTAGCCTTTCTCCTCCCCTCTTAAAATGTATTTGTATCTATGGTTTCTGTACTCTCTCTACACACATGCCAACTGAAAGTTAATGCCCTTAACAGCAGGAATCACCTCTAACATCAACCAAGCTCTTAGAATGGGACAGGCGACCATCTAAAATTACTAAACGTTACTGATTAGCACAAATGTCATAAGCCCTGGCAATGACCAAGCTTGAGCACGCAACTGTGAAACTCGAAAAGCCATTTTAAAGCTGTCATTTTCAAACTGACACGCAGTCTTCCAATATTACATTGTATTGTTAACTTGCATGGCTGGCTGTTTCCCTTTTAACTAATGGCTCCAGAAAGGCAAGCTTTGGGGGTAACGTATGCTTTTTGTATTTATCTAAAATCTTTTCCAATACCATAGGGTTGCCTCCGTTTCAATATGTTCATGGAACTCCTGCCATAAAGAGCATGGACATTTATCATACAACCCAAAGTGATGTATAAATTCAATGCAATTCCTACCAAAATCCCAATAGCATTCCTTACAGAAATTATTAAAAATCCTAAAATTTAGGGGCACCTGGGTGGCTCAGTTGGTTAAGCATCTGCCTTCAGCTCAGGTCATGATCCCAGGGTCCTGGGATCAAGCCCTGCATCGGGCTCCCTGTGCAGTGGGAAGCCTGCTTCTCCCTCTCCCTCTTCCCCTCCCCTGCTTGTGCTCTCTCTCTTTCAAATAAATAAATAAAATCTTTTAAAAAAAATCCTAAAATGTATATGAAATTACAAAAGACCCTGCATAGTCGATTGAGCAAGAGGAGAAAAGCTGGAGGCATCACACATTCTGATTTGAAAATAAATCACAAAGCTACAGTAATTAAAATAGTATGGTACTGGCACAAAAACAGACATGTGGACCAATAGAACAGAAGAGAGAGCCCAGAAGTAAACCCATGCATTTACAGTCAACTGGTCTCTGACAAGATCACCAACAACATACAAGGGGGGAAAGGACAGTCTCTTTAATAAATGGTGCTGGGAAAACTGGACAGCCACATGGAGAAGGAAACTGGACCTTTATCCAATCATATATAAAAAATCAACTCAAAATAGATTAAAGACCTGAATGTATGACCAGAAACTGTAAAATTGCTACAAGAAAACATGAGGAAAAATCTTCTTGACATTGGTCTGGGCAATTATTTTTTTTAGATATGACACCAAAAGCACAGGTAACTAAAGAAAAAACAGACAACTAAGATTGCATCAAACTAAAAATTTAAAATAGAACTACCATATGATCCAGCAATCCCACTTCTAGATATATACCCAAAGGAAAGGAAAGCAGTATCTTGAAGCGATGTTCACTGCAGCATTATTCACAATAGCCAAGATAGAGAAACAATCTAAATGTCTGTCAATAGATGAGTGGATGGAATATTATTCAGCCTTCAAGAAGGAAATCCTGCCATTTGTGACAAAACAAATAAACCCAGAGGACATTAGGCTACAGGAAGTAAGCCAGATACAGAAAGACAAATACTGCATGATCTTACTTATATGAGGAATCTGAAATAGTCAAACTCATAGAAGCAGGGAGTAGAGAATGGTGGTTGCCAGGGACTGGGTGGGGAGGGGAAAATGGGGAAATGCTGGTCAAAAAGCACAAAGTTTCAGTTATGCAAGATAAATAAGTTCCGGAGGTTTAATGTACAGCGTGGGGATTATAGCTAACAATAGTATATTATACACTCGTGATCCGCTAAGAGGGTGGATCGTGTGTTCTCACCACCCATACAAGCATAGGAAGGAATGGTGATGGGCATGTGGCCAGTCAGCTTGCCTGGGGTCATTTCACAGTGCATACGTGTGTGTACTCATCAAGTCGTCCACCTTAACTACAGCTGACCCTTGAACAACGTGGGCTTGAACTGTGTGGATTCACTTGTATGCAGATTTTTTTCAATAAATACAGTACTGCAAATGCACTTTCTCCTTATGATTGTCTTAATAATATTTTCTTTTTCTAGCTTAACTTATTGTAAGAATACAGTGTATAATACATAAAACATACTATGCATGTTAACTGTATCAGTAAGGCTTCTGGTCAACAGTAGGCTATTCGAGTTTCGAAGGAGTCAAAAGTCATACGTGGATTTTTAACTGCGTGGGGGTCAGCTCCGCTAACTCTGCATTGTTCAAGGGTCAACTGAATATGCAACTTGAAATGTTCAATTACAGCTCAAGCAAGCGGGATAGAGGGCACGGACATAGAAGAGGCCTGTTTCCTTCGCAGTGTATCAACAGGCTGAACTCTCAAAACTTCTTGGAAAAGAAAACCAGGAACTATTTGAAGACTGAGACCAAGTCACATCACTGCAGCTGGAAGCACAGCCATCCCCGTGGGGCCCATGTCGTGAGGAGAGGAGGTCATGTTGGGTCACTGCCTGGGTGGGTGAGCCCTTGAAGGAACAATCTCCCCGATGCACCAGGAAGTGGCCCTGGTGGCAGGTGGTGGCTCTGGTCCAGCTTGAGGCCCAACCAAATCAAACACACGCAACCACCCTGCACTTAGAAAAACCTCCCCCAGTTAGATGATGGGTGGAAACTCTGAGCCCTTCGGTCTGTGTTCTTCTGAAGAATGCCATACGTGTGAAGCAGCCTCTTTTATCTGGGCACTCCACGGAGATCTAGCTGTAGATGGCCATCGTCTGTCCTTCCCATCTTTTAACTGGAAAAGCCAACAAAGATGCCCTATACCCTTTTCTGCACCCAAGGCTCCGGAATATTATATGTATATGTCAACTCTGTGTTCATGCACCCCCTGCATAACTGACTCCCAAACCCCAGGGAAACGGGGCAAGATCACATCACTGTAAGAATTAAGAGATAACAGCATTCTGTCTCTGTGAAAGATAAAGCAGGGCAGGGAAGAAAGGGCTCAGAGTTAGAACACTTGGGACCCGATTTAAATCATTCTGCATTTATCACCTGTGGGATCTTAGGCACGTTACTACACCTCTCCGCTTTCTACCTGTTCATTTGTAGAATGGCAATCATGATTTTTATCTGGCCAGGACTGTAAGGATGACATGAGATAATGCGCATGAACTATCTAGCGAAGTGACTGTCTCCTAGTGAGTGTTCCATATATGACAATGATCAGTGTGATCTGAATTGAGGGCCGAGAAACCTTCTCTTTCATAGAAACAGCAGAAGGTACCAACAAATTGAAGTGATAATGGAGCCATCTGGGTGAACAGCAGGATGACTCCTGGTTCAGGAGCAGAAGACAAAGGTGGCATCTGCTGTAGGAACAATTAAACACCTGACCAAGAGCAGCCGTGGCCCAAACCCCCTCCACAGCGGAAAGGCCGCAAAGGAGGTGCCAGACACCACCACTTAAGAACCTTGCTCCTCGATCTGGCCCTTTCTTAGAGAAAATTTCTGGAAGAGTAAGATGTATTGATGATTTTCTCATTTTAAGTTCCATGAGGGAGGGACTGTATCTTATTCACGTACCTGATACTGTGGCTGGCCTAACACAAGGGTTCAATAGTTTAACTGAATTAAAATAGGTTTAACTCAATAGTTTAATTGAATTAAAGTAGTAGGAAACCCCTGTTTTCTAGGGCAGAGTAATGGCAAATGCTATCAGTAACACCAAGGCAACATTCCTTCCAGCACTTTGTAATCTGTATGGTTAGCCAAGTACTGCTAAGTCCTGCTAGTCAAGGTTCTGTTGGAGCCTGTAACGTGCTCTTCGCTGTAACAAAGCGACAAGAACAAAACGCAAAATATCTCAAGATTACTTTTAGCGAAGAGCCTAGGTTTGTTTTTAATCTTTCCACAGCCTGTGTTCACATCTGTGGCCTCCCGTCTGGGGGCTCTGGAGCTATAAATCTAAAAGGAGACAGATAAGGTAGAAACCTTGTTCAACAAACTCCCCACCAAAACGACAAACATTCCAACAGGAGTGGCCCGCCTTTATCTCATCACCACCCAGCTTGGAGTCTGTTCGCCTTTGAGAAAGGCTTTGCTGTCTGAGAAGTGAACATTTTGCTCAGGAGACCGAAGTCACTCCCCAGCCAAGTAGTTCCCAAAGGAGCTGGACTGTATGTTCCAGTGTTCGGCTCTCGGGATTGCTAGAAAATGCCTTGATTCTGATCTAGGGTTGGACAGATTGGGTTTTTTGATAACCTCGGTCCATTTCCCTGGAAATGTAGGTATGTGTCCATAAGCTGACTCATTCCAGGTGCAGGGAGCACAGGATCCCTTCCAGAAGAGGAGAAGGCAAAGGCCAAATCTTGGGGAGAAGAGGAGAAGCGGGAGAGAAAACAACCCCCCAGAGAACTGTTCTGGATTGATTATTTACAGACAGTTTGACAGCAGCCAGATAAGGAACAGATCCTGGCTGGCAACTAGGACCGTAGTGCTTCCCTTAGGTCTTTCATTCGGAGATAAAGAAGAGGTGGCATGTTGATTAAGTAATTTGGTTGCTCTGGACGGGACTATGTACCTGTGGGGTAACTGGAGAGCCTGAGCCTCAGCTTTTGTTTCCTGAAATGCTGGATCGGGTTACATCTTTGTAGGTATGAGATACTTTTAAAGGAACAGTATTTAGTAAATTCAGATACATAAAACTTGCCTCTCATTGGGAAGGACCACACTGTAACTTTGCAGGATTTCTCTGCAGGGAATTACCTCCATGGCAGACATCATCTCACACTAACGGTATGAACACGACGGAGTCAGTGGATGAGGGTGGCTGATTTAACAGAAACTGTAGGGGAAATTCACAAAAACTGCGGGGGAACAGGAATGGACCAGGGCGCCAGGAATCCTCCTGGGGTTGGAGATGCCCTGCACCATGTAAGTGTCAGTGTGAATATCCCGGCTGTTGCCATTGTAATACAGTTGTTCAAGATGTAAGCACTGAAGGAAACTGGATAGCGGGTACACAGTACCCCTCTAGAGTCTGATTACTTCTTACACTTACGTGTGACTACACAGTTATCTCAAAATAAAAAAATTTTAAAAAACCACGAAAGACTATGCGGTAGATATGGAAAAGTATTAACAAAACTATGGAAGGCAGTTTCTTTTCTTGTTTTTGGAAAACAGGAAAAGGAGCATTGAGTACAGAGAATGGCCCTTAGACCCAGATATGTGACCCAATGCACACCCTTTACCCTTTATTTCCTCACCTTAAAAACAAGGATAATACCTGCCCTACCAACTCCATGGGGTAAGAGATTCAAATTAAATGAGATGGTAAGTGGGAAAGCACTTTGAAATATTATAAAGTCTTATACCAAATATTGAAGAGACATTTCTAATACCCACTTGAGAGTGACAGAAGCATTATATAAATCCCACCTAAACTTACAAGAGCTGGAAGGCTGCAGGTTCTGAGCCTTTATGTTAACTCAGTAACCACGACTGAGGGGAGGTTAGGAATTGCACATCCGTGGTAACAAGACATCAAAAGTACTTGTTCCAGGCGCAGATTGGGTGTGTAATATGCTTCTTTTCATGAAAGAGAGAAGAAAATTAAGCCTATATTCTTACTTTTATCTGCTGAAGAAACTCTGCAAGGCTGAATTTTAAAAAAAACTAATAAAGTGCCATGAATATGTTCTGCACCTGAAACTACTATAGCACTGTATGTCAATTATACTTCCAAAAAAAGTGACAAGAAGAGAAACAGGATGGATGGAGCAGGGGCGAAGGAAGATTCTGTCATAGTGTGTATTTTTTTTTTTTAATTAGGTGACTATACTGCCTATTCCAACAACAAAATAAAAACTTTAAAAAGGAAAATTCTTAGGGAGGGTCCCTGTATTTTGTGTGTGGGGGAGGGACAGTTACTTTTTGTTTTTCTCAAAGTCGTAGCTCCAGGAGTGTTAAGTTAGCTAAGTATCATCACTGAGGTGCGTGTGTGTGTGTGTGTGTGTGTGTGCGAGCGTGTGCGGGCACAAAAACAAGCCCACACGTGCCTGAAGATTTTGGCCAAGCCCTACCTGCTTCCTACTCTCCAAAACTGGAAATACCCAGGAGTCGTGCAAGGTGAATCACCACAGTAGCTACCCCTGCTTTTCAATTTTCTGCTCCTTAGCTCGCTTGAAGAACAACAACTGATTTAATTATATTATTACCTTACGGGGGGAGACTGCGCCGACCTAACTCACTTGACAGGACAAAACGGGATCAGAAGTAGACACTGAGGTCTTTACTCCCACTCAGCCCCATAGCCACTCATCAGTACCTCCTCGGTTCATACGTGGCTTAAAAAAACGAACATTCTCAGGGTACCAAAGTGAAATCTGGGTTTTTCAGAGGACCTTCTGGTTGTTAAAAGAATCAAATTTGGAAAGCCGACATCAAGAAACCATTCTTTTTGATTGTGTTGGGTTTCTGCAGCCCCCACAATCTCTGGAATAATGGAAACAATGGATGATGTTGGAGTAAACGGCCTTTGAACATTAGAGCAGACGGTCTCTTTTTGTTTACTCTCTGTGGAGTCCACTGAGTCTGCGATCTTGGGCTGTTCGTCTCCCAGAATAATGGGTCTTTTGAAGTATTCTGTCCTCTTGGTGAGAGGCCAACTGAGCATGTTTTCATCTTCTTGTAAATAGTGTTCAAGCGCTGTCCCCTCAACCAGGTTCTACCTTCTCATTGACTAACTGCGGCGGGACAGTCTGAACTGAAGGTTTTGGCCCACTTCATTCTCCCGACAGAAAACAAAGGCTACGCACCATTTGGAGATGCTTTGTTCAGACCACAGTTGATTTCTGAGGTCTCAATCAAACAAGAGCTTAAGGATAAACTTTGCAAATTCTTTTTAATTTGTCTGACACTGGAGACAGTTTACAATACATATGAGGTTTCCAAACTACAGCCAAATGAAAAATAAGAAATTTTAGCAAAGCCAAAGAGATCTTTCTCTTTCTTTCTTTTTCTTTCTTTCTTTCTTTCTTTCTTTCTTTCTTCCTTCCTTCCTTCCTTCCTTCCTTCCTTCCTTCCTTCCTTTCCCTTTCTTTTCTTGTCTTTTCTTTTCTTTTCTTTTCTTTTCTTTTCTTTTCTTTTCTTTTCTTTTCTTTTTTGACAATCTTCATTGGGAAAAGCCTCACAGAATCTGAGTACATGAGACTGTGAGTTTCTTTAGAAAAGGAACATGTCCCATCTGGCCCTAGGTCTTTAGTATTCAGAATGGTGCCTGGCACAAAGAATATGCTTAAATGTTCATAGAGTTAAATGCACCTGTCACCTGGGAGTACATAAAAAGGCAAACCCCAGTCCAACAAATGTTCAGGACTATAAAGCTGGATAAGACTCTGTCTCTAACCTGAAAGACTAACTGGGAAAATGCAAGGAACTAAATTTGTCTCTGTACCGGGAAACAAACCCAGTGGGAACAATGGTCTAGGTCAGAGACTGCAGAGGTTTGTTTAAAACGTGAACGTTAATTCCCTGGCCTCAATCACACTCACGGATTCCTTTTTGCAATTATCTTCACTAGGCTCACCTGTATGCAAAGTTTGCTGATCACTGGCAGGCACTATGGTTTCCCAGGAGACAGAGAATCCTAATCCACCTTTTCAACACTCTGGGGTGCTCAAAAGACTCAGAGGACAAAGAGATTCACAGCTGGGCACATCAGAAGTAACACTGGAGAACCCTGTGGGACCTTGCTTGCAGAGAGGAACTAGGAATTAGGATCTTTACCCACCACGTAGACTGGGATCGGGATTCTCCTCATTGTACACATACCTAGGGTCTTCTCCTTGTTTTAGAAAAGACAACATAGTGTTACACTGTGCTCCCCAGCTTCTTCCAAATCATGGCATCATCAGAAAAATGTGTGATTTATGGCACCTGGGAAAAATGTATGAGGCTGGCAGAGGTTGCTGACAAGGGATCCAGCTCCCACAAGAACTAAAGCGATCAGTAGCCCATCTGTAGCCTCTTCCCAAATCAGTGGTACGCCCCAGCACGTGGACTAGGAAGCGCCAGTGAACTGTTAAGAATAAGAGTTATACAATGAAAATGTCCTAGTTCTAATGCTGTTTCCTTCAACTACTAGCTATGGGACATCCGGCAAGTTACTTTATTTCTAGGTGCTCTAGTTTCCTCTACTGTAAAATGGAGATAAGGAGCTGTCTTATAGAGCTGTTGAGAGAATTATATGGAATCATGAATGTAAAGTACTTAACACAGTACTTTGCACAGAGTGAGCACTCAGCAAATAATATCATTTATATATCACAATGGCATCATCATTATTATTGCCTATCATTAGAGGTCACTTCTTATCACCAGTAACCTCTGATTGACAATGAATTAGAGAAAC
The DNA here is from genome assembly GCF_024610735.1 of Ursus americanus. NCBI lineage: Eukaryota > Metazoa > Chordata > Mammalia > Carnivora > Ursidae > Ursus > Ursus americanus. Next base: position 64,386,727 of record NC_142133.1, read on the forward strand.
ACACCATGTTGGCTGAGACTGAAGAAAGTTTGCCAATAAGATGTCTGCCTACTAATGAATTGTGTCTTTTTATGTTTCCATTTTTTTATCATGGTAAAATATACATTAACATAAAAATTCCTATTTTAACCATTTTTGAGTGTGCAGTTTAGCGGCATGAAGTCGCACATCCACTCTGCTGTGCAACTGTCACCACCATCCACCTCTGGAACTTGTTTCATCTTCCAAACGGAAACTTGTAAACACAGTGTTCCTTCCCCTCCGTCCCTTTTATGACTGTTCTCATTCAGGTCTAATCATCTTTTGCCTAAATCATCTTCTACATAATCTACCAAAACAGTCCCTTTTTTAAAAAAAGCAAATATATCTACCACTTCTCTACCGAGCATACTTCAGTAACTGCCTGCTCTCCTCGGGATACAGTCCATGCTCATGAGCCTGGTGGACAACACTCTGAGTTCTGGGCTCTGCCTGCCTCTAGCTCAATCTCTCACAACTCCCCAGGATCCAATACACATTTGAGAAATCCTCAACGACTCACAGTTTCTCACTCTTGTTTTCCCCCTCAGTGCCTGTTTATGCCAGCCCCTCTGCCTGAGATGCTCTTACAGCCCTCCTGTGCTATGGTTGGGTGCCCCTTCTCTGTGCTCCCAAAACATCTGGTGGATGCCTAACTTTGCATTTGAAATGATTCACTGTTGTTTTTATACATTCTTACTAGATGGAGCCATTTCAGAGCCAGTGGCATTCATCCTGGTATCCTTAGAGCCTTGACAGTGCCTGAACCAGGGCAGGTGCTCAGCACATGGTGCATGAAGGACTAAATCAACAAACAGTTAAACTATTGCACAGGTCAGGTCTGGAGGCCACAGGGAAGAAGAAAGGAAGAAAGGGAGGGAGGGAAGGAGGGAGGGAGGGAAGGAGGAAGGAGAGAAGGAAGGACAGAGGGAAGGAAGGAAGGAAGGAAGGAAGGAAGGAAGGAAGGAAGGAAGGAAGGAGAGAAGGAAGGACAGAGGGAAGGAAGGAAGGAAGGGAAGGAGGAAGGACAGAAGGAAGGAGGGAAGGAAAGAAGGAAGGAAGGAAGGAAGGGAGGAAGGAAGGGAGGGGGGAAGGAAGGATATACATGTTGGAAAGGAAAAAGTAAACCTGCCTTTATTTGCAGATGACACGATCATGTACATAAAAATTCTAAGGAATCCACTAAAGGTCAATATACAAAAATCAACTGTACTTCTATATGTTAACAATAATAATCAGAAAATGAAAAAATTTAAAAAGAACTCCATTCACAATAGCTTAAAATATACTTAGGAATTTTAACAAGAGATGTACAAGACCTGTACACTGAAAACTATTAAACATTGTTATGGGAAACTAAAAAAAGATCTAAATAAATGGAAACATATAACATGTTCATGAATTGGAGGACTCAATATTTCTAAGATGGCAATTCCTCCCAAATTGAGCCACAGAGTCAGTGCAATCCCAACCAAACTTTTAGTGAAAAAAACTGACAAGCTAATTCTAAAAGGTATATGGAAAGGCAAAGGATCTTAACAGCCTAAACAATTCTGAAGAAAGACATATAAGATTAAAGGACTTGTACTCTCTGATTTCAAGACTTGCTATGAAGTGACAACACAGCATGCAGATCAGTGGGATTGAATATAGGGTTACAGAAACAGATCTACACTTTCATGTTCAACTGATTTTTGACAAAGGTGTCAAGGTAATTCAAAGGGGAAAGGATAGTCTTTTCAACAAATGGTGCAGAAACAAATGGATATTCGTATAGAAAAAATATATAAACCATGTCCCTTACCTCACACCATAAACAAAAATTAACTTGGAATGGAAATTGAGAGAGCTAAAACTATGAACTCTGCAGAAGAAAACAATGTAGAAATTCTTTTTGAACTAGATTAGGCAAGAGTATTTTCAGCAGGACACTAAAAGCACATCCCGTAAGAATGCAAACTGTGCAGCCACTGTGGAAAACAGTATGGAGTTTCCTCAGAAAATTAAAAACAGAATTGCCGGGGCGCCTGGGTGGCTCAGTTGTTAAGCGTCTGCCTTCGGCTCAGAGCGTGATCCTGGAGTCCTGGGATCGAGCCCCACATCAGGCTCCTTTGCTGGGAGCCTGCTTCTTCCTCTCCCACTCCCCCTGCCTGTGTTCCCTCTCTCGCTGGCTGTCTCTCTCTCTCTCTGTCAAATAAATAAATAAAATCTTTTAAATAAATAAATAAATAAATAAATAAAACCAGAATTGCCATATGATCCAGTAATTCCACTACTGGGTATTTACCCAAAGAATATGAAAACACTAATTCGAAAAGATATCTGTACCCCTATGTTTATTGCAGTATTATTTACAATGGGCAAATTTTAGAAGAAGCCCAAGTGTCCATCAATAGGTGGATAAGATGTGTACACACACACACACACACTGGAATACTACTTGGCCATAAAAAGAATGAAATCTTGCCATTTGCAATGACCTGGGTGGAGCTACAGGGTTCAATGCTGAGTGAAATAAGCCAGTCAGAGAAAGACAAAAACCAAATGATGTCATTCACATGTGGAATTAAGGAAACAAAACAAACGAACAAAGGAAAAAAGAGACAAACCAAAAAACAGACTCTTAACTACAGAGAACTGATGGTTACCAGACGGGAGGTGGGAGAGGGGAATGGGTGAACTAGGTGATGGGGATTAAGAGTACACTTATCCTGATGAGCACCGAGTAACGTGTGTGGAATTGCTGAATCACTATATTGTACACCTGCAACTAATGTAACACAGTATGTTAACTATACAGGAATTAAAATTTTTTTAAAAAGCACAGCTATAAAATGAAAACATGATAAAACGAACTGCATCAAAATTAAAATTCTTGCTCTTTCAAAGATACAGTTAAGAAAATGAAAAGGCGTGCCACCGACTGGGGAAAAATGTATAGAACATATAACTGACAAAGGGCCTGCACCTAATACGTATAAAGAATTCATGACTCAGAAATAGACAACGATCCAATTAAAATAGGAAAAAGATTTGAACAGACATTTCACAAAACAACTTACTTGGCAAAAAGCACATGAAAAGGTGTTCAACATCACTAGTCATTAGGGAATTGTACTTTAAAACCACAGTGAGATACTATTACATACCTTACAATGGTTGAAATGAAAGGGATTGGTAATAGCAAGTGTTGGAGAAGATATGGAAGAACTGGGACCCTCATACACTGTTAGTGAGAATGTAGCAGGTTACAGCCCTTTGGAATATAATATAGCACTATACTACTGAGTTAAACACATATTTACTCTATGATTCAGTATTCTCACTCATAGAGTTTTACCCAAGAGAAACAAAACATTATGTCCACACAAAGACTTACGCTTAAATTATGTTCACAGGAGCACTACTCTTGATAGACAGAAACTGGAAACAAATAAAATGTCCATTAACCTAGTAAAGGGATAACCAGTGGAAGGGAAAAAGGGAATACTACTCAGCAGCAAACAGGAATGAAATATTGACACACAACATGGATGGATCTCAACAACACTGTGCTAAGTGACAACAGTCAAATGCAAAAGACCATATACTGTTTGATTCCATCTTTATGAAATTCTATACACTCTATAACAGAATACACTAGTAACAGACAATGGTCAGTAACTGAACCCTGAAGGTCAAGAGAGGGGATCCACTGCAAAAGCACACGAGAAACCGTGTAGGGTGATGAAAATGTCCCACGTCCTGACTGGTGCTAGTTCTGTGACTGTATGTGGTTGCCAACATTTATTAAAGTATTCACTTAGAATGGGTGAGTTTTACTATAAGTTACAGTAAAGTTAGAGTAAGTTATACCTCAAAAAAGATAGGGGAAAAATGCCCCATGGACTTATAAAAGCTGAACTTGTGCAATTAGGGAGCATATATTATGCAAAAGGAAGCTCATTAAACCTTAAATCTGAGCATTATTTTCTGGTATTTTCCTTACGTTGGACATTCTCAGTTCTTCAGCCTAGTGTTAAGATATCAGCAATACAATACTGACCACATACTGCTACAAAAGCATTTACCTTTCCTTTGCCTAGGAATCTCAGAATCCGGCCATTCAAACATAGGAAAAATGCATAATTGGATTGCAGGAACTTGGCTTCTGGTCCTATTCTCCCCAAATATTATGCATGGCATGGGGTTAGGTACTCAGCCACATCCTATCTCTAATCCAGGGAGTTTTCTGACATTCTCAATCTGAGATCCACACATCTCGCTTCACCTCCCACTCCTCAAGAGTCCTTGGATCAAATTTGGGCATCTGGGAACTTGCAGAGGAAAAATGTGTATCTTTATATTCACTACCTTTACCCGAAATTTACCATTGCTTCCAATTACGAACGTGGGCAACAATCTACAGCAGTATTAGCAGTACCTTGACTTTGTTATCAAAAGAAATTACAGATACTCCTGTATCACATTGGGGGTGCTGCTCATATCTTAAAATATTCTTTATGCTCATCTCTACTTCAAAGTTACAAGGGTTATTAGATCTGCCACTGGATATTGTTATTCAAGGTGTCATCAAAGAAGCCCATATCTCGTGTATCATATGTTTTTAATCATATGATTAAATCATTTTTAACGATTTGATAATAGTCTTTTAATAGAATTGGCTTCCATTGTAGTGCTATATATTTTACTTCATGCATTTTAAAATACCGTTCAAAGAATGGATCCACAGGCTTCCCAGAGGGGTCTTTGGCACAAGAACGTTAGAAGTCCCTGGGCTAGATAATCCCTAACCGTTCATTCTAGTGCTAAGAATTCTATTCAGAACTGACACAGAGACTCAATGACTCATATTTTAAATGTGGTAATTAAAAGCACTTTGAAACGAAAGTGATAAACAAATGTCAGACCTTGTCTTCTATAGGCTCATGGGTGAAGTGATGTTTTTAATAATTTCACTCTGTATTTTTCTTAACTAAATTATGGGGAAAGAAATTGGATAGTGACATCCATTATTTCGTTCCACATCTCTTCTTTTCTAAGGAAAGACTCTCAAGATTCATGGGTCCTGACTTATTTGGATTCTGATTTGAAAAAAAAAAAAAAAACCTGTTTGAGACAAATGGGGAGAGGTGAACAGAGACTGGTTACTAGATGATATTAAATAATATCATAATTTGTTATTGTATTATAATATTCTAATAGCATTGTTTTGGATACATCTTTAAAAAAAATCCTTATCTATTAGAGATACACATTGAGTATTTATAGGTGAAATGGTATTTCACATTTGCTTCAAAATATTCCAGAAGATCTTAAAAATTAATTTAAAAAGGAGGAAGGGGGGGTGCGCCTGGGTGGCTCAGCCTGTTAAGCGTCTGCCTTTGGCTCAGGTCAGGATCCCAGGGTCCTGGGATCCAGCCCCACATCAGGCTCCCTGCCTGGTGGGGAGCAGCTTCTCCATCTCCTTCCTGTTCATTCTCTCTCTCTCTCTCTCTCTCAAATAAATAAATTCTTAAAAAAATAAAATAAATAAAAAGGAGGGACTGATGAAACAAGGTAGACAAAGCTGCAACATGGGTGATGGGCACAGGATGGTTTATCATATTTTCCTCTCTACTTTTGTGTTAGTTTGACATCTTTATAATAAAAAGTGATTTTTTCCCTTTTTTCGTTTAAAAATTTTAAAAAATTTATTTAAATTTAATTAGCATATAGTATATTATTAGTTTCAGGGGTAGAATTTAGTGATTCATCAGTTGCGTATAACACCCAGTGCTCATTACATCAAGTGCCCTCCTTAATGCCCATCACCCAATTACCCCATCCCCCTCACCTTCCCTCCAGCAACCCTCAGTTTGTTCCCCATAGTTAAGTGTCTCTGACGGTTTGCCTCCCTCTCTGTTTTTATCTTATTTTATTTCCTTCCCTTCCCCTATGTTCATCTGTTTAATTTTTAAATTCCACACGGAAGTGAAATCATATGGTATTTGTCTTTCTCTGACTGACTTCGTTTGCTTAGCGTAATACCCCCTAGTTCCTTCCATCCATGTTGCTGCAAATGGCAAGATTTCATTCTTTTTGATGGCTGAGTTTTATTCCATTGCATAGATATACTGCATCTTCTTTTTTAAAAAGATTTTATTTATTTATTTGACAGAGAGAGAGTGAGAGAGAGAGGGAACACGAGCGGGGGGGGGGGGGGGAGAGGGAGAGGGAGAGGGAGAAACAGACTTCCTGCTGAGCAGGGAGCCCAACGTGGGCCTCAGTCCCAGGGCCCTGGGACCATGACCTGAGCTGAAGGCAGACGCTTAACTGACTGAGCCACCCAGGCACCCCTATACCTTATCTTCTTTATCCATTCATCTGTCGATGGACATCCGGGCTCTTTCCATAGTTTGACTACTGTGGACATTGCTGCTATAAACACTGGGGTGCAGGTGCCCCTTCAAATCACTATGTTTGTATCCTTTGGATAAATACCCAGTAGTGCAACTGCTGGGTCATAGGGTAGTTCTATTTTTAACTTTTTGAGGAACCTCCATACTGTTAAAAAGTGTTTTTTAAAAAGAGATTCATAGGTCACCAGGATAAATCCAGGGCACAGAAATGTTTGGATTATATTCCGTTTTAGGGGGGAAAAAATCAAAATCACGTAAAGGAGCATGCAGCTTGCCAAAGTTCTTACCACTCCTTCCTGTCTTAGAACCTGGGCAACTCTCACTGCTATTTGCCTCCAACTTCGTAGGTTTTGCGTTTGCAGGACTTTGTATATGACCCATTATAACTGGCCACATTCACTATGTCTAAACAGGTTAAATCTAGTTTTTGATCATCAATAGGTCGTGATGCTTTGGTGAATCCATTAGTTTCGTCTTTTTATAGCCACAGACTGAAACCCTACTCCAGCTGGTCTATTTGCGCTGCTGGGCAGGGGTTTACAGCTGGACAGCCGTCATCACTACTGAGGAGTGCCGCCAGCTTCACGCCTCACAGCCTTCAGATCAATGCCATCTTTGGTGAGATGTCCATTCATGTGCCCGAGAAAGGAGAGGGTCTACACATCTCCCAGACCTGGGTGAACACTTCCATTCCTAGAGCTTACGGCTTCCCTGGGAAGCTCCAAAGGCTTTCCAAATTCATCACATACTTGGGGATATTGCCAACCAATTATCTGAAACAGTACAGTAATGCAGTTTAGCACATGGGCTCTGGAATCAGTTCCTGGATTTTAAATCCTAGCTGTCACAGTTCTGTGTCACACTTTTATGATTTGTAAAAGGCAGTAATACTAGTAATTATCCTCAGAAGAATATTATGAGGCTTGTATAACACAATATCGTATATGCAAAATACTGAGAGCCGTGTCCAGAGCACGGTATATAGTCAACAGCTGTTAACTACTGTTACTATAACTATTATCTCCAACAACAGCAGAAGTTTTGCACCAAAATAATGAAATAATGCTCCTGTTTCACCAATGTCAATACTACTTTAAAATTAATTCTAAGAAAAGGTTATACTGAACTGGATCAATACTATAAAAGTTATTCTTTGTAAACAGCTTCCTTTCTTTCATTGAGTTAGATGCCTTCTTGGGTTACAATGTGTTAATTTCAAAGCAGCTGCATACATTTTTAAGTCAAAATCACTGCATTTTAATGCCCCCCTTTTTTTTTTTTAAGATTTTTGTTTATTTATTCGACAGAGACAGAGACAGCCAGCGAGAGAGGGAACACAAGCAGGGGGAGTGGGAGAGGAAGAAGCAGGCTCATAGCGGAGGAGCCTGATGTGGGGCTCGATCCCATAACGCCGGGACCATGCCCTGAGCCGAAGGCAGACGCTCAACCGCTGTGCCACCCAGGCGCCCCTTTAATGCCCTTTCTTTGATCAGATAAGCTCACTTTAGCAACTACTTTGATCCAATAATTACAACTGAAAGGAATCACACAATATATATGAGAGGGTGCAGGCAAAGAAATCACCACATGTTATCATGCATCAATTTACAACCTCCTTCCTTACAAGAAGTCCTTGAAGGTCATTAAAAAGGTGTCACATAAATCCAAGGTACTACAATGAAAAGAATATTCCCAAGAACATTACGAAGATTAATGAAATAAATTCTCAAACCAGTGTCAGAAGCTGCAGAAAAAGACTTTCTAGAAGTAGACTCTAAAGATGAAAGAGGAGTTTCAGTTTGAATCAAAACAGTGACAGTGGTCGCTCAAGTCCTAGAGCTGTTCGGGTTGTAAACCGTGAACAGGGCGCACTTGTGTGTGGGATCAAGAGATGAACACGCTTCACCCAGCAGAGCTAACCACTTTCAAGGAAGTCCAGGATAAAGATTAACCAAAATGTTTAAAGTATCTAAAGGACCAACAGTTCTCATAATCAAAGCAAAAAGGCATTTTAGAAAGTAGATTTTCTTTTATCTTTTTTCCACACTCTTTTATCTCTTTGAACAATAAAGAGAACTGATTAGTTTCACTTTTTATTCACAATCGATTTTAGTTCCTGCTGCTTTGATAGCTATTATTCCTACTAGAAATGACAAAATTAAGCCACAAATTTTATATATGCCTCATCTGAGGTAATCATATGAATTCTTAAATAATATTACACTTTTTATAGATTTGCTTTGAAATGAATTCTAATATATAACATTGGGCTTCCTGATTTTAATCACCTTAATGATTCTGATTTGTTCTTCAAATCTATTTATTTATATAAAAATGTGATTTGTATCCAAAATTCAGCAAGTTTTGAAAAACCACATAATTTTGGTTTCACTGAATTATCTAGTAGCCATCTTGCCTGTTGCTGCTAAATAGTCTACAAGACGTTTCTGTGGCAAGATGAGCCCACTCCCCTCCGCTCAGGAACTAGTCTTCCCTGCGACCCAACACCACCTTCCCTCACCGACCCAACACCACCTCCCCTCAGTCTCTTTTGCAGCCCCCTGCTTTGTTCCGTTATGGTATCTGTCAGCACTTGAAATTTCTATATTTGATAGTTTACTTCTTTATTGTCTGTCTCTCTCATTAGATCCATTAGGGAGGGTCTCTCTCCTTTTCTACTTCGCTCTCTTACATATAAAACGCATGCAGTTCTCTCTGCCCTATGTCTCTTTGTGCCTGGCATATAGCAGGCAAGCTCAAAAACTGCTTTAAAAAAATGCATGCCAGGGGCGCCTGGGTGGCTCAGTCATTAAGCGTCTGCCTTCGGCTCAGGGCGTGATCCCGGCGTTCTGGAATCGAGTCCCGCATCAAGCTCCTCTGCTGAGAGCCTGCTTCTTCCTCTCCCACTCTCCCTGCTTGTGTTCCCTCTCTCACTGGCTGTCTCTCTGTCAAATAAATAAAAAATCTTAAAAAAATAAAAAAATAAATAAAACATGCCTGCCACTGTGATTCACCATTATCTGATCTCCATTCTCATCAACTAGACCTGGGCCTGCACACATTTTTGTCAGAGGGTCAGAGAGTTGGTATTTTAGGCTTTACCATATCTGTTGCCTATTCTTCCTCCCGCCACTCCCAACAACCTTTTAAAAACACAGAAACCACCTTTAGCTGGAGGGCCAGCTGAAAACAGGCTGAGGGTGGGATTGGGCCCGCAGGGTGTAGTTCGCCAACTCTTAGTTAGACTCTAAGTGTCTTAAGGTCAAGCCTGAGTTATTTACTTTTATCCCCTGGGACCTTTCATAGTACTGAGCACATACAGGTTCTCAATAAACCCAGAACCCAGTTGAACTGGGTTAAAGTGACTAGGTTAGGGGTAGAGAGGATACAAAATTAAATGGAAGAGCCCCGAAGGTCAGATTTAGAATAACAGGCATTTTGCCACGGAGATACAGCCTCTGGTCCAGGCTGGATGACTCAAAGGGTCACTTACCAAGGATTTATGGGTGATGGGAAAAGACGGAATGTCATACAATGACACGCTCTCTCACTTGCCTTAGGAGTCACAGATCTCAACACCCTCCACTTTGAAGCAGCAATCCTGCTACTCAGGCGGCTGCCGCCTCTCATACCGACTTATGGTGCAACTGACCGGGACCGTGAAAGCTGATGTTTCTCCCAGTGGTTGCTTTTGTTCTGTGTTACTGTGCTTTGCTGTCTGGTTCTCTTATCACCCAGCATTCTGAAAAGGTGCTGGCTTAAAGATAACATCTCCCTCCAGAGCTTGGCAAATATGCCTCCATAGCCACTACAAACAGTTGTTCGATGATGGCCAGGAAACCTTCCTGAAAACACTCCCTGATCCTTGCATGGTTCCAAAGTCTTGCAGTATGTTGATCACGGATGAAGGAAGGAAAGAAAGAAGGAATAAATGGATGAAAAAACTCCATGGCCACGATCCCCACTCCTGAAATCGTCAGAATGTTGGAGGTTGCAGTGTCTCATGAGAGATCCCAGAATACGTACCATGTTTTCCCTGAGGGCATTCTTGCTTCCGCACACTCTAGCAAAGTGTGAGGTCAGAGCCATATGCCTCGAGAGAGGAGTGCCTCTTTCCTCTAGCATCCAAAATGCGCAGAATTATTACCAACACCTGCCCTAGTGACAGTCTTCCTCCCGTGCCTGGGAGAGGTGGGGGAAGGAAGGAGAGCAGGGATGTTATCTGGTGTCTGCTAGGTGTCCACTCTCCATGGAGCAGTGGAGCCAGCCCCAGAAGCCTGGCTCCATCTCTAGGCACTTCCTTCCTTCTTCACGTTCTTGACAACTCAGAATATTTCACTGCAATGTGCTATTGTTAAGTCTCTGTCAGCCCATATTTACTCACCCATCCTCATGGAAAGAAAAAAAGGAACAAGTGGTCCCTTGGGTGTTATAACCAAGCAAGCAGATACTTCCAAAGGAAAGTGTCAGATGCTTAACTAGTTGATAGAATAAGACATGTTATCCAACCAGGCTTCACTCTGATGCAGCAAGTCCTATATTTCAGATAGAAGAAGCAATAGGGTGGGAATAATTTATTTAAAGACAGTCTGTGTGTTAATGATGGAGCAGGAAGCAGCATCAAGCCCCCTGATTAACAGACAAGGTCATATCTGCCCAAGAGCCATGAGTGTAGACAGTGAGGCTAAGAGACAAGGGGCAAGCAGCCTGGGGAGGAAGGGACTAACAGCCTGAGGAAACATTGTGGAAGAAGTAAGTTAAACAAATCCCAAAGTCCTTGGAGTTGTTCTAAAGAGTGCCTGTGGGTTCTACATTTCTGGAGAAGGTAACCAAAACTAGGTGAAAATACGACTTTGGGTTCGCATGTTACATGTCTGACTTGGAAACGCTAGGACAGGAAGGTGGCGAAGGAGCTCTAAGAAATACTGGACACATGGCACCAGGGGAAATATTTTTTGGGGAAAAGACCTTCCAAAGAAACAAGAATTGCTGTAACGCCAAATGTACTGAGAAGGGAGGGCAGGGGCTGAGAGGGTGAGCGCTCCTTTATCCCCGTGCGTCGCTCTGGCTCGCCACCTCCAGGGAGTGACTCTGGACTTGCATGTGGAAAGCGCCGGTGAGAATGAGCGACGCCAAGAACATCTTTTTTCTCTTCTACCTGATGTGATCTGACATCAAGATTTCTGAAAACAGAATCATGGCTAGAAAACCAAAGTACTTTAGTTCCATTTAAAGAGCTGAGATTTCACGCGACTTTGGTCAAGCATTCCTCTAATTGAACGTTTGCAATTGTCCTTCTGTGTGTCCCACCTTCTGTGTCCTTCTCTCAGAGCCACGCCGGGAGGCTTCTGACTCTCACCACCACCATTCGAGGCAGGGCACAGGCCCCTCTTGCTGAGCTGGCCTGGGGGGTCACACCAACCAGATCACGCAGCCAACTGTCCAGGGTTGTGAGAGACAAAGCAAGGAAGCAATGGGGATCTGGGGACGCGTCACCGGGCTAGAGGCAGAGTCACTGGGACCAAGACGGCGTGCAAGGTGAATATGGCAAGCAGGAAATGAGGTCTCATTAAGGAATTAAGAACGAAGAAACAGAGCAGCAACACATAAGGTGACAATCAAAAGTGGTGGCTGCAAGTACCAGTAGGGCCACATGAGGCAGCAGGCAGAGAGGAGACCGGCAGGAGGCCGTGACCGTGACGCTCCTTCTTCCACCTGGCCCTGTGTTAGGGGTTAAGCTCCACATGTGAACATCTCCACGGGACTTAACCAGGTCCCCATGTACACAGGAGGAAATTCGAGTGGAGGGAAGCTTGTCCTAGTGATCTGAACAATGTCATGTAACTAGTTGGAGGAACACCCAAATTAAAATCTTCCCTCTCCAATTTTCTTTTTATCTGTGCACATCATTAATACACAGCAATATGCTTGCATTCTTCAGATGCACTTGAAGAGATGGTCCCAATGTCTGACTCGCTACAGAGCAGAAGCTCAACAGGAAGCTCTGTATGGCAAGGTGTTTCTTATTGGGAAACACCTTAAAAACACAGCCAACTCTCAGTTCTCTCTGTGCAGCTTATCCCATGGTATAGAGGCTTTCTTTCCTACTGTCTGGTGGTGTGAAACGGGGTAAGACAGATGAATTTCAGAACCATTTTTTAGCCTAAGCAAATCACAGACAAGAACGTCAGTCTGCTGGGGAAACAGAAACCCCCAAACCAATGCCTTTACACCGTCTGATGGTGTGGCTAAATAGGGCCAAAGCTCCTCTTCCAGCACTAGTTTATTAAAGGTCGAGGGTAGTTCTCTCCACTAAGTGAAGTCAGAACAGAAGGAAGGCCCACTGCTTTTCTGTAACCTGACTTGGGAGAGCTGAGACATCTGTGTCTTCGGCTTGAAGACCGGGCATTGTGCAGATCAAATTACTAAAGAATAAAGGTCTTGGTTGACTTGCAACTGGAACCTGGCACCATGGGTCAATCGTTCTTAAATAACAAAGAAATAAACAGAAGAGAAAGCTGGACCAGGGGCGCCTGGGTGGCGCAGTTGGTTAAGTGGCTGACTCTTGGTTTCAATTCAGGTCATGATCTCAGGGTCCTGAGATCGAGCCTCACATCGGGCTCCACGCTCAGTGCAGAGACTGCTTGGGACTCTCTCTCTTTGCCTCCCACCCCCTCCCTCTCTAAAATAAATAAATTAATTTAAAAAAGAGAGAGGGAACACTGGACCAAAGTTTACTGACTCACTGATTAATGTAACACAACAAGTATTTAAAAGATGCTTATCTATGGAATAAAACTGAAAAGTGATGCTGGGAATACATTTAAACTTGTCTCACCTTTTAAATATTTATTATACTATTATCAAAGTTGTAGTCTTTTTCCTTAATAAGGATGATGGCCACATGATCAAAGCAAATATGTTTTGAATAATCCTGACAGTTTTGGAACCTCATGCTGGAAAGACGCTGTGAAACAGGAATCTGGCAGCTGGGACACAGGGAGGGTTTCTTCAGCTCAGCACTACTGACATCTTGCACTCAATGATCTTGCTGTTGTTGGGGGGGGGGGCGTCCTGCAACATCCCTGCCCTCTACCCACTAAATGCCAGAAGCAACAACCCCCACTTCCGCCCTGCTCAATCATGACCATCAAAAATGTCTTCGGACACTAACAAACATCTGCCGAGGGGCTAATTATAGCTGGTTGAGAACCACTGGTCTAGAGGTATTTTCTCTCTAAGACCATGTGGTACATATACTAAAGTAAAAGGAACCCCATCGGGACACCACAGGTTTTCATAGTCATTACTCCATACGGTTGAGGACTTTGCAAATGCATGCTGCCAGGCTCACAGCACAAGTATACTCACTGTGCACAAGAAAACAGAAATCTTTCCACATCAGCAGCAGAGTGAGTTTTGTAAAGCCTTCTGCATCATACTCCACGACGCCTCTAGGTGACAAACACACACACACAAAGAAAAAACCCTCATCAAGATAAGGCATAAGAGAGATGGAACCCAGTAAAGAATATATTCATAAAACCACGGTGATTGAATCCAAGATGCGTTTACGGTTAAGTGAGTGTTACCATAGGAAGGACATGGCGTTTGGAATGACAGCATCTACATTTAAGTTACGGTTTTGCCATGTACTATAATGACCTCAAGCAAATCACTTAACCTCTGGAGCCTCAGTTTCCTCATCTGTATAACAAATATAATAATATTTTTGAGCTTCCTCACAGGATTGTGAAAAACAAATAAGATAAACCATAAAATGCTATGCAAATGCTGGTTACTAGTTATGAGTAAAAGGACAAATGAAGCCATCAGGTCAGCAATGACACTATTTTCTGTGTGGTTAAGACTCACTTTCACCTAGGCACTAAGCAGTCATGAGCAATGACAACGTTACTAAGTTTAGGAGTCTATATTATTTTCTTTCAAAGCACTTGGAATCCTTTCACTTGTGTCCCCTGTCCTCCCCACCACGCTCAAGACAAAGAAGCCACATTAGCTGGGTGAGTGCTGGTTCGGATGGGAGACACACAGGGCACGTGTCATGTGTCAAGGAGAACAGCCCTGGACCATTGAGGGGCCTGGGCAGAATTCTGATAGGCTTGCCTCCCCCATTTTCCAGAAGAGCTGAGTGCCTGGGAGACGTCACCGTAATATGACAATACTAACCACACACTGAGAACAGACATAATTATCTCTGTCATCCACCCAAGGAGGCGTCTGCAGTCTCTCTGGCTGAGTCAGGCCAATCAGACCGTCAATCCTGATGTCCTCCCAGTTTCAGTAGGAAGGGGGAACTCATTATAAAGGTAAAGGAACCAAGACACCAAAGGCTGACTGATATGCTCAAAGACTGTTGGTGTATCATTCAGATCTTCTGACCTAGGGCAATAATTTTATTCACCAGTTTACATTTCTTTTCATGAATTTGAAATCAACTCAATACGCTACAACACTGCTATCTAAACTTTTCGGATCGTGCATGCTATCAGTAAAAACAAGCACAGAATCCTTTTTATTATGCATACGGTACAGCAATATAGTAGCATCTGTATATGATTTAGTAGTTGTATACAGATACTACGACATTACTGTATTACATGCATAGTAAAACATACACAAAATGTATATTAAAAAAGAATGAGGGTTTTTTTTTTTTTAATTTTCTTTATTTATTTGAGAAAGAGAGAGAGAGGGAGAGCATGAGCTGGGGGGAGGAGCAGAGGGAGAGGGAGAAGCAGACTCCTCACTAGGCAGGGAGCCCAAGGGTGCAGAGCTTGATCCCAAGCCCTGAGATCATGATCTGAGCGGAAGGCAGACACTTATGCAACTGAGCCACCCAGGTGCCCAACAATGAGATTTTTAAAAAGATGTAAATGCAATTTTCCTATTTTTCTTGTGTGCCAATGGAATGGCGGGGGGGGGGACACACACACCCCTCAGGTGTGTGCACCTTACTTGGGAGGTTACTGTGGTAGCGCCTTCATTTTTAATTATACATATTAAAGATAATCTTCCTCAAAAACCAGAAGACCAATGGTATCATTTATTAACCATTATTTGTATCCTAAGTACTTTCTCAAAATGTTCATAAATAAAACTGAAAAAACTGTATTAAGGACTCATGTGAGAGACAGTCACACTGTTTAGATATTGACAGTTCTATTTTGGAGGCATAAAAATTTCCACTATGGATAATGAGAAAATTTCTTAAAACTGTTTTTGAGGAGTCAGAAATTCTGTCCATAATTATGCCACAGTTTATAAAATTATATCCCAGGGAATGGCCTAACTTATTCTTTATTTCACCTACTCTTTCCTAGTCCCACTTTTTTTGTCCTAATTTATTCATTTCCTTATTTAAAATTTTAATTTTGTGTTACTATATATATCTTTTGATATTTATAAACCTTCTCCAGAATAAGGTGGGATATAAGCAGACCACTAACACCCTCAGTGCTCAGTCCCCCTGAATGGGTAGAACGTTCCACCTTTTGAAAAAGACCGTGGGGAAAACACGTTTCCTCTGACACTGGGCTAAGCCCTGAGCAAAGCTCAAAGAGGCCTCTGACATCATCTAAGGAAACAGAGCTGCAGAACAGCAGGGCCACTGGCAATCTGCAGGGAAGGGCCAAGGCGGGGAGGGGGGGAGGGGGAGTGGGGGAGTGGGGGAGTGGGCAGCAGCAGGAGGAGAGGCCCCCTATACCTCCAGTCACATGCCTCCCCTCCCCTCTCTGTGCCTTCTTCCAACTCCTAATCCCAAGTGGGAGTCACTGTTTTTGGGTCTAACACTGGATTTCGGCCCCAGATCTGGGTGGCAAGTTGCGAATAGGAGTCCTGTCGGACACCTGAGTCCTGAGAACCCAGGCTTCCTCTCCCCCCTGGCTCTATCTCTGCCAGGCGGGTGACTTCCCTCGGGTTACTAGGCTTCTCAAAGTTTCACCACCTAGTCAGTGGTGCCAAGACTGCCCGCCTGGCTCACGCATGACTCCTAGGAGCAGATGGAGGTGAAAAGCGCCATGCAAACTGTAAAGAGCTCAAGAACAAGCCGGCCGTGCTGCCCCTGTTGCTGCTCGGCCTGGGGTTAGTCATGATGCTGCTCCAAGGAAGATAGTTGTTTCTGGGATTTAGCAAAGGATCCTAAAAACTATCTTCCTAGGAGCTTTAGTGTAAGCAACATACCAAAAAGAATCAAAACAGCATCGAAAAGCTAGTCTGTCTGTAGAAGCACGAACTGCCATTTTCCTAATCAAGCTCTCACGTTAGGGTCCTCAGGACATGAGGGCGTTGCTGGCATACGGTTTAAACAAGGAGGAACTTACGTGCCGAAGTGACTGAGGAAAGCAGCAATATACTCCCTTCTTTTGTGGTACCCTTGAATCACATACTGCACCTAGAAGAGGAACCCGAAGAGGAGGAGAGGGAATTCTCAAATGCTTTCTTACAAACCATTTCCAAGACTCAGAGAAGTAGAGCGGTAAAATGAATACCCGTGTGCCCATCACCTACATGCAACGACTGTATTTTGTCCAGTTGCTTCCTCCAGCCACCCACCTCCCTATCAAGCTGTCAATCTTGCTGAAACACTTCAAAGGAAATTAGAGACCCCATGGCGATTTGCCCCTAGATACGTGAGCGTGTATCTCCAAAAACCAAGACATTTTCCTATAGAGCCACAATGTCATTATCATACCCAACAAATTGAGCAATCATTTTCTGACTTCATCTAAGTATCCTGTGCATTGTCACAATCTCCAACTGTCCCCAAATATTCGTTAAAAAGGCAGGGTATAATCAGGGGTATAATCAAGGATCAGGCATTTAATCCAGGAAGTCTTTTAATGTAGAAGAAGAGTACCTCTTGGGATGTGTACCCGTGTCCGTGTGTGTGCCTGCACACACATATATGAGATTGACTTTCAGAGAGACGGGGCTCGTTGTGCATTCTAGATTCTCTGGTTGTTTCCTTCCTTTTCCCTCTACTCCCTGTATTTCCTATAAATTGGAAGTTAGACTAAAGGTGCGATTAGATTCAGATTAAATATTTTTGGCAAGAAAACTTCACAGGTGGTAGTGAGCTTGAACACTGGTTAAGGTGATGACAGCAGGACCCCCCCCAATTGTAAAGGGAGGTTTCCCCTTTGCCACCGGGAGGGACCCGTGGGCATACTTCACGAAGCATGAAGATCTAGTCCCCTCTCAACCTTTCACCTCATGGTTTTAGTATCTGCTGGAGATCCTTGTCTGAATCAATTATTTCATTAGGAGATGGAAAATGGTGACTTTTTGAATTCTCTCACCCCTTGTGCATTTATCAGCTGGAATGGTCTATAAAGAAGAGCTTCCTCTTGTCAAATGGGGGCTATTTTATTCTTAACTACAACTCTTATTGAAAAGGCAGGGCAATGCTTAACTCTTTCTTTTTAAATTCCTAATATTCAGGAAAGGAGTGTTACAATAGGGAATTTTATTTGGCCTTTTTACATTTCCTTGTTATCACCAAATGACAGTTTTTATACAAAAAAAAATTGTGAACTTATTAAGCTGGATATCTGAAAGTTAGTCACTTACCCATCAGCTACTAACACAAAAATACATTCCTTCTAATGTCCTCGTAATGGCTCAAAGAAACAGTGGAGAAAGAGCCCCCCAAATTGTTTATATTGGCTGTAGCCACAATGAGTTTCCATGGCTAACAAAAGCTCGAGATAAAGTGCTTGAAATAACCTTGACACAATTGGTAGTGATAGCCACTTTGTACCCTTTAAAAGTAAAACAATTCTATTTATATAATAGGGGTTTATGTCAATTTATAAAAACAGTGCTTACTTTGCAGGCTTAATGCAGGATCAGAAATGTTATTTTGGGAAAAGAAAAACAGATGATAAGTTTGCTTAAGTGGCTTTGTTTAAAAAGGGGATGAAAACAGTTCTGTGTACTTGATTTTAAAAACAGAAAACCATTTTAACAGAAACCCACAACAAAACTGGCTATAAAGATAGATTCCAATGTAATTATGGAAATTCATTGGAAGAGATTGTTTCTAAAAGCAGCCCATACTGTCCTCGTGTGTAGCAAGCATAAGAACATCAATTTTATAAGACAAGTAAAATTAATGAAAGGGAACCAGATAAGAAAAACAGACTGATTCTTATATTTCTGGGAAAATGGTAAGAGAATCTTTTTTTTTTTTTTGAGGCAAATGTATGACTAGAAATTAATCTCAACTGGAGAGCTTTAAAAAAAGGCTTTTCTTCTCAGTTCTGGAAGACCAAATTTGCATGTTTCTCTATAATACTGGGACACAGATTTGAAGGCAGTGCAAAGTCCCACAATGTAAATAAGATTTCTATCCTCCGATCCGTTTTGAAGGAGGGCAGAGGCTGGAGGGAATTTGGTCCAATGAGAAGCAACCACTCCACGAGAGTTAGATGCCCTGGAATCCGTGCCAAGCCCACACAGACTGCAGACTTGCCAGATTCTCGATTCTCTGACATTTAAAAAATAATACTGAAGCCTTTGAAATATTATTGTACTTTAAAAACATTTCCTGTATAGAGATGAGCTATCTTTTGAAAGAAGGAGACAAACAAAAGATTTCTTTTCCAAGCCATCTGAATAAGTCCATTGGAGCATAGAAAACAGTACTTTGGGAACTGAGCGAATAGAGTCAGTCAACGTGGGAGAAGAAAGTCAGTATTGCTTGTGGACGAACATCTCCACTTTTTGGCACACTACACTGGCTGGATATTAACAAGTATATACTTACACTTTTTAGAAAAATCTGACAATAGCCATTAATGTAAACTCAGCTACTCGCCAATGTAGTGACTCATTCATGCAGCTAAGAGAAAGCTTTAGATAACCTGATATGCCTGCCTACTGGACCAGCTGACCTGGAAATCTTGCCCCCTAGGAGCAGGACTCTGGCACGCTGCTCCTAGACAGGACACGGAGAATCAAGCACTGACCGGTGAAAAGTGAGGTACACAAAAGCAGGAAGAGGTGAAGGCAGCTCTAGTGAATTACCTTGATACTAGCTAGTGGCACACACACACCCACCCACCCACCCAGGCATGCATGTACCAGATAACTGGGAAATGCAGAGTTCAAAGGTGTAAGATCTAGCAAAAACTTAGGACAGAAAGGAAATTTAAGAAGGAGGGGGTAGAACTTTAAAAGATGAAGATTAGACTGGAACAGGAGGTCAGAATCCTTAGGAAAGGAAGAAGGAGCGCAAAGATCTAGGGAGAGAAACGAAGTAGGAAAGGCCAGGGGCAGGTGGCAGCTGAAGCTAAGATGGGGTGCAGAGGACGGGCCTGCAGGACAACAGGACAATGCGGACAATGCCAGGGCGGGGCTACGCTGGAGGGAGGAGCCTCACGAGGGGAGGGTCAGGAGACTTGCTTTTACCTTGTTGGTGAGTAGGTGGCATACTTGAGGCACATAATCAATGAGACATCCTCCTCCTGGAAAAGCTGGGATATGAAGAGCTGAGGAGCCTCCAAGTGCACTGAAAGGACAAGAGTACAAGGGACACTTCTCTTAGGGCTCCAGCAATGTAGGAAGTGATACCCCCAAACAGACTCGCCTTTTCTTATCAATGTCTGCCCACCAACTGCTTGAATTAATGAGGATGGGAACATGGGCTTCACTTTATGATTACATTTCTCTATTTTTATCTGTTTTGTTACATCAGCATGTTCAGATCACCCATGACTACCAACTAATGATTCTATCACACCATAGGACAAATTAGCACATTTTGATGCCTTACCAACATTAATGGGTTGGACCTCTGATGGAGACGCATGTTTTCATACTCTCCATTACGTGCTGGGCAAAGAGAAGTCACTTCTTAAACCCCTATACTGAACTGAACTGAATTCCTTCAGCACCGCCACGGCACACTGGAGGGGCTAGCTCTGGCCCTTACCAGCTTTGTTGCCCGGGGCAGCCTCCTGGGGCTTTAGCCTCCTCGTGTTTAGTGGGGGGCCCGTGGTCTAGGACAGGGGCTGCAGACTCCAGGCTCCATGTGGCCCAGACAGCTGATAGAAACAAGCACAGAGAACTGGAGAGTTTCTGCCCAGTGGGAAGGGCTCTGAACTGCTCAACTCCAGCTGGTCTCTGCCATGTTGGAAACACAAGCCTGGTCTTTGCAGACCCTTATTTTTCACGTGAAGTCAAAAATCCAGGCGATTTAAGGTCTCAAGTTTTAAATGGTGGCAACTAACTAAACATCTTCTGAAACACTGTGCTGCTCAGTCCTGTGTCTCTGGGTCAATATGGGTGAAGTCTGCAACGAGTCCAAGTCAATGCTGACATTCAATTCATCGAAACAAGAATCGATCCAAGCACTAAGACACAATGCTGATCCAGAAATAGTTTCCAAGACTTTTGTGGACATTCCCTTTCAGTTTAAATCAACCAGCATTAGATTACTAAAGAAACCGTTCAGAACTTTACAGAATACATTTCGTATCCCATTCTTAATCTTCATTTCATCTTCTTCCTATTCTCACTTTCCTTGTGTCCTAATTTGTTTTTCTTATTTGAATTTTATTTTAATGTATAGGCTGCTTACTGTAAAAGCCCCTTAAACCACCTCTGTAATATGATGGGGTATAAAGAGACCCCTAAGCTCCGTTAATATGATTATTCATTAACCAAATCCCCAGTTACAAGGCTGTAAATGGAAGCAAACTGCCTCACAATAACAGTCTAGAAAATCATTCCTAAATAGTTTAGAGCAGACAGACTTGGCCTAGGGTTTGTGATACAGGGAACAATACAGAGAACAAGGAAGTACTGAAAGGGTCCCAGACCAGCCTGTCTCCCTATTGACCACAGATTTCTGAAATTAGTTTTTCCAGTAGAAATGGATATTATGTTTATTTATTTATGGAATGAAAAAGCCCTAACACATGAATAAAATGCCGGGTGATGTGAGGAAGTCAACATGGGGTAGAAATATTTGCTGTTGACTTTTTCTACTCAGATGAGGCCTAAAAAGCACAACAACTTTTGACAACTGAGAAAATTATGAGACAGCATTTGACTAACTATGACATTAATGAATCATCTACAGTCTGCAACTCACAGAATCAGCAGGAACATCACTTCCGTTTGCTACTCTCAGAGTAGATATTGGAGGAGATTTAGCCTAAACTCTGAAGGAAGCTAGGAAAATTCCTATGACTTCTTGTGAACTGGAAGGTGGCTTTTTGTCCCTACTTTTGTATGCAAAAGTACACAGAGGGCACACTTCTAACCAGAAGGTTCTAACAGTTCCATTAGGATGGAAACTGATCAAGAAGAAAATTCTGTGGTACAAGGGAAAGAAATCCAACACTCTATCTTGTCATTCCTGGGGGAAAATATCTGTATAACATAGAAGTACCAAGATCCAGGCTTCTCACAGCATACTTACAGGAACAATCTTTACCATCACAAAATTCCAAAAAATAAAATAATTTGGATAGTTTCCTGGAATTGATTATAATGGGCTCTGACCTGTATATAATATTACAGGATAAGTTCTTATTCATTAAATTGAATACAAAAACATGAAAACAGTCTGTGGGTAATCCTCTAAACCTGAGACTCCCTCTGCTTCTGAAATATAGCCATTAAACAAGAATTACCTAAAATGATGGAAAGCAGCAGAGGTGTGGAGAAGTCCAAAGATTGGCTGCTTGGCCACCAGGCCCATCTCTCTGCACTTTGCTTCTGTGATTATCGGGAACTAACACTTGTTGCTAACTGCTTTCTCATTACCTCCCCACAATTTAATCCTCCCCACAATTCAGTAAAGTGAGAATTAGCACTGTAATTTTACAGGCGAAGAAACTGAGGCTCAGAGAGCGGAAGAAATTTCCTTGCGTTCACACAACTAGGAGATGGTAAAGCCGAGATGTGAACTCAGGCCTGCCTGTTGCCAGAGTCCACGCTGTTACTGCTGAATTACGTGCCTCCCTGACAGCAGGGGGATTTTACTCTTGAAAGGGCTCCAGGAATGGGAAGAAACAGAGGGTGTGGCTACTGGTGAGCTGGGTCGGGACTGCAGTGATGCGAAAGGGCTTCCAGAAGCGTCTAGACCACCACTGAAGCAGGCACTGTGATGTACAGCTCGTCTCTCTTTACAGTTTTGCACACAGCAGCAGAGCCAGCATTCCTGTCCATTTTGTGCACACCTCAGTCTCTCCCACCCCAACCATCAGACAACAACATCAGCTGGATCTCGGATGTGACGGGCCAAGCCCTCTGCCCGGTCTAATTGTGAGTGAGAATCTGAGTCGGCTGCACAGCCTGAGCCTCGACGTGTGAAGCACTTCAGACACACGAAGGATTGCTTTAAATGAGAGTTTATTTTTAAAAGGACACTTACTGCACCCCTTCTTGAACCAAGTAGTTCCTTAGCTCGTGAGGGTACTGAACCTGACTGCCAGCGTCATACACTGATAAGCGCTGCTGATTCATGTATAAATATCCGCCTCGTGGGTAAATATTTAACAGGCCTGCTATAGCCTGAATGCTGCCCTGATCGTGCTGAACAAACAAAGTCAAGTGCCATGAAATAAAAAAGCTATTATGTTTTTAAAGGGTGCAGGATGGCGCTCTGGCCTGGTGATCTCTGATTATTGAATATTCATGGCTCAGAAACGACTGGGTGGAGCACATACAGCGCACAGTTCAGCATGTACAGAGACTGCAGGGCTCCCTGAGCGCTTCCCGGGAATGCGGGGCTGGCTGCAGAGAAGGCAGGGCTGGACTGACCCCAGGGCAGCGGGGAGGGCAGGGAGGAGCAGGGAGGGGTGGGACGGGGGAGAACGGGGTGGAAGGGCCTACTGCTATGGATTCTTCTGATCTCCAGACCGGTGGGGGGGCTGGGGCAGGGTAAAAAGGGAGGAGAAGTCAACTAGAGCAGCGGGGTCTCAGGCTAAGATTGGGAAGACAAAGGGGTGAAGAGGCTGTTTTGATGAGAAAGTACCTTCTGTCTCTTTATGGACTGAAATGAGACATGAAATTAGCTGCTAATTCTCAGACCTGAAACGGAATCTGTGGATATAAATTAGAAGGACAGGGCCAGAGTCTGAGAAACCTTCCCAACAATGGAGTTAAACAGACCAAATGGAAGCCAGAAACACACATCCAAGTCCCTCTCACTGGATCTAAAAGTCAAATACAAGGATTGTCTGCGTTCACTGTATTGATGCGACTGTTTTCCGTGCAACTACAGCTAACAGAGCCCTTTGGGAAACGGGCTCTGTCTGCAAATATTCAGAGCACTTCTAATATTGAAGACTTGACTTGGCTACCGTGCAACGGCACAAGGGAAATATTTTTGAGCATTTCGACATGGAGACACGCAGGGAGTCAGCTGGTCTGAAGGCCTCACTTGGGACAATGGGGTTTGATTTTAATCCATTATGGAATGATAACTCCCTCCTCTCCATGTGGGGTTTTACCTCACTGGCCAAATAAAATGAGCAAAACATGACTTGGCATTGGAGACAACCAGAAGGGCCCGTGATTTTCAATTATAATTCTTGCTTCCGCCAAGTTTGTTCTGTTTGGTTCTACTTGATTTTCTCATCGGTGCCGTGGGATAACACTACTCTCAGAAAGACTCATCTCTCTCAAGGGATAAAGCAACAATCAGAATTACAGTAATACGGGGGCGCCTGGGTAGCACAGTCGTTAAAGCGTCTGCCTTCGGCTCAGGGCGTGATCCCGGCGTGCCGGGATCGAGTCCCACATCGGGCTCCTCCGCTGGGAGCCTGCTTCTTCCTCTCTCACTCGCCTGCTGTGTTCCCTCTCTCGCTGGCTGTCTCTATGTCACATAAATAAATAAAATCTTTAAAAAAAAAAAAAAGAATTACAGTAATACGAAGAGAGCACCCAGCACTCTAAGAGAGACTTTAATCCAAAATGTCTCCTGCTTATGTACGCTACAGTCAAGGGTTATGCCAAGGCCCCGTCGGAGACACCTGGATCAGCGTTACCATCCTGCTTTGCCTCCAAATCGGGTTCCGAGGGAGAGGAACATGACCGGGCTGCCTCCTGCACAGGGTGATTCAGGCGAGTGTTGGGGGGTGAAGCACCGACAGGGGGCACTTCCAGGATGGTAGATGGACTCGGGCTGCCATGAGCCCCCAGGCTAAGAGCCATCCCAAGGAAAGGTGAACTCTCAGTGCAACTCAACAAACACTAACTGCATGCCCAACTCTGTGTAAGGACTTGGGTTTCCCGTTCTGGATCCGTCCTAGGGCACCCCTGCTAACTGCCTTCAAGGGAGAGGAATGCCAGGGCCCTCAGGAATCTGGGGCACTCTGTAACGCCGGAGTACGTTCCTGGGAGCCTGCCAGGGGAGCCATTACAGCAAAACACAAGTCACTGTTATATATTTATTGAGCGTCTGCTTTGGCCAGGCACTCTACTAGGCATTTCATTATCTCTAAACTCCATAAGAACCCGGCCAAGGAGACCTAAGTAGTCCAATTTACAGAAAGGGACACTGAGGTTCTAAGGATCTAAGTATCTTTCCAAGGTCACCCAGCAAGTAAGCTGCAGAGATGGGCTCGAAACCCAGTCTTCTTGGTTCCAAGGTCTACGTCCCTTTTTGTCATAAATTCTTTCAATAGAAAGACAGTGTGAAAAATTTAAAATTATCCTCAAAAAAGCTTAGATCCATAAAGCTCAGCACTGTGTCATCTTATTTGTTCTTGGCTTTAGATATCATACGTCACAACAAGTTAACTTGCAGGAAAGAGAAAGAAAGTCCAATCTCGCCTCTGAAAACTCAGAAGTGAACAGACAGTAGTACATTAAGGAGAGACTCTGGTCTGTTTGTTTCCCCCAACTGGATTTTCGCTGTGCTCGTAAAGCATTTTCTAGAGCTGCTGTTAGCCCTCATCTCATTTCATAGATTCAACTCTGAGCCATCTCAAGAGCCTCTTGATACCTCAGTTAAACAAAACCAGGGTCTAATTTAAAATTGAAAAATCTCAATGAGTATAACAGGAGGAAAAAAAAATGAGAGATAACAGTGACAAGTTTACAAGTAGAAGAAAATCTGGGGAAGTCCAACTGGATGAGGGGTTCACTAAGAACCAATGGAGGCCTGGCCATATTGCATTTGTGACTAATCCAATATTCCCATTACACATGTTTCACAGTATATAGTAGGTCTCTATTAGAGTACTGTATCCCATTTCTTGTTTCCCATTTTTAGAGGGACATATGAAAATGGAAATGTTCTGAGGCCGTGATAAATATGATTAAACACTGGGGAAATGTTCCTCTGGAGCAAAGTCTAAAGAGAAGCTGAAATTGTTAAGTGAAATCACTTAGCCAGTTATGGAATTATTAAATAGAGTGACTTAAAAGTGTGAAGATATGCTCTTAAGGACCATTTGAATCAGCTGTTCCTTGCTGACGCACAGTATACATGAAGAGTTTAAAATACGATGGATTTCGTTGGTACAGTGAGTGAATCTTCCACAGGCTGGGACAGGAAAAATAGTTCCAGTTTAGAAGCACTAGGTCTCAGACACTATGCTAAGTGCCCTCCTGTATGACATCATCACTGCTTCATACGAACCTGGGACAGAAGTGTTATCCCATTTTACAGATGGGAAGGTTGGCGCTTAGAGAAGCTACAGAACCTCTCGAGGGTCACATAGGCAGTAAATGGCAGAGACGCACCTGAATCTGGGTGTCTCTGACCTAAACCTACCCCTCGCCTCAGGTCTTCAGGTACCACTTTTGTGATTTCTGATGCAAAAATCTATCTGCAGACCTGACATCTGGCTCCACATGCATCAGGTTCACAGGCTCCTTGTGGCTTGGGGAGTTCAGGCTGAGCCACGGAGGCTGTTTCCAGGAACACTTATGAAACTGATTCAGGTACCTGAACTGAAGCAATGAAGGCCTTTTTCACTCTAGGCAAATGAACCCCAGGAAACCCAGAAGAACTCTGAGGGCCAGAGGACCTGATGGGCAACCCCCAGCACACAGGAGGTGGCACGCAAGTAAGGAAACATGACATTTGAAAAAATACTAAAGATGGGAATATTGTAACTGCAAACAGAATATGTCTCAGGACATGAACACTAACCAAGTTTTTGTTCAGAAATGTGTTTTTTAAGTTGGTTAACATCTTTAAAAAGCCTTTAAGGGACAGTAATCTTAACAGATGTTCACCATCAGCATTCTGTTAGCATGTGGAAAAGCATTTAAAGTAAATCCCCCAAAACAACAATGGACTTAGCAGATGTTCTATTAAGGTTTGGGATGAACTACTTATGACGATGCCTTGGCCGCACAAGACATGAACAGGCGGAGCAAGAGGAAAGCTCTTCCCCTCTGGTTGCCTTTTGAATCCTGGCCTATTATCTGCCATTGATTCCACCACAATTTCTTTAAGAAATGGAACTATTTTCAAATATCAGGCATTGGGACTGAGTACGTTTAGTACGAGTTTGTTAGAAACGTACAACTCTGAGGCCCCGGTGAAAGGCTTTACTGCTCTATTATCCAGGTACAGGTTACTTTTCCTACGAAGCACTTTTATAACACATTTACTGGAAAAAAATCAATACAGACATATATCAAACTGTCACACTGTATGCTTTGAATATCTTACAACTTTGTCAGTTATACTCCAGTAAAGCCAGTAAAAAGTCAATGCGTACCATAGTTACCCTCAGCTAAATGCACGAGCATTTTTATAACTCCCTCCTCATTGCACATCGGTTTTAATGGTCAAAGGAAATGCAGAGAGTGAGGGAAAAAAATGCCTCTGCCTTTCTAGGGCAGAGAAGGGTATCCACCTGATTCCTGTTTACTGTTATTTACTAAAGCCTCAGGCACACAAACAGCATTAGGCAACTTCAGGGACACATTACTGGTCTCTGTGCTCCAAGAGCTAATTTGTAGGAAGCTGCAGTTGGGCTGGCACACACAGAAACAAGCAAAGATACCAGAAGATGAGATTAGCCAGGGTGCCAGTACATCACACTTTATGATTTGTTTCCAAAGTAGGTAGCAAGTCTTACTACGCCCATTGTAGAGACGAGAAGACTGAGGTCTGAGATGGATGACTTGCCCAAGGTCCCTCAGCTGGAAACAGTGAAACTGGGCTTATGATCTTTTCTCTGCACTAGTAGTTTTCATGACTGTGTGAGAATAACCCGGGGAACCTGTTAAAAACTCAAGATACCCAGGCACCACCCCAGAGAAGCTTATTTATTAGGTTTGAGATGGGACCTTGGAATCTGCATTTGAAGAGGTTCCCTAGTGGATGCAGGTGCAGATGGGCCTCACACCATTGCTCTGTTCCTCACGCTGAGGGTGCACACCTGGGACTGGGAATGGGGAGCGGTGTGGTAAAAGCAAATTTACCTCCCATCCCTGGGGCACTAGGTCACTGACAATTTGAAAGGCACTGTGGACCAGAAGGTGAAGAAAACAGATACGCTCTTATGGACTAAGGCCTAGTATGGGAGTATAAGATACTTATGGAAACATCTAGAAAAAAGGCGATTACCACTGAGTTTATTCACGGGCAAAAGGCAGTGTAGTTATATGCAGGTAACCAGAAGACAAGGCGAGGAAGTGGTCAAATCAAGACTGGGGACCGAAGTGAGGAGACCACAGATTCTACTTAAAAAAGCTAGGGACTCTGTGGGCAGCAGACCATGGATCCCGGACCACAGCGAGCAGCTTCTGCCCCCATGAGAAAAGCATCTTTCACACCTCAGCTTGCCCATTTGAGCTACCGATAAAAGGGCATCTGCCTGGAGAGGGAGTAAGAAGATACAGTGGGAGATCCTGATGCATGCCAGTGGTGACCTGGGCAGGAAAGAAAATCTGACGTTAGAAAAGAAGTTCTGGAGACACCTGGGTGGCTCAGTCGGTTAAGCATCTGCCTTCGGCTCGGGTCATGATCCTGGGGTTCTGGGATTGAGCCCCGCATCAGGCTCCCTGCTCAGTGGGGAGCCTGCTTCTCCCTCTCCCTCTGCCTGCCATTTCCCCTGCCTGTGCTCGCTCTAGCTGACAAATAAATAAAAATAAAATCTCAAAAAAAAAAAAAAAAAAAAGAAGAAGCTCTGTTTAGTCAGAGAGTGAGAGATGTCCTGGAGAGAAGGAAAAGTCTGAAGTTGGAGACTGAATCTCAGCCAATCTCAATGCTTCACATAGCTCTTTTACACTGACAACTTCCAAATTTATACTCTAGCTCAGACCTTCCCTTAACTTGGGACTCAGAGAGCCGACTGCCTGCTGGCTGCCTCCATGTCTAAAGTGAACGCCCACCTTAACCTGCTCACCAGCAAAGCTGGCCTGCAAAGCCTCGCGCTCCTGCCCTCACCCCGTGGCAGCCAACGGCAGTGCCAGCCCATTGGTTCCTCAGGCATCCCCGACTCTTCTCTCTCGCGTGCCACGTTCAGTCAGCCTTGCCCCGTCTCCTGCAACTTCTCATCTAGATTCCTGCCTTCAGGGACAGGCCGGGACTATCCCACCTCAGACAGCTGACCCAGTCCTTCTGTTCTTCTCTCGGCCTGGAACGCTCTTCCCAGCCACCCCCAGGGCTGGCAGCCCCACCTGCTTCAGGTCCCCCTCAAATATCACCATCTTAGTAAGACTTTCTGAACTAGCTATTTATAACAACCCACCTCCATCCCAGCTATCCCCTCGTCTTTGTTTTACCTTTTTTAGGGCATGTGTGTCCAGAAGACACTCGACGTGTGGTGTTTGTTTACTGTCTCCCCCCAGCACCCTTCACTAGAATGGGGACCTCTGTCTGTCTTGGTCACTGCTGTAACAACAGAAACAGGAATAACGCCAAGTTCATAGTAGGCACTCAATAAATATTTGTGGTATTAAAGTCAAATGAATGTAGGGAAACTTACGGGAGTCAAATTTCCAAAATGGACACTGAAAGTCAGTAAATGTATACATCTTTTCTGAAACAGTCATTGTGAAAGGGCCTAGGACAGGGGTCAGCAAACTTCGTCAGTAAAGGGCCAGGCAGTAAATGGTGTCGGTTCTGTGGCCACAATGTCTCTGTCGCAACTGCTCAGCTCTGACGCTGTGGCATGAAAGCAGCCACAGACAATAAGTAAACGGGTGACGCACCGGGTTCCAATGAAATTATTTATGGATGCTAAAATGTGGATTTCAAACAATTTTTACAAGTCACAAAATATTACTCTTTTAGTGTTTTTCTAGCCATTTAAGAAATGTGAAACATCACTCTTAGCTCACGACCCAAACAAAGTGGGCTAAAGTTTGCTGGCTCCTGATCTAAGATCATAGGATCATCTGACAATTCTAGGGATGCTGAGGATAGGGATGTATCCAGGAAGAAACAGAGGCAAAGAGACCTGGAGTAGGTCAGCAAAAATGAAAAGTAGCCCCTTTGGTCAAACCACTTACAAACTATATTTGACCAGCAGGGCAATCGCAAGCAAGGGTGAGGTGGGCATTAGGCACCTCGAGGCACCTCGTGGACTGTGGGAGTTCTCATTATGATACTGGATTGGAGCTGTGCAAGAGAGCTATTTATATCATCTCAAATGAAGCTTGAGGCATATTCTGGTGCTTTCTACTTCTATGCTAGGTGAAAAAGCTGCCTACAAAAGCCTTCCTCCCACCCAAAATACTAGCTGTTAGTTGGTGACTGATCCTCAGAAATATTAAGATGAATCATATATGCTCTTTTCACAGTGCAAAAAGAGATAATTTTAAAACTCAGAAAATGTCACTTTGGGTAGTCACATACCATACAATTAGAAAAGCTGCCCAGCCTGAAGATTGTAAATAAATAAAATCCTGTTCTTGCATGGAAACCTTTTTCCTCATTTAGATTCCGATGCTTGTCTTAGGACTTGCCTCCAAGATTGGCTGGTGTTAAAACGTGTTCAGTCCCATAATCTGATGATGGAAGGCGGCCTTTGTTCTCCACCCCTCTTCCCTGGGGCCCTCCCTGGCTAACCCTGCTGTTCTTGGTGACCCTCGGCACTCAGCTCTGACTTTCTCAGGCTGCTGCAATCTTCTCACCTATAGGCAGCTTGTGGCCTCCTGGTCTCCTGCTCTGGGCTGCCCTGAAAGGCGCCAGCTGACAGCAGGCTCGGTCTGGACCCAAGCACCGGGAAAGGAATCCCGTGTTTCTTTTCTTTTTCCTGCTTTGAGAAACAGGTATTTTTGTCTTTGATCCCTAAGCTCTGTTTTCTTTCTCTCGTTACTAAACAGTTCACTCCCTATCTCCTCCTGGCCCCTCCCTTGCCCTTTTCTGCAACTTCATCATTTTTCCGCACTGCACCGTCTGGCACAGGAGAAGGAGGGAACCACATCAAATAAAGGAACGCAACCACAAAAGCTGCCTTGAGAAGCAAGGCCCTGGATTTTTTTTTTTTTTTCTCAATTTACCGTTTTTGGACTTGTTCTCCCATAATCAAATCCTCCCTATCGTGTTAACAATGTGGTAGTGTGTCAATACATTGGAATTTTGCTTCAATCAGCAACCCAGAGCTTAATAGGAAAATGAAGCAACAAAATGCTGGTCTTACTGCTAACCTTAGGCCAGGCCTGTACTTAGGACGGGGATGTTGGCTTCTTGATGGTGTGCGGGCCAAACCTTCAACGTTTTGTGAGGAGCTCGGGGCTGTCAGCAGAAGCCTAAGGCAATGTCTTGGGCATTACTTAGGCATGCTTCTGCCATCAGGAGAGGGACAAGCATTCCAAGGACACTGACTGAAGCATGGAACAGCCCAAATTTTAGTAAGCCAGAGAAAGTTTAGACTGAATTCACCTGCAGAAATTTAAAAAACACATTCGGGGGAGGAACAGACTGGGTACAGAAAATGGGCAATAACTCAGCAATCAAAAGTAACAAAATATTCAATATGAATGAATGAGTCAATGAATGAATGAGTGACACGTTCAGCTTAGTGGCAGCCATTCCTGGGTGTAACTCTGTGATACTCATGATGTCTACAGTTATCACAAAAGGGCTTATGTAAAGTTAAAGTGTTGTTTTGTTGCTGTTCTTAATTAAGGAGGGCACGTACTGCATGGTGCACTGGGTGTTATATGCAAGTAATGAATCATGGGACTTTACATCAGAACCAGGGATGTACTGTATGGTGACTAACATAACATAATAAAAAATTATTATTAAAAAAAAGTGTCCAACACATAAACCATTTAGGTACAACAAGAAGGTGCTGCGATTCCAAAACTTTTGGAAGTCACTATTCCATTTCCTTGCAATGTATGTGTTAGAGTCAATGCTTCAACAGTGGTTAATAATATTCATCATAAATGAAAACATCAGTTAGAGGTTGAATACTTCTGATGTGGTGGTTTTACCTTTTGTGACTAAGTTGGTAAACTAAACTGTCCCTACCATGAAGGTAAGTACTTTTGTTGTGATCTTGGTTTGGTTCACACGGACCAGTCACATGCCACTGTGGTGAACGCTGGAAATGAGCCCATCTTGAACATCGTCTAGAGCATATGTGGGGAGTCAACAGACGGGCCACTGGGCAGTGATTCTCCACCTTTATCTGCCCCAGCACATGCACGTAACATGGCATCCCTCCAGCGATTCTCCTGGGGAGAAGGGAAGGGGGAGAAAAAGAAGTATCTTCTCTCATCGCCATTTCAGGGTAGCACACTAGAATCTCAGGGTGAAGAAATGTGTGATCTGAACCAAAACAAGACCCTGCAGCTGGTTCTGATACGGACTGATAGTACAGATTTTTCAACCACCCCCAACCCAGCATGAGAGTCACTGCCTCGAACACATAGAAGTTGGAGTCTTCTGTCCCCAGGAGCTGAAGCCCTTCACAGGTAACAGGTGACATGCTGGCCTTCCGATTTTGGCAGCGCTCAACCTGGCCTCCGCTCCACTTCAAGAGCCAAAGCGCCCACGTCATTTCCGATGCCCGTCGATCTTTTTGCGCCCTCTCCAGCCCCCCCCCCCAACACCACGGCTGCCCAAGATGACCGAGATGACCGAGAGCATGGTAAAGTGAAGGCGGTGGGTGATGCAGAGAAGCGCGGGCTGCGGGCGGGCCCTGGCTTAGAAGCAGCCCCGCTACTCTGCCTTCTGCCGCCAGCTCCCGCCCCAGGAAATGTCCTCAAACGTGCGGGCAGGATGTCACCGGTCTACCAAAGCAGGTCGCAGACAGTGGACGGAAGCACGGCTACCGTCCCCAGAGCCATGCCCCAGCTGCAGGCGGTATGCTGCGAAGTCCCCCGCCCCGCAGAGGGAGCCACGTTCTGGAGCACGCTGGGGAGAGGGAGCTGAGGAAACGATGATGATAGGGGACATCTGGGAATCTGCAGAGATGAGGGACTGAGGAGGCTATGAGCACAGTCAGAATTCTAACAGAAATAACATGCGTTCAGTAGATGCCTGCCATTTAAAAAACATTTTATCTTACTAAATAAATTGTTTACTTACTAACGGAGAAAGTGGGAGTTCAGTTCTGTTAATATCCATCTGTGCAGAACCGGGAGGCTGTTTCTGAATATCACAATTTATTTACCTGTGTCTTTTACTTAAAAAAAAAAAATACATATCCACTGGTTTAAGCACTATTTTTTATCAATTTCTCTAAAATAGATGATTCAAAACAGCCACGACAGTAACCAAGGGCCTGCGCAGGCCCAGACAAAGCCTGCAGGGCCGGCCTGAGGAGAAGCAGCGGCAGGCCCGGGAAGCATGCGCCGCTCCAGGCCGCTCAGGGGCATCTGGGCTTGCGGGGAGCTGGATTGCCCCACAAGGCAGATGTGTTTGCTTCTTTAACCCAGTGGCACAGATGCAGCAGAAGGAGAGAGGCTGAGTCAGGAAGGGAATGGGTTCTGGTAAACGTGGACAAGGATGACGCCAATCTCACCGGCCAAATAGAATCGGGTTTGGCCTAATAACTCGTTTGAAACTCACTTTCTTGATTGCTTCAGAATTTGGATTTTTCTTAAGCTTTCCAAACTACAACCCTCAAAACTTAGTAACAGAGCAATAACAGCAGAGAGGGGAATGCAGACATGACTTATTTAACTGGCTGTATGGCTGAACCACAGCCACTCGATCCTGACTCTGTCTCAGAATTGCATCGGGACACCGATGGACCCGAAGTGATTTCACCCAGACCCACATGGAGGAAGGACACGCTGACCGGACCTCTTGGTGTAAGGACGCAGGTCCAGATACTCTTAACTCTAAGGAGCCCTGATACTCTCCCAAACTAACAACCCCACCGAAGTCCTGTGGACATTTACAGTCTTCAAGGAGAAAGGCAGGGAGGGGTCCACAATGCCTGGGCCACCGGGCAAACCCTGGGCATCAAAGTCTGCAGGGCTCAGCAGAGCCTCGAGTCACTCAGGGGATCAGCACCCCTCTTTCCCAGCCAGTCAGGGAATGCTTCTCAGTACGAGCTGCGCGAACTGAGGGCAACTCACTTTCGTGGGCGCTTTCTCATTTTGCTAGGAACTACCCGGGGCTCAGGGTCACTTTAGAGCAGGGGGAGCCCTGAAGCCCCCTCACATGCCATCCTCAAATCCACACGGCAGCCACGCTCATCAGCTGAGCAGCAAACCCTCCAACTGTCCTCTAGACTCAACCCATGGATCAGGCGTATTTGTAGATGGGAGCCTCCTCAGAAGGGTGAGGACCGAGCCAGCACTCCGAGAGAATGTATGACAAGTTCACACGGGTAGAACCAAATCACAAATGGAAGCGAGTTTCAACATGAAACATCTGCCCATCGAGGAGAGGAACACTTGAGAGTGAACCTTCCAGCGGAGAACCGCATGGCCACCAGGGAAGAATGAGCGTGACCTACAGGTCATGGTTTAGAAAAATGACCATGATACATTGTTAAAGGAAAAAGCAAGTTGCAGAATAGTATGTATCATGCTATTTTTACAGCTAAATGAAAACAACAACAACAAACACCCAAAATGAGCTAAAAGGAACAACACTGTGAAAATATTACATCTACATGTTGTATGTTTTCCAGTAAGTCACATTTCCCCTCTGCCTTTTCACTGAGGTGCGGGCTCGAGGCTCACTGCACCGAGGAAGAGGGTGGCACCACGCAGGTCGGAGACACCCCCAGCATGGGGAAAGGAAGGATATAGCACTGAGGAGCACAGTCCTCAGACAGGAATGGAAAGACACAGAGGTGGAAAGGGGACAGAGTCAGAGAGAACAGGGTCTGCCTGGGTATCTCAGAGACCTTCTTTGGGCATCACAGGGGAGAGCAAAAGAGTGAGAACAAGAACCAGTGGTGATGAAAGGATAGAAGTTCTAGATTAACTGAGGGAAATCCAAATGGAGAGGGGTTTTTAACTCCACTGCCCACTTGGAGACGAGGAGATCATGTTGTTAAGTAATCTCCAGGGTAAGAGAGAGTTGCTGGAAGACAAAAAGGACATTTTACCTTACGTACTTTGTTCTTTGGTGGTATCGGAATTGGTATTGGTGGCTATAATTGGCACACATTACCTTGGTAGTAGAGAGAAAAAGAAAGAGAAAGAGAGAAAACCAAGGTATAAAATTAAGTGAACGCAAAGCATAGAAGGTCTTGAACCTGGTGAGCGAAGGTGTAATGGGAAGGGCAACGACCGACCAAATGGATGATGTCCTGAGTGGTATGCAGAGTTCTCACACAGTTTGCTTCGGGGACTGGGACCCTAAAATTCCCAAGGGCTATGGGGATTCCACATTATTGATCTCAATTCTACTACCATATAGACGAACAGCAGTGAGGGTTACCACACACTGAGCACTGAGCACTTCACATGAGCCAGGCACTGTACTGCAAGTCTCCATGTGTTAGTTTCATTCACTCCTTACCAGAGCCCTCTAAGGCTGCCGCGTTTTACAGATGGACAGTAAGGCCTGGTAGGTAAAGTAACTGACTCAGTTAACTCGTCTAGTAAATGACAGACACCGGATTGAATCCAGCCGCTCAATTCCTGAAGCCACATATCTCCCCACTGCTCCATACCTGCCTCAAACCACAGACCCTCTGGCTGTGGGGGCTTCAGTGACCACTTAGCTCTCCTGGTATTGTTTTCTTATATGCACGGTGAGGATGGGCCCAACTGACTCTCAAATCCTTTTTGGTTCTATCATTGTCCCCTGGTCTAATGCAGCAGTGTAGACAGGCAGGTAGCTTTTTGGATTCAGAAACCTAGGAGCCTATCTTATTAAAGAAAGCTTTAGAAATCCTGTAACGACAGAGATCCAATCGTAGTATATACACTTTCCTGATACAAAATTAAGAAAGAGTGAAAGCACGTGATTAAAACGCAGGAGCGCTGGGGGCTGTGAAAAGGGAGAGGCCACATTCAGGAAACAGCAGCACTGAGCCATGCCTGTCCAGCGTATGTGATCTTTCTCCCCAGCCCTGCATGCGTGGGAGCTCCTGCAGTCAACAGTACCCCAGTTTCATTCTGCAACAGGGACACTTGGACACTAAGCCCCACATGCTTCCTTGGCGCCTCCGCAGCCTGCCCAACCCTTCAGGCACTGTTGTTGAGGCCCTGCGAATACTACAAAGTCTTCTCAGCCCCTACTCCAGACTACAAGCCTCTTCCTTTTAACCAAATATGAAACAATCTCTCACTGAATAGTTTCTTTGCTTATAATCCTCTGCCTGATGTTTTCTCTGATTACATAGAAGCAAGCCCCTACCATAAGCCTGGAACAAGGGTAGGCATTGGCAATGCAGAATAATGGCTCCCGAAAGACGTCTGAGCCCCAATCTTCTGAACCTGTGAATATGTTGCCAAACACAGCAAAAAGGCCTTTGCAGAAGGTTAAGGCCCTTGACATAATTACCCTGGATTACCTGGGTGGGCTCAATCTAACCACATGAGTCCTTCAAAGTAGAAGAGGAAAACAGAAGAGTAAATAAGAGACGTGACAACAGAAGAGACAGAAAACACGGGAAGCAAGAGGGACCTGTTGCTGGCTCTGCAGACAGAGGAAGATGGTCACAAGCCAAGGGATGCAGGCAGCTTCCGGAAGCTGGGCGATGCCCTCAGCTGACCTTCAGCAAGGACATGGACCTCAGTCCTCTGACCGTAGGCAACTGGATTCTTCTAACAACCGGAGTGAACTAGGGAACAGATTCCCCACTAGAGCCTCCAGAAAGGAATAGAGCTCCCTAACACCTTCTTTCTAGCCCAGTGAAACCCGTACTGGACTTCTGACTTACAGAACTGTAAGACAACAGATCTGTGTTGTTTTAAGCTGCTGCATTTGTGGTGATCTCTTACAGAAGCCCTAGAACTTTAATACAGCACTCAAAATACAATTGTTTTTTGGAGGTGAGGTTACCTTTCTTTATACAACAAAATAATGATAGAAATGGCGTACGTCCCATTAAATACAACAGAATCAGTAAGTCTTTCTGATACAAATAGATAAATGGATAAGCAAGTAAATGAGGGAAGCCCTTCTTTACAACCAAAAGCCAACTAATAAATGTAGAAGGAAAGATGAAATCATCAGTGGATGTTAATGCTAGTGGGTCAAAGTCTGATGAGGATATTTACATAGTCTCAACATATCTCCCCATAAATTTCTTATTAATTACAAAGAGAAAATTAGTAACATTAAAAAAATCCTGGTGGACACCACCTTAACCGAGCGATCAAAGTTAACATCACCAAACCTGGGGCAAACTGGTGTCACCTGCCTCTTGGTATGAAGCACTCAGGACACACATCACGTGTGTGCGCTGCTGCCAAAGATTCATCACTTGAATCTAATCATCAGGAAGCATCAAATGGACCCAAATTGAGGAACAAAATAATTGGCCTGTACTCTTCAAAACTGTTCAAGGTCAAGAAAGATACAGACCGAGGAACTGTTCCAGACCAAAGAAAAATAAAGAAGCATAACAACTAAAGGCAATGTGTGATCCTGGCTTGGGTCCTGGACCAGGGTAAAAAATAGCTAACAGGGATATTATTGGAACAATTGACAAAATTAGAATACAGATCATGGCTCAGATAATAGTACTGTGTCAATGGTACATTTCCTGATTTGATAACTGCACCGTAGCTGTAAGAGAATGTCCATGTTCTTAGGAAATACTTTCCGAAGCAGGTAGGGTAAAGGGCGTGTGGGCCCAACTTATTCTCAACTGGCTGAGTTAAAAAATAACCATGATATATAAATATAAATACAGAGAATGACAAGGCAAATGAGGCAAAATGTAAATAACTGGTGAAGCTGGGGAAAAGACACAAAGTAGCTCACATTCTATTCTTGCAGCTTTTTTCTTCAGTTTAAATATCAACATAGAAAGTTACCCAAAAAACCCTATAAATTATCCTTTAAATTACTATGCTCATATCTGCTGTCCTATGACACACCAAGACAATTTTAGGGGAAGAAAACAGGAGTTCAATGAGTTTAATTTTCTCTAATCGAATGCAATATATAACTGGTTAGGTGATTTTTCAATTAATGTTGTTAATATGCTATATAATACCTTGTCTATAGTAGGCAAACAATGAGTACCTGTCGACTAAACACCAAGTAATTCAGTTTTAGAAAGAAAGTCAGCATCTCAAATAAAAGCATGGAGATATATAATATGATACAAAAGAAAAACTTAACAAAAATTAGCCTAAAGTGTGAATGAGCCAGAAAAATGAGGTGGTTAAGAGCTCTTGTCCTGGAATCAGACGGGCCATGAGGATCTGACATCCAATTTGGCTGCTCAGAACTTCCCTAAGCCTCAGTTTGCTCATCTATGAAATGGGGATCATAACAAAACTCCCAGGGTTATTTAGTGAATTAAAGAATCATGTAAGGTATTTAGCAAGTGCTCACACATAGTTTCAATGCTACTTCTTACTACCACTGAGTGCTAATACTTAGGTGTTTCATTGTTTCTCTTCCAAGAAAGAGAATCAACACTCAGGGCAAACTACAAAATACATTCATTTAGTGGGTATCTACTATCAAATGCTTGAAAAGTCACACTTTTCATGAACTTAAAAAACCAATTTGCCCTGGAGGAAAGTGTAGCTAAAGGGCTCTTTTTAAACTTTCTAGGTCACTGGTCTCCAGGGCCCCTCCTTCTCCCCACCCACCACTCCCGCCCCAAGACTCTACAACTTTAGACATGTTTCTTCAAATAGAGAATTGCTTCCGCATGGGAGACTTCCTGGTTTTTTGTCTACTTCAGGCCCACTGTTTATTTTCCTGAATGAAGGATGGCCCCATAGCTCTTGGGCCAAACTGAACTGCTGCCTTAGCATTCTGAATTCCATGTGCCCAGCTTCCTTCCACTTCCTCTCCCAGGGTGCCTTCACTCCAGGTCGGCTGGCCGGCCAGTCAAAGATGCTCTTATTGATTATCTGAATGATTATAGACTTCCACCCAGCACTTCTCAATACAGGTAATGCCTCACACATAAAATGCCTTCTGGCCATTACTCCGGCCCAACCACGTCCGTCACCCAAAACACTTAAATGAGTGCCAGTCCACAAAGCCTTTCTTTTCTTTCTTCTTCCTTTTTAACCACTTTATTATTTTTCTGTTTTTCAGTAATGCATTATTTGGCAGGGGGGCTTTTTAGAGAATTGTACAATAAGCAAGTGATTTGCTGTTGATCTATTAAAAATAGAGAAGGATAATTGGGGGGGAAAACTATGCTATTTCACCTGCTGAGCACCAAAGGCGATCTGGAGCCGTTCTTGACCACCATGATGTCCAATCACTCTCCTCTTCATTCACTCAACAAATATTAATAGATATGGCAGGGAACAAGACAAATACCACTCTTGCCCTCATAGAATTTCTAATAAGAGTCATCCTAATAAGAGAGAAACAAAGCAATAATAGGGGTGTCTGGGTGGCTCAGTCGTTAAGCATCTGCCTTCGGCTCAGGTCATGATTCCAGGGTCCTGGGATCAAGCCGCACGTCAGGCTCCCTGCTCACTGGGGAGTCCGCTTCTCCCTCTCCCTCTGCTTGCCACTCTGCCTGCTTGTGCTCTCTCTCTCTCTCTCTCTAATAAATAAATTAAACAAAACACTGCAATGATAAAATGATAACAAAATAACTGAAAAGAACAGAAAGCATGAAGAAGGAAACAAAATACAATGTCAAAGAGCATGACTAGGGATGTGGGAAGGGAGTAGGAGGCAAATTTACTGCAATCACGAAAATTTAAATAGAGCCAAATGATGAAGTGGAGCCAAATAAGTAAACATTTGGTGGAAAAGAGTCTTTGCGGTAGAGGGAACAGCATGTGCAAAGCCCAAAGGTGGCAATGAGCCTGGAGTGCTTGTAGTTCAGGAAGAGGTCGATGTGGTCCAAACAAAGGGCACGAGGGGCAGGTGGGAGGAGAAGGGCCAAATGTGTTGGCAGGCACTAGATTATGAAGGTGATGGTGTCTGGATTTAATTCTATCTCCATGACAGAGTTTTATGCTGTTTCTTTCTTCTTATGTAGATATTTCATGGGTTTATATAAACTCTCCACACAATTGGTGCTTAATAAATGCTTGCTAGGGGCATAAATTAGAAAAGAAGCCAGGAGGGAAACGGAGCCAATATTCCAAGATCTTGGATGGTGGTTTCTGTCACCAACATGTACATGTGCTCCATCAACCTTAACTTCAGGTCAATAGGTCTGTTATACTGCAGGAAAACAGAGTTGTCATGGCAACTCTAATTAGATGGTTTTCTTTCCAAGGAGGATGAACCAAGTACTGCACTTACAGGCTAGTTTGGTTCTCTAAAATATCTCAAAGAACTGCAATCCTCTACAAGTTGGAACATTTAGTACAGGGAGTGCCCCATTTACCAACAGAGTGGGTTCCCAAAGTTGGCTTGTTTGTGAAGTCAGGGGATGCATTTTCCTTTAGAAGGAGGTTATACTCATAGACCAATCCACTAAAGCTTTTAAAAATCCACAGAGTAGCAGAAATCCTGTAAATTTGCAATGAGAAAATAATAGAAATGAGTTCTTTTGAAATGAAGCAATTAAACAAAAATTAAGTTGGAGCTTTTAATTTATCTTAGTGCTCTTATCTGAGGAAAAGGAGGTTTAATTAGAAGAAAATGAGGAGAGAAGTGGAAAATTTAGTGCAGATTCTATTAAGGAATTCTGGGCACCATCAAGGCTTTTAGAGGTTAATGTCACTAATTTTTAAATTATTATTACTTCGGATTCAGGTGTCTCTCAGAAAGTTTAGTCATAATCATGGTCATTTTGGGCTCAGAAATAAGAGAACAAACCATGAAGAGGAGCTGCCCTGAGGTTTTCAGGCTGTCCCAAGATTCTCTAAGGAAACAGAAGAGATTAAAGAGAAAAATGGCCCAGAATTAGGGAAACTATGAAAACCTGAAAAAGTAAAATGAAGGAGAAAGAGGAAATAATCCCCACAAGAGTTGGCAAGAGTTGGGGGTTGGAAACTGGTTCACCTAGGACAGCTTGATTGTTCCTAAAAACCAGGAAAGTGTGGAAGAGAGAGGAAAAGGGGGAGAGTGAGAAAGACAGGACAGGTGCAAAGGAGCAGGGATGAGAAGCTAAGGACCAAAGACTGACTGGTCTTAGATGGGTGGAACAGAAGAAAGTTCTCATTCATTTATTCGAACATATGGGATGTTTTAAGTCGAATGGCACATTCTCCTAAGATTGAATCAGCACTTCATATAACCCTGTCTCATCCAAAATACCCAGCACAATGCTTTGGATGTTAGAGAGTTTAATAAATTATTGTTAAATATATGGACGCTGCAACAACTAGGACAGCAGCAGCGACACTATTAAATGCCTATTATGTGCTGAGCATTTTATATGTATTATCTTGTTTAATCTTCACGACAACATGAGATAGTTATTAGCCCCATTTTACAGATGAGGAAGCTGAGGCTTAGGTAAGTGGTCTGCTTAAGGTCACACACAGTTAGTAAATGATGAAGGCCACACTAGAACAAAGTTGGATTCCAAAGTGCATACTCTTAACCTCTCTGCTCTATACCGGCCTCAATAACACAGCAATGCTAGAAAAGGAAAGGACTTCAAAGGCCAGATTCTCAACCAGTATCTCATCAATTCCTCTTGATATTCATCAATGCAGAATTAACAACAACATGAATTCATATCCCAGACTGCTTTCTCTGGAATATTCCTCTTCTTTAGCTTACTTCATCTAACCACTGGCAATATGGGGCGTGCAATGAGTTGTTTGGGGAAGGCAGCAGTTCAAGACAGATTTCAATTGCCAAGCCAAATAAACATATCAATAGATGCAGAAAAAACATTTGACCAATTCCAACAAGCATTCATGATAAAAACTCTCAGCAAACTAGTATTAAAGGAGAATTTCCTCAACTTGATAAAGAACATCTAGAAAAATCCCACAGCCAACATCATACTTAATAGTAAAAGACCAAATGCTTCCCCACCTAGGATCAGGAACAAGGCAAGAATGCTGCCTCTCACCACCCTTACTCAACATAATACTGGAAGTCCTAGCCAAAGCAATAAGGTAAGAAAATAAAATAATAGGCATACATATCAGAAAAGAAAAATAAAACTGTCCTATTTGCAGATGTCATGGTTATCTACGTAGAAAATCCCAAGTAATCTACAAAAAGCCAGTAGAACCAATATACAAATTTAGCAAGATTATAGGATACAAGATCACCACACAAAAATTAATCATATTACTATTTACTAACAATGAGTATATGCAAACCAAAATAAAAAGCACAGTACCATTTAATCATTCCCTCAAAATAAATACCTACCTACCTTCCTAGGTATAATGCAAAAACAAAGAGCACAAACAAGCTCTTTTGCAGTGATACAACAGCCCTGGCTCATGACTGTGATGGTGGTTACATGAAACTACATAAGATAAAATTACACAGAGCTACACACACACATGCACAAAAACACGCAAATGAATGTAGGTTAAAAAGAAGCTGAAGAGAGGATAGATGGATGCGGGGTGTAACAAAATGTTGTTAAATATGAAGGATGACTATCTGGAGTCCATTATACTATGTTTTCTGGTTTTGTATATGCTTGAGTACCATATTTTTTTCTTTTTTCTTTTTTCTTTTTTTAAAAGAAGGCTCTACACCCAGCATGGAGCCCAATGCAAGTCTTGAACTCACAACCCTGAGATAAGACCTGAGCTGAAATCAAGAGTGGGACACTCAACCAACTGAGCCATCCAGGCACCCCTTAAAAAAATATTTTTAAGTCCCAACCTAGCTCAACATAAAAACAGCAGTTTCCAAAACCAACCCAACTATTCTCCATTTTGATGACCAACAGGAAATTCAGGAGACATGAGAATGAATTTCTGTGGTACCCTCTGAAGGTTCTGTCTACTATTTGGTGAGGAGATGCTAACTCATTTTACTATTGATCCAAAAAAAGTACCATGTGGTAAACTTGGAGCTCCAAATTATATAGACTGTATTCTGAAAACAGATTTAAAATATTTGAATTGTCTTGTATCACTGTCCTACATTTGTATAAGAAATTAAGAGTTAACACTGGGATGAAATAACTTTATGTCTTTGTTCCAAAATTTCTGTTAAGTGTTCTGCTTAAATGTTTAAAATGTTTTGTTTAGAAGAAATATAATTATTTTAAGAAATCTGCTTTGAGGAAGTTTTTTTTCCTTTCCTTTTGAAGACTCATTTCAAAGGGACTGGCCAAAATGATTTAATGACTAAGCTTTGCTACTGTACTTCAGTTTCACGGAACACCTAATCCAGGAGCTTCAATTGACACTATTATGAAGATGGAAGCTTGCTTGCCTTGCTTTTCCTTTCTCTTGCATTTTTTCTCTCTCTCTCTCTCAAGGGGAAAAAGCAAAAGAATTCCTTTTTTCATTGAAAAAAAAGTCACTGTAGTACATGCTTTTGGCATCTTTCTCTTTTCTTGAGCTATAAAGGTGAAATACTGTCTCCTGCCACCACCTTTGCCACCTGGCAAACTCCACGGCCTTCTTTAATATCTAGCTCAACCATCATCATACTTTGGTGAAACCCCTACGCCCTTTCAGGAAGTTACTAGCACTCTGTTCTATTCTTCCAGTGTACTTTGTTCATAACTCAAACACAGCACTTTCCACAGTATAATTTACCGTCTCATATGCTGTTCTCCCTCCCTAGAACGTGAGCAGCTCAAGGGTGGAAACACATCTTTCTTATTTATCTTTGTAGCTACAGGACTTGGCTCCATTCCAGGCACGTAATAGGTAGTGAATATCTTATAAATTAATAATAGACAGGAGAGCAGGAAGAACCAGAGAAAAGAGGCTTTCCCCTACCCTAGCTCCCCCTGCAGGCTTTTCTTTTTCAAGAGACTTCAGTGTTAAGGAGATGGAATGACATTATGGGAAGCTGCAGAGCCAATGAACCATGGATAAGCCCAGAGATCTCTATATTTAAGGAAGGAAGTACAAGAAAAGAACGGTGACACCATGGAAATGAAACCACAGGGTTAACAATTAGAACAGTTAAAGGTATGTGAATAAGGTACTTAAAATTATACCAAGACTTCTGCTTTCTTTTGGATTTCTCTATATCGTTTACTTTAAAATAGAGATCTCTCCCCTTAGAATTCAAGATTAATTATTTTATGAAGTACTTTAATTTCTATAAAAGAAAATCATATTGGAATCTTTATCTCAAGTAAACCATGTTTATATCTCAATCCCTAGGAATGGATTATGTAGCATGATCAAAAAAAATCACTACCTTCTAAGGGCAGGAAACCCTAACTGTAGGCCAAATATCTAAGAAAAACAACAGTCCTCAGTAGCGGCCCTGAGGAATAAAGAACCCACAGTGGCTAGACGGGTATCTGACA
The DNA here is from genome assembly GCF_024610735.1 of Ursus americanus. NCBI lineage: Eukaryota > Metazoa > Chordata > Mammalia > Carnivora > Ursidae > Ursus > Ursus americanus. The sequence continues at coordinate 64,431,050 of NC_142133.1, forward strand.
CATGGCTGTTCAGTGAACGCATGCTGAATGAATGAATGAGTAAGGTGACAACAATAACAATACAATTAGAGCACATACATCATCTTCTACTCATCTGGCGGGCCTTCCCTCCTGTCTCTCGGTTGGCAATGCTTATAATTCAGTGTCTAGAAACTTAAAATTTTTTACTATTCCTTATCAAGGTAATCCTTTTCCTCCAGGCCACACCTTCTGCAAGGAATCTGAAGATCGGGCTGAAGTCCAAAGTTTCTATTATTGGCAAAGTCCCCACCCCCAATTTGTGGGATGCCAATCTTAGCAGATTGCTAATAGGTAATCAGAACCTTCTCCACCCAAGGCAGCTACCACAGAAAGCAACACTGCCTTGCAGATAAACAGTCGCCATTGTACCAACTCCACCTCCGCTCTGAGGAAGAGCAAGGAGAGACATGCTAACTCCTGTTCTGGTGCCCACTGTGGGCCAGAAAAGGCTCCCGAGCTGTGGGACTGGGGTGTGACGGCAACTGTGACCAACTCAACTGGCTCTGACTATCAAAACTTACTATCGCAAAGAACTTATTAGGCACCCTCAGACTCACTTTAGCCTCACTGTACATTTCAGGAATCCAAGACCAGACACATTAAAAGACTTTCCTGAGAACACAGCCGGTGAAAGCAGTTATGACTAGACCCATCTACTCCATGTTTCTGGTCTCCCGGCAAAGAAAGGGGACCAAGAAACAAAGAAAAATAAGGGGTGAAACCTATCATCAGTTCATCGGAAACCGATGCAGCTAATACACGTGGCTGGAGGTTGCTAACCCATCACCCCACTTGTGGGCTCCAGAGCCCTGGCTCACCCCGGTAGGTCCGCCAAATCCTCTGCAAGGACTGACAGGATAAAACTGGCGGCCGGATATAAATGCTTAGGAATTTAAAAAATGGTCTGAAGACTAGAAGACAAGAGTAAGCACTCGAGGAAAAAAAATCGAAATTGTAGGAAAGATACAATAAAAGAAGAATTTGTCTAGAAGGCAGTGCCTCAGGGGCCCCTTCTGGACATCAGAAAGACTAAGTAAGTAAACAGAGGTCCACCAGGCTGGATTCTGATTCTAAGTTGTACAAACTGAGGTTGGGAAAGGGGCTATTTCTGCTAACTTAAAACATTTTAAAGGTCTCAAAACCATTGTCCTACAATACTTCTAAACCAAACTCAACGAGTCCTTTTTTTTTAAAATAGCAACACCCAGTTAGGAAATGTTTCATAAATGTAAATGGCCCGCTAGGAACCCATCTTGAGCTGCGCTCCCTGTCCCACTGGGAGTCTGTCCTGATTATAGCCGGGCTCTCCCGGACTACCACAAATCCCAGGGAGCAGTATCTGGAGCTAACTCCCTGCCTACAAGTGTCTTCCTACCGTAGCTCAATCAAGTCTGCCGCTGCTGAGTGATCCCATTCTCATAGGTATGTGTGTGTATGGCCTTTAACACCTTCCCTTCCCCTCTCACAATTTTTGATAAACTGTCTCAGGAAAAATGTGTTCTCTCTCTTTGCTCCATTTGTGAAGCAAAGAAACAAAGCCAAACAGAAATGTAAACAGTAGCAGCAGAAACCAGGGACCTCAATCACAGAGGAGAAGCCTACCAGTAATACAGGTGGTGAACTAGACATATATTCATGGTATAGAAAAGGAAGTGCAATTAGATCTGATTAGAAGTCAGCCTATCCCACCAAACTTAAGCTCTCTTGGGAGTGTTCAGAAACCACTATCAGAATTTTCACAACAATTTTTATCTACTTTTACAGCGTCCTCTAATTTAACCTCCCCCTCTGCTAAGTGCCAGCATTCAAGATGGCTGCATGTACAAACCGTGTGAAACATTTGCTGAGCACCCACCATGGCCGAGTACTGGACAAATGCTAGCCCCTGCTCGTTTGTTGCTTTAGCAATCTGCTGTTGTTGTTTTATTTGATTTCTAACAATGCAGCAATTTTGTTTTCTGAGTTACTTCGTCCTTAAGTATTCAGGGGAGAGCTAATACAGTGAGTAAGTCCTCGATTTGGAGTCATAAAGATGGGCTTCAATCCCCATTCTGCCACTTCGGGAGCTAGTATCAGTACCTGCCCCACAGGGACACGACGAAGATCAGATGATCACGTATGGACACCACCGAATACCATGCCTGGCACACAACAAGCTCTCAAGGAATGTCAGATGTGATTCATTTCCTCTCCTCCCTCAAGCTAGTAGTAGTCGGGATAATAGGGGTAGCTGTTGTAATCGTAGTAAACAGCGCAAAATCTCACCGGGTTAGTAGTCAGGCAGGACTGGAGTCAAATCCTAGTGCTGCTGCCTATCCCGGCCTTCTGCAAGCACCAAAGGAATCTTTGTGCAGATTATAAAAAGACATACCCCCTCTCCCTTGAAGATGAATGACAAACAGATGCCCCTTCCTCTAAATGGAGGGATGTGCCCAAGGGCACTAGCCTGGCAGGAAGAGCAGCTGGGCAAGTGGGGCACTGGTGGGGTTTCAGGTCCCACTCACCACCTTATCGCCACCAGCAGCAGCATCACCATCACCATCACCATCAGGAACCCAGAAGAAAAATGGAGACTCAGAAGAGACATCAACAATTCTGGTGACTCTAGATCTTTCTCTCTAATATTCCTGAATTCCATCTGTCTAAGTGAGTCTTGGTCCACCGCTCCGATCAGGTCATCCTTATAAGAGACTCTTGGCTCTCTACTTCTGGCTAAGTTACATACAGATTCCTTGGGCTGGAACTCAAGGTTCTCTACAGTTCCTATCTACCTCTGAGCTGCATTTCCTCTATCGCCACCTGGAAACTTTGCAAATACTTCTTTCCTACCTTTGCTAGAATATAAGCACCACAAGGATACAGATTTTTATCTGTATTGCTCAGCTATGTATCCCAAGCACCTAGAAGAGTGGCTAGTATACAGTGAGAGCTCAATAAATACTGGAAAATGAATTCATTTGCTTACTGTAGACCCCTTCACCTGGAAACCCTTTCGGGCTTCATCATTTTTTCTTTCCCTCCATGTCTGTCCTATTTCCTGAGTCCTACCTTTTCCTTCTACGGAATAATCTGATCAAACTGCCCAATTTAAAAAGAAGTCACCAAGATAATTTTGTATCATTTTTGAAAACTGAAGTGTTGGCAAAAAAATTTATTCCTCTAGAAGTAGTCAAATTACTCTAGTGCACCTTGGGGGAATAAATGTGTATTTGTCCGTTATGGCTATCTATAAGTCAGGTATGTATACATGCCTCAGATGGTAATGTCTATTTAACTGAAACAAGCAAAGTTACTTAGCTTCACTCTGCATTCTCTACAAAAGGCTTGGGACCTAACCCAGCTTAAATTCGGGATCACATTAATTTCACAGGAAGAACTGAGCTGAAGCTAAGATGTTGAGCTTTGGAGTCAGACTTAGGACCTGAGAAATAGGGACAAGTTAATCTCTGTGCCTTCTTCACCTATAACATGAGGGATAATATTAGTACCATACTTGATTAGTTAGGATAGGTTAGGCAGTGCTGCACATATAACAATCCCCCACGTTAGTGTCTTATCATGGCAAAAGCTCATGGAAAGTTGGCTCCACGCATGAGTGACTATCCTGGGTAGCCGTCTTCAATTCAATGCTCAATGATGCACATTGGCTGAAGAAGAGAGGGCCTGGACAATTTGTTCGAAAAAAGAGTTTTGTTTTTTTTTAAAAACAAACAAATGAGTTGGTTTTTATTTTTTTAACCAACACAACCCAAAGGAGGCACTGTCAACTCTGTTCATGTGTGACTGACAAGAAGTTGTTCCATGGTTCAGGTCCAACTAACACAAGATCTTTATACTCAAAAATCTCCTATAGAGTGAAAATCCAGTCTGAGTTAGAATTTAACATGACCTCTCTGCACTTAATGACTATTTAACTGAATTAAATGGGCATGTGAAATGACCCCGTTCCCAAGCACGCTGAGGAAAGATATTCCAAAGAGCTGGGATGATCCCCACAGACGATTCAAGTGCTGGTCCACACTGTCAGTGACTGCTGAGCTTCCCCACAACCCTGTGATCAGGCTTCCTGGAAAGTTCCTCGGGAATGCATTCTGCATACTGCTTCAGTCTCAAAGATCAGGCTGGTTCTTGTGTTCTCTAAACATTGGCCTAAACACTATAATTTTCATACCATCTACTGCCAATCTCTAGTGTAATGCAAACACAAAATTATTTTTTTCTGAAAAAGCTACAAAAATTAAGAGGAAAGTTTTTTTTTTTTTTTTTAAGTAGTGGGGCTTGAACTCATGACCCTGAGATCAAGACCTGAGCTGAGGTCAAGAGTCAGACACTTAACTGACTGAGCCACCCAGATGTCCCAGAGAGGAAAGACCTTAAACACATAAAGCCTAGCGAACGTGAGAAACAGAATGAGAACCTTAGCATATCGCCTATGTAAATGACAAACATCCCGGGAGGTAAAGTCCACGAAACAACACTACACATTTTTAAGGGCATACCCAGAACAATATTAAGGGTAATGGAAACAGAACAGAGATGGGAGGTGAAGAAATAAAAAAAGAAAGCAAAAGCAGGGCCTTGCCCCGACCGGTGGTGATGATAATGTGCTGTATTAGCTAACCCGTATGACGAATTCAAGACTCCCCCAGAGGTTCCACAGATAATCACACCCTCACAAAAAGGTAGAAAATCTTTGGCAGTAATTAGTTGTTACTCATCCACAAAATTCTTCCTAAAATTTCACAATGGACATATGTAGACAAATGTAAGAAAAGAGGCTCTGGAGTGACGGGGATCTAAACGGACTTTGAGGCAAATCAAAAATACTGCTGTTGTTACTTGCTCTTTAACTGCCAGAGTAGACCAAAACTGGTTCACAGGAGCCTTTAGAAGTGAGCCCTCTTTGTGTAGAATTAATTGATAAATGTTCTGGAGAAACCCAGATCCTAAAATATAAGGCAGCCCTAGCAGAACACAGTTGCAGAGACTTAGAAGAAGTAAAATTAAGTGAATTCATTATAAAGGTCAAAGTACTACCTGTCACCTTGCCTCATTCTGACACTTCATTCTGACTTTCCCAATTTTGGTACATGTTAATTTTGGCACATCCTTACCCTATACATGAGACAGGATGTGTCCCACAATGACTCATCAAACAGAATGTATTCCCTCTGCGGGGGTGTGTAAGGACACAGGTGAGATGAGGGTACAAAATGCATGCTGATACTCTGCCACAAGCAGCTGCAATAAAAAATGGGAGTAGTTTTCTCCCATGTTTAAAGCACTAAAGGCATATATACTTGTGTTGTGTGTTTTATAGACTTTATCTTATATTACCTGTTGAAGACTTTTATTATAGTTGCTTTTTTTTCTTTTTCTTTTCTTCTCTCTTTCATCACATCTTAAGAAAGGATGGAAGTCCTGATTATTTGTACTCATACATTCAACTTTGGGGGGGATGTTGAAAGATAATGTTATGGACAAGGTAACTAACGCCATGTCCTACTCTTCCCCCAGCTGCATGTATTAAATTAACAAAAGCCCCCACTAAAATGTTCCTATCACATAAACTACAGCAATATTACCAAGTCCAGCTTTGACAAATTCAATTCACCCTGTCTTTTTGAAGTCACCAGATGCTGAAATTGAAGTAGAATTTTCTGTCCTCTGAGGAACTTCGTACTCAACCTTGTAAGAATATGAGCAGTCCTTGATAAATTTACTGGAGAGATAAGTTACTTCTTCAATCAGAGGAGTAGGGAGAGGGCACGGGGAGGGGGAAGAAAAGGGAAGGAGGGGGCACAAATGGGGATGGGAAGGAAGAAGGGAGAGGAGGCACCAGGAAGCAGGGGACAAGTGTGGAAGAGGAGGCGGGGGTGAACAGATGGGGGTCAAAGTCGAGGACGACTAATAGAGCAAGGCTAAAGTGATGAAATATTAGGAATATGGCAAGCACCCTGGTCACGAACCGTACTCCATAAAGTAGTACTTAACCAAATCTCTGTTATCTTCTCTAGGATTTATTCTCATCCTCTGACCCAGTAGTGCTTTTCCCGCTGGTCTACAATCCGTATCAGAGTGGAGGTGTGAACTGCATCCAGAGAGGGTTCTGAGACTTCTGAGTACTCTCAGTCCTAAAAGCTTTTAACATCCTCTGGCAAAGGATGTTTGGCCTTTGCCCTTGGCCTGCCGCTCCCAACGGCTCCTCTGGCCAACTGGGCATGGTGGCCCACCCTCCATGACTCCCCAAATGGCAGAACATCCCGTCTCTGCATGTGAACGGTGACCACAGTGGTCTTTCATTGTTTGGGGCTTCGGCGGCTCCATTTTGCGGCCTGGCCTCTATCAAGCCTCCATGTCTTGCCAGAGGCTTTGTCTTCATTTTGCAACCTGTTCCTGCTGATGCACTGCAGTTGCTTGCCAGCATCTTCGCAAGTCTTAAGACTTAAGAAATCCCTGGCGAGAAACTGGGGAGGATTAGTCGAGGCTACAAAATGGAGATGAAACTCCTGATAGAGCCAAATCTTAAAAGTTTGGCCACATCTGTCCTTGATTTTTTTTTTTCCCTTCCCTTCATACTGAAAATCCACAAGAGTAGAGTTTTTAAGGAAAATCAGCAACGGTCTCTTGGTGACAACTACAGCCATAAATCAAAGGGTGTTCCTTCAGCACAGAGAGACTTAGAGTGCCAGCCAACACCTAGGCCAACATCACATCCACTGCGAGTGGGCACCGCTTGCTCAAACGTATCATCTCTCTTGGCATCTTACTCAAAGCTCCATACGTTAAAAAAGAAAGAAAGAAAGAAAAAAGAAACATAAATGAAAATGTGTGCATAAGGCAGCAAACACTTGTGGAGGAGATCGGGTCCACATTAGCCATATGGTATTTTTGGGTAAAAACAATCATTATGTGATATTAGAACCAAAGAATATGAAATTCAAATTCATCTCTGAAATCTGGCATCTTGTTTATTTCTGCTACCATGTTGTATCCTAGGATTTCTCTCCTTATAGTTAAATCCTTAAACACAAAACAAAACAACAAAAAAAAAGATGACACTTTAATACAGAATAGCATGCTGGTTGGTTTGTTTGTTTTAATGGAACATAAGACCTAACTCCTTGGTTATTCCTGAAATTTATTCCCCACCCCTTAAAAAACTCACAAAACTTAGTAAATATGTAAACAGCTTGGAGGTTTTAATCATGAAAGACAAACTATGTAGTCATAGTCTATTTTTGGAAAGGTCAATGATGCTGTCTATTGTTTGAATTTGATTGGCTGTTTCAGTCAAATGAGCAAGAAGAGGAAGTTATTTAAACTATTATTTATAGATGATGAGGCTGATTAATTGCTTTAGCAAACTCCCAGCTGCCTACTAATATGCACTTGGCCCTCTTACTGACTGAGTGTGTGCACAGTGTGGTCACAAACGGGGAGCTCATGGTGCTTTCTTCCATCTGAAATGACAGAGTGCTGTTATCAACAGGAGTGAAGAAGAGGGTTAATATCTATGGATAACATTGTATTTCATTCACTTCTCAAACAAATTAACCTTGTTAGCCTTCCATTAGTAGAGGGTAATAAGGTACAAACACCCTCAACAGAGACACTTAGACTTAGCGAGAGGCCAACAGCCAATGATGATCCACGAAAAAGGAATACAGACGACTCAGCAATTGCTAATGAGGGAAAGAAATTTAGTGCAAAGATCCAATCTTTGGTCCCGCCTTCCCCTCTTAGTATTGTTCACTGTCAACGGCATAGTAGCTAGGAAAGGTTTTCGGAAAGTGGATACTGATTCAACTAGGAAGATCAACAAGAGTGAGATGTGTACTGTATTTCCCTAAAAGGCACATTTCACACGTTTAGGAGCGAAGATACCAGTGCAAACTGTGATTAGCAGCTCACTTTTATTAACACATACAGAACAAACAGGAGTTCCCTAATATTTCCTTTGCAAATTAACAGGGTGTTAGGAACTGCCCAGCTCTACCCATACTCTGCACGCATGTCAATCCTAGATAAGGAGCACTTACTTGGGTCTTACCGTCCGTGGGATTTGGCTCCATACCTGCTGACAATGGCTCTCAAATCTTGGCCAGAAACTCACCTGTCCGCAGGCTCTTCAAACTTCAGCTGCTACACACTGCTACCTCTCTACAGCTCAATCTGCCAACTGACCCAACACGCTAGTTGGCTCTCTGCCCCTCCCCTGCTTCACTGCCAACTAAAGGGACAACACAACTCCGACTCTTCGTCAACCCTGCCTTACAACACCAGCTCTTTATCTCTTTGCTAATACCTACTCTCGGTTTTATCTTCTGGACATTAATTGCAATCTGTACAAAATAATAATTCGTTCAAAAAATTTACTGAGCATTTACTATTTGCCAAACAATTCTAGGAGTTGGGTGCAGGGTAGTGACAAGGTCATTTGTGAAATTTTTAAATTTAGACGTAAAGACTGTCATCAGCTAGAAGAACCCACAGCCAACCGAACAGCAAATACAGGCTTAGGAAAAGGAAGAGCTGGGTGGCACGTGCCTGCGCCAGCCTAGCCAAAAATGTGCATATAAAACAAGCAACTTGCGACAAGCACGCAATAAAAGAGCAGAGGTTGTGTCAGCCAAGAAGCCAATTCAGCATGTAATTTAACACACGCCACCTTGCTTCTGGGATTACACCAATTGGCACAATGATTCCAAAATCAATTGTTCGCCCTCGATGCTGACCCAGCAGAGGGATTAGCACTGCATTATAAAAATGACTCCAAGAAGCACAAAAACAAGGCAGGCACTAAAAGATGTGCTGGGACAGAACCATGGAAACAGGTACACAAATTCAAGCCGACCAAACTCGCTGTTTACCTTTTCATGATCTTACCTAAGCAGTAGCATTCTTGAATCTGCATTCCCAGGGTACTTGGTGGGACAGGCCCTCGGGGGAACCCTAGGGCCCAGTTACCAACCTTCTCCTTCTTTGGCTGCCCTAGGGGTCTCACCCTGATCAGATGCTCCCTTCTCAGTCCTGCGGCCCAAATCACCACACTTTTAAACCACACCCCCTGACCTCCATCCCTAAAGCCCACAAAGGGCTTGCTTTAGGACTGCTTTTGGAGGGGAGGGTTGTTATGGTTAGGACTGATTTTTAACATAGTTAGGGCATAAAAAAGTTCTCTCTTCTCTTCCCCCCCCCTGCCCACTTGTATGCCACAGGTCAAGACCAATGACTGTGGGTGCCATAGTGGGTCTCTGCTTGCCCAAAGGCCTGAGGTAAGGCTGATGTTAACGAAGAGTATTTCAGCCGACTATAAACTCTAGTAACTGAAGGTCAAAAGAAGACCCAGTCTTGGGCTTTCCTGGTATTTAGTCACTGGGACTAAAGGAAAGGAAGGTAAGGAGGGGACAGGTGCTTTGGATATGGAGCAAAAAGGCAGCATGGGTACCCACCATCCAAAACTACCTTAAAGAAGACTCTGGCTGAAGGTTTTCAGACCCTCGGACAGTGTGAATGCAGATGGTAAACTTGCTTGAAGGCTGCCTGTGGTTGTGAATTCTTAGGAGGGAACTTTGGCTCCCTTCTAGCTAACACCAAGGTCTAGGCAGGCATGTTTCTTTGCTGTCCCCTTCCGTAGTATAGATTCCTTTCCAATTTTTCCCTATATGGAGGGTACCACACTTAAGGGTCCCAATTTTATATGAATTCCTTCTACTGGACTCTCCTTGGGCAAAACCTTGGATTTGGCTCCTATTCTCAACATCAAGTTATGAGAAGCTAACCCTAAAGACATCACAGTTAAGCAGATGTCTTTGGGTCGAAAGCTGACTTTAGCCCTAACCTACTCCTGCCTACACATTATTTCTGGCCTTTGAGGCTGTGTTACTTTCTTTCAGCTTTAATTTTCACTTAGTGTATTTCCAGAGTTTTTTGAGAGTTTTTGTTCAGGTACTTAATCGTACACACTGGGAGAAACAGAAGTTGAAACATATATTTTTCATGAGCAAGTTCCTCAAATGATTCCGACATAGAGTCGGGTTTGGTTACGGCGCTCTAAAACTAGGACTGCAGCAGACATAATTTCCTGATTCCTGCTAACAAAAACAGCAATCAGCTAATTAATCTCTTTCACCCCGTCTTCACACCCCATGTAGGTTCAAGGGTAGGGTATGCAGATAATTGTAAAGGAGAAGCGTTCTATGCCAATGCGCCATGCCGTTCTCCATCACAAGTGTTTTTGGTACTTATAAAAGGGAGAGAAGCACATTCTAAGCATTTGTAAAGCACAAAGTGCTCCGTTTTGTGATTTCCCATATACTATTTCTTCCACTTCTTTCAGCCTAGCAAACTATATATCACTAAGTTGTACTTTTATAGTAACGTTACAAGCTCAGAGAGGCTAAATAAATTGGTCAGGGACACATATGCATTGAAGTTTTGAATCAAAAGTCAGTGTGACTCAAAACAAATGTTTTCTCCTTCACCTATGATGTTGTTTCTCACAAGCATAGAATACAGTCTCATGTCCTCCTGGGGGGACATTTCCATTGGTAAACTGGTATGCCAATTCGGAGATGAAGAAAATGGGGTTAAAAAATAGTCAACGACAAGCTTACAAACACAGGTTAGGTTACGGTGGAGTAAGCAGAGTGTGCATACTTAACCTTAAAAAAGTTAAAATTTGTGTGTGAAAAAGTCTTAATTTTGGATCACTCCCTACCGTGACAGCACAATGCCCACTATGGGCATGACACTCACCGATAAAGTATGCGAGCTCCCAGCGAACCACGTTCTAACTCATTAGGCGTTAGCGACTTATCTTTGGAATACAGCATGGGGTACTGTTTTTTGCTTGCTCAAACTAATATTTTATGTGTGCGTTCGACTTGTCCAAAGCTACCTCCATACTATCCAGACTTGAATTTTCAACTGTTTTGTGTAAAAAATGTGTTATGTTCAAGGTGGCACTCCCATTTCTGCTGCTAATTTGACTAGCGGCCTGTGTCAAATATGCTTGCTGAGACCTTATGTCCAATGACAGCCACTTTTACGCAACAGGCTGTTCACGTCTGAACTGTACTAAACAATATTTTGTTCAGTAACAATCCACTAGTGTACCTGAAAACTCTGGCCTTCTTGACAGACGCCCCCTGCCCACAGGAGGGAAACGGCTCCCATGCTAATAGGGCCCTAGCCCCTTGCCCTTCGGAATTTTCATGTTTTAGAGATTTTTTTTTCAGACAGAATTCTGAATATAAAAACAAATAAACAACAAACCATCCTGGCACCTGGGGAAAATTCTGTAAAGATTATACGTTATTATTAGCTGTTAGAGACCAAGGAATCTGAAAAGTATAGTGTGAGATGTTGTCCAAAGAAACCTACAGCTATAAAATAGATAAAAGGACGATCGACGCAGGTACAAATAAGCAAAAACTGCAGACACGCTCTTAATAGTATCCCTGCGGCCTGCAAAAGCTAGCACACCTTCCCCAAGTTGTTTTAAAAATGCCATTGTGACATTTGAAGAAAAGGGAACAGAAATTAATTATCCTTCTGTTAAAAAAAAATCTTGTTGCATTTGACCTCAGAGAGTTTCCCCTGTATTCAAATCTTTCTGGTCTTTTCTGATCGAGCACAGTTTTCTCTCTGGTAGAGAATCCCCGTTTAAAATGTCTCTGTTTCAACCACACAGCAAACTGAGGGAAACACTGAAAAATATGTTTTATTAACCACTATAAGTAATAAGTCACTATTTACTTGGAAAGGTTTCTGTTTTCCTCCAAAAAACAACGTAAACAAAGTCAGTTTGGTTGCTTAAGTTCTATCCAAGAAAACCTCGCCATAAGCTTAAGTTCTATCCAAGAAAACCTCGCCTAGACGGAGGTCCATGGCCTCCCTCACCTTGAGGACCAGCAGCAGGACTTCTCGGGGAACCCGGGAGCTGGGAGCTGGGAGCGGGAAGCCTCCTGCAGAGTCAGGGAACCGGCCGATCGATCCTGCTTACCCCCCACCACGGCTCCTGCCAGCTCTTCCCACAGCTTCCCAGGCTTCAACACAATCTCAGAAAGCCCCCGACTCCACCTCTTGCCTACTCTCCTTCCCTCTAATCTCCAGTCACACTAGGCTCTCTCTACAGCCCCGCACATGCTGTTCCTTTGGAGTGGAACACTCCTTCCATTCTTCACTTGGCTAAATCCTCATTTATTCTCAGGTCTCAATTTAGACGTCCTTTCCCGACTCCCCAAATCTGGGTAAGGAGTCCTTCCAGGTGCTCCAGACCTCCTGTTTTTCCTCTCATAGCACTTATCGAACCACACCACAGCTCCTCACTGGAATGTCAGCTTCTCGAAGGCAGTGACTCATCTGTTTTCTTCCTTGTTTTATTTCTGTTGCCTGTAAGACCTGACACCTGGCAGGTGCTTAGCAAATATCTGTTGACTAAATGAAGGAAGAAGCAGAGGAGGGAAGAGAAAAAAGGCACAAGAGAAAGAACTGCTTTTGAAGGAACAGGGTGGAGTGTCCACTGCAATAGTGTCATACGTTTGAGTGACGTCATCTGTTTCTACACAGAAGTAGTATTATGACATAGTGTTCTTTTCCTTCTTGTTAATTACAAAGATTATGTAATTTGGTTCTCTTGAGCAATGACTAAGCAGACAATGAGATCCCGGGCAAGACACCAACAGAGGGAACAATAACGCCTTGCATTTTTATGCCATTTTGCAGCTTTTCAAGAGTGGTCATGTAACTCATATCAATTCTGGAAGGCAGGCAGGTCAGGTATTATTATGACGCTCATTTTATGCATGAGGAAGCTGGGACTCTGTGACACACGACTTGCCAATGTCATGCGTTTAGTAAGTGGCAAAGACACAGCCAGAGACCAGGCCTTCAGACTCCTTGTTGAGGGCTGACTTGGGTCCACTTGGCACAGGGCATCAATCCAGCACCTTGCCTAACACCTGAGGGCCAAGGGCTCAAGAGAGCATAATTATGAGCTTCCATCTTGAACAAATTAAAATCTAATCAAAAGGTAATTTTATAATGCATCTAATTTATTCTCCAGAGGTGCCATAAACAGAACTATTGCTCTAGAGCAACTTCTTTGAAACAAAGGCAAACACAAACAAAAAACAGGAGCTAGAAACCCAGTCAAGTTAATGACGACCCACAAATTGTGATTGCTTTAGCTTTCTGCCTGGCTTAATGGATAATCTCCTGCCAACAACAATGGGACGCTGACTCCTACTGGAAATATCTCCTTGACTGATGTTATCAGTCAAATGAAAATGACCATATTAAGCAATCAATACTTTTGTGTTTTACAGCTTTGAGGAATAACTGACATACAATAAACACATCTTCAAAGTGAACAGTGTTAATGACTTTTGACATATGTATATACCTGAGAAATCATCACCAAAATCAAGATAATGAACGTATCCATCATTCCCAAAAGTTTCCTCTTACACTTTGTCATCTCTCCCTCCTGCAACGATACCAATGCTCTCCCCAGGCAACCATTGATCTGCTTTCTGCTGTTAGAGATTAGTTTGCATTCTCTAGACTTTAATATAAATGGGATCATATAGTATGTACTCTGTTTAGTTTCTTTCACTCAGCATGATTATTTTGAGATTCATCCACTGTTGTATGTATCAAAGATACTTTCATTTTTATTGCTGAGCGAGTAGTGTTCCATTGTCTAGGTATAACACCCTTGATTTATCCAGTCACCTGTTGATGGACATTTGGGTTGTTTCCACCTTTGACTATTATAAAGCTGCTATGAAAATTCATCTGCAAAAATTTGTGTGGACCTATCCTTTTATTTCTTTTAACTAAGTACCTGGGAAGAGAATGACTGGGTCATATGGCAGGTGTATGTTTAACTTTGTAAGAAACTACCAAATTGCTTTCCAAAGTACATGTGCCATTTTATATCCTCATTAACATTCTAGTTCCTTTATATCCTTGTCAACACTTGGTTTGGTCAGTCTTTTTAATTTTAGTCATTATAGGGGGTGAGTAGTGTTATCTCACTGTGGTTCTAATTTGCATTTCACTAATGACTGCATATCCGTTCAAGTCTTTTTAGCCTATATTTTATTGAGTTGTTTGTCTTCTTATTCTTAAGTTGTAAGAGTTTATTGTATACTCTGGATAGAAGTTCTCTGTCATACACATTTTGAAAATGTTTTCTCGTGAGTCTGCTGGTTTACCATTTTGCTTTCATAACAGTGTCTTTGAAGAGCGAACATTCTTTTTTTTTTTTAAGATTTATTTATTAGAGAGAGAGAGTGCAGGGGGAGGGGCAGAGGGAGAGGAAAAGAGAGAATCTTAAAGCAGGCTCCACCCTTAGCCCAGTGCCCGATGAGGGGCTTGATCTCACAACCCTGAGATCATGACCTGAGCAGAAACCAGGAGTCTGATGTTTAACCAGCTGAGCCACCCAGGTGCCCTGAGAGCAAATATTCTGATGTGGTCCAATTTATTGATTTTTTATTTTCTCTTTCATGTACTTTTGTGTATCATACTTAAGAAATTTTTGTCAAACCCAAAGTCACTAAGAGTTTTTCCCTGTTTTCTTCTAGATGTTCTATGGTTTTAGCTCTTTCATTTAGGTCTATAATCTAGTTTGAGTTAATTTTGTACATGGTATAGGGAAATGATAGAGGCTCATCTTTTTGCTTATGCTATCCAGCTGCTCCAGCATCATTTTCTGAAATGATTATCTTTTCTCTGTTGAGTCACCTTAGCACCTTTGTCAAAAATCAGTTGTCCATATTTATGTGGATCTATTTTTAGGCTCAATATTCTATTCCACTGATCTATTTTTATCACTTTACATGAATGCCACCCTGCCTCAATTATAATATGACAGTAAGTCTTGAGATCAAGTAGTGTAAGTCCTTACCCCAACTATGCATTTCTTAGAAATTATTATGCTGTTCTTGATCCTTTGCATTTATATACATATTTTTAGGACTAGCTTGTCAATTCCTACCAAAAAAAAAATCTGCTGAGATTTTGACTGGGATTGCCTTCAATCAATAGACCAACTTGGGAAAAACTAACATCTTACTATTGAACCTTATAATCCATGGATAATATATTTCTCATTATTGAGGTCTTCTTTAATTACTCTTCTACAGTTTCTAGCAGACAGGTTCTATGCCTCTTTAGTCAAATATTCCTTGAATACTTCCTATTTTTGATGCTATTCATAAATGGCATTAATAAAAACAATCCTTTTTCAAAGGAAAGATATGAACTTTTCCTTCTATTCTGTCCATCTCTAATCTCCTAGCCTTCTGTTCAACCAGAATTTTCTGTGTAACTGCTGCATGCCAGGATCTGAAGACTCTGGCCCATGATGCCCTCTCCCCCCTTTGCTCTCACTGACTGTCATACTTACACAGCACATTTACCTCTGACTGTTTATCCCACAACTTCAAGTTGTCACATATGCTGCTGTGTTCTTTTATTGTTTCTTGTACATGTCTTATCTGCCCAACTACATCAAGCCCCTTGGGAGTAAAAACTATAATTTATACTTATTTGTAAATCCACAAATGCTTAGAATATTGATAAACAAACAGGAAAGAAATCCTTTTTTAATGAAGGGACTCATAAAGTTCAGCTAACAAAACCCGTTTGAAACTCTAGTCTGTCTGCATTCAATACTAAGAATTAAGCAATTAAAAAACCAATATTACATATGTGTTTGTTGTGTTCAACTGTAGCCCAGGGACTCAGGAGTTCAAGGAATGGTGGATTTGCTTCTCTGTCCTTAGAGAGCTCACCAGGAAGGAAAGCACGGCAGAGACCATGCCCTCCATGTCTAGCTGGCCCCTCTCAAAGGGCCCCGGGCCTGTTGCTGGGGGAAAGCCTAGTTCCATCATGGCTTCTGTCCACTTTCCATTTCAGTCCCTGGTATGCACGATTCTGACAAATAGCTGTTAGCATTTGATCGAGTCTGTTTACAAGATACAGGCAGCTATTTATAAGACACGGGCCAAATTCTACCTTTCCATATCCAAGAATTATTTTCAGTGATTTCAGGCCCATTACGGGATTCTGGATTCTGGCCCTAACCATTTTTTAGTATAGTTTAAGACCATAACCAACTTGTTTTCAAGCCCCTGAATGGTAGGGTTCCTCCTCCCCTCCAGAAAAAAAAAAAAAAAAAAGAATCACTCTCAAGCTTATTCACCACAAAGAACACAAACTAGTTTAAGGAAGTTGTCAACAGTGTATTTTAAGTGGCAAGCCAGTTAGACGGCTGGGATGTTCTGCTGCTGTGACAGAGACGGATGTGGAATGTGCAGGTAGAATGGAGAAAGGGATGCATGCCCAGAAATGGTCTCATGAGAAGCACGAGGAGCAGATACACGAGATGGGCACTGTGTTGTGGATCCTACATGGCGTATGTCTCAGAGTTCACAGAGTCCAGAGATTAAAACATCAAACTTGCAAATAAGGTACTTCGGATCTGGTCTATGTTTGCAATTTACCATCTTAAGCACGTTTCAACTTTTCTGAGCTTCTCCATGTCAACCATCTCAATCCACATCACAAGCTGCAGAGAACAGAGTGTATAAGTGAAGGGCTGTGGCGGTCAGACGGCTAGCTGCCCAACCTAAGCCCACTACAGAGTGCTGGGGGTATCCCATCCAGTATTCCCTGATAAGGGAAAACAGAAATATATAGTAATGACAGGTGTAAATGGGAGAAATAAACAGTGCCACCATAGCAAAGTTAATTAAGAAATATTAGTTCAACATCCACCAGGCCTCATTATAAAATCTGCTAATGTTTATGGACCCAATGACATGAACAATCAATGGTGGATTTGCATTTTATTTCTGTTACCAAGCAACCCTCAGGTTCAATCTGAAAGAATCCATACATATCTACTGCCTGGTAAAAGGATTATCCATCACGATCAAGTGGGATTCATACCTGGGATGCAAGCGTGGTTCAATATTCGCAAATCAATCAGTGTGATACATCATATCAACAAGAAAAGACTCAGGAACCATATGATCCTCTCAATCGATGCTGAAAAAGCATTTGACAAAATACAGCATCCTTTCCTGATTAAAACCCTTCAGAGTGTAGGAATAGAAGGTACATTTCTCAATCTCATAAAAGCCATCTATGAAAAGCCTACTGCAAATATTATTCTCAATGGAGAAAAGCTGGAAGCCTTTCCCTTAAGATCAGGAACTCGACAAGGATGCCCACTCTCGCCACTATTATTCAACATAGTACTAGAAGTCCTTGCAACAGCAATCAGACGACAAAAAGGGATCAAAGGTATTCAAATTGGCAAAGAAGAAGTCAAAATGTCTCTCTTTGCAGATGACATGATACTCTATATGGAAAACCCAAAAGAAGCCACTCCCAAACTATTAGAAGTTATAGAGCAATTCAGTAACGTGGCAGGATACAAAATAAATGCTCAGAAATCAGTTGCATTTCTATACACGAATAACGAGACCGAAGAAAGAGAAATTAGGGAATCCATCCCATTTACAATAGCACCAAATACCATACGTTACCTTGGAATTAACTTAACCAGAGACGTAAAGGACCTATATTCTAGAAACTATAAATCACTCTTGAAAGACATTGAGGAAGACATAAAAAGATGGAAAGATATTCCATGCTCATGGATTGGAAGAATTAACATAGTTAAAATGTCCATGCTACCCAGAGCAATCTACACTTTCAATGCTATCCCGATCAAAATACCAAGGACATTTTTCAAAGAACTGGAACAAACAGTCCTTAAATTTGTATGGAAACAGAAAAGGCCCCGAATCTCCAAGGAACTGTTGAAAAGGAAAAACAAAGCTGGGGGCATCACAATGCCGGATTTCGAGCTGTACTACAAAGCTGTGATCACAAAGACAGCATGGTACTGGCACAAAAACAGACACATAGACCAATGGAACAGAATAGAGAGCCCAGAAATGGACCCTCGGCTCTTTGGGCAACTAATATTTGATAAAGCAGGAAAAAACATCCGGTGGGAAAAAGACAGTCTCTTCAATAAATGGTGCTGGGAAAATTGGACAGCTACATGCAAAAGAATGAAACTTGACCACTATCTCACACCATACACAAAAATAAACTCCAAATGGATGAAAGACCTCAATGTGAGACAGGAATCTATCAAAATTCTAGAGGAGAACATAGGCAACAACTTCTACGACATCGGCCAAAGCAACCTTTTTCATGACACATCCCCAAAGGCAAGAGAAACAAAAGATAAAATGAATTTATGGGACTTCATCAAGATTAAAAGTTTCTGCACAGCCAAGGAAACAGTCAGAAAAACTAAGAGGCAGCCCACGGAATGGGAGAATGTATTTGCAAATGACACTACAGATAAAGGACTGGTATCCAAGATCTACAAAGAACTTCTCAAACTCAATACACGAGAAACAAATAAACAAATCAAAAAATGGGCAGAAGATATGAACAGACACTTTTCCAATGAAGACATACAAATGGCTAACAGACACATGAAAAAATGTTCAAAATCATTAGCCATCAAGGAAATTCAAATCAAAACCACACTGAGATACCACCTTACGCCAGTTAGAATGGCAAAAATAGACAAGGCAAGAAACAACAATTGTTGGAGAGGATGTGGAGAAAGGGGATCCCTCCTACATTGTTGGTGGGAATGCAAGTTGGTACAGCCACTCTGGAAAACAGTGTGGAGGTCCCTTAAAAAGTTAAAAATTGAGCTACCCTATGATCCAGCCATTGCACTACTGGGTATTTACCCCAAAGATACAGACGTAGTGAAGAGAAGGGCCATATGCACCCCAATGTTCATAGCAGCAATGTCCACAATAGCTAAATCGTGGAAGGAGCCGAGATGCCCTTCAACAGATGACTGGATTAAGAAGTTGTGGTCCATATATACAATGGAATATTACTCAGCTATCAGAAAGAACGAGTTCTCAACATTTGCTACAACATGGACAGCACTGGAGGAGATAATGCTAAGTGAAATAAGTCAAGCAGAGAAAGACAACTATCATATGATTTCTCTCATCTATGGAACATAAGAACTAGGATGATCAGTAGGGGAAGAAAGGGATAAAGAAAGGGGGGGGTAATCAGAAGGGGGAATGAAGCATGAGAGACTATGGACTATGAGAAACAAACTGAGGACTTCAGAGGGGAGGGGGGTGGGGGAATGGGATAGACCGGTGATGGGTAGTAAGGAGGGCACGTATTGCATGGTGCACTGGGTGTTATACGCAACTAATGAATCATCGAGCCTTACATCGGAAACCGGGGATGTACTGTATGGTGACTAACATAATATAATAAAAAATCATTAAAAAAAAAAACATTAAAGACTACACACACACACACAAAAATAAATGTTAAAGAAACCAGTAAAAAAAAAAAAAATATCTACTGCCTGGGCTAGGGGTGGGGTGAAAGGAAGCATGTCCTTTTAAATTACAAAGGTAGTAAGGAAGCACCTTTAAAAAATAATCCCAATGGTCCTGTTATGTAAGAATGGTTGTAACGCGTGTTTCAATTCTGTTGGTAAAAGCCAGAGGCCATTATCAAGAATCTTTTTAGATTTCAGACAGACAAATAGGATAGATAGAATTTTATACTAAAAGACTCAAAGCACAAAGAATCCCACAACCTGTTCCTGTGGGTCTGCTCTGTCTTTAAAGCACTCTGGAGGGGAACTGTATGTGGAAAGGGCTCTACAGACAGAATTCCCTCATTCAACAAATACCTGCCGGGCACTGTGGAAGTCACAATAGTGCCACGCAAATCAGACGTGGCTCCTGCCCCCAAGATGCTCAGGCTAGTGGCCATCCTCCACAGGGCGCCTAGGAGCCTCGCGTCTTGTCACCATCACTTTCCTAGGCAGGACTGGGGCTGTGACGCAGAGATACTCATGACAGAGAGGAAAACAGCCAACAATCAAGGCTCACGTACTGCAGAGCCAGCAACACGCACAAAACCTAGTTCTCCATTATGAAAATGATCAAGCGCTCATGATCCATGATGTTACCATAAATAGCAGAGAATAATGGGGCAGGCTACCACCTTTCCTCTCAACAGTTCCAATCTCACCTGCCTCTCTTCCCCTCTTCTTTCCACTCTTTCTCCTGTCTCACACCTCCCTTTTGCTCTCTCTGCGTGACAACAACGCCCTCTACAACGTCCCCCTAAAAGACACACATTCCTACCACACACTTTTGGATTTGCTTTGAAATAATCCAGTGGGGGACGGAAAGCTGGGACTGGGAAGGGAGGGGGAACAAGACTCCCACAAATAGAAGCAGCAGGGTGACGGGGGGCCTTAGGTTCATTATACTATTCCACTTCTGTATATTTCTGAAGTTGCTCATAAAAACTGAAAATAAAATAAATCACTTTTCAAACGCTTACCACATCAACCTTTTGCCCTGAAAATATGGTGGTAGGCTATGGCAGGAATTAACCATGGATTTGCACACATGACAGAAATGCCTTAATGTGCATTCATGAGTCACTCTCTTTTAAAGAAAGGAGGCCCTGTCTTCAGCTCTCCTCCTTTCGCCCTCTTTACCATTTCCCACACTTAACCCTACCTTGGGTTATGCACCTTTAAAGACAGAAATCAGTGATATTCCACATAAGAGTGACTCATTTAGTGGGCACTTAAATTGTCCCATTTTAAACTAACTTTTATGAAAAAGATATGTTTAAAAGGGCAAAAGAATGCTTCAAGTATTCAAGATCAATACTGAAAATAAAAGAAATGTGGTGAGCCAGACAATCTGCTTTAGTTTCTGAGTAGCTTGCCTACTCTTACAATCACTGGAAAGACCTCACGCACTGACCCCCGCCCAGGGGATTACCTGGGTACCGAGATGCATTCAGACAAAAGCTTCGGGCATAGGGCTGGAAGGGGAGACCCAATAAACTTTCAAAGTAACAAGTTTAATATTATGGGAGTCCGAGTCAGTTGCAAAACTGTGCTTAACGATGTTTCTGGCAGACGTGCATTCTGGATCATCCATGAAGCTATTTAAAATTGCCTGACATGTAACCACGACAGATTTTAAGGATCAAAACACAGGTGTGTGTCCGGGTTGCACCATTCTGCGGTAAGAGCAGAACATGAGATCATTCCACCTAGAAACGGACCCAAACACAAACACCCACTGGGGTTCAGGTGTATGGCTCTGTCTGCAGGCAGATGAAGCTCTCTCTGGAGTTTTGTTCTAATGTAAGCATGTTCTGGTAAGAAATGAGGTGTTGATACATTCATGTTAATTTCAACTGGGTGGGTCTTTTTAGCTGACAAGCACCTTATACACCTGCCTTTATGTTCTTTTTTTAACCTATTCAAAGACCCATTGCTCAACGTAAAGGAGTTACAGTCACCAATGAGCTAAATAGCCTTATTTATTCTTTGCGGCCTCAATAAACCTAAGAGAGTAGCACAAAAGCTTCAGGACAGTAGAGGCGTAAATCTCTCCCACCTCGTTATGAACCGTGAAAGAAAATTATCAAGATAAAGTCTCAAGAAAATAAGCGACTTAATCAAAGCCACCTCACAAAGTAGCGTGTGCAATACATCCAATGACTGATTTAATATTGAACATCTCTTGCATGGAAGACATTACACACTAATTGTTTCATGAATTTTGAAACTCCTTAGAATCGGGGTGGGGGGAACTGAATAGAAGTCTGGGTAATCCTCACGGGTCATGGCCCTGGATCTTTGGTTAAGGTTCCCAGGAACCCCGAGATTTATTTCATTTCTAAAAGAAGCCTAACAATAGAAAAGGAGTTACTGATCCAACAGAGCGAACGTACACTTACTTCCTGTGCCCAGATGCAAACCATTGCGCAACAGACGAGGAGTGAAGTTTTGTGCGAATAAGAACACAAAGGAAAGAGAGTTATGTGTGTGTCTTTGTGAGCAAAGAACTACATTGTGACTCTCTGAGATTAGGCTTTCCCAAGAAAAACAACTCGTCTCGTTAAAACACACGCGCACCCACAGCCACGGGAGACGCAGTTGGTACATACACCGTGTGGCTAACAGATGAGACGCGGTTGGTACATACACCGTGTGGCTAACAGATGACGGCGTCTACCCTCAGCGCTCACAAACAAATCAACGCACTTGATTTTTGTGTAGCATCTTCTATCCAAAAGCAACATGAAAAGCCGTGTGGCTGGGTTGCCAGTGTGTCTGCAGAATCTGTGGAAGACTTAGAACGGAGCGAACACCTGTCAGGCTTGTTGAGATGCCGTCTGAGCCGGGGACGGGCTCCGTGGTTAGGCGGCGGCCGGGCTTCTCGACCGTAACGCCGGGCACCATCCTTTGCCATCATGTGTTGCTACTGCTTGCTTGCTTCATGCCTCATCCTACGACCTTCACTTATATTGACGGAAGAAGTGTATTTTAGGAATTTTCTTGATTCGTAGGAGTGTTTTGGATTAATGGGAACCATAAATGACGTTTTTTGTTTTTTTTTAAAAACAACACCAAAACGATACTCCCTTTTGGATCCACAAGAACCAGGATCTAGTCCCTACTTCATTGCTGACAATCTCCTGATTTCAGTGTTCTAGCCCATAACGTAAGTTGGAGGGTTGGGCTAGATTTGCCTTTCCCAACCTTTTCAAGCACGAGGCACATTTTAACACCTCAAAAACCTCTCTCAGACTCATCAAATGACAGCAGTTATATTTTAAGAATCTGTGCAATTAGAAAATACACAATGATAAAAAGATACTTTTGAGGCGGTGACAGCTGAAAACAAAATTCCAATTGATTAATCACAGTGGAGACTGCATTGGTTTTTAAGGTAATGGCCTACAGATGTGAGACATTTATTTAGTCTGCAAACAACAGTTGGTGTACATATGAGTTTGCAGTCTTTGTAATAACCCCATAGCAGATCCCCTTAGCCCAACCTGGTCCTCTGTGTAAAGGCTGGGAACCCTGAACTACGATACAGATGCCCCAAATCCTTTCTCACGCTGACCCTCCATAGTCTGAGTCCTACCGCCACCATTCAGTATGCCGTGTGACTCTGAACACGGGAAGGATGTCTCCGTTCCACAGGTTCCTCACCTGTGTGGGGCTGCAGGGGTGCCCTAGCGATGTCTCGACATAGCACCATGAACCATGACTCTATGTGTGTCATGTTTTAGAAACTTAGAGACACTCAGGAGAGAAGCCCTACTAAAGTGTAATGGAATCACCCCACTCTTTCAGTGCCCTGGAATGTGCTTCTACACAGACCCTGCAGTACCCTCTAGTAGAAGGAGAACCCCTCTCCCCAACTGGGAGGTCGTCAGCTCTGACACATTCCCAAACATCCCACCCTCGCCCAGAGCAAAGAGGACAACCTCTCTGAACCTGAGACAACATCTCGGGGCCTTCTCCAGACAACCTGAAACTGTGGGTGATACAAAAAAGGCTGAATGGAGGAGTGAAGAAGTTGTTATGCAACTCAAAGCAGGTTTACAATGGTTCTTTCTTCAACAGTTCACAAGAGGTTCTGAGGTTCCCAATATCACTGAACCATGTGAGGACCTAGAATAATGAGGCCAGAAGGAGAGTCCCAGATCAACCCAGATGGCCTTCATAGTCGTTGGGAACTATATTATTAGCATCAGTATATCTAGATACTATCAATAAATCCGTATTTATTGTCTAGACAAGCAATACATAGTGACAAATTCAGTTATGTCACAGCCATCTTAATGGACTAATTTCTCAAAAATGACACAATGCTGGATAAACAGACGCTGTTTTTGCCCTGAACAAACTTTTACAACTCAACACCTATTACTATTACTCAAAGTTCTTTAGATTGTTACAGGCTCTTTTATATG
Source organism: Ursus americanus (assembly GCF_024610735.1). NCBI lineage: Eukaryota > Metazoa > Chordata > Mammalia > Carnivora > Ursidae > Ursus > Ursus americanus. The sequence goes on from NC_142133.1 coordinate 64,454,978, forward strand.
TCAAGGACAATTCTTTGGAAATATACTCCTAATCCCACCCCCTTAACCAACCCACCAACCAAAACCCATCAACAGGTAATTATGCAAACAACCCAAATAAAAAAGTGGGCCAAAGACCTTAGCAGACAGATTAGAAGACCCCAAATCCAGAGCAGTGACAAGATGAAATGCAGGGGAGGATGTGGGGAAACAGGAACTCTCATTCATTGCTGGTGGGAATGCAAACAGTACAGCCACTCTGGAAAAGAGCTCGGCAGTTTCTTGCAAAGCTAAACACACTGCTACCACATTATCCAGCAATTCTCCTTGGTATTTACTTCAAAGAGTTGAAAACTTACGAACACACAAAAACCTGCACATGGCTGTCTAGACCAGCTTATTCATAACTGCCAAAACTTGGAAGCCACCAAGATGTTTTTCAGTAGGTGAAAAACTGGTATAAACTGGTATATCCAGATGATGGACTATTATTTAGCACTAAAAATAAATTATCTATTATGCCATGAAAAGACATGAAGGAACCTTTTTTTTCTTAAGATCTTATTTATCTTGAGAGAGAGAGAGAGAGAAAAGAGCAAGAGCATGAGCGAGGGGGAAGGGCCGAGGGAGAAGGAGAAGCAGGCTCTCCACTGAGCAGGGAGCCCGATGCGGGGCTCGATCCCAGGACCCTGGGATCACGACCTGAGCCGAAGGCAGACGCTTAACTGACTGAGCCACCCAGGCGCCCCGTGAAGGAACCTTAAATGCATATTACTAAGTGAACAGATATTATCAAAGGTCAAAAAGAGACCTCAGTGCCATGTATTTAATGCCTTTGTCCTTGGATTATAAAATGCACACAAGATACCCCCAAATTATAGAAAGAACCTTTAAGAAAACCCACAAATTTAAAAGAAAACTAACATCTTTGAAGGTAGTTATCCCATGAATATCCTGGGTAAAATATTTAACAACCGTGACCATCAAAACGTCATTATTTATATGCAAACCTAAATCTATCCTGCTGCAAATTGGCTTCTTTTTCTGAAGTCACCTCTGTTGATTACACGTCTTCTTATCTCCCGTAATTGTTATGTATTCTCCTCATATAACTGAGCTAAAATATAGTAAAGGACAGAACTAAAAGTAAAGTAAAATCTCGAAATTTAGGACTTCTCTGGCTGGATCAGGCCAGACCAATTTAACATATCAGGCTATATCCTGGCTCTATCACACACTATGGCCAGCTAATCAAAACAGACTGCTAGAATGAAAGACAGTCCTACAGACTAAGAAAGCAGGAAAAGTCTTGGCACAAAGATAAGATAATAAGGGTTGACAAATTAAGGCCTATGGGCCAAACCCAGCCTGCCTGTGTCTGTGAAGCTTCACCAAACACAGCCATGTTTGCTCATGAACACCTTGTCTGCGGCTGCTTTTGCACTACACGGGCAGAGCTGAACAGCTGGCCCACAAAACATAAAGTAGTGACTATATGGTCCTTTATAGTGAAGTCTGCCGGCCCCCGACTTAGACATTCACCTTCGCCCCGAGCTGGCTGCCGTAGGAGCTCCAGGGTTCGGATCCGGTCCTGCCTTCTCCATCTCGCACTTGCTTGCTACAGAGCTCATCTAGGGTCGAGACTCTAAGTGGTACCCATCTACCAACAACTCTCAACGATGCGTATCTTCAGGCCAGACCTCTCCCTCGAGCTCCAGATTCACATATCCAACTGTCTAACTGGCATGGCCACTTGGAGTGCTGACAGACATCTCAAGCTTAATGCACCTAAAACCTAACCCCTGATCTTCCCCAGCCCCACCCGACACCCTAACCTGCTTTACTCATGGTGTTTCTGATTTCGGTAAAGGACAACTCCATTCTTCTGGTTAAACATAAAAACAGGGGCACCTGGGTAGCGCAGTCGTTAAGCGTCTGCCTTCGGCTCAGGGCGTGATCCTGGCGTTCCAGGATCGAGTCCCACATCGGGCTCCTGGGCTGGGAGCCTGCTTCTTCCTCTCCCTCTCCCCTGCTGTGTTCCCTCTCTCGCTGGCTGTCTGTCACATAAATAAATAAAATCTTTAAAAAAACAAAACAAAACAAAACAAAAACATAAAAACAAACCAACCAAATGAAAACTCTGGAATTAACCCTCGTTCTACTCTCACTCCACATCCAATCTATCAGCAAATCCTCAACTGCCTCAGTATATTCAGACACCCGCCATTCATCATCACTTCCACTGCTATCATTCTGCTTAAAGCTACCACCATCTTTCACCTGGATTTTGTAGAAGCCTCGTAATTGGTCTCCTGGCTTCTACCCTTGCCCCTTTCATCTATCCACATGATGGCAGTCAGAGTCATCTTGTTAAAATGACAGATCACATCCTTCATCTTCCCCACTGCCACTCCAGCTCCATCTTCCTACCCCCAACACATATTCTACTCCAGCCATACTGGGATCCTTGCTGATCCCTGATCACTTTTAGTAAACTCCTACCCCAGCCTCCATCCTTGCTGATTCTCCTCCCCTAGATATATGCATGGCTCACTTTTGTACTTCCTTCTGCTCAAATGTCACTTTCTCAGTGAAGCTTCTCCCTGACCACCCTGTCCAAACTAGCAACTTCATCTTGCGCCCCCACCCCCACCCACGCACCATGTCCCTCTTCCCTGCTTTCTGTGCACATTCTTGTTTATTTTATTGTCTGTCTCCCCAGCTAGAGTGTAATCTCCGTGAGGACAGGAATTTTTGTCCATTCTGTTCACTGCTGCATCCCCAGTGCCTAGAGTAGTGCCTGGTACAAAGTAAGTGCCCAGTAAATCCTTGTTTAATGAAGGACTAAATGGGTCAATAGGCCTTCCCAAAGATTTAGAATACAATCCTATGGAAAACCACATTTCTGACTTTATTGTGAAGATTAATGGGAAAATTAAAACTCGTTGGTGAAATATGCTTCACAGACAAACTGGCTGGAAGATATTAATCTACTCTAAAGCAAGGGATCCTGTCCCTCAATAATTTGTTTTCCCCTGAAAATACCTGTATATAAGGGGTTTATAGTTAATCTTTCTTTTCATCCTCCTAATTCTCTTAACCTTTATAAATCCTATTTCTCAATCCTGTCCTCATTTTTTGTTTCTTCTGGATTACATCCAAGACTTGCAAACCCAAAGGTCATGTACCAACCTGTACCACAGAATGCTTTCAGCTGCCAGAAATTTTCATTGGCAATACAGAGCTGTCATTGATTTCTTGGCAGCGCATCATCAAATGATGCACTTATAAATCAAACAGAAATGACAATATCACGTCAATCCAACAACCAGACCTGAGTCAAAAATCTAAAATCAGCCAGAAAAGATCAGGGACGCTGTGGTCCCAGCATGAAGTCATGCAGTCCCAGCTGCACACATTAAAGCCACACTCGCTCCCTGCCGCACTCAACAACCTGGGAGCCAGATCACCGGAGCTGTGCTGGGTCACTGTGGCTGCTTTTCATGACTCAAGTGCACCCTCCCACTGCTCTGAACCCTAGGACAGCTCAGCTAATTTTAAAAAGTCTCACTCCTTCCTGGGGCTGTCTGGATCTGGGGGATGTGGCATCCTACCTGGTTCTTCCCTTAAGTCTTGTGAGGCCTAGGGGCTTGTGAATTGTACACACCAAAGGGGGGTAAGAGTAAACAGAGTCACATATTTATATATCATTAGTTTTTGCTCAACTAGGGCCTTGTAATATGTAAATGATAACGTGTACCAGGGCAAGCCCCACAAGGCTAACTCAGGCAGGAACCGAATGTCTGTGTCCCCCTCAAATTCATGTGTTGAAGCTCTAATTCTCAATATGCTGGTATTTGGAGATAGAGTCTTTGGGAGGTAATTAGATGAGATGAGGTCATAAGGGCAAGGCCCGGGTCCGAGGGAATTAGCGCCCTTAAAGAGAGATCTGGAGAGATTGCTCACTCTCTCTGCCATCTGAGGAAGACAGCAAGAAGGCAGCCATCTGCAAGCCAGGAGGAGTCTTACCAGAAACCAACCACACTGAACTTGTGGACTTGCCAGCCTCCAGAACTGTGAGAACTTAATTTCTGATGTTTAAGTCACCCATTCTTTGGCATTTTGTTACGGCGGCCCCAGCTAATACATGAGGTTTTAAGTTTTAAAAGTTGCTTTAAATTGTCAAGTCCCAGAAAACACACTTGGAATGCTCTGTTGATAACACTCGAAACTTGATTTCTTCTTCTACTTAATAAGAAAGTACAGGAACACTTGTCCATTGCCACACACACACACACACACAGAGTGATCTGAGAGCAGCCACACCTTGCTGAGACAAGGTTTTCTTTGCAAGGAAGTATAAGCTGATAGAAAGAACAGACCCAGGATGTCCTGGGGAAAAAAGACATGTCAAAGCAGAGCTCCACAGCCCCGGACTTCTGGCCCAGTTCTCTTCCAGTGTTCTTCCTGTCCAAAGGAGCCAATGAAGCAGAACAGGGAAGCAGACACACGTGGCGTAGGTGCGTTGGGGCTAAATGTGGGTAGAGACCACGGAATACCACTGCATCTTCCCTGGTCTGTAACCATTCAGAGGAGAGCCTCCAAATTCTTATAAAAACCTGTTCTGGTCTTTTTGATAAGAAAAACTGACACAATGAATTTCAAGCATTAGAAGTAGGGAGAACAGACCCATGCAGATTATCACAGATGTTGTTCTCCAAAGCCCTGAAGAAATGTACTCACTTGATCATACTATGAGATGCCAGGAAAAAAAGAATGGTCAATTCCATTAAGGGTAGTATGCTGGACACTGTAAACACACAACTCAAAACAAAATAAACACAGAAGAGGTAGGTAATCTTTAGCAGTGTTTCATGCCCTGAGTTTCGGTGACTTTTCCATTCCCTTTTTGATCACATCCCTGAACTAAACTCTGAAGAGCATGTAACATGTTAAGAAAGTCCTTTGTTCTAAAATTACCCACACACAAAAAATCAAGTAGCCATTGTTTCTAAGTTAACTGAAGAGACGAAAATGAAATTAACTCTAAAATCTGAAGAAAACAAGGTCCCAATTTATAGTTTTCTCTGACATGCCTCTTAAAAACTCAGTGAACACTCTGGGTACTATACACAATACCCCACGAGAGCCAGCTGCGGTATCGATGACATAATTTATTAATAAATATGGAACTGAGAAGCGCCCCAAGCAAGAGGTAAATGAAATTCTCAACCAGAGCAGTCCAATTAAAACTGAGCACAGGGCACTAACATTAAAAAACAATTAGAATACAATGAGATTTCCCTCCTCTTTCCCCTGTCTTCAGTCAGTATTGGTAAGAAAACACCAACTGCCAAAACACATATGCCTTTATTATGGGAAGACCTATGGGACAGGAAAGCACGAATGGACTGTCTCTCCTCTCTGCAACCTGGCCAGAAGGCACCCTGACAATTCTGTGAGTGACCTGGTCTCTACGGCGACCTTGCAAATGCATCTGATGCTTGATCACCTCCAACAGTGGAGAACTAGCCATTTGTGAAGGCAAACAAGGGAGGCGAATAAGGTAATACAAAAGAAAAGCCTTGAAAACTATCAAGTACTATAGGAATCTGAGAGTCCCACCACCACCTCTGATTATCTGACAGATGTGACAATTTTAACAGGACTCCTCAGTGTAAGCACAAAGACATTCCTGTTCAGTGATAGTGGCAAAAGACTGAAAACAAAAACAAAAACTTGCATGTTCATCAACAAGCATGTGGTTAAATAAATTATGTTATAACCATCCAGTGGACCTACCTGGCTTAATATGAAACAATTCCATGACAGTATTTTTAAGCTAAAAAAAAAAAAAAAAAAGGCGGCTACGGTATACTGTGTCTATTTGATACCATACAAGTGACAGGATACATTAGTATACCCTTGTATATTCCTGAAGGACACACAGACTTGTCAACTGGCTGTTTTGGGGGACAGGGGCTACAAATCTAGGGAATCTGGGGTTGTATAAATGTACTTTGCATGGTATATTCTTTTATAACTTTTATTTCACTTAAATGTCTTTTTAATTTGTATATCCTTTAATGGATATACTGTTTGATTTTCAACAATATTTTAAAATTGTGAGGGAGAAATAAATTTCTTACAAAGATAAATTCTTTTCCTTTATTGCTTCTACTCATGAATCTTTGCTCAGTTGCTTAGAACAAAAAAGCTCTCTAATCTCCCTTTTACATTTATATAATTCTGTTGAAGTTCATATGATTCTGTTGTAGTTCACAAACACCTAAAAATAACTTCTAGAAAATGTGAAACTATCAAATAGAAACATAACTTATAGCTATAGAGAGGAATATTTCTTATATTTTAATTGTTCTTTATTTTCAGCATTAATATTAGCTAAGTTAATTACTATAATGGCAATTGGTGGATGGAGTTAATGTTCCTAGCTTTTTATACACACTAGCTGTGATACTTTGGGAATCAGAGAAGTCAAGATAGTGGCTCTTCTTAAGTATTTAACGCTTTTCTGAATAGAAAGTAGTACAAGTTTGTTGTACAAAACTTGAGAAATAGAGAAAAGCATAGAAGAAAATTAAAACAATTCATTATCCCACCACTCCAGAGAAAACCACTATTAATTCTGATGTATAGCCTTCCTTTTTTATTTCCAATGCATACAAGTATCTATTTTTTTACACAACTGGAATCAAGAAAGCTGCACATACTGTTTTAAAAATCTGCTTTAAGCATTGTCCACAATAGCTAAATCGTGGAAGGAGCCGAGATGCCCTTCAACAGATGACTGGATTAAGAAGTTGTGGTCCATATATACAATGGAATATTACTCAGCTATCAGAAAGAACGATTTCTCAACATTTGCTGCAACATGGACGGCACTGGAGGAGATAATGCTAAGTGAAATAAGTCAAGCAGAGAAAGACAATTATCATATGGTTTCTCTCATCTATGGAACATAAGAACTAGGATGATCGGTAGGGGAAGAAAGGGATAAAGAAAGAGGGGGTAATCAGAAGGGGGAATGAAACATGAGAGACTATGGATTATGAGAAACAAACTGAGGGCCTCAGAGGGGAGGGGGGTGGGGGATTGGGATAGACCGGTGATGGGTAGTAAGGAGGGCACGTATTGCATGGTGCACTGGGTGTTATACACAACTAATGAATCATCGAACTTTACATCGGAAACCGGGGATGTACTGTATGGTGACTAACACAATATAATAAAAAATCACTAAAAAAATCTGCTTTAATAAATTATCACCCCTACTTATCATGTTTTATAATTTTTGTGCTTATGACTATAAAATATATATTACATATAAAATTTCAAATTTTTAATTTTAATTTTTTGTTGCAGGCTCTCTGACAAATGTTAACTGAAACCAAAAAAATAAAAACCACCCTAAATTCACAAACTGAAATGTAAAAGAAATTTTAAGAATTAAGCTTTGAAGTGATTTTTTTTAAATTTGAAGCATTTTTACTTCTGAAGTTATTACAGCTTAACACTGCACCAAGACTTCTGAATGCCCTATATTAGAAATATATCTCCAGGCCATTTATTACTTAAATGGCTGACAGCATTCTGCTATACTGATATGTCATAACACACTTATCTAACCCCTTGTTATTGGACATTCAGACTCTTTCTTTGAAGAGATCATAAAGACAGGTGAATAAATGCCTTACACCAAGAAGGCCCCACCCAGGTTAGAACTGTATTAATTCTAGAGCAAGTAGTATGAATTTTTTCAAAGTTTTTAAACATATATTGTCAAGTTATCTTTCAGAATGGTAATAAGCAACAATATCATTGATATTGGGCACACTTAGAGTAAAATAAAAATGTCTTTAAAAATAGAAGTGATTCTTTTCCCCCTCAACCAAAGACATCCGCAATGATAATTAAAGTAACAGGTTTCAGGTTTACTTTGTTACCACAGTTTGAAAGAAAATCTCATTCAATATTAGGCTCCAATGGGCCCTTAAAAAATGACCCAAAATCCTTACTGGAGTTTAAAAAAAATAAAGTTTTAAATAAACCCATAATAAAATACAGTTAGGCCAATCTTCAATATAAGTAGTAAAATAATAAGAAGTCCACACATTGGAGTTAAGCTAAATCTTTACTCAATTTCCTCAGAATCTATACTATAGTGTCGCTATAAGGTTGGTTGAATCAACGATTTGGGGAGCAGAACTGAGATTAACTATCCTGGACCACAGGGGAAGTTACCAGATCTCAGCCAAGATAAGACATGAAGGAAAAAAAAAATGTGAGGATACTAATATCTACCTGTCTCCATTTCAGGTCTGACTTGAAGCCATTCAACTTTTAAAGAGGTCTTTCAAATCCATTCAAGATACTAGCTTCAGAGATTAGAAACTTGCTCAGATTGTTTCTCATAGTCCACAAACTGAGGGCTTCAGAGGGGAGGGGGGTGGGGGAATGGGATAGACCGGTGATGGGTAGTAAGGAGGGCACGTATTGCATGGTGCACTGGGTGTTATACGCAACTAATGAATCATCGAACTTTACATCAGAAACCAGGGATGTACTGTATGGTGACTAACATAATAAAAAAACACTAAAATAAAAAAAAAAAGAAACTTGCTCAGAACTACTCTTCTTGTCCTCTGAGAAACATAAATATACTGACAACTGTCAACAACGCACTGAACAAAAAGGAAATAAGGACCTTGGGCCATAAACCATTTCATTTCCGCATGCCCCCAAACCTTTCAAAACCTCCAAAGAGGAGAGAATTAGAAATGAATGAAAGGAAAAAATTTATAGCCACTAGGAGTGATCATTACCTGTTCAAAGCAGACCAGCAAACTCCCAAGATACCACACCAAGCCACGTGCAGACTTGCAGACGTAGTAGGCCACGGCTTATAAAAGTACTAAATGCACTCTGATCACGCTTACACAGGCTGGTGAGTGATGGCCTTCCAAGGAAATCAAATTCTGGCGAAATTATTTAATTCGATACAAAGGATACAACTTTTATACTAGCCAAAGACAGAAAGGATATAGTTTATCCGTCCTATACGGGCAATTCCGGCCCTTCCTAATAAAATGGTTTAACTCCGTGTAGGACCTTCCTTAAAAGTATCTTCTGAGTCCAGACCACAGAAGCACACCTTTTAGGTGTAAGCGTGCTGCACTGGGTTCCTTGAGTTCTTCTGTAACAAAAGCCCAGGAATGGGGTCCAAGAAAGTCTTCCCATGTATTAATGAAAACTCTCATTTATTCAGATAAATAGAAGCATTTGGCTCTGACATTCACTAGCTGTGTGGTCTTGGGAAAATCAGTAACTTCTCTAAGCTTCTGTTTCAACATTGGCAACGAGGAAGATATTAATGGTACCCACCTCATGGGGTAGAAACATGGATTAAATAAGACAGTGCAGGAAAAACAGCATCTGAACATTGTTATCTTCTTGATTTTATAGGTACGACCGTTTAACTACTTCGGAATATACAGAGTAACTGAATCTCAGCCAACAAAGAGTTGTCTACCAAAGGAACTTAGCAAACTGGGTAACAAATAGATAAAAATAGCCTGTCGTTAAATAACACGGACTACTTATAAATAAATGTATTTCTGAGATCCTTAAGGATACGGTACTTAAAAATGTACTTAAAAATTGGACAACCTGTTAAGCTACCTAAATATTCTCTTTAAAATTATTTCACTAATCACTGGCTTAATGAACAGAACTTCATTTTCTCACAGTTCTGGGGGACAGGCGTCCGAGATCAAGGTGCCCGCAGGGCTGGCTTTTCTCGAAGCCTCTCTTTTTGGCTGGTAGATGGCCTCCTTCTCCCTGTGCCTTCACTTGGTCTTCCCTCTGTGTGTGTCTGTGTCCTCATCTCCTTTTTTTTTTTATTATTAATATTATATTAGTCACCATACAGTACATCCCTGGTTTCTGATGTAAAGTTCGATGATTCATTAGTTGTGTATAACACCCAGTGCACCATGCAATACGTGCCCTCCTTACTACCCATCACCAGTCTATCCCATTCCCCCACCCCCCTCCCCTCTGAAGCCCTCAGTTTGTTTCTCAGAGTCCATAGTCTTTCATGCTTCATTCCCCCTTCTTACCCCCCCCCTTTCTTTATCCCTTTCTTCCCCTACCTATCTTCTCTTTTTTATAAGGACAACAGTGACACTGGATTGGCTTATCCTAATGACCTCTTTTTAACTGAATTAACTTCTTCAAAAACCCTATTTCCAAATACAGTCACATTCTGACATATTAGGGGTTAGTTCTTCAACATATGAATTCTGGGGAAGCATAATTCAGCCCATAACATTGTGTGTGTATTTTCTCTGCTTAAAAGCCCTTCACTGCCCCCCCACCCCGATTTTCTGTAAGACAAACTCTAGATTTCTAAATGTGGCATGCCACGTTACTCTCACTACCTGGCTGCCCATCTTATTTTTCCAGCTCCGTCTTCTCTTTGCACTCTAGATACTGAGCCCACTGAACCAACTCTCATTTTCCAAACACGCTTTCATACCTCCTTGTTTCTGAATGTGCTGCTCTCTCTGTCTGGAATACTCTCACATGTCAGGTACTCTGAGAAGTTATTTTTGATGCCTGAGGCAGGGCCAATTACACTCTTCCCACTCTTCAAAGAACCTTGAGCACCCTACTTTTATTGCATGTATCTCCCTGAACTGCAATTAATTCTTTACATGTCTCCCCCCACCCCCCTCACCACCATACTGGTTATTCCCTGGAGGCAAAGGACCATGTGTGTTCTGCTCATTGCTGATTCCTCTGCACCCAGTACAGGCCTGGCACACAGTAGAAACTAAAAAAAATATTTCTTGAATAAAGGAAAAATGGAAATGCAAACAACCAATGCATGAGAAAAGAATTCCATTTCTCTTTTCATACCTAGTACAGAGCCATGGTATTCAGGTATGTGCTTAATAAAGGACTGAATAAAATACTGACTGAGCCATAGGAGAAAACCTGCAACAAGGAAGGGATCTGGAGTTACTTATGCTCAGAAAAGTTATGGAAGCTGATCATCTTTGGGGTAGAAAGGAAATGGATTCTAAAAAGCCTATAAACTGCAGGAAAGAAGCGCCAAGATCCATGTGACAAGGCAATCTGAGCTCCACTCCGATCCAAGAACAAAGGGTTCCTGGTTTAAGCTATGGAATGGCCTGTTCCAGAAAGCAGCTGGGCAGAATTTCCTCACACGAATAGTCCTTAATGTATGGGAAAAAGAAAAGAGCAAAGCAAAACAAGCAAAGGCAGCAAAAGGGAATAATTAGTGTAAACAGTTTTTTTTTTTTTTAATGCATTGGACAAACCCCAAGAAGAAAAATGTTGTGGGATAAACATCTGTTCGTTCGGAACATGACAGAGCCCTTGACAGGCTCCGCGGCCTGTGCGTGTCCTCATGTGCCCGAGGTTTATATCTGTGCTCCCAGAGCACAGGCAGCCCACAGGGCAGCCCAGAAAGAGGCCTGTTCCAGGCCGGATGTGCTACGTGAACTCCAGTCGGGGCTGTGAGAGGTAACTCTCCCTCCATTGTGTTTGCCACAACGAGAACCACAACGAAGAGAAGAGTGAATACCAACCGTCCGCCCGGGGCAGAACCGCCCTGCTCTATTTGCCACGTTTCCACCAACACTGCATTTTCACTGCTTGCGTGAAGGTGGCTAGACATGTCACATGGAGAGGGATTTACATTTGTTTTCCATCCCTGTGATCCCTGGTATCAAGATATGAGGTCCAGTAAGTTGAAAGCGTCTGTTTCCTTGTGCCAGATGTGCCCTTGCAATCAGTCACTGAGTCTAGGCCTTTCTGTTAAGAGGAGATCTCCAGGGAAAATTCTGCTCCAATCTTGGGCCTCGCTGACGGAGGAGAGGTGAGCAGCTGTGGGCCTAGAGATGAAACTAGGGGGGAATGACCTAGCAATTTTTAGAGGGAAACACCCTCAAGGGGGTGGCTGGCCTTCATTCTCCTTCTCATGGCTCCAGATCACCTCAACTTAGAGCCTCGGGCCATGTGGGTCCACTTGGGAGCCCTCTGGCCAGCTCCATCAGCCCACCCCGTCCAACCCAAGTTGCACTCTGCTCGGAGTACACTGTGTCGGGTGGAGACGGACTCTGCCTCTCCCTTCATCTTTCTTTCTGGCTGCGGTCAAAAATCCTCTTGCTCTGCCCTCCGATTCACTTCCCTTTTCCCTTGCGAAGGCCCAGCAGTGTCAGTGTTTCACTCTTCTCACAACATTAACGTCTAAACATGGCACCTGGCTAACCACCAGGCCGGGGTGACTGCCTTACGCGCCTTTCCTAGACCTCTGCTCCTAGCTCTGCGTGATCTACGCAAGGACTGTAGGTTGACAGAAGGGATGCCTTGATCATCTAAGTCATAGGTGATTATTTTCCAGATGTGCATTTTTTGTGACCTGCCTCAAGTCCAAGAAAATGCTCTTTCTTTCCCAGGGGTGTATAAGCTCTTCACATCTCTAAAGCCCCCCAGATAGCTAGCCATTGACTTACCCTATACAACACAAAAGGCCACGTTTAACACAATTATTTTGAGAGTGGCCAGTTGGGGCCGTTAAGGAAACTAATTATAAAACTTACCCTGGTCCACCTACTGAGTTGGCTGGAACAAGAACCAGGGCTCAGAGCTTCACATTCAGATGAAGGTCACTGAGAAAGCAGAGCAGCTACGGGCTGAGAAGGCATGGGGTAAGAGCAAGGATTTCACCAGGGGAAAATGCCATCAGCTGGTCAAAAACCACAACTCTGACACCTTTTCTTTGGGGCATCCCACTCTATCCGTCCAAACACGCACAAGAACAAAAATGTACGTAAGTAAAGATATTTGGTACCCGTCCTGACTCTCTACAGCACTGTGACTGAAAATGCAATTTATTCTCATGGATTGAGTGGTTGCCCCACAGTTTAATTTTATCTGAAGGAAAAAAAGAGCTGACATCTAGCAGCTAAATAAGTCTTTGTCACTAGAGGCCTGTGACACAAATCTCAATGATATTTGATGGGAACATGTATAGCTTTTCTTCATTTGTGGCTATAATTGCTGCTGGAGAAGCCCCAACATGTAAAGGTTGATGTTTCTGAAAGTGCTGAAAGATGCTGGAACCAAACCATGCAATGACAGCTATCAAAATGTCACCGATGCAGTGTCATACTCAGTCAAGATGCTTAAAAATCACGTGTTTGACTAACGCTGTTCAAGCCGTGGAAGGAAGAGGATTACCTGGCTGCGTGGTGGGGAAAACGAGCCGAGGAACGTGCGTCACAGCCCCCCGGGAGGAGCCCGGCCCCGGGTAGGCCGGCCCAGGCTGAGCTCCCTTTCCCCCCGTGCTTCCTGCGTGGAGCTGAGTCCGCCAGCTGCGACTCATGGTGCCGCACTAGGTGTAACTCACGAGTCCTCACAACTGTCCTCGGGGGACAAAACGGACACACAGAGAGCTTAAGGAACTTGTCCAGTATTGCCCAGCTAGTAAGGATCGCAGGCAGGATTCAAACCCAGTTTTGGCAGCCTCTGGAGTCCACACTTTAACCATGACGTAAGCTGCGGTTTCTCACAGGTGCCCTTCTGCAGAAAGTGAGGGGACTCCAAGGGCCCTTTATGCGTGAGTCATGCACTCGGAGCCCAAAAATGGTACTTTCTTCATCTGGGCCTGAACACCTATTAGAGGGAGCAAGAAAACAGGCAAAAGTATGACGTTTCACATTTCTAAATAATTTCTACTTAAACAACTGCAACTCCTAGGCACTTGACCGTTAAGTTCAAAAGGCTTTGGTGGGGCCGGTACTCATTTTAGGAATTAGTAATTGGCCCGAAGAAATGGCTGCAGTGGCTAAAATTTAAATTTATGCTAACTAAGGGTACAGGAAACAGTATAATCTAGGGAACTATGTCTGAAATGGAAAGCAAAGAAAGGATGTCCACATGTTTGGTCCTGGTTCTAGCAGAGTCTATCTCTGGCTTCAAATGAAATAAAGGTCTCATCCCTCAGTTTACCCCAGTACCTCACTCAACAGATGACTGGTTAAATTAGCTGCAGCTGTGCCGGCTTGACATTGAGTAACTGCTGTGCAAGATTCTCTGACCGCAAAAGAACAAACTGGAGGGGGACAAGTGCCAAAAAGGACACGCCCACTCGTGTTCCCTTTTATACTCTGAAGGCAGGGCTCAGCCCCGCTCACGGGGTTTCAGGATAGGGTCCTGGGCAGGTCTGGCATAGAGCTCTGGCTAACCCCTGCTTGAAAAGTAGGAGTGTCTGCGTTCTAAGCAGCTCCAGAATAAAAGGAAGAAGGCCCTTTGAAACACTTTGGGAGGCTGGGCCAAACCAGAGACTCCCTGAGAATGAGGAAAATAAATGGCTTAGCCTTATCTAATGTACATCTAATTTCTCTCCAACTCCCGGCCCAACTCTGGTCCGCATCCCCATGCCCAAGCTCTGGAGTCACGGCACTACGAACCTGCTCAGGCCCTGATAGGCTCGCTGGCTTCCTCCAGCACCAACCTAGATCCCGGGAGCACCACCCCCCAGCACCCGAGGAGTCACACAGAAGCCCTGGGGAATCAGGCGATTTAAAACAAGAATGTGCCAACCAGTGTCCCTCCCCAAAAAAGGACAATGGTTGGACATGTGCTCTCTGCCCCACAATGGCATTTTTCAAATGCTTTATAAGCCACTTCAAAAGGAAACTGCCTACCCATAATTCCCTGACGATGTCTCGCTGGTTGAAACAATTCCTCGGTTATGAGCCTTTCCTCTAATGGGAATCTGTTGAAAAGCTGGCTCTTCACAGATGGAAAACTTGGGATCATCAGGATTATAAACCACCATTAACAAATTCAAAGAGAACCACACTAATACTTTTAACGTTGTAGTAATCTCCAAAAACTTGACTAAGTAACATTACATTTAAAGAAAAAAAAAACCATGGATGGTAGAAATCTTTCATGTGCCCAATTTGGACACGCTTAGACCACAAGTCTCTCCACTTTCCAGACTCCCCGACTCACCACTGTCACTTTCTAACACCCACCAAATCACAGCCTTTGCTCACTTGCCCACACTGTTGCATTAGGAGGTCCCACCTACCTACTTTTCTTTTATAAAGAAAGCAATTTATGGTGCCCCTTTCTATGTTCACTTAATTCAGTTCTCTGGATAAATGTGCTTGTAACATTTGCGTGTGCTAGATGCTAGTGCTTGTGCCCCAAAAAGCCATCAAATATTTAGAAAGTGCCTTGCAGGGGCTCGACTTTTTATTAGGAATAATGGAAGGAAAGACAAAAGAGCACATTTGCGTGACTGTGTGTGGGTGGTAATCACGCGTAGGTGCATGGGTGTGGGCTCCCTTAAATCACTGCGTCTGCAGCCCAGCACGGAGGCTGAGGGAGCAGGGAAATGCTCTCAACATCACGTGTGGAGAGAACCGTGAACAGCCGGCTTGGGGGGCGGGGGCGCGGAGGGACCCGGACGGGCACCCACTACAGCCTAAATACACCGTCAGCTCTGCACAGGATCCAGCCACAAAGAACATACTAAAAACCAATGCTTTTCTGTTTTGTCTCTCTGGATGATATGAAATCCTTCTGGATCATCACCTTTTACCTAACTAAATTCCAGCCCCTGATTGAGCGGCAGCCAGCAACGCTCACGAGTAAGCATCCACATTGCTCCACTCACCACGCTAGGCACACTCTTGCCTCTGGGCCTTGTTCTGCCTGGAATGCCTGTCCTCTCCTTCACCTCCTGGAAAAATCTCATTCTTCTTTCGATACCCCTTCTGTGAGCCCTTGGACCCTCGGTAGACAGAATTCATAGCGCTCTCGGGTGGCCCCTCTGGTTCTGTGTGCAGAGCTCCGGCACAGAAGTCATCCCTGGCCCAGCTAGTAACTTCTCTGCTTGTCTCTACCAGTAGACTGCATTCTTCTTGAGGGCTGGCTGTCCTCACCCTTATTCCACGGCTCCCTACCTCCACCCCAGCAGTGTTAGGAGAGTGCCAGCCTGTGACAGGCACTCCAACGATGTTGGCTGAATGAATAAAGAACTCTACTTGGCATTTTCTTCATCACAAACTCCTGCCATGCTTTGCCACAGATCAGTTCCCTTGGAATACAGTAATTTCAGATCAAATGCTTTCTCCTCCAGCCATTCAAATGAAAAGAGAATCTTCTTGAGGATTCCAAAGCTCCACAAATTGCTTTCCATACCTGTGTAATTTCCAGGCATGAACTAAAGCAGAACTAAGGCTGCCAGACAGCTTAAGGCACAGGTGATAACTTGAAACAGAGAAAGCAATGACAAAGGTAGTAACAGGGAATGAACAAAAATGTCCTGTTCTGCCAACTTTATTATTTTTTTTCCTATTTTAAAAAACCTCCCACAATCTCTGGGTAAAAATTCAAAGCGTAGTCATGCAATAATAGCAGTAATGCCGGCGCAGGGTGCGTGGGGCCAGTCAGGCCAGGAGGGGAGGTAGGAGTCTCCAGACATGCTACCCTGCCCTTCTCTAATGTTGAAAGAGTAAGATTTCGGCTTCCAAGTAATGGAGGCCGAGAACCAAAAGGTCCGAGAAATGGGGAATACAAATACAAAGTGAAGACTGCCGGTCCTGAGAGAGGACGACTCCTGGAAGCTCTTACGGGGGTCAGAGGAGCAACACAGAGATCCAGAATGGTGACGGGGGTCCCTTCCCAGAAACCACCTTTGCTCCGGATGGCGTTAGGGCCGCTGTGAGCCGTAAAGTGGGAGCCACCTTGTCAGGAGAACAGTGTGTATACCAGCATTTTTGAACTTTCCTGCTACGGTGAGCATTCCCACAAGCAGTCACTCTGTTTTTCCTTTGGATTTCTGTCTTTTCTCCCCAACTGAGCTTCTTCATTTAGAGCTTATTTGTGTAGTTTTACTGTCCTACTGATTTAAAGCTGACGCAAGTATTGTGTCGTTTCAGTTTTGAATTTGGGGATCATTAGGTGAGGGTGAATGTTCCATATTCATTAGTTGTCTTATTTCTGCTTTGGGAAACGAAATGGCATTATTCTTTATCCTTTTACAACAGGATAAAGTGTTCTTCCGATCAATTCTTACAGGGAAAAAAAATGTCAGCTTTTGTTACATTTGTGATAGATATCTTTCTGGTTTGTTTGTTAACTGTTTTCACGGTATTTTTGACACAGACGAAAAGCTCAGTTTGAATGGTGGGTAAATTGCTCATGATTGTGTCATCAGTAGGAGGTATATGAGTCTAGAACCCGGGCCTGTCTGGTGCCACAGCCCACCTCCTTAAATAATCTGCTTAACGGAATTAATGGATTTGGGCACAAACTCTACCGATGGTGTGGAGCCACCGCTGAAGAAGTCAGTTAGCATACTGTATTTTTGGTTTTTCCTGCTTTGTATGGCCGTCTTTTTGCTGCTTTCAAAGCACATCTATCCACAGCAGCCTGCCTACCTTCTAACCTGTTGTCCCATATATGCTATGGGTATAAAAATAGCCTAACCAAGTTTCCAGGTCAGTATAAAACAAAACAGCTGAGTGCATTTTTAAAATAGGTTTTGCGGCTCCTCAGCCTCCTTTTCTCTGACTGCCAGGATCAAAGCTCTTTTCCAGGGGGCTGCTGGGAGTCTCACCTTTGGATAAGTGGGGTTTTTCCAAGGAACTGGGAATATGACCTTCCCCTAGCAGGCACTTGATAAATGTTTGCTGAAGATGATGAAATACTTTTTTCTTTAGTTTTCTAAATCGCCCTGGAGAAACTTTTCCAGTCAAGATTAGAGAAATGGAAATTTTCCTTACACAGGGAAATAAATGGGATGTTATTTTTACAAGGAAAAGTCTTACAGTTTTCTTTAAGTTAAAGAGCTATTTTCATTCTCACAGAAGTCTAAAAATTTAGACAGATATGTTTGTTTTCTAAAGAGAAATACATAGTTCACTTTAAAGAAAAGTTGGCTGTAAAACAGATTTCTATCACTTGAATTGATTGGAGTGAATCACATTTTCCCATTAAGATCCTCTTAAAAATTTATAATATAGAATCAAATTTGGCCTACTACTCAAAGATGTCCCCAGACTGACTTAAACTCGTTTAAGGAAAAGACCTATTTTTTTTTCAATTAAAGTAATAAGAAAATGCATTCCAAATAAGCCACAAAATTAAAATTCCAAATAAGTCTTAAAATTCCATACATCTGCTGCACTAGGAGCAGACCTAAAGTAAGATAAGCCTTTCATATTGCATGGTCCTTGAAGCTAATCCTCTAACCCTTTCCCTCTTAAGATAAATGCTTCTTTCTAAAAGTTTTCTAAAATCAATTATTTTGTAAGCTGACTCCTGATAGCTTATTTATAATCCTGGGGAAGACTTCTCAGTAACTATTAATAACTTAATATTCAATAGACAGCCTATAAAAACTATAGTACCCAAATATTCAAAACTTGCTTATTCTGTGTCTAATACCTGCCAGGTTTTGCACTCAGTTTTGCACTTAGCAGCGGATATAGAAATAGAAATCATATATGGTCTCAAGAATCCCCTAATTAGTGGCAGAGATAATATCATTAAAAAAAATAATTCAATGAAATAAGAACCATCATGGAGCATGAAGAGCCACGTAGGAGTACTAAAGAGGGCATTCTTCACTCTGTTTGGTAAAAGGGTGCCAAGAAAGATTTTGAAGAAGAGGGGACATTTGAGCCGAGTCTTAGAGTAATAGGAATTAACTAGAAAGTCAAGATTACAGGCAGAGAAAACAGGAAATAACTTTCCTCATACTCTCTCTTAACTCTGGATACATATGCTCAGAGAAATATATCTGTACTTGCCCCCAAACTAAATTTGTAAGTATCAGAAAAGAAAGAGCTAATAGTAAGTAGCACCATTTCATAAATCTAATCAAGTTACTCTAATTTTCTTCTCAGACAGAGGGGGTAAAAACAGTAAAGGGAATATTTTGCCTACCATACGGGTGCCTCATGTTGTGCATTACCCATATATTCAGCAATTCGTTTCACTCCTCCTCCCCCTACTATCCAACAGGAAGCCTACTGGAAGAGCAACTGAGCTGCCTATGGCTGACAGCCCCATCTGGTGGCTAGTATGGGGAACTACATGGTCAGTGTTTCCATCACCACTTTTCTTCCCCAGAGAAATGAATGAATATGCTACGTTCCCTACTGTTTCTACCTTTCTCTCTATAGCTCAGTATCTCCAGCACCTGGTCCTTAGTACACTAATACTTGTTTTCTAGATTCCCAGTATTATTTATAGAACTGAGCTGTTTTGAGTAAGAAATCACAAGGCTTTGCATGGCCCCTTCCACCTCTCCCAAGCATTTTCACATGTCCTGAGTACCTTTAGCTCAGTCATGTGACCACGAAGAGGAAGAACAGTACTGCATAAACCCCAGGCTTCTCATCAGTCTGCATTAAAATACAGTGTACTCTACAAGGAGATGATCCCTCTCTATCCATCAAATGTTTGATGAATAAATGATTAAATTTCCTATCCTTTTCTCTTCAAATTCTTCATCCGTTATCTTAGAAACTGTTCTTCATTTTATTTGTAAGACAAATAAATCACCCATAAGAGCAGTATGGTTATGCATACACTTGTGCCTGAGCAGATGGAGGCCACTAAAGATTGTGATAATAAAGAATTCTAAGTTTCTACAGCTGTTGGAGTGCTTAAAAAAACAAACTCAAATATTCCAGAAGCCTCCCAGTACTTTCTCTTTTTTCTTTATCTTTCAATTAAGTCTGCCTTTTTCCAACGTGTTGGTCTTTAGCATTTTTAAAAACTTACTCAATTTTATTTTTCTGGGATATTTAATTGCTAAGTTGCAACGGGATTCATTCACAAAAGCAAAAGAAAGAGAAAAGAGGAAGCATACAGAAAAAAGCAAATGGAGGCAAAATGAAAAGGCAGCAATAGCAAAGAAATACCATAGGATCAAAAGCTGAGGTTATAAAAAGAATATAAAAGAAAAAGAAAGAAAAACGAGAAGACAAAATGGTGATAACTAAACAGGGTCTCTGAAAGACCTGCACTGAGTCTCAACTTTAAACTGTGTTCATTTAATATATATTCCAGCTCAGTTGAGAGAAGATCCACAAGTGAACACACAAATGTACGAACTCTGGAAGCAGGGCAGAAAAGTGGTTGCCAGGGGCTGGAAGGTGGGGGAAAGAGGGAGAGGTCAGTAAAAGGGCACAAACTTATGTTCTAAAATGAACAAGGTATGAGGATCTAATGAAAAACATGGTGACCATAGTTGTTAACACCACAGTGAATAACTGAAATTTGCTAAGAGAGTAGAACTTAAATGTTCCTCTCTCTCATACCCAAACTCTGGGCCGTTTCGGGGTGTCCTTTACTTCATCTTTTTCCAGTCTCAATTATCTTGCCCTGTAAGACAAAGGGGTCTGAGGATAAGATCTTTAATGTCCCTTCTAAAAGGTTGTTTGTTTGTTTAACATTCTCTGACTCTATAAATGATTAAAAAATAAAGAGGGTCGGGGAAAAAAGGGTGGATAAAGGGGCCAGAAAGAATATGGGACTTATAAAATGCACAGAAAAGCTAATAAGGAAAATGAGGGTGTTTTCTAGCTAAACACCTCTTGTTATTAATGGCATTAATTAAAGTAACCAAAAATGGGTTCTTTTCACCCAGGATATATCCTGGAATGCCAAAATAGCTACCACCCCACCACCACCACCACCTCACCTCCCACTAAAATCATAAATGCTTCCTTTGAAATATTCCCATTTCTGCAAGTTGGACATGCCATTATCCAAGAGAAGCGTCCAAGCAGAACTCCTGTATTCAGCTGTAGGCTGTATACTGTTTAATATGGCACTTTAAGGCCTTCAGCTTAAAGGCACTTGAGAAATACAAAGTGTCATTACTTTAATTACTATTATTATAAGGCTCCAGTGCTTAGATTAGCTATAGTCTAATGTCTAAGGTACCAAGTGGTCCTCTATGACCCAGGCAAGTGATCTTCAAGCACCATGTGCAGGGGCCATTGCTCCTGGACGCCTCCAAAGCACCACACACAGTAGATCTGCGAGAGTCCAGCTGCCTTGAACTTTGACAACAGTGTTGGAACCCAGTATTCTCTGCAGCTCTGCTGAATACCAGGGAGAGCAGGACCCTACTCCTTCCTAAGACTATTCTTCACAGAATTCAAATCAAAGAGAGGTTGTACAAAAACCAAAACTCAATCGTGTATGTCCTGGAGAAATTTAGGTAATAAATCCCAAATAAGTGAGTGCTGAGCCAACTTCAAGGCAGAAGTTCTCAAACTCTGTGTGCGTACAACCACCTATAAAGTTTATAAAAATGCGGGTTTCTCAGCCATCAAGATTCTGATTCAGTAGGTCTGGGGTGCGTTCAAGGAATCCACACGATTAACAAGTTCCAAGACTGGTGAGGGTGGTCAGCTGACCACACTGTTGAGAAGCACTGCTTTGGGTTCCAGAAAGCCACCTAATATAAGAACAAAATTCTGATTCGACACATTCAACGTAGATTTAGAGGTCTCAAAGATGACAACACAAAGTGGAACGTATCAATTACTTTTCAACACAGTTTCAATGAAACAGCAACCTAAGTGTCTTTAAGATCTGGACTGCTCATTCTGAAGTCTTGAATAAAAAGAAGCTGAATTGAGGAACTGTTCCAACAACGCAGTATCAATCCACATGTAAATGAACAGAAGAAAGCAGAAGGAAAGACTTTGAGGCAGCAAAGGTGTTGTTACACACTTTGTAGTTTCAAAACCACGAACTAGCAGCTCAGGGAACAGGTGTGACAATGGACCAATGTAATGCGCATTAAAAGAAAAACTACGAGAGAAAAAAAAAAGCCATTTGTGAATAAGCCTCTGTAAGGAGGAGCACCCAAGAAACAGGATCCAAAATCCTAATGTGTCTTTACATTCTTAAATGCTAAAGTCATGGGGGAGAAAAAAAACAACTCCCAGTGAAATGTTATGAGGTGTTAATGTTTCAAAGTGTTACCCACTAAGAATAACATACAAAACTGCTCAAGTGATTCCTGGAAGCTTTTATTACAAAGACAAGTAGAGGTAGAAGAGACGTGGCTGAATGAAGCAAAGAATGGCTTTGCAGAACAACAGAACTACCTGTACACCCCACCCCCCTACTAAATTACAGACTGAACTGTCGGCAAAGATCGCATATAAACTTTACGTTTAACTCCTGGTGTAGCCACCGGCCAAATCAACTGGATCTGTAATTAGAGCTCACTAACTAGTAGCTGGTGACTGGCCTTTAAGACTCAGCTCAAATCACACCTCTTCTGTGAAGCCTTCCCTTCCTTACCCTAGCAAGAGAAATCTGATTAGTAGTGATTACCATATTGGTTTTTGGTATCTGGTATCATACTATTTGCACAAAGCAACACACCGCTGTTTCTGTCGGTGCATGAACACGACCGCAGAGTGGGGGAGCAGCTTCATTCATCCTGGGTTCTCTGCAATTGTTGCTTCTCTCCAATCGTTGCCCCGCCCCTACTCTGCCTCCCCAACCACTCACCTCAGACACCTTCACTCCTCCTTACCACCCAGCTCCTGCAACTTCCCTGCCTCTGGTCCAAAACAAAAAGGTCCAGGCTAGACATGGGGAAGGGGAAAGATCCCCTAAAGCTGAGGGAGCTCTTCCCTGGGCAGAGAGAAGTGGAAGCTGGTATCAAGGCCAATGGCTGGAGCTGAGAAGCTGCCAGTGTACAGCGGGGTTCCTGATAGCTCCTCCACTCAGAAGCATTCAAAACATGACAACAAAGTTCCAAAGCCCGACTTGGCAGTTCCAGGATGCCAGGGCAGAGGGGCTGGGGTCAAACCCCCGGGGTCCGTGGATCTTCATTCTAAACTGTTTAAAGCAAGAGTTTAAACCCTTATGGGGAGGAGGGGAATTGCTAAATCTAAGTGTGGGTCTTCCGAGCACACGGAGCAGTGATGCTGTGTGTGGTACGTTACAGCCAAAATGCCTCGGGACGCGTACCTACTCGGAAAGCTCTTATATATTCTAGCATGAGAGATTCACCTGGATTTCTTCTTCTAAAATCATTTCTTTTTAAAATAAAAACAGCACCCGGAAGGATCCGGTTTATCACTTACTCACAGTGCCGTGTAAATAATCTGGTCATCACACCACACACACCGCACACTCTCTGCTGAGGTGTTCAGTGCTCATGAAAACTGAGGACAATCTGTGTGTGAAAACCACTGATATCTAAAACGCTCTGATGTCCAAGACATAGGACCTGGAAGCTCTTCTCCCCAAGAAAAGACCTGAACTGAATATTCCACTTAGGGAAACCCAGAGGTAGATTAAGTAGCAAAGGTTTAAAATTGTAGTTTATTAAGGAAGGGACCAACCTGTATCACAGTATTTTGAACTATCTTGCTCTAAATCACAGTTTTTTCTATATTTGTTATATAAATATAAGCCTAGTCATTAGTTTTACCTCACAATTTAGGAATTATTGTAGAAAAGAATTATTGTAGAAAAGAATTAATGGAAAAGTCTGCCATTGCCTCAAAAGCAGCCGCCCCGCCTGGAGGATGCAGGCATAAAGAAGGTGTCACAGGTCATCTGGAATCGGCCAAAATGCTGCAGACACAGTGTCCAAGAGAAATTTCAAAACCTACGTATGTTTATTCTAGAACCTACGAAGTAAAACCATAAATCACAGGTTCCCTTATATACCCTCAGCACTATTCACCAATCATTTAATAATCAATAACTGTCTTACAAATCTGATTACAACACTACCTTCTGAGGTAGCCCTTTCAAAAACTGTAACTGGCGAGGGCGTCGCGTCGACGGAAGTTTGCCATCATCATTCTCACGGTCTTGTTTTCTAAGGACTCTTTTCCTACTAACATGACAAGGAATCTTCCATGGATGACGCTAAAGCTACAGATGCGGGGAGGGACATCTGCTCAGTTCCCATGTTTTACAGGTGACGGAACTGGAACCCAGAGAGGTGACGTGACCTGCTGACATAAGGTCACACAGCTAGAGTTAGAGGCAGAACGCAGGGCCGGAACACAGACCCCTGACTTCCGGCTGCTCGTCCTTCCGGGCTCTCACCACCTCTCCGGGTGACTTTCTGGCTGCTCAGCATGGGTGAGGTCTACGAAGGGGCTCCCTCAACGGCCCCTAAAACACTGAAAGAATGCTCTCAGTTTACCTCAGTTCAACTGAGTTACCAGGTCACACTTACATCAGAGCGTTTGTCAACAGATCCGTGATGTTTAGACCAAAGAGAAAGGAGTGAGTTCGCTCCTTTCTGGTGGCAGTCAGGAAAAAGAAATGACTGTAACTCCAGCTTCTCCCTCCCCGCCCTGTGTCCAAGGTGGGCTTCTGTTCGTTACTATAAGGCCCAGAAATGGTGCTCTTTGCCCAAGAGAAGATGCGTGGTCCAGCAGCTCTGATGCAAGCCTTGGGATCAGAGAAGGCCAGGTTTTAATATTCCCTCTTCTTTTTACTTGCAGTGTAAGTGACTCAGCTCGTCTGGACTATTGTTTCTTCACCTGCAAAATGTAAAACGCTACCGACTTCATAGGGTTTTTGCAAGGATAAAATGAGATCATAAATTTAAAGCACTTCGTGCAGTGTCTAGTTCACATGAGCTCCTCAAAGAAATTCGTTTCCTTCTCCCCTTTTCTGTTACTGTTAAGATTTTAGATAAGCAGCAGCACCTAGGTGGCTGAGTTGGCTAAATGTCTGACTCTTGATTTTGGCTCAGGTCATGATCTCGGGGTTGTGAGATCAAGCCCCAAGTCGGGCTTCGCGTTGGGCATGGAGCCTGCTTAAGATTCTCTCTCCCTCTCCTTCTCTCTTAAGAAAAAAAAAAATGATTTTAGACAAGCGATTTAATTAGTTAACTTCCCCTATATAATGGGAGATAATACATGCTTCTGAGGAAAAGACACTATATAAAACAAAATATGATTATTAAGCACCCAGGTGAATACCTGAAGGCATTAATTCACTTTATAAAATATGCAAAGGTACCAATTCACTAATAAATATGCTACAGCAAGAGCTTGTCCTAAGGTGCCAATTTGCTGAAGTAAGAGGTACACTAGGGCCAAAGTGCCAAGAACACTGACCAGACAGCCAGAGCGGGGAGCTTCGTTCTCTGCTAGAGATGTTTCTTTCACACCGAGGGGGAAAAAAGACTCTGAAGAGAGCTACCAGCAAGGACTACGCAGAGCTAAAGGAGGCAGCCAGGGTGCGGGTGTCATGGAAGGGGCACGGGGCGAGGGCCCCCGGAGGCCTGTGTTCCAGCTGCTAACCCGTCGGGAGGGCTGCCAGAGCTGGGCAGGTCCTTTAAGGTACCTGAGTGTTGACTTTAACCCTGGAAAACAGGAATGACATTACCAGCCCTACCTAGCTTGCAAAGGGAAGAGTGGCGAGCGTACTTCTAATGTAGGCAACGCGATAGCAGCGTCAAGTTAAATGATTGCTACTAACCAGCACACAAAGATGGGCAAGAAAAGATGCAAATAAGGATACCCCGGAAGGTTGATGACCAGACAGGAGATGGCAGCCGGCACCCTGAGCAGGAGGCCCCAAGTGAAGATTCCAAAGAAGTCACACCGAAGGGCTGAGTACCACGTACCCAGTGCCTGGCAGGCCGACGGCAACCCACCACGCCAGGGGCCGGGGCAGGTGAGAAAGTCTCGATAAACACCGAGGTTACACTCAGCTTAATTTGAACAAAGACAATAAAAACACGGCAGCAATAATGCCGCTACCATTCCTGTGTTAAGAACAGTACAATGGGCCTACTGTTCTCTCAATTCCTATCTTTACTGTAATAAGTGACATATAACAGGGAAATGCTTTGCAATTAATACTCAAGGACCTATATCATAGGGTAATAAGCTATTGTGGAAAGGCCTCCTGCCCAGTTTAAGTTGGTTGGCCTTCCCTGGGTGACCACAGGGTCCACACAGGCGACTCACGGAGACAATCGTGTATTGCCAAGGCACTTGAAAACGTAAGGAAGAAAGGATAGTACGTCATCCACTCTGTGCTCACTCTGCTCCGGTTCTCGGGCTCTGGGATGTGGGGCGGGTTTCACAAGCCATGAGGGAAAGCTGCTCAGCACTGCTCAGATTAACAAGCTGGAACCGAGTGACAGCTCAGGTGTTGTTTGCTCTGTACTCATACTTTGTAGAAAGAAGATATGCCGGGGTTCTGGGGACCCCTGGGTAGATGGACTTCTTTTGGGTGAACCAAGCTTGCCCTAACTGGCATGGCTGGATCACGGCTGGCTCCCTGCCATCCCCCAACAAGGCAAGTGATACAACCGCAGCCTCCTTAGAGAAAGAAAAAGGGTTGGGTTCTGTCCCTCCAAAGGTGAGGATATATGAGGCAGGCACTATGGCTTGAAGGACTCCTTCAGTACATCTAGTTTCCTTGGTAACCTAACTATGTACTGAATGGTTTCCATGGCAAAAACATGTCCCAGAGTCTAAATAATCAACATACACATACCGTTTGAAATGTAACCTATTAGTGGGGGCTGCCCACCCTTGAAAAAATTTATTAAGCTTAGAGAACAGCCCTGAAAACCTGACTGGTGCCAAAGCAGGTGTCTCTGTGCAGCCAGATTCCAAGGGCACTCTATCCGGGGAGGGCCAGGGGAGCCAAACCTACCGTGTGCCAGCTCAAGCCACATGACACTTCTTGCAGTAAACTACACTCTGAGGGATGAGACCCTGATCTGAAACCAAGAGGTCAGACAACTACAGAGTAAGAGTGAAGTACTTCTGGGATTCCTAGAAATCTCTTCGAAGAACAGGAGTAAGATTCTCACATAAACATATAGTAAGAAGTTCGGTTTGTAATCTGGCACTCAAAGGAAAAAGGGCAATTATTTTCTTTCTCAACTGGGGTGAAAGCGCCCCCTCAGGGGGCATATGGAAATGTATGGGGACATGTTAATGGCCCCCATTAGTGAGGGGTCATTCATGCAGCAGTTAGGGACCAAGGATGCTAAGTGTCCTGCACTGCACAGGACAGCACTACACAACAAAAGGAGTATAACATCCATGTTGGAGAAAGGGTCATATCACCAAAAGGATTTCCTAAAGGGAAAATGATCAGTTTTTAATGCATTGCCACTTGTCCTTTCTTCTTTAAAAACAAAAGATAAAAAGGGAGGGGTAAACAAAAGCCAAGCTTTGTAAAGTTCTTAATCTGTTTAATGAGGTGTTCTATCCCAAAGATGTGAACTTAAGCATGTGATGTAAAAGAAAATTTTTCAATGATTTGTTAAAATGAAAAAGAAAGCAACTTTTATTTCTAAGAAAGGACGGTGCTCCAAAAAACAGGTGGGCGAAGAGGCTCCATGCTGGCTCGGTTCCATAGGGTAAATCTGCCTGGGGCTACTGTAATATTTGAGTACGGAACCCCCTGGTCCAAAGTTGGGGTCTAAAGAGGCCCTCTTCTCACTCTGCAGCCCACTAAGACTTCCTAGTTATCTTGCAAATGAGTATGAGTGACAACGTAAAGGACAGTCATTAAGTGCAAAATCACTCCTTTCAGATATCCAGAAAGGATCCAGATGTTTAGCTCTGGGATGAGCAGACCCTCCAGATGCTGCTGCAGATCCAAGACAATCTGCTAAAATGAGAAGGCTTCCTTAGTCCCTGGACTCCGTGTGCGTGGGGGGGGGGGCGGTTCTTGAACACCTTTAAAAATGAATTTAAAAGCCTATACTGGCTTAACATTCCTCCAAATGCTGGGAATTTAATCAATATACACATTCTAAAGATTAGGTTCCAAGCCAGGATCAGAATGGCTTTACTAGGGGGCTAAAGAATTTCCAAGGCTTTAGGTCTTATCAAAAGCCCAGTTCAGTCTTAAGGTCTCAAGGGCTGAGCAAAATCCACAGTCACTCAATAGTTCCAGCTACTCAACAGTCTACAGTGGCCCACTAATATTTGTTCATATTTTATTAGTCATCCATGCTTCCTTGTCTGTGAAGTGTCTGTTCGTGCTTTTTGCCCATTTTTCTATAAGATTTTTTTTTTTGGGTGCCATTTTCCTATTAAGTTCCTTATTCTGGATATGAATCCTGTATTAGTTATTTTCGTTTTATAATTTGTATGTTTAAATGTTATAAAATGAAGAAATGGCGATTTGGATCTTCAGGGAGATAAATGATCAAATGTAGAAAAGGTTGAAAATACGCATGTGGGAAAACTATAAAATATGATTATAGTAGGAAGTAGATAAAAATACTAGCCAAAAGGAACTTTAACAAGTGGCTGACTTCAAATGATACCGACAAGAAAGTGAAAAAACAACCCACAGAATGGGAGAAAATATTTGTAAATCATATATCTGATAAAGGTCTAATATCCAGACTATATAAAGAACATTCACAATTCAATAATAAAAAGAAGAATAACCCAATTAAAAAATGGAGAAAAGATCTGCGTGAATGTTCTCAAGGGAACTGAAAACATTCATCCACACAAAAACTTGTAACATGAATGTTTGCAGCAGCATTATTTACAATAGAAAAAAAGGTGAAAACAATCCAAATGCCCATTAACTGATGGATGGATAAATAATTTGTGTCCACACAATGAGTGTTATTAATCAGTAAAAAGGGATGAAGTTCTGGTACATGATAAACACAGATGAACCTTGAAGACATGACGCTAAGTGAAGGAAATCGGTCACAAAAGACCACATATTATAGGACTCCGTTTGTATGAAATGTCCAGAACAGGCAAATGCACAGAGACAGAAAGATTAGTGGTTGCTGGGGGCTGGGGGAAAGTGGGGAGTAATTGCTAATGAGTATACAGTTTCTTTTAGGGTGATGAAGATGTTCTAAAATTGTGGTGATGGTTGCACAGCTCTGTAAATATACTCAAAAAACGCTGAATTGTCTACTTTAAATAGATGAACTGTATGGTGTATAAATTATATCTCAATAAAGCTGCTATTTTAAAAACAGCAAAGCAAAGTACAGGAAAAGAATAACAAAGCAAGGCAAGTAAGCCCAGACAGAGTAGAGGAAAAGAATGACAGAATGCCTGAAACTCAGGGTGACAATTTCAGGTTTCAGACATAGTGTATTTCTTGCGAGCCTTAGGAGGGGTAAGTATCATTAAAAAGTAGAGAGAAAACACAACTTTTAAGAAGTGATGAACGCCAGGAAGAGAAGGTAGTGTAGGAAGCCAAAACTGCAGCAAAAGAAAGGTTGGACTAAATTAATTGAAAACCACAAGGGTCCAGATTAAGACAGCCGGGATCGAGCTAAAACAAAAGCAGTATTTAAAGATAGGAGCACATGCAGGGCATACTCTTCGCTCTTTCTGTCTGCCCTTCAAATGAGTCCTTTTTTCAGTTCTGTTCAGTACTCTAAGCCACATGGTACTGGAATGACCAGGGCTCCCAAAATATTCAGTGGGCCTAAGAATCACCTGGTACTTGTTAAAAGCACAGGTTCCCGAACCCACCCCCAGACCTTAGAGTCAGAACGTGGGTGGCCTCAGGAATCCAATTTTAACCAACTCCCAAGCTCCCGTGGACGCAGCGGTTCTTCGGACCACACTCGGAAGCACAGCACTCACTGCCCTCGTCTGTGGCCCTCAAATGAAGCATTAGGTAGCAGGTAAGAGCAAAGGCTGTGGAAAATGACAGATCGGAGTGTGAGCCCTGTTGCTGCCACATACTCACTGTCGGCCTTTGACGGTTACTTAACGGTTCTGTGCCTCAAAATCCACACGAGCAATGAGAGCCAGCAACTCCGACCATGCAGATTGAATATAATACTGTTTGTAATGTGTGCGGCACAGTGTCTGTCACGGCCAGTGCTCAGAGGCTGCTGGATCGCTCTTGTCTGTGATTCCTGTCCTTAGCCAGCTTACCCACTGTGGTAGCCAGTGGCCATCTCGCTGGTTGGTATCTCAAGAAGAAACTTCAGAGAAAGGACGCTTAATTGAAGGTAGCAGATCCCTGAAGGGTCTGGGCTTGTACAGAAGGAAGTCGGCGGATCCTCTGAAGAATATGCAAAATCATCTGGAGTAGGAGGGGCTAGGGTGGTCCTCGCTGTCATGGGGTTCTCAAGTTTGGAGCTGCTCCCTTATAGAAATCCTGAGTTCATTTCTGTCTCTCATTTCAGATGTCTGTTCTCATGTTTTCTCCACTAGCTTACCCTAGATGAATCCAGGGGGAACGGTACCTTAAGGACCTAGTGCCTAGCACCTGGAATGAAATTCTCAAAAACTGGGGTCTCTGAACATTACAGGAGGAGGAGGAACATGAGGATGATGATGATGATGATGATGACGACGGCAGCTGTAATAAGAACAGCAGCTTACCGTGGATCGGGGGTTAATGGTGTGCCAGGCACTATACTGAGCACTTTATACACAAACCTTCTCTCATTCAATCCTGACAAGAACTCTGTGAGGATTACAGATGAAGAAACTGTTAGGGAGGTTAAGTAACTGACACTGGGTCACGTACCAGAGATTGGCAGGCAGACTTAATCCCAAACCTGTTTTATTGCAAAGCAGTGCTCTTGGCCAATGCCTGCCCTTGTGTGCCTCTGAATACTTCATCTTGGTGGGGGGGGGGGGGGCGGTGGGCCAGGATGTTGCAGCTGTGGAGAACAGGGGTGAAGATTCTGCTTTTGGGTTCTCTGCATTTATCTCCCGAAGGTTGGGAACTGGGGCAAAAGGCAGAATTGGGCTTTGTGCCCTGTTGATCTTTGAGATATATTAGTTCTTTGGAACTAAAATGGTGAGGGACCCTTCCAGTTAGGTTATAAAAATCAGGCCAAGAGTGTAAACGTGCAAAACTGCTCCGATCACCGAAATCTGTGAGGAAACTCAGAACTGACCGGGACACACTCATCTGTGGAATGGAAAGCAGGGAAAAAAAATCAAAGACACAAATGGAGAAACACACCTTAAATATGGTACCAGGTAGAGAGCTGTGGTCCTTCTTCCTGAGATTAAGGGAAGACAGGAGGTAGATGGTGACTTGGAGAGACCCTAAAAGCAAGTTGGCTGTACAGCACACATGACAGATGTAAATACTAGAGGCTTTGAGTTTAGGGGTAAGACAGGAATTGGGTAATAACTGAAGAGTACTGAAGGATCCATTATTTCAATTCCTAATTGTTCTGCATGGCCTTGGCATGACAACTGTTATATAAACTAAAGGAAAACAGTTTGATGGTGTGAAGGAAAGATATTTCTAAAGCTCAGCACAGGTACAGATAGACTCTTGAAGCTTCCTGCAATGATAGATGATAGACTGGTGGTTCTCAGCTGGGACTGATTTTGCCTCCCCCGCCACCTTTTGCCCAGAGGATACCATTGACATTGTTGACTGTGGTGACTGGGGGGTTGGCGGGTGCTACTGACATCTTGTGTGCAGAGATCAGGGACACTGCTAAACAACTGTGAACAGGACAGCCCCCTACAGAAAAGAACCAGCCAGCCCAAAATGTCAACAGGGCCAAGGCTGGGAGACCCTGTATTGGATGACAAGGATCACAGCATAGTACTTAAGACAATTACGAAACGTTCAGAAGCCCACTAAGAATCACACTGATTATATGCAGAACACAAGTTCCACCAGAAAGTAAGTAAGTCATCAAATACCCAGTAAATTTCTTCCAATCAGACTTTTTTGATTTTTTCAGAATTTTACCTTCGTAATTAAAATGCCTAGATACACACTGAAAAAAAATCAAAACGTTACCAGTAAGCTAAAGTTCCCTTTGATCTCTACCCTCAGTCCTGTTAGAGCCAAACTGCCTACGTGTAAATGGTAGTGCCACGACTTGCTGGGGCTGTGACTCAGGCAAGTTTCTGGCCCTCTCTGAATTCCAGCCTCTTCATCTATAAAAGAGGGACAACAGTAGTAACCCACTACGATTATAGGGTTGTTGTGAGGACTGAATGAGTTAATGGGTAGAGCGTACTTGAAACATGTGACGTAAGCGCTCACCAAGTACCAGCTATTGCTAGCATCCGGGGTACACCCCCCCACACACACACACTCCCTTGCAGAAAATACGTATGATGGTTTTGAAGGCTAGCTTTCTTTTTTAACATAAAAATGTGTAATTCTGCTCATCTTTCTGATATTTGTTTTTTCTTCAACTCAGAAACCTGCCCATATGAGTACGTAGGAATCTACCTACTTCTTTCTCACTCCATTCTATGCCAAAGTATTTTAAGTCACGGCCCTACTGAGGACCAGTTCAGTTGTTTCTACCATTTGGACTCCTAATGTTAAATTCTCCAACAACTGAGACCAAACAGGCCCAGGTTTATCTGTGTTTTTAAGAAAGAGTATGCAAAGAATAAATGAAGAGTGAATAACCCTAACAGAGTGGAAATAATAAAGTTCAGCCACCAAAACAAATAATACCCACAAATATTTTGAAGGGTTTCCTTAGTGTATGAACAGAAAATTCTACAATTTTAGAATAATTACATGCTCCATAATCTGCTTTTTTCCAAAGAATCATATATGGTATTACAGTTATGAAAACTTGAGAGCTTTCAAAATAATTTTCTACGGCTTTAATACACATATTGGATTGGTCACGTCGAACTCCCAACAAAGTCAGGAAAAAAGTAGTAGGTCAGAGGAAGAAATGAAAACATGGAAGTGTTATCACCATTTGGTCATAAACTCCTCTTCCCAGAGAAACATGGCTATAAAAATCTGTTCCAGGATGAAAACTTGGCACAAAACAATCCAATGTTACATCATCCTTTTTAAAGGTTGGGGTGGAGTAGGGAGGGGAGGGATTAAAAAGTAGGAGGGGAAAGTTCTTCATATGTAGGAAAAAAAGAAGAAGAAAAAGCCTGTCAGTAAAATAAGTTTTCCACTGGTGCATAACTTCTTCAAATTAATGGTTTGGTTTAGCTGAAATCTGGCAAGGTAGCAGATTTTAGTCTTTTTCAAGAATGGTCTCTACTTTGGTGAAGCTGTCTATAAAAGATAATGTTCACAGACAGGATGTTCATTCCCTGTTATGCTCCTATTTACAATATTATGTTAACTCATCATTTGTTTTGTTTTAAACTAAAGGCTTCTCCATTCATTAAAGTCATTAGTGAAACACAGCGTGTCTGAATTTTAATAAGTACAGAAAAACTCCAAATAATTATGAGCCTTATATTATGGGAATCAAAATCAGACATACCAGGATCAAATTATATGCTCTTTAATAAAACTTCACATAGTAAAATCTGACAACATCGCTGCTGTTAGACCTTTCCTCAAACAACAGTATAAGGGGTTCCACTTTATATATGAATTTTATACATTAAGAGCCTTAGTTAGTCATTACCTATTTACACCAAACACTTGTAATCAAGAACCATGCCAATACTTTTGGTACTAAATAATTACCCTTTGAAACCGTGTTGTGGACGTAACAAACTATATACTTTTTTAAAGACGAAAATGAGGCAAGATGACTTTTTTTTTATAATCCCACTGTCACATCCCCGACCCACATCCCCACTCCGCTCTGAAAATGAATCTGTTGTACGACTGTAATAGACCGATTCAGAGATCACTGTGTAGCTAGAAACGTACTGGTCTGAGAAAAGAGTGGAACATCTGAGAACTAGGAGCCCTAGAAAAAGAAGTGCTGTGAACCACAAGGGCTTCGTGCAGGTCAAGCCCAAGCACAAGAGGAGAGCTCCAAAGTCTTGGTTTCAATACCCTGGAGCCTTGCTCCTCCTGGAGTTCCTCTGTCCTCACCGTGAGCGACATGAAGAAACCCAGGTATTTGTGTTGGGCAGAGAGAAGCGAGAATGGCCGGGCTCTTGGTGAATCTGCCATTCCAGCAATAAGGTTAAAAACTGCTTCTGAACATAGTAATTATGTTAGCTATTTTGAGAGCAAGAAATAAGTTAAAATGTGCTTTTATTTAAACAAATATCAACACACAACAGAATTCGTGGCAAGTGGTCATTTATTAAACATGCCTTGTTACTAATGTTTCCAATCTCCTGGCTTCAGGACACTATGAGGCCTTATACTGATATAAAAGGTTTACTAATTTATTGGCTACCAAGCACCTGAAGACTGAAAAAATGTCATATGTGTAATATATCACACATACAAAAACAGACACATGAATGTGTGTATACATATGTGCATACACACACCTACAGCACATGCAAGCATATACATGTTTCCATTTCTCAAATATGTACACACGGAAGTGATTAATAAAATGCATGTTCATTTAAAAGGCATTTGGTTTATCATTTATTCACATGAAATACTAAGAAGTATTTTTTATCTGTACAGATCTGTGACACGTTTTTCAATTTATTTTTTAACCACAGTAAAATTTACTCTTTGCAGGGGCGCCTGGGTGGCACAGCGGTTGAGCGTCTGCCTTCAGCTCAGGGCGTGATCCCAGCGTTATGGGATCGAGCCCCACATCAGGCTCCTCCGCTATGAGCCTGTTTCTTCCTCTCCCACTCCCCCTGCTTGTGTTCCCTCTCTCACTGGCTGTCTCTATCTCTGTCAAATAAATAAATAAAATCTTTAAAAAAAAATTTACTCTTTGCAAATGCACAGAGTTGTATACCCACCACCACAATCATGATACAGAATGAACAATTCCATCAGCTAAAACAATCCTAAAAACCTCCTTGTGCCGTCCAGTTAGTCAAGCCCTCCTTCTATCCTCATGGAAAAGGTGTTTTTGTTTTTTGTTGTTGTTGCTGTTTTGAGAGAGAGCACGCGTGCATGGGGTGGGAGAGGGAGAATCCCAAGCAGACTCCATGCCCAGTGCAGAGCCCATCATGGGGACCGGAGCCAAAACCAAGAGTCAGAAGTTCAACCAACTGAGCAATCCAGGCACCCCCTCATGGAAGAGGTTTTGAGTAAAAACTAGTCCTCACACTTGCAAGGGATGGGACTAAATGCCACAAAGTATTGAGGACCATCTTTTTCATAATTTTATGTCCCCCTTTTTTTTTACATATTAGTCTCTACTTCTACCCAGGGTTTGACAGAAAGGATTAAAGGGGAAGGAAACTGAATTAACAGGATAGGAAGAAATAAAGACTTGAAGGAATTCAGACTTCAAGACAGTATGAAGGAAAAAAACAGTAGAACTTGATGAAAGACTACAATAGGTAGTATTTATACACACACACACCACACACACACACACACACACACACACACACACACACGTGCGCGCACCTGGGAGATACAGGAGAAAACCTTCAGTGGGATAAAGCTGGTAAGTGATCATTTGTGAACAAAAGTAATGAACCTTTTTTTTTTTTTTTTTAAGAATGATGAGATCTGATTTGTTTAGGAAGCCCACTTTGCCTGCAGTCTGGCAACTAGTTAGGAGTGGGGAAAGAGCGGGCATGGAAGACCAGTGAGAAGAGTATTTCAACAGTCCAGCTAAGAGACGACAGTAGCTCAGATTAGTTATCTCAAAGGGAGCGATTTACTAAAAGCCACAAGAAGTAAAAAGAACAGGAAAGGGCAGCAGAATATTATGGAATGTCATTCAAAGAACATCTACAATCACAGTCAATTCTTGTGGAAAACTAGAACAACCAAGACACAATGCAGCGTATCTCACAATAGGGCCTGCGGTCCTCCCGCTACAAAATACTGAACTATGTCGGATAAAAAGTGTTAGACAAAGATAACCGTACTTCTAAAAAAAGTGAGGAGAATCCCCAGAAGCGCCTATCCCCGGTTCCGTCACCTAGGGTTCAGGAGTCTGGGATCCAGGGTATGCAGGCAGCTGTGCGTGTGCTGAGCCCTGAGGCTTCTCAGACAGGACGCCAACACGCAGTTTGCTCCGCCATCTTGAAGAGAGGCACTAAGAGTGTTTCAGCAAGGGAGTGACATGGACTGAGCTCTGCTTTCAAAGGACTGATGTGGCAAACAGTAAAATACACAGGCTTGAAACCAGGCTGGGGAAGGGTGAGCAGATGAACATGAGATACCATGGAGGCAAAATCAGCCAGCAGTCATGCAGATACAGGCAGCCATGGTCAAGGGAAGGTCAAAAATAGGGTGCCGAGGTTTCATGGCTGTGGGCACGAGGCTAGTCAAGCCATTAATGAAGATAAAGAACACAGGGGAAGTGCAGATTTTGGAGGAGGGGAAATGGGTAGTGTGGACCATAATCTACTCTTTAAATATTAAATCTGAAGCCTCGGTGATTATTCTAGCATGAGAGGGTATACAAGGCATTAAAAATGCAGAACTGAAATCTAGAACAAGGATCCTCAAATGAGGTTTGTGAATTGGCTTCAGGGGCAGGTGTGTTGCTCTCAAAACTGTATTTAAAACTTTCTGCGTCTGTACATTTTTCTGGGCTCCAGTCCATGAATTCTCATCAGATTTTCAGAGGGCTGTGTCAATCTGCAGTTCCTTTAAACACAGTGTGTCTACTTTGGATACTTTTTATCTTTGGTGTTCTGCAACTTCAGATGATGTGTCTAGGTGCCCATTTCTTTTTATTTCGCCTGTTTGAGATTCACTGTATTTCCTCTACCTGAGGATTGGTATCCTCCATCAGTTCTGGAACGTTCTAAGCCATTTTCTCTTCCACTTTCTAATTTCTCTGTTCCTTCCTATAACACAGCCTAATGTTTTTGTTAACTACCACTCTACATCTCAGACCTTCCATTGAGGAATATTTTCCTACTTGTGAATAAATACAAATGAACACTGCATAAAAGAGCACAGAGTTTTGCTGTTGAAATACAGTGTAAAATTGAAAATAATAAACTCATCTTTATTACAGAAAAAAAACACTGCACAAAATCCTTGAGATGTTTAGCAGAAAGGCACTAGGCTGATTTTTTAAACGAAGACAAGTTACATCTTATAGTTTAAAGCTAATCACTATGCTGTAGACCGGAGAATAGCACTTACGAGAAACAAGGCACAGAACTGCCCACAGACACAAAATAAATATAAGACAGAGCTTCAGGGGCAAACAAGTTTAAGAAACATGTACCCGTGAGATCTGAGTTATCACAGACTTATTGTATATATCTTCCTTCTAAATGTATATTTTTCTGCCTAAAAAGAAAGCTAGATAAAAACATTGATACACCACCAACTCAGGCAGCTGGGGAGGTGGGAGTTCTACACCAGAATGTTTCCAAAAATATGCTATTTGGGGGCTGATTGATTTTCTCCCCCAACTAAATTCCATTCTGGTTCTTTTTGGTAATGTTTCAAAGTGCAGGCTGAGCTCTTGATCTTTTGGGAGGCACAGGCAAGACAAAAGGCCAAACTCACTAATGAAAAGTTGCTGAACTTACTTTTCAAAATTCCATTCGAAGTCACGAAGAACCCTTTTGGCCCTTCTCCCAGACTAGTAAAACGAACATCTCAAATCCCTAGAGGCTAAGACAGCTCGTTCCACTAAAACCAAATACACATCTTCTCTTGACAGCTGGTTGTCTTAGCATACTCAGGACTATATATTTATCAAAGAAAAAAAAAAACTCTAGGAGCACAATATTTATTATAGGATTATCTCAGTGACTCAAGTAAACATGAGTATGGCTAAATTAAACCATGTTTACTATGACGTTCTATTACTTAAATCCTGACACAAAATCACCCCAAGAGATCTGGGGTCTTATTCCTTGAGACAACTGATGTAGGTCAATAAAAAGCGGGGGGGGGGGGGCAAGAACTATGTTTTCTTTAAAATCTGTGTTTAGTTATATAATTTTTCCAATTTTTCTAAAAAAATCTTTTGAGCATCTAAAACAAAAATTTTCCTTCCCGTCAAGATGTTGAATTCAGTACTAAATTTAAATAAAATAACAAAATATTGAATTTGCTCACTGCTTTAAAAACTTACTTTATCTGATATATCCAAATTTAATATCCATAATTTCATTAAATTTCACCCATAATTCTGAGTAGTAGTATTTTAATTTTCAGCTCCTCCCAACCCTTTTCCTAGGCCCTTTAGACAAGTTTCAATTTATTCCAGCCTTTTTGGATTACAGGCTATCCAAACGTTCCAAGTGACCATGTCTGTGGCCAGGCACACTGTGGGGTAAAGGCAGGGAAAAGAGGGCTGGAGAGGCCAAAACAGGAGGAGATGACAGGTCACATAAGATCAAAAGCATATTTACCACCTTTGGGATTCAGCTGATAAGCCACTCCTAGGAAATAAAGCCACCTTAGGAAACATGACCAGGGGTCCATAATGGAAATAAGCCTGCTGGCTGGGCCACAAGACACATGCACTTTGGAGACCACTTGTCTCTGTAGCACAGGGATCCAACAGGCTCAAAGCCTTCTGATCCACCAGGGAGTCCAGTCAGTGGGAGCTGTGGCTGAGCCCAGGCAGGGCCCAAGGGCAGGGCCAACTTGGCTGAACATGGGCCATGGCTCACCAGCTCTCAACTGATGGAAACAGTGCCACCCTTAAGGAGTGTATAGTCCAGGGAAATAGTCTGACAACAGAGGCACAAACACAGGTGGGGAAAAGCGTAGTCTGGCTGGGGAGGCAGGTGGTGGTGGTCAGGAAAAGTTCCATAGCGGAGGTGGCGACTGAGAAGATCTATGAGGATAGACAGAACTTAGACAGATTCTACAAGAAAGGGAAATAAAATTCAACGTCCTCATAGAAGCAGCAGCCCAAGCAAAGGTATGGAAGTGAAAAAAGTACAAGGTGTGTTCACAGGAAATCCCAGAAAACCAGCTTTGGCTGAACAACAGGATACGCACGGAACCCAGATCGGGGTAGAAAGGTCACCTGGGATGACAACAGATAAAGCTTTGGATGTCACACTGAGAGATGCATACTGAATTCAGCGGGTGACAGGGGGGCACTGATAGTGCTGAGCAGGGAAAGAACATTATATGACCCGAACTTCCTTCAGGAAGACAGTGACAGCTCCCTGCTGGATAAACTAACACAGGAAGAAAAGTTAAAAGGCCATCAGGAGACATAGCAACTGAAGGACTAAACTAGGAAATGGCAGTAGGAATGACCAGAAGGACAGATACAATGGAGAGAGGATTTCTAGTACAAAACGGGGGTTGGCTAATACCATTCGGATGCAGCAGCTGGACGCCTAAGAAACTGAGAGTGTCCTGAATAGAAACAGGGCCGTGAGGAAGAAACCTTGGTTTCCTGGAGGAATGAGGAGTTTGGCTACAGACACTTCCAATCTCAGGTGTCAACTGAACACAAGGACAGACATATCTACCAAGTGGCTAGAAAAGCAGATCTGCAAGCAGGGAGCAAAGCTGAGATTAGAAATGGGATTAAGGGGGGCATCTACAAAGAGGGAGGGCTCTGGGGATGAAATCATGGGAAACATAATTTAGCATAATTTAATGGGTTGAAATAGGAAGAAGAGTCAGCAGAGGAGACCAGGAAGGGCCTAAGAACTCCCAGCTATAGAGGAAAAGAGACATATTCTAGAACATGTTAGGGATACGATCGTGAGGATCAGATGGGATGGTCAAGTGAAAGCAGTTTACACATTTGAAAGTACTAAACAAATACATTTTTATGATTTTCATAGCAGCGCGTTTAATCTCTAGAAAAGTCACATTGTGCTGGCAGAGCCAAGCTTCCCAAAATCTTCCACAAGGTCCCTTCTCCACTGAGCCAAATGGAAACGTGATCTCGTCCTGCCCTGAACTCGCACAGAGCTTAAGAAGTCTAATTTCGGTATTCGTATAACTCAAGAAGTGCGACCTGAGCATCGTCCGAGTGCCAACGCTGCAGGAGTGCTTTCCTGTGAGTCCCCCTTGGAGGAGACGAAACAAAGTGAGGACTGACCCACCTTTGCAGAGGATGACATGAGCGAGGCTCCAACAGGCTCAGTATCTTGAGCTGAGACTGCCGGGTAGTAAGGGGAGGAACTGGGGGCCTCTGAGGCCAAGTCTTATCTAAGTGCCTTTTCTACTGAAACACGAGTTGGGACTTGCTGTGTCTGTTCTTATTTCCCTTACAATCAAGAAACTAATAAGGGCACAGCCGTATCTCATTTATCTTGATACCCTCTGAAGCACCCAGCCAAGGGCCTGACACTTGGTCAACTCTTGCGCTTTTGTTGCCTGAAAGTATTTGCGGGCACACGGGCCTCCCTAATGGTGAGCGTTTGTGGGCTGGTAAGCTTTGAGGACTTATTTCTTAAGGCGGACTGTAACTTAACAACAAAAAGTTCTAAAAACAAATTCTGTACTTGTGAAAGATGCCACCTGGTCTGCCTCAGGGGCTGAAATCCTCTTTTTATGCACCGAGTGGGAACAGCACAGGGAGTGACAAGCTGGCTTTCTTCAAACCACTCCCACCAACGGGCTCAAGCCAAGAAATGGGCCCACACCTTTCGGGAAAGAGAACTGCCCGTTTCACCTCTGGTGTCACTGCTGGAACTGCCAACAGTCTGAGAAGGAGGGAAAGGTAGAGCAGGTTTGGTGCCAGCTCTGATGATGTAACCTTATATCCAGCTTGTCTGCCAGGAAAAAAAGGCAACTGGTTTAGAAACTAGGTTTTTTTTCCTCTCTTAATATTCAACCAAAGTCTATTTTACATAACTGACCACTAGCTGTTCTGTTTTGTTTAACGAACTGTACTTAGTGTCTCATTTACCTGGCTGGTTCGGTTCCTTGGGGAAAAATGTATGGAGAGCCTGCAATAAGTATAGTTCATAAATGTCCCACGTGGGAGAAGAACGCACAGTTCTCAGAAGCTCTATTTTGCAAGCCATCCGTGTGCACAGCGGGAAACCAGGAATACCATACATCTACACCATAAAGGCACACGGTCAGGCTCCAGTGTCACCAGAAACACCAGAAACTCTTCCAGGATCCTGGGCAAGGCAGACCTCTGAAGTGGGATTCTATTTTAGAGCTTCATTCATTATAACACACTTGGGACTTTTCAACCCCATGTCTCTGACAGATGCTCCCTTCTGTGGGGATTGTCTAATTTAGAGACATTTGGTAACCATGTCCCTAGAAATCTTTAGGGTACAGCAAATTGATCTCTCTTCCCACACGTGAAGACAAGACCCAAAGTAGCCTTTTCCTATTTCTAAGACTAGTTAGTGTAAGCATAATATTCCTGCCCACTGCATGGACAAGTTGGGGCAGAGGGACATTAGCCAGACTGAAATGAGGTACCTTCCAGGCTCGAGATACCTTTCCATGTCCATGGAGAGCAGACAGAGAGAGTGCAAGTCTTTTCTTGCCCATTTTCACCTAATGTGGATCAAGCCATTGATCTACATTATCATTGACCCACATGGATCAGGCCTGGACCCCTGCCTGTCCAATGCACTTCATGGGGCTTGGAACTTCCTAGAAAGAGCCATTGCAAGAGCCAAAAAGAGTACAAGCCTCAGCTTAGGGCAAGCGTCTGGCACTGGCTTTGGGCGGGGCCACACAGGATGCTTTCGCCATGACTCCTGAGAGCACTCCCCCAGTCTGAGTCTATAATCAATGCTTGGATGGCTCAGAGTTGACAGGATAGTATGAAACACAGAAAACAAATGAGAGCTTAACACAGTGTCAAAGACCAGTACCAACCTCTCCTCATTCAGTTCTTAAAAGCTATCCTATAACCTTGGCCTTACTGAAATGACATTACCTCCGTTCCATAGGCTGAACTCTGCACGAGTTAACCAAAGATATTAATAACCTTAGTAACTATGTAAGCCCTTGGAAAGTCATACCACAATCTGACCACTTTCCATTTTAGCCTTTTTACTGAAACCTCATTTTTAAAACTTCTACTCAAGGATGTAAGAACTTTCGGCAGTTTTCATTGGTATTACAAAGGCAGTTCTACTAAGCGAATCTGTATCAATCAGGAAAAATGTAAGACTTCTCAGTGCAGTGTTTTCCAGTTTTCTTGTAACAATTATTTATTGACCCAGAATACTGCCAACCAGGCTCCTACTCCCCCTGCACTGCATTTCTGTAAGACATTAACATGCCCTTGAGTAGCCTACAATTTAGTAAAAGACGGGAAAACAATGCATCACTAAATCTGTGATGAGCAGATTCTAATTGATACAAACTCAGTATTGTAAGAATTCACGGGATGGCTAGAGAAGGCAGCCCAACGGTGCTCAGGAGAAATGGGAGGGACAGGATTTGGAAAGGTCTATTTCAACAGGAAAAGGGTGTTAGAGAAGGCATTGCACACGGAAGTAACAGCTTTAGCAAAGGCACATGGGCAAGAGCGCACAGGTAAATTAAGAAATGTTCAAGTGATGGAGTCTGGCTGAACGACAGACTGCTGGAGGGAAAAGCATAAGAAACTGACCTGGAAAAGTAAGATGTGGCCGGTTCTTAACACACACAAAAAAGAGGGAGGACATGTAGAAAGCTAGATTTTAGAGGAAATAACTTTTCAAATATAACCTTCACTGATAATTTGTCACATCATATCTCAGATTTTAGAGGGAGAAATATTTTATTAGCAAGTTTATTTGCAAACGAGGTGCAGTAAGTTCCAAGAAAAACAATGTGGGTGCTGGGAAAATCATTTTTCCAAGCTAGCAAATTCCTGTCTGCAGCTTAACTAATAGATCCGTATTACCTACATCTTGCGATGGTTTCATTGAGATCCCTCTTTTCTCATCACCCACATACCTTCTTAATTTATTGCGTATATACCGAGTGACTACTTAGAACTAGTATCTGCTCACTTATTTACCCATCCTCTCCTTTTCTGCCCCAACTTGTCCTAACCACTCACTCCCTCACGCATTCTTCCCCTATGAACACTATCAATAATGACAACATGAATAGCTCCTACTTGCTATAGTACCAGGCACTGCAATTAATGCTTTAAG
Organism: Ursus americanus; assembly: GCF_024610735.1. Classification (NCBI taxonomy): domain Eukaryota; kingdom Metazoa; phylum Chordata; class Mammalia; order Carnivora; family Ursidae; genus Ursus; species Ursus americanus. The sequence goes on from NC_142133.1 coordinate 64,497,904, forward strand.
AACTGTGTTTAAATATAATCCTCCAAATATCACTATAAAATAGGTATTACTAGCCCTATTTTGAAGCAAGTTGAAAGATGTTGACGATTTTACCAACTGGTAAGTGGCAGGACCTAGGTTTAAACCAGATATGCTCGACCTGAGAGCCCTGGCCTATTTATCATCAGTTCATCATACTGCCTCCAACACTCTTTGGCGTCTTACCAATATGGGTTAGTATTTTCAATTAAAAATGAAACATTCAGTGAACACCTGCTACTGTAAAATCCTGTCGTGGGTGCTCTCAGAGGCACACAGATAAATGAGAGAACTCCTACAGATTGCTGATGTCCCTAGTCATCCATATGTGACAATGAACACCTATGTCTTGTATCAGTGTGGAAGACCGTGTGCCCATGATTCATGAAGTTGAACAACTAGGGCCAAAGGGAGCAAAAATGACTCAGTATATGAATGCTGGATGGTGACCACATCTTACAGACAGAAATCAGCCAACCCTACCTGACTGACAGAGATTTTTAATCATACATTTCAGTCAGAATCTGTAAAAACTCTCTCTGCCGATGAAAAATCTGTCCTGTCCAGAAGTTCCCAACCAAATCTGCTTACAATCTATTTTCAACGAACCTCAGCTTCCTTTGAAGTACAATAAGCTTCTGAAGCATTTCAGCCAACAATAAGCACACTGTGAGGCCAGCCCTAGTAAAGTTCATTACCACGGGTAAAGTTACCTGGTTAAAACACAAATGTGGTATCAAACTATCTGGACCCGAGAGCCTGAAAGTCGTGTAAAATTATATAGCACTATTTAGACGCGAAGAGAAATTCAAATGTGTCATCTTTTTAAGCTACCTGCTTTTAGTATCACCATTACTAACTTCAGAATAAGTTTTGCTAATATTTTCAGGAGACAAGTTACATTTTTACAAATAACTATAATACTTAACAAAAATGTAAGAAATTGGATAGGACACTGTTGAGCAGTCCTCTTTAGGCTACAACCATATGTACCCAGGGAACATTTGGAAGGAGTCGCAATTTCGGATTCCGCCTGCCTACTCATCTCTCTCTTCAAAGGTACAGTATTCATATCACAAGTTGCACAACTAAGACTCATCCAAAGATTGCAGTGGCAAATACTAACTGCATTTACTCTGCAATCTAAACTCCTGATACAACTCATTTTTAAGAAAACGAAAGTCTATAAGGAGAAATCACTTTAAGAGTTCAAGAGTGGCAAAAGAATTAGCAAGACATGTTTGGCTAACAAGGAGAAACACCAGGCTACGTAAAATTAATGACGTTGATACTCACTGTTCAATTCGGGGTGACAAGTACAGCTTGGGATACACCTGAGTGGCTTCCGTGTCCTCAAAACTGACAGAAAGGAGGGCCACATCTTCTCCAGGGTCTTCATTTACATCCTTAAGCAGGGAGTGAAAAACACAACGTCATCAGTCCCTGCTCTCACACCATCTTCCTGGTGCTGAGCTCACAGCCCACCGGCACTGAGGCTAGAGCGTGTCAGGTACCTGGATTTGAATTGAGCAGCTCTGTGCGTCCTTTGCCACATGCCAATCACTCCGCTAGAGTGATGGCTTTCAAACGTTCCGACCAGAGCCGACCACAGTGAGGAGAAGACTCCCACCTATTTCAGTTATTCCCCTATTCCAAGAGGGGAAAAGTCAATCTGGCGACAACCAAGAGTTAGTCAAAAGCATAGTTAACAAATTGCAGTAAACACATTGTTAATGATATAGGTAATGTCTTATAATTTTTTAATATATATAAATGGCTTATAATTTTCTTTTTATAGGAAGACTAGGAGTTATCAATATGATTTATATCATAAGACAACAACAAAATCTTAAAATACCCAGTAATTTTATTACATACACCTTGATAGTATGTGGTTAAGTTACTTAACAAAAATTCCCAGGAAACATATCGTTATGAACGGTGTCACCATACAAGCAAATGGCAGGGGTTACGTACACACTGACTTTGCAAAACAGTTGCACCTGATTGATATATGAACCACAAGACATACATATCTTAAAAGCCTGGTTATAAGAATATTATAAGACAAAAACACTGTTGATCTGAATACGTTCCAAAAAAACATTGAAAGGTTAACGACACATAATACACTAACCTGGTAATGATAAAGCTAAACTTCCTGTAATTTATAATTTAAAAGTAAGAATAGTGATAATCGAATGTCATAACCAACGCAAGCCAACACTGATGAAGTGTCCTGAGTCAAAACTGGGATTTATAGGTTCACGATCATTGCCAAGCACTGAATGTTTGCCAGACTTCCAAATAAAATACTGAATTAGCATAAATTCTAGTAGCATGATGGTTTTACTTTGTGAATACCAGATTTTAGTAACCCTTAATCATTTTACTTTTGGCTGGTAGTGGCTCTAAGTCAAATATAAATTTTTTGAAAACTTAATAGGACCGCACATCTTTCACCCATAAGGACTGAGAGGTAAGAACTGGCCTATATTTCTGGATTGGTTCACAGGTCCTCTGGAGGGCCCACCTGCCATCCTAGGATGGACCCAATCTAGACTTTAAGAATCACTGCCCATGAGCACTGAGAACCTCAGATATGAGGTCCTTGCTTCTGTCTAAAATTAACCTCACCCCTTCCTTTCCTGTATCGTGGGAAGCTGGTCATCACACTCATCCAGCTCAGCTCTGAAGTCATCCGCACTCTGCCTTCTATTGTGCCAACAGGATGCACGTGTGCAAGTACACAGACGTGCAAGAACCATAAGTCTCTCCCACCTTAAAAAAATAAAAACTTAAAAGGGGCGCCTGGGTGGCTCAGTCGGTTAAGCATGTCTGCCTTCGGCTCAGGTCCTGATCCCGGGGTCATGGGATCAAGTCCCATGTAGGGCTCCCTGCTGGGGAGGGGAGGGGGGGAAGTCTGCTTCTCCCTCTCCCTCTGCCTCTGCTGCTCCCCCTGCTGGTGTGCGCGCGCACACGCGCATGCTCGCTCTCTCTCCTCTCTCAAATAAAATCTTTAAAACATAAAAAATAAAATAAAAATTCTAAAAAGAAAGAAAAGAATCATGCCGGTCTCTACACGGCATTCTCTCTCATCTCTCTCCTCACCTTCACAGACTGCTTGAAAAAGCTGTCTGCACTTCCAGTCTCTACTCCCTTCCCTCCCATTATCCCTTAGCACAGGAGAACGACCTTCTGACCCCACTAGGCCATCGGGATTGCCCTCACCAAGGCATCCACAAAACACAGCAAATGCCTCTCTGCTTATCTTACTTGATCTCTGAACAGTATTTGCATGGATGATCTCTTTCCTCTGGAAATACTCTGTTTCTTGCTCCTAGGAAATTATACTCTCCTGATCTTCTGTCTCTGGGACCACTTCCCCCCTCCCTCTTCATGCTTTGTGTTTTGTATCCTTTTACTTCTCAATTATTTTTTGTTTTTACATGGCAAAATTTCGGCTTGTTGTAACAAGTCAAAGCCATACAGAAATTTATAAGAAAAAGCTCTTCTACCCCCCACTTTTAAAGGTAACCAATATTAACTGCGTATGGAGCCTCAAACAGCTTTCTCTATGCTCACAAACACATACACACCCTTGCATATAAATAGCTCTTTAACCTTCTGTTTTGTTTTCCTTAATGGAATTGTATTATACATATAATTCTACCAACTGCTTCCTAGATAGCCACATCATATTCCATGGCATGGATTTATTATTATTTTTTCTTAACCATTCCCCCTAGCAACAGACATTCAGGTTGTTTGTAGTTCTTGGCCATTTGATAGTATTACACTAAATAGGCTCATAGAAAGGATATATATGCATCCTTTACTAGTGGGACTTACATTTCCGAATGGATAACTAAAACCGAGATTGTTGGATCAAAGGTTATGAACATTTTACATTTTAATAGTTTACGATTATTTTCCTAAAAATTGTACAGCCATTCACGTTTGGACTCCTGAATTTGCATCAGCAGGACAGAGAGCCTGCTTTGTGCGCATCCCGAATAACCTGAGGACACCAGCTGTGGTCACTCTGCAGTTCAACATTGGCGGTCTGGCTGCCGAAAAGTGGTGTCTCAGCTGAGATTCAGTGACTAAAGCTGAGCAACTTTTCCCTTGGTTACTGGTCATCTCTTCTGTCACTTCTCTGATCAAATCCTTTGCCCTAAAGACTCTTGGACTTGTCTTGTTGTTTTTTGGGCTTATTAACCCTGGCTATCACATGTGTTATAGATATTTTCTCTTGGTCCAGTTTTTGGCTTTTTACTTTGTTTGGGGTCTCTTCTGACAGCACAGAAAATTTAGATTTCTACAGACTTAAATCTGATCAATCACTCTGAGGTTATTTACTTCCCTAGCATTTCATCTAACATTTTATTTTTACATGTAGACTTCTCATACCTCTGGAATGTGTTTTTAGGAAGTATGATTTAGGAAGTATAGTGCCTAGAACACAGAAACCACTCCATGTTTGCTGAATGAGTACAACAGTAAACAAATTAATGCTAATTTCTAACCCTTATTCTCCACACCTAGCACTTTTCAGGAACCTGCTTTACAAAAGTGGCTTCGGCAGTGGTACCTGGAAACTCCGTACTGACTTCATGCTCCTGTCCCCATAACACACCAAGGTCCCTAGAACTAGTGGTCTCAAAAGGAGAGTCAAGATTGGGAATCTGAGTTTATCGCTCATTTCTTGATCTTTGACAGATGATAAAGTATTCAACCTTGAATGTTCCTTTCTGCAAAATGAGGATGGAAATTGTAAAAAAAATACTTAGGTCTCAACAAACAGAAACTATGTAATTCTATAACACAACTCTAAAACTCACAAAATATCTAAAACTAAGGTTGAAGCTGAGTTTGAAAATATTCACATTCAGAGAGACAATTCCATTTTCTAATCCAAGTATAGAAGTGGTCCTCTTTAGTGCTAGATTGGTCACCTTAAAGTAAGATAATAAAAAAAAGAACTAACATTGATTTTCAGATACCTTCCTCCAGTGACTGAGTTTCCTTGTTAAAGGTCAAGGCTCTGACCACAAGGCACAAAACCTGGTTAAAAACAAAACAAAAACAAAAACAAAAAACCCTGAAAAAAACAAGAGGCCACTGAAAACCTTTTTAATTAGTAGCTTCACTCCATATACCTATGGATAATGTATAATTATTTCCTTTTCCTACTTTTTAACTTATCATTTCACTGCCATTGAAGCAAAGAACAGAAATGCTCAGAGACAGTCCTCTAAACAAATGGAATGACCCTGGTTTATATAATCAACATTTATCATCTGGCATCCTGCAAAGAGTACAAGAAACATTAGTCTGAATAGGAAAATAGTTGTTTCCAGGAGTTCCTTTTATGAACTACTTTTAATATAATTTACTTGCCTTGGTGTGACACACGAGTTTCCCCTGAATTGATATTTGATTTCTAATGGATACCTAAGTTTGACTTTGAGTGCTTAAATAAGCCCAAAGAGTTCCAAAAATACAAATCCACACAGTACTGTTTCCAGTTTCTGCAATTCTAACAGGCTTGTACATGTGTTCCTTCCCATCTGGGGAATTATAAAAGAAGCTCTTGTACTGTGGTTCTTAGAAGCTAGCATTACAGATGATTATTGTAACCACTAATGGCAACATTTGGAAAGCAGAGGGAGGTTATAGTGTAGTAGGGGACATTTAAAAATGCACAAGTATACATTTTCAAGGCTTTCTATCTGTACCATCTAAAACTGCAGCAGGCTAAAATGGGGGGAAAATGTCGAATCTGCTGAAGCAAAAGGGTACTGCCTCCCACTTTTACAAAAGTGTATCAGCGCTGACATACACATGGCAAGGCAACAATGGCCATGATATTTTGCTGAGGTTTAACAATGGATTTGGCTCAGCACTTGGCTGTAGAACAGAAAGAGGTTCCTATGGTTTATAGTGAATATTCACTAGGTGGTAAGTTCCTTGCAGGCTGGGAGCTTTTCCTGTTTGTTTTTGTATACCCAATGTCTGAAACAGCACATATATGGCAAACTGGTTGAAAAAAACAAACTGAATTCATGCTGGAAAGATTGTAAGAATGAGTAAATTATGGAGTTAAATAGAAAGTACTTTCAGTTAGAAAGATTCTCAGTATTTATCTCATTTTCCCTTTAATCTATGACTACTTACGATTTTGTTAAAGAAAACTCAAGTCTGAACCCACAAATAAGCCAAAAATGCACCTACGAATAAGAGTTAACATTCTGTGCAGGTCATAATGGCTTATTCATGTAACTATTCTCAATTGGGGCTCTTTACAAATATCAAAAGGGTGTAGGAAAAAACAACGATTAGCCTTGGAAACGAATGTAAACACAAGCACAATTTATCATTATGCTGTACCCCTTTGATATGCAAATTCCATGTGAGGCTGGCAGCCATTAAACAAGCCCCTCTATGTTGAATGTCAATACAGGTACAAACTACCAATTAACTATTGTTGATAGACATGAGCTGAACAATAAATATTACAAACTACAGGTCACATAAGAAGGCTGTAAAAAAGCCACTGTATTCCTCAATTCAAAAGGCTTAAAACAAAGCTATGACCATTACTAGCAAAACCAGTTTGTAGACATAAGGACTATAAAGAAGCCACTATACAGGATGACAAAAGTCAAGTAAGAACCATTTTGAGTTACACTTACATGGCATTAAACTAGACCCAGGATTAATCGTGATTCCCAGAGTGACTAAAAACTAGGTCTCAGTAAGCACCTCATTATACAAAAGCTATCAGTTTTTGAAAAATTGTAAGCAAATTAAAAATTTCCAAAACAGGGGCGCCGGGGTGGCACAGCGGTTAAGCGTCTGCCTTCGGCTCAGGGCGTGATCCCGGCGTTATGGGATCGAGCCCCACATCAGGCTCTTCAGCTATGAGCCTGCTTCTTCCTCTCCCACTCCCCCTGCTTGTGTTCCCTCTCTCGCTGGCTGTCTCTATCTCTGTCAAATAAATAAAAAATCTTAAAAAAAAAAAAATTCCAAAACAGCTTATCTTTAAAAATACTAAGTGAGAATCGTACTTTAGAGGCCCCAATATTTTGATACTACAGATTCAACATCAAATTACATAAATCTAGATTTTTCAAAGTCAAGTTTCTTCAAGTAAGAGAACAAGACTCTCACAGTGCTACCACTGATTCGTGCACTTAACAAAGTAAGACATATATGGAATGTTATAAATGTTATGGAGAAAAATTAAAGCGGGGAAGGGGGAAAGGAGTAAGGAGGGAATGGAAGATTAAAGAGAGTGGTGAAAGGGAGTTTATGGACTCAGCAGCGGACTGTCATTAAGACAGGAGACTCGGGATAGAAAGACCTCTTGATCTCTTGTGTTGTCTATCAGTAGAAAGCAACCTGACCAAAATTGGGATTTGGATTCTACTGGCATTAAGACATGACATTGAATATGCCAGAAATGGAACTAAATTTAAGCAAAAGAAAGACTGAAGAACAAGGAAGATGATTTATGTAAGACCTTAGTCTCTGCTAAGGGGTCTCTATCCAATAATGACACTGGTCATTTTAGAAATCAGGTCACTTCCTCTTCACCAAAGCGCTGGGAAATGTACAAGTGCCAGGGAAAGCAGTAGAGTCAGAAAGTCAAAAGAATCCAAGAGTAAGGAAGCTGAGCCAGACAGACGAGGAAGAGAAATAAGTGGGTACCATGTCTGCCTCTTTTGCCTTTGGCGTGGCTTCCAACCCTGAGCGCCCTCCATTCCATGCAGAACGGGGTGCAGCACAGAGGGAGGGGTTCCGAAAGCCTAGTTACAGTCAATCTCCACCAAATACTGAGTTCTGGGCTGAAAACTCCTTTGATATTTTGATATCTCTGATGAAGGCAGCATTCAAGAGAGTTACGTCTGATTTGGTTTCTCCAAATGGAAATGGGAGTAAAACGAATCTCCCAGCGCAGCCTAGTCAAACTGGTCCATTCCCCATATATTTTATCAGATCTTGACTAACACTTCGACACCAGCCATCCCCTTATCAAAAAGCTCTTTCTCTCCTTTTCATTGACATGGTTTTAATTTCTTTAACTCTCATTGTAAGTTCACTTGCTCCATTAAGATTCCATTCAACTGCAAGGTAATCTATGCCTGCCCTTGGCAGTTCTCATCATGTTCTTCATGAATTTCCCTGTTGTTTAAGCAGTATGTAGTTTATATTCCAAACAGATAGTGAATTTCTTGAAGGCAGGGCAGAGATCTCCTACTTCCTATTATGCCTAATAATAACAACTGATATTTATTCATTGTTTACTCAGTAGTCATTTTGCTTAGGGCTTTATATGCATTACCTCACATAATAATATAAGAACCTTAAAGGTAGGTACTATTATTATACATTGCAAATAAAGAAACTGAGGCTGAGAGAGACTAAATGTTGAAGATGAGTTCTGAAGCCATGTATCTTGACTTTGAACCTGGACTCTAAACCACAACTACCCCCTGTCGCATGCTGCTGGGCACAAGAATGGACTCAGTATCAATGCCCAGAGAAAGGTATACACAACTTGAAAACCCATATGCAGAAAAGATATACTCTACACTTACTTGGTTCTCCATTTAGTGTCCAAATCCTGTATGTTCCAAAACACCATGAGCATCCTAAGGAACCATTATTCCCTTTGTACCCAAGTAGACGAGCCGGCCTACACCAGGCACACAATGGGTATTCAAAACAAATTAAGAAGCATAGCTTTATGTGATTTAATGTTTACTTTTTATTTTTTATTATTTTTTAAAGATTTTATTTATTTGAGAGAGAGAGCACAAACAGAGGGAGAGACAGGCAGAGGGATGAGCAGACTCCCCGCTGAGCAGGGAGCCCGATGCGGGGCTCGACCCCAGGACCCCGGGATCATGACCTGAGCCGAAGTCAGACGCTTAACCCACTGAGCCACCGAGGTGCCCCTAATGCTTTCTTTTTAAAACTATGGAACAAGAAATTAAAATCCTTAAGAGCACAAAAACTAAAAACTATAAAGGTCACTAGGCCAAATAAAACGTATTCATTTGATGTCTTTACACAGACCCAGTTAAGAAGGAAGAATGGCTTCTCCGAGAACACTGAGGAGGCCTGTGGAGTTTTAAGCCATAATATCAACCTTCCTTCAATTATGTATGGGTAGGCACGTTCTATGATTAACTAACTATACTCAGTGAAAATAGGCAGAGCTGATTGTCAGGTCAGGAAAGGGAAACTGCCATGTTCTTGAAATAGCCAGCTCTCAGAGGGTGAGTCTAGGACACCAGAAAAGAGCTGTTGTCACCTACCCATGTTTTCTAAAAGTGACATCTTGAGTTCATCACTACTAGATGTCATGACACAATATGGGGTTAGGGTTGTTTTTTTTTTTTTAATTTATATCTTGCTTATTATTTTCATAAACAAAGACCATTTCATTGCTCTCGTTTATGCAGGAATCTGCTTGCGAAGCTGTACTTACCCTTAACATGTTGGTTATAGCTTCTGTTTATAAAGCTAAATTGAAACACATGTTGTACAAATAAACTTTGGGAGAAAAAAATCCTGGCTCTTTTAAAATAATAATGATCAAGATTTCACTGGTCAAATCCTGTCCCCTCAGTTATCATACCTAACAGATGTAGCCTTGCAATCCACCAGCTTTCTTTGACTAGCCACAGCATCGTCACTCTAAAAGGTGTGTGAAATGGAGCCTTTTCTCCAGAAAATGGGGGGGGGGGGAAGCGGGGAAGAGCCTCTGCAGTAGAGCCAGGGTCCTCATTAGAAGCAAAGGATATCTCCTTGCTTCTACCTCCTTCTCTACTCACCAACATTTTTAGAGGAAGAATCTGGAATGTAGGATTTCCTCTGTTGTCCTAACAATTATGTTCTTAATGAGTCCAATAAGGAGCTGAGCTTATTTAAATAAAGATCCATTTTTGCAACTGTTTTACAAATCATACTGAACCACATCTTCAGACATCCTCTGTGTTGGGATTTTGCACACACCTACTGATACAAACCTTGTGCCAGACTTTGATCCAGGAGCCCAAGAAAACAAGAGAAAACAACAGTGAGTTTTACTGAAGCACGTATGGAACAAATATGAACACCACTGACCACATCCCCTGTATGTCTCCACAACTTAAAGAAAAGGCAGATACAGCTTTTACATAAATAGTTTCCATAGCTCTTTATAAGCAATAGAAGTGCAGATGTAAAGTGGTAATGGATATAATGGACATCTGTGACAAGGCTTGCCTGGCACCTTCTCTTCTCCTGCGAAGCCCCTCTCTCCTCTAGACCCAACACTTAGTCCTCTTGACCAAGCTGCCTGTCCCTAGCCCCTGGAACAGCTGATGGGCCCAGGGAAGGGCCAGTCCTTTCCTCAAGATCTGTGAACCTGGGAGCCAAGTACAGACCAGGCCCTGTGCAGAGGCAAAGGAAACTGTCAGTAGTCACATTCCCCATACATGGAAGAGGCGAGGCTGTAGTGTAAGAGAAGAAAACCAACACGTGGGGAGAAGTGGGGACCAAGGGAAGAGAGTCCGGGCACAGGAGTCACACCCTTGGTTCCCGGGCTCTCGGTCCGGCTGTGTCCTGCTCCTACTGTATTTTGGCTACTCTACCTTCTCTGGGCTTTGGAAAGCTAATAAATTGCCCTATCTCCTTAAGCTGGTTTGAAGTGGTTTTCCTTTACTTGTAACTAACATTTTCTCTTGTAAATTATTAAACTAATACAGATGATAACCATGGCAAATCAAAACCTACAGAATTAAGTGCTGAGAAGAGACTTTCACCCCTGGGTTATGTGAATACTTTTTACATACTATGGAATACCAGGCCCTGATTGGAACCCAGGAAGGGCTTTTAGGACAAAGCTGAGTGGCATGCCTCCGCACATGCCAGAAGAAAGCTTTGCTAGAACAATCTGCTGCAGCACCGGGCTCTGGCTGCAGCCAGGCTACTTCTCTAGACTTAACTGCTTCTCATGCTGATGGACATTAGCCCATTCTGGGTTGCAGATGAAATACTTTGCACTCTGCTCTATACCCCCCAGACCTCACCGATGAACAGAAAGGCAACAGGGGTGCCAATTCTAGAGGCAGAAAATCCAGAGCAGTATGCCATTTGAATACATGAAGTGTTTTGCAACTTTGTCAGGCAACTTAAAAACTGCATAAAAAGTGGTGATTTTTTTTTTAGTGGTAGAAATAAAAATTTTTTGCAATGAGTTTACATGTTTTTGTTTTTTCCATATGATATGCTAAATGTAGATATTATGGAAAGCAACAGGTGTCCACGGCTTTGGCAAATGTATGTGAAAGTGCCAAGCACAGAAGCAGGCAGGAAGAAGGTGCTCAATAAATGTTACTTTCACTTTTCTTCCTCCTTCCACACTCTTGGCCTGATAGCATTTCCATTACCATGTTACTCTTCTACCATTAAAGCTACACCCTACCCCTTCCTCTCCAAGTTGCTTTGAGTTAACACAGTTTAGAGATTCTTCCCAGGTGGTTCCGCGTGTGGGGACAGAGGGAAAAGGCACCTAGAAGTGCATTAACACCTTGCACCCACCCACCCAGCAAGTCACTTGGCTCAAACTGCCTGGTGCCCATGGCAACTAGGCAATCGGTTACTTCCAAGTTCTTTCAGCCACCTGGCACCACACCCTCATTAACTGAAGACAATCGCAAACCACAGGTGTTAAAACAGAGAATGGAGCCTACCAGCAACTCTCTCCTTGAAGTACCCACAGATCTTCTGATTTGCATATTGGTGTTACCTACAGAACCTAAAGGGCAGAGAGGAGCTCTGAGAAACACTTGGAAAAAGCTTGGGCCCTATCCCTCTGGAACTGGCCAGAGGAAAGGCTCAGTGGAGAAGATGAGCTTTGAGAAGCAGAGAAAATACTACACCTTTCTTCCGGCCTCCAAACCCACCTGCATCTACAGTGGCCTGGCATTCAAGCCCCTCCAAGCTGTCCTCCCCCTCCCCCTGCTGACACACACTGACTGCAGCAGGTGCCCATATTCCACGCCATCTCTACTCTGCCTCTCAATTCTGAATGCCTTCCTCCAACCCCCCCATCTCCCAATTCTACGTATTCCTTCCAGTGCCATTTGGATGCCATGTCCTGCTGTGAGACTTCCTTGACCCCACTCGCTGATGTAACAGTTTCTCCTCTGAAATCCTACAGGTCTTTAGCTACATCCTTTATATGGTAACATTTCATGGTTTCTTTTGTATTTTAATTCAAATCAAAACCACACTGAGATACTACCTTACGCCAGTTAGAATGGCAAAAATAGACAAGGCAAGAAACAACAATTGTTGGAGAGGATGTGGAGAAAGGGGATCCCTCCTACATTGTTGGTGGGAATGCAAGTTGGTACAGCCACTCTGGAAAACAGTGTGGAGGTCCCTTAAAAAGTTAAAAATTGAGGGACCCTATGACCCAGCCATTGTGCTACTGGGTATTTACCCCAAAGATACAGACGTAGTGAAGAGAAGGGCCATATGTACCCCAATGTTCGTAGCAGCATTGTCCACAATAGCTAAATCGTGGAAGGAGCCGAGATGCCCTTCAACAGATGACTGGATTAAGAAGTTGTGGTCCATATATACAATGGAATATTACTCAGCTATCAAAAAGAACGATTTCTCAACATTTGCTACAACATGGACGGCACTGGAGAAGATAATGCTAAGTGAAATAAGTCAAGCAGAGAAAGACAATTATCATATGGTTTCTCTCATCTATGGAACATAAGAACTAGGAAGATGGGTAGGAGAAGAAAGGGATAAAAAAAGGGGGGTAATCAGAAGGGGGAATGAAGCATGAGAGACTATGGACTCTGAGAAACAAACTGAGGGCTTCAGAGGGGAAGGGGGTGGGGGAATGAGATAGGCTGGTGATGGGTAGTAAGGAGGGCACGTATTGCATGGTGCACTGGGTGTTATACGCAACTAATGAATCATCGAACTTTACATGAAAAACCAGGGATGTACTGTATGGTGACTAATATAATAAAAAAATATTATTATAAAAAGATTAAAAAAAATAAAGTTATTTACATATGCACTCTTATTTATCTCATTGAGTTCCTTTAAGAACAATGACTGTGTCATTCCTTTTTTTTTTTTTTAAAGATTTTATTTATTTATTTGACAGAGATAGCCAGCCAGCGAGAGAGGGAACACAAGCAGGGGGAGTGGGAGAGGAAGACGCAGGCTCACAGCAGAGGAGCCTGATGTGGGGCTCGATCCCATAACGCCGGGATCACGCCCTGAGCCGAAGGCAGACGCTCAACCGCTGTGCCACCCAGGCGCCCCTGCGTCATTTCTTTTTGTATTCCCAGTGCCTAGCATGGTGCCTACCACAAAAATAGGCACCAATAAATATTTATGAACAAATGTATGAATATACATGTGAAAGAATAACTACATGTGCTTGCCAGTAAACTACTGATCCAAACATGGGTTCCCCAAGTCGATTTCCCTAGTAGAAAAAGCCTATGTAGATTATTAACTTGACTTTCTAATATTAATCAGTGGGAGTACATTTGGGTAGAATGAGCCATTAACCCTTGGGTTCAGATCACCCCAGGAATAAGAGGAAAATTCAAGTTCGAACACTTAACAGAGAGATCAAAACCTGCAGAACAGAAAAGCAAAAAAATCTTTTTTGGCCTTTTCTAATAAACTTCCCACAATATACCACGTGCTGTCACTAAGGCAATACTCATTTATGATGTACCTAGCATGTACAGACACTTTGAGAGACACAATAAGGAAAAAAAAAAGAATCTCAAGAATCAGTCCTGCAACTCAAAGAGGCAGACAGAGGTAAACACAGGAAGGTAAGAAAACATTTTTTCTTCTCCTTCAATAAGAGATCCTGTAAGGTGGTGCATGATCAATCGTCAAAAGCCCTGTAAGGAAAGGCTGAAAACTCATCAGTTGCTTCTGTGTATTGAGAATAAATCCATCGGACTCTTTCCTGACATTAGGCTTTTAAAAGAGAGGAGATACAGAAAGTAATGGGCAGGGGCGCCTGGGTAGCGCAGTCGTTAAAGCGTCTGCCTTCGGCTCAGGGCGTGATCCCGGCATACCGGGATCGAGTCCCACATCGGGCTCCTCCGCTATGAGCCTGCTTCTTCCTCTCCCACTCCCCCTGCTGTGTTCCCTCTCTCGCTAGATGTCTCTCTGTCACATAAATAAATAAAATCTTTAAAAAAAAAAAAAAAGAAAGTAATGGGCAAATCAAGAGGGAAAATGCAGACCTTATCAAAGTGATAAAGGCAGGGAAAGAGACTTCAGCCTCCCAGCCTGCAGCTCTGGATGCTTTCCAACGAAGACAGTTCACCCTCTTCGATATCTCAGACTATCTAGTTCAAAACGCATAGGGACAGAGGGCCAGGACCAGGCTGGCAATGCAGGTGTGGCTTCACAGGTGTGACCAGCAGGCAGCTGAAGCCTGGATGAATGGAACCTTGCTACTCAGACCAAGAGCGTCAGTTTCACCTGGGGGATACTAAAATTCCTAGGTTCTTTCTTTCTTTTTCTTTCTTTCTTTCTTTCTTTCTTTCTTTCTTTCTTTCTTTCTTTCTTTCTTTCTTTTTGAATTTAAATAAAAACTTTATTTTTAAAATTTAAATTCAATTAATTAACATACAGTGTATTCGTTTCAGAGGTGGAGGTCAGTGATTCATCAGTCTTATATAACACCCAGTGCTCATCACATCACGTGCCTTCCTTAATGCCCATCACCCAGTTACCCCATCCCCCACCCTCTCCCCTCCAGCAACCCTCTGTTTGTTTCCTGTGATTAAGAGTCTCTTATGGTTTGTCTCCCTCTCCGATTTTGTCTTGTTTTATTTTTCCCTCCCTTCCCCAATGATCCTAGGTGATTTCTATGAATGTTCAAGTTTGAGAAGCACTGGCTTCAAGAACTGGCACCTAAGGAAAAGAAAAGGGGTCAGAAGGTGAAGACAGAACTAAAAAGCAATGGAGAGAGAGCCATCCTGTGATTCAACAGGAGGAGAACACCAACTGTGATGTTTCCACTGGGTGAGGAGAGTAGAAGTTCTCTTAAACAAATAAAAATAAGTATCTAAGACATCTTCCAAAAACTCAGGGTTAAATGGAGGAGAGAATGGTGGTGGGAGCTGAAAAGTACAAATATTCTTCTAACCAACCACATCTGTATCTGTGGAGGAGCAGAGGACGGAGGACAGAGCCGGCACTGCTGGGACTGGCCCCTGGAGTCCCTCATGATGGGGAAAATGTGCCGTAGGTATAATGACATGAGTGAGGGGTAAACAAAATCGGAGTACGTTAAAGGTAAAAAGCCCCTTAGAGGTCCGATCCAGTGGTTGTTACCCTGTGTTCTAGGGAAAACTAGGGGTCATGTGTACCTTAAGAGTTTATGTCTTAAGAGCAGCTACTAATTCTGTTTTTGCGTACTGGGCACTCGGAGAAAGACTGCATTTGTAAAACCGATGCCAGTATATCAAAAATAAAGCTTGTAACCATTGATTTCAACACCCACACTTCACAGATTTACAGATGGAGAAACTGAGATAAGGGAAGTGATTCGTCTAATGTGCAGAGCTAATTAGTCACAGGGCTGAAACCAAACCCCATGACTGCTGATTTCGGGCCTCAGTGCTTTTTTTTTTTCACTCCATCATTCTGCTATATCCAAATTTGCTTTGAAAACTCTTTGTCACTTACTAAATGAAGCCTGTGTGAATTAAAAAGGAACTGTAAGATCCCAAAGAGGAGGGAATTATGAAGAGTGGAAAGATTCATATGAGGAAGAATATGTTATATTAAAAGTTCCCAAAATGTAAAACTATAAATGTTAGATTTAGCATAACTATTGAGTAGGTGGCTTTGTAAGAACTTTCTAATTATAGAAGTACTGATGACCAGATTTAGAAGAACTATAAACTGAGTTAGACTTCATCACTGACTTGAGTTAGTGAGGAATATTTCTTTAATTTCTAAACTAATAACAGGTTTACAATAGACCAATTAACGAACATTTACCGCTTTGTGCTTATGAACAGAAATTGTGACATTTCACAATGCATAAATGATGACGACGGTACTGAAGCATTCCAGCAAGTTGCAATTCTCCAGGGAAGCTATTAACAGCTTACCATTTCTAGTTCACATTGGAATGTGGATTCAACTTACTGAAAAAAGTTTATACTAAATAAGCATGCAAGAAGGCAATTAAGATAGCGGACCACACTGGGCTTCTTGGGTTTCCTGGGTCTATTACTTACTGAATTAAATGTTGGTAATGTATAAGAAAACGTGTGTAACAACCCAAAATAGGTTCCCTGAACTATGTTACAAAACAACACAAGAGCAGAAAAACTTCGCAAGTCTTCAACAAACTAAACCAGGCCTTTCCCCCAAATAAACCACGGCTGGACTGCTGCTGCCCGCGCAGTGTGGACAATGTACGCAGATTTCTAAAAATGTTCTTCTGTCTTCAATTACTTCCATTCCCCTACTATACTGAGTATATCTTTGGGACTGACTGACCTTGGAACTCATTCATTCGTTCATTCTGCAAACTTGTATTAATGCCTCACTGTGTGTTAGGTACCACCTAGAAGGCACTAGGGAACACATGCCCTCAAAACTTTGACAGTCAAGTGGAAAAATAAGCAAATAAACCGACCATTACATTAAAACGGTTACAATAAAGGTGTATTATAAGAGAGGTGAGCACCTTTGGCAGGACGACAGGGGAACATAAAGAGAAGGCAGAACTGGTTGTTACATAAGACTGCTCAAGCAGGAGATGTTTTTTGTTGAAAGGAGTCCAAGTGATCGAAAGGAGAAAAGAATAAGAGCAGGTGGCACATTCAGGGCACTGTTTGGGGAGGGTGGAAGAGTGGAACTAGTGAGGAGAGGTCAAAGGTGAAGCTGGACAGGTCTGGAGGCCCGATCATCAACAATCCCGACGCATAGAAGGCAAAGAGCTTGTTTTAAGAGGAATGTGAAAAGGGCTTACAAACAGGGTGATGCCACAATCAGATTGCTTTAGAAAGAGTATTCTAATGGCCTGGGAAGGATGGATTGAAGGGGGCAAGGCTGAATGTGGGGTAGGGGGAGAGAGGTCTACAGTGGTCCAGAGTGGAGGGAGGAGGACAGTCCCACAGAAAGGCAACCTGGTGCAGGTGTCAGAGCCCAGGCAGAATGAGGAGGGTGCCCACACGGGGGAGTGGCAGCAGCAACAACAGGAGGTTGGTTACATACAGGGGGATGGATGTAATATATATAATGCGTTATGATACATGTAACATATATAATGTTTTAAGGGTTATTAAAAATGATGGGAGCTGGATCTATCACATTCAGAGAAGGAAGTTGTAAGTATGTAAAAAGAGAAAAATAATAGAATAAACCCAGTGTACTCAATTAGAATTGGAGGTACCAGTACGAACATGGTTGTGCATCAGACAGGCAGAGAAAGAATACTGAACATCAAAATAAATGATAGTAACTGACTATAATCCATTAAATAAAATGGGAAATCATGAGTCCATACTGCTATTAATACATAAATTTAAAGTTTGATGATAACGGGATATTTAAATAATTTCAAAGGACTACCCCACAAAATATGTACCAATACAAAGGGGAAAAAAGGAACTTCAGAGTGAACCTTACAGACACCACCTGAAACAAGCAGTCCACGTGAGCACATCATCAGTGATGAGTCAGACAGGGTGAGAGCCATCTGAGAGTGCGCAACGAGACAGAGACAGCATCGCTCCTGTGACATTCCTGCCACAGACACATAGTCAAATCCAATCATGACGAAGGGGCACCTGGGTGGCTCAGTCGGTTAAGCATCTGCCTTGATCTCAGGGTCGTGAGATCAAGCCCCGCTTCGGACTCCGTGCTCAGTGGGGAGTCTGCTTGAGATTTTTCTCCCTCTGCTCCTACCCCCTGCTTTCTCTCTCTAATGAATAAATAAATCGTTTTTAAAAAAATCCAATCATGATGGAACACCAGCCACACCCAAACTGGGAGCCATTTTATGAAGTAACTGGCCTATAATCTTCAAAAATGTTGTAAATGGCAAGGAAAAACTGAGGAACTCTCAGAGACTGAAGAGACATAATGACTGAACGTGACCCATGATTCCAAACGGAATTCTTCTGGATCAGGGAACCCCTGGAGCACTGGTGAAATGTCAGTGAGGTCTCAGAATTGGATGGTAGTTCTATAGCAATGTTATCTTCCTGTATTTAGGACTATAGTATAATCATGTCAAAGAATGTCCTTATAAGAAATACATGCTAAGTATTTGCAGGTGACGGGCATCACATCAACAGCTTACTCGGAAATGGTTAAGGAAAAAAAGTGTTTCGTACTGTTCTTATAGTTCTATTGTAAATTTGGTACTGTTTCAAAATTAAAAAAAAAAGAAAGAAAACAATTGGAAGATGATAAAATCCACATCTGACTATATAAAGAACCTGCTCTCTTTGGAATAAAAGGAAAGAGAGAAGCTGGAATCTGAAATCAGAAACCCATTAAACATACTTAGAAGTTCTACGGTACATATTTATACTTAATAGTATAATAAAATGTGTGTAATTCTCAAATCATAACATGAGTTTAATAATTCACCCGAAATTACTATTTTCCTCCAACATTGCTATTTTCCCCAAGTTTAAGAATCTTGCTAGGCTTGTCTATAGCTATCTACCTGGAATGGCTGGCCTCCACCTGATGCTGGTGTCAAGATCTGATGCCTAAAATAGTCAAACCTAGGTCAGCAGTGCTCCTTAACAGAAAATGGCTTACTAAGGCTTCTCTGTGCCCAGGTGCCTTATATCACAACGACACTGACATCACCCACAACCCTTTCGGGCAACCCTTTCTCCATTTTGCAGATTTAACATTTTCTAAAAGACACTAAGCAGAACGTCCACAGTCTTCAACTAGTAAACAGAGCATCAGCACACAAATTCAGTCTTTCTAGCTCAAAGCCCAGGCTCTTCCCACGGGGATCCAGCAGCTCCCTAGGCACGTGGCACCACACCATTCACTGTGGGAGCGGCAAGAAGAAGGAGACCCGTTCTCAGAGAACGGACCATTCCTGCCCGGCCCCTTTATGCTGTAGTCGGCATCTTCTGCCCCTTACCTCCTGCCATGACTCTCCCACACACCGGTTTTCATCACAACTGAATGTAACACATGATGAACTCAGGGGCACTATTTATTCTACCTTTTCCCTCAATGAAGAGACACCTTCAGCAATTCTGAAGATGTACAAATGTGTCTGCGAAAATAAAGGTAAAAAGATGCCCTCTTAATGGACTGTGCTAAATGAGCTTACTGAGTACATAATGACCCCTTCATGAGCTGAAATTGGAAAGGACAAATGACACAGAAGGAGGGTAAGGAGAATAGTATTGCTTCTGAAGAGCGTGGTGTTGGATAGGAAAGCCAAAGACCAACTCAGGAAATGGCAGGAGTTCTAGCAAGTGAACTGCTTACTCCCAAACTTTAAATGTTTCAACTTGGTGGAATAGACGGCCTGAGAAGCTCTCCGAAACCAGAGCCAGGCCCCTGACTAGAAGCAAGGGAACTGCTGCCCTCTGAAGAAGCGATGGGACCTGAAGGCTTTGGTTATCTCTGTCAAGAGCTGCTTCACTGATGGTGAAAAAGAAACGGGCTCCCAGATGAAAGCAGAGGGAAGAGAGTAAGAGGGCAGTTTACTAAGTCAATAACAACTTCCCTCGACCATGATCGTAACACAAAATATGATCTATTTAATATTTCTGTGACTCTGATTTATCCATCTGGAACACTGGATAGAAGGTCTTGGTAGAATTTTGAGAAGCTTGTATGTACTGAGTAAATTTTCCCCACACAACAAATATTCTACAATTAAAGATGTCACATAAGGAACCATGTAATTACTTTCAAAGTTTATGGAAAAGGAAAAAGGAAACCCTTTCCATAAAAAAACAAACAAAAGTATAGGCTTGTTTATAGATTACTCAAATTAATGTAACCCAGAAATGATTTTAACACAAAAACTTATAAGAAAACTGAACGCAGTTATATGTTTCTTGTTGTTAATACTACGTCAGAAAGGGCAGTGGCTTTGGTTTACCTCCAGTGGTCTCTCTTAAAAACTGACTGAGCCTATTCCTGGAATTGCTCTAACCTCCCCTAGCATTTCATTCTTTCACACACAGTGATGCACGGGGAATAGTGGTAATAGCTGAGACAAGTTCAAAGATCCCGAAGTGGAAGACATTGTTTTCCTGCATCCTACCTACTGTAACTAAAAACT
The DNA here is from genome assembly GCF_024610735.1 of Ursus americanus. NCBI lineage: Eukaryota > Metazoa > Chordata > Mammalia > Carnivora > Ursidae > Ursus > Ursus americanus. The sequence goes on from NC_142133.1 coordinate 64,518,287, forward strand.
GGGAATTTACTGGAATTGAGGATTTATTATGAGTCAGATGGTTGATAGCCTTTCCAACCAAAACATCTGCTCTACAAAGGCACAACTGCTACAATCCATTTCCTCTTGGATCTGGAGAATGACCAAGTTGTAGCGTGGCCCTTTCCTTAAAGACACAGGGACATGAAATGAGCGATGAAATAAAAGTAGATCTCTACACCACCTTCCAACTTCCACTACTTTCTTTGATGGTATTAAAATACAATAAGAGAATTAACATTATAATTTTTGAACATGAAACAACTGCAGTCAGTTCGGTGGACGGCCATGGACGTCATCAGAGTGTTCAAACTGACAGCTGCACAGCTGAAACTCATTCATTCTTTGGTAGTTGAGGAAAGAAGCGACATGTATAGCCCAAAAAACAGTGGGAAAAGGGTTTCACGATTCATTCATTCATTCGACAAATATTTCCTGAGCGCTCCTATGCGTCCAGCACTATTCTAGGAACAAGTGGTGAACTCCTCTTGGAGTTAACCTTTCAACAAGGGATAACAAACAATAAACAAGCCAATTCAAAGCACTTCAGATTTCCAAAAGTCTATTTATAACAACTGGCACTAAGATTTGTTCCAGCAACTACACGTATAGTTTTGAGGGACCATAATAGTGGTTCAAATTCTGGCATTTGTTAAAAATCACATTCCTGGACCCTACCCCTGGAGATTATGTTTCAGTAAGTGTGGGTGGGTCAAGGAAATCTGAGCTTTTTTTTTTTTTTTAAACATACCAGGAGACTGAGCTGCCCAGCCAGATTTGGGGTCTATTGCCCTTGAGTACTGACCTCCAAACATTTAAAATCACACCCCATCAGGGAACCGTGTTTGAGCTCCCATCAATATGTCTGCATGTATCCACCTATAAGCCACATACATGGACTGGGCGCTAATACATTGTGAACATCATGAAACATGCACCAACAGCAGAAATTCTAAGAGAGTGAGATAAAAATAAAAAATACTTTTCCCAATCTGGGTGGGCACCCGCACAGGCTATAGGATACTACATGGGGCATTCCAAGAGGCCTACAGGTTCCTTATACGGATGAGCGAGTACCCACAGGGGAGGCCCTGGGATTCACGGCCAGCCTGGAAAGGCAGACTTCGTCTCAGCCCGCACACTGCTCCATAAACTTCCAAAAATATCACTTCTAGCACAGGTGAAAGAATTAGGCAGAGAAGTAGAATTTAAATCTCAGGGACAGGAATCTGAGAGACCCTGCCTCACTCCACCTGCCAACACAGACCTGCCAGTTCTTGTCAACACGGACTGAAGAAAGTATGGAAAAACCAGACCTGGAAAACATACCACCTCCGTCCTAGGTGCAGCAGCTGTAACCCTGCTGTGTCAATCGTCTGAGTCACGTGTCAATGTGTCTGCAGGGTAGAGCCCAGGCAACGTGGTTCAGTAGAGAGATCACAGGCTTCGGAGTTAGACTAGTGAGAATCATGGCTCCACTGCTCACTTGCTATGTCAACCTGGCTGGGTAAATCATTTAAAACCTGGATGAGCTTCTGCTTCCTCAACTGTAAAATGGGAAAGGTTATAAAACTACTGGATCAGTACCAACATGCGTAAACGGCGGCTGCCACTACGGCCACCTTCATGGTCATCATAATCTCCGATCACCTTGGGATATCTGGCCCACCTCTCAATGCACACTGAGCCTGGCCCATCTCCCTGGAAATGCTACCTGTCTGTTGCCGTCTCTGTGCGTGAACTCTTTGCTGCCAAATCTTGACTTGCCTATGCAGAATCGGTTTCTCATTTGGTCCCTCTTGTGATAAACGAGTGGCACCACAACTGTCACCCCCCTTAGAACACACACCCGGCTTGGCCGGCCTACACGCAGCCCCTGGACTCTGAATTCAAAGTCACAGACCAAAAGACATCATCTGCCCTTTCATTTGGCAACTAACTTCCTGGCCGTTTTCCTGCTGGCACAAAAATCCCAACAGGTAACAGCTTTTCTCTTCCAGGCAGTCTCCTCTCCAGCCGTTCTTGGGCTTCCTATCATTACTATTCACATAGTTACATGGCATGAAATCATCGGAGTCTGAAGATCAGAAGGCAATACTGACATGATTACCCCTGACTTCACGAGTGGCCACCACACACATACCTCCAAAGGAAATGTTTTCGACTAATAGGACATTTTTTTTTTTTAGATAATTCGGCAAGCATCTTTATTTGAATGATAACTAATAGGGTTTTTTAAAGTTAGGCAGCCATCTTAAGGAAATCAGGTCTCTTACAAAAGATTTTCCAACGGTCTAGATGACTGAGGAAAGTAAAAAAACAACCAAGAATCTCTCTGAGGGGCACCCGGGTGGCTCAGTCGATTAAGCGTCCGACTCCTGATTTTGGTCCAGGTCTCGATCTCCAGGTCATGGAACTGAGCCCTGCTTCAGGCTCCGCCCCCAGTGGGGAGTCTGCTTGAGATTCTCGGTCTCTCTCCCTCTGCCCCCCTCCCTGCTCACTCTCTGTCTCTCTCAAAATAAATCTTAAAAAAAAAAATGAATCTCTCTGAAAGAATCTTTACAAAGAGCAAAGAAGCAATAGCAAACTAAAATTAGAAGAGGCAAAAAATAAAACTAAGAGCAAAAGAAACATAACAAACGAGCTAAGCACCTACGAACACCCAAAAGAGAGAAAAATCTATATTATTAAATCAGAACTATTAGTTAGAAAATAGGTTTTTCTTTTAATTAGGGCATTATAAATTTTAGTTACATGCTAATAAGCTTAGTAATTAAATGGAAACATAAAAATTCAAAATTATAAGAGAATAAAAGAGAAGTATCAGGATATAGCAAACTTAAATGAACAATTTCCAACAACAAAAAGAAATGTTTTTATTAAGAATTACTGTTTTTAAAAAATGCCTATAGGGGCGCCTGGGTGGCACAGCGGTTAAGCGCCTGCCTTTGGCTCAGGGCGTGATCCCAGCGTTATGGGATCGAGCCCCACATCAGGCTCCTCTGCTATGAGCCCGCTTCTTCCTCTCCCACTCCCCCTGCTTGTGTTCCCTCTCTCGCTGGCTGTCTCTGTCTCTGTCAAATAAATAAATAAAATCTTTAAAAAAATAAAAATAAAAAATAAAAAAAAAATGCCTATAGCCAGTGAGTTTGTTGCAGAACGTTTCTAAACTTTCCAAAAATAGGTAAGAATATTGTGATTTTCAAACTTTCATTAGGCAAATATAATTTAACACAAGACATTCACAATGGGTTTTTTTTTTTTAAGATTGTTTATTTTTAAATCATCTCCACACCCAGTATGGGGCTCGAACCCACAACCCTGAGATCAGGAGTTGCAAGCTCCACTGACCAAGCCAGCCAGGTGCCCCCACAATGGTTTTTTACATAAGTTTGGCTCTAGTAACTAAATGAAAATCTTATTAAAATACAAGACCACACTGAAATAATTTTCCAATATGAACCAGCAGAATTTATACTTGGACTGCATGACTGGCCACAGGGAAAAAAATGTAATTCATCACATAAAGAAGAGAAGTAGTAAGAATCATATTATTATTGCAATAAGTGCTCACAGAAAACTAAGATAACCATCGCATGCCCCTGGCAACACAAACAGTACCATGGGGTTGTCAGGCTCTCTCCAAGAGGCCTCAGGGGTGTAGTTTATGGTCTTTGTGAGCCTTCTGAGCTCAGAAACACTTCTGTTTGCACACCGACCGCAGAGCCACTGCCCAAGGGTAAGTGACATACAACCAGAAGGCTAACTCATTAGTTCACTATAGGAAATTGATTAGGTACTAAAATATTCTAAGTTCAAATGGTTAGTGCATTCTTTCCCACGATATCAGTCTATTACTTTGTAATTATAAATCACAGTCACAGGGAATGGAATATGCCAAGCCCCTAAGATCAGTGTGTTCATTCTCTTTCTATGAGGAAGATCTGTGTGAGCTGTTAGGTGAGCAAAGGCTCAGAAGAAGGGAAGTTAGAGGAACTGCATTTTAATAAAGCCTGATACACCAGTCTCACTCTTGGGATAACCTTGTAAGTGGGACCAATGAGGATACCAAGAGTACTTACATCTGAACTACATCCTCTTGCATCCACCTCCACTTTCAGATTATTCAAAATTACTGGTTAACCCATCCTTTATTCTGGGTAATGCTGGAATAGTTACTGCCAAACTTTAACTCTACAACATTCTTTTTTCCTATTCTTTCCCTTGCTTTGGTTTGATACACTCCTTCTTCAGACACACGAACACATTCAAACAGGCCTAGTCTTGCTCACCTGGGATCCATTTCATCTCCCAAAGAGAATATCACATGTTAATATCTTTATCCATTTATGTGCTGGCTGCAACTTTCACAGGGTAATCTGATTCCCTTTTTTCCTAGGTTTTAGCGAAGCAAGAGTAGTTCCTTCACTGAATGGGCAATCAAGTATTTGAGAAGGAAAGAACTAAAAGGTATAACCACAGAAAGGAAACAAAATATATTTTATATATGAAATAGTTCTATGTCATTAAGTTATAAAGTTATACGCTTATATAACTCCGTAACATCAATTTTAAATAGTGTTAAATGACTTCAGCAAAGTTGCAGGGTAAAAATCCATTTCAAACTACTACAAGCCTATGTACCATGGGCCACAGCTAGAAAACACAGTGGAAGAGACCCCGCTTACAATGCTGACAAAAAAATTCAATAAGTGGATATTAATTTAAATCAGAAAATTAGAGGCTTATTCAAAGATGACATTAAAGTCTGATGGCAGAAAGATGGATAAATGGAGAAATATAATTTGCTCCATGCTGGGGAAACTAAATATAGTAAAGATGACAACATTCCTAAATTATTATGTAGATTAAATAAAATACTGATTTTACAGAACTTGATGTTGGCTTCCTTTGAGAAACACAAATGATATACTTCCACATTTGAACACTGATCGGTGGATTCTGTCCAAAAGAAACCGTGAAAGAGCAATCACCACCACCACTACTACCACCACCACCACCATCATCATCACCATCAAAATAATCCTGACAACACTCTCAAAAGGTTCCTCTGAGAAGTGTGAAGGCAATGAAGAAAAACAGTAATTTCTAGTTGTCTTCAATTCTGTGCCATCAAACAATCAGCATGAAATAGAATCAATGCTGAGAATTTCAGAGCAACATTTCTAAACATGTGGGGCATTTCTAAACTGGGTGGCTCAGTAGGTTAAATGTCCGACTCTTGATTGGTCATGATCTCAGGGTCATGAGATCTAGCCCCGTGTTGGGCTCTGCACTGGGTGTGGAGCCTGCTTAAGATTCTCTCTCCCCCTCTGCCCCTCCCACCCCCTCTCTAGAAAAAAACCAAAAAACATTTCTAAGCGTGTGTGTGCAGCAATTAGGGTGCTCGAGTCAAATGGTAACTCACCCCTACCCCTTGTAATTTCCTGCTCTGATTGTGTGATAAGCAGCATTTATCCTGGTACAAGGAAATACGAAATTACTCAAACCTTTAAAAAAAAAAAAGTACTTGAAAGGTAGAAAAAATACCCAAAAGACAATGAAGTTATGATACCGGTTTCATACTATCAAATTTTAAATTGTTACAAAAGAAAAATTACTTTTTAAAAAAGATACAATATTGGTTGAAATAAAATAAACTCAAAATAGAATTCATAAATAAATACAAAGTGTTAGTACAAGATAATCCAGAAGCAATCTTACTGCAGAAGAAAAAGTGCGAGTGAGAAACTGAAGAGTGAACAGCGATGCAGAGAAGTAAGTTCGAGCTTAAGCTCGTACCGTATGTGTGCGGCTAAAGAGTGAAGATAAATGTACAAAACAACAGGACGGCATATTTATCCCAACTACGGAAGAGCCAAAAAAAAGTAGAATATCATCATAGATATTTTCAAATATAAAAACATCTATCCCCCCAAATACATCAAACAGTAAATATCTACCAATATAATATAATACAAAATATCTAAAGGACAGAGAGAGCAGAGAGAATAGGTAAATGTAATATAATGCTCCTATCCATGGAACATAAATAAAAAGAGTCAATAACCAGATTTTACTTGGAAAAGTGCTCCAAGAATATGAACCCTGGAAAAAAGCGCAACTTGACAAGGCAATAAAAAAAATCATCTTAAGGCATTATTATCATATAACTATTAACTTAGCAAAAATAAGTAAAAATGACAGACATCCAATTAGGCCAGGGCTGGAGTACACAAAAACTCTGCCTCCTATTCCCAAACCCCCAGCCATCTCCCCAGCTAGTCCCAGATCTTCTGGTTATTTTTGTGGGTATGCCTGGTTACATATGGTGAACAACATACCTTCTAGTTGTTATATATAGTAAATATATCTGATTTTTATCTTCCTGACCCTAGGTGCTTTGCTGCCAGGCATCACAGAGCTTATACAACTCTGGCCCCACCTTCCTCTTGCCCATGCTCTTAGGGACTGAAATAAAATATCCATTATTGTCATTAGTCTCTCTTTCTGCCAGCTTGAATGCCTTGAAGTTACCTGGTACTGCTACCTTCCTGGATTACCATCCTACCCAATGGATCGGTTTAGTTTCCAAGGCCAGGACCAGACCCATCCCACAGAAAACCAAATCGTAATTAATCATGGAGATAATTTTCACACTGTTGGAAATATAGTTGAACAATGCAGCAGCTGGGTGCCAAACCCTCACGTGGCTGAAAACTTATGTATAACTTTTGATTCCCCTCAAATTTAACTACTGATAACCTACTGTTGACCAGAAGTTTACTAATAATATGAATAGTCAATTAACACAAATTGTGTATGTTATATGAATTATATGCTGATTTCTTACAATGTAATAAGCTGGAGAAAAGATAATGTTACTAAGAAGATCATAAGGAAGAGAAAATACATTTAAAGCACTGTCCTGTATTTATCAGAAAAAAAAAATCTGCGTGTCAGTGGACCTGCATAGTTCAAATCCATGTTGTTCAAGGGTCAACTATACTATAAATTGGTATAATCTTTCTTGAATGCAACCTGGAAATATGTAACAAACTGTGCTTATCCTTCCTTTAACCCAATAACTTTACTTTGGGGAATTATTCCAAGGAAATAATTCAAAAGAAAATAACAAATTTAGTATAAGATGTTCAAGGCAGCACTGCTAGAAATAAGAAGAGAGAGAAAGGGACGCCTGGGTGGCTCAGTCAGTTAAGCGTCTGCCTTTGGCATAGGTCATGATCCCAAGATCCTGGGACTGAGTCCCACATTGGGCTCCCTGCTCAGCGGGGAGCCTGCTTCTCCCTCTGCCATTCTCCCTGGTTGTGCCCTCTCTCTGCCAAATAAATAAATAAATAAAATTTTTTAAAAAAGAAAAAGAAGAAGAAGAGAAAGCCAAGGAAGGAATGAAAGAAGGAAGGCTGAGTAAGACGGAGGGAGGGAGGAAGGGGAAGATGGGAAGAAGGAAAGAGAATTTAAGTATCTAATGGTATAAGAATTGCTGGTAAAACTATGAAATAGTAACATAACAGAATGTTCTAGAACTATTTTAAAATGGCAACTATGTAAACCATATATACATGGAAACAGTTGGAGGAATGGTTCAGTAATATCAGAAGTGAAAGGATTTGGAAACTAGTTGCCTGAACCCCCATACTCACCCCAAAGCCTAGACTACCTAGTATTCTTCTTATACCCTCCCCCAACCCCACCAAGGAGGAAAAGTTTTTCTTTTCTCCATCACAGTTTAATTTTTTTTTTAGATCAACGATACCTAAAAATTGTAACTTTCCTGCTTCTAAACAAGTGTCTTAACTTACGTCAATTGGGTTTCCAAGCTTTGTGTAGTTCAATTTTTAAAACAATGGCATTTTTGACAGATGTCAGACATTCAACCTCAGCTTTGCCTAAATACTTTCCTGTTAGGCCCCATTTACTCTGCTCCCCAAGCTGTGAGGACTACTACTAGGTTCAAACCCACCTAGGCCCTGAATCAATGGGAGACTGGCCTGGCATATTCGGAGGCCCTTTACTACTCAGTGAACAATGTACAGCAAGGCAATGAGTGCAGGGAGTAAGAACATAGATCTGGGTTTGAATCCAGACTCCACTATATGATACCTGACTCTAACAAGTTATTTAAGTTTCTTGATTTCACAGATTTCTTATCTATAAAAAGAGGACGCTAGTATCTACTTCTTTGGACTACCGGGAGCAAAATGCCTAGCGCACAGTAAGTGGTCAGTAAGTGATATTCTTTCTTAATTACTCCTCTTATTATTTGCATCCAGTATTCAATACAGAGTTAGCCTCTGATATCCACATGGACATCAGACTACACTTAATCTGTGCAACCTTTCACATATGTGCCAAGGGCATGACTGGTTCTCATGCTAGTTACCTCCTGAAACTAAAACCTAGCTCTGAACCTCAGGTCATTTGACAGGGGTGCTGAATTCCTCATTTGGAGAACCTGACCCTATTTCCAACATCTCTTACATTTCCTCAGAAACTCTTTTCTGACATTGCAACCCCTTGGAATGGACTTCAAAGAAATCAACACTGTGCTTCTAATAGTCTCTCCTTGGAAAAGAGATCTCTCTCTGGAGGGGTACAGTTTTTGTGTTAACTAAGCTGGTCCCCACTTTGCACAAGTTTTGACAAAGGCCAAAGCTTTTGTCACATTTCACAAGGCATTCACTTTTGGACTCAATCATATTGAGTTAAAATCTGCAAATCCATCATTTTGACTAAATAGCTCCAGTTCTCCCCTCTGAAACTACAGAGAAAAACCCTCTGTTCTTTATGAAGCCCTTCAAAATACCTAAAAACAGAACACCTTCCTTCAGCTGTCTCTTTTCTTACATGAATAGCCCTAATTCTTCAAACATACTTGGTAGAAATTCAGATCTCTCACTATCCTGTTGACCTTCCACTGTTAGTCAATTTTCCTCACCTATATACCCCCTAGAATGCAGCACCCAGAATTACGCTACTTAGCACCCCAGAGACAGCTTTTGGAACTACCACCTCCTTTGTTCTGGAAACTGCACTTCCATTAATGAAGTCTTGTATTATGTAAGGTTTTTGACAGCTGACTCCCAAGTTCTTTACATATGAATCCTAAATGCCCTAAATCTTTTTCACATGAACAGTTCTAAATATATCTCCCTTATATCCTACATCTATTTATATAGCTGATATGTTTTTTCAAGTTGATTTTAAGAATGTGAAATGGAACATAATGATCACTGTACTATGAATCAGAACACCTAACTTGTTTCCATTCATTCAGTCAACAAATATTTATTAGGAACCCACTCTGTATCAGGCCCTGTGTTAGGTACTTGGGCTATACTGATAAACACATAGCTAGGAAGACAGGTAAATAAACCAACAATTACAATGAAGGGGATAAAGGCTTTGTTGGGAGGACGTAAAGGGTATTACAGGAGCATGGAGGAAATGCATCTGATCCAAACCTGGTCTGGAAAGACCTCCTAGAGGCATGTCCTCACTTTGCCACTCATAATAAATGACTTAACAAAGCGTCAGTTTCCTCACCTACAAAATGAAAAGACTACTCTGGAGTAAACTTGGCAGTGCCCATCAAAATTACAAATGCATTTACCCTTTGACCTGGCAATTCTACTTCCGGGAATTTGTCCTACAAATATACCAGCAAACACAGAAAATAATGCATATACAAGGTTATTCAACCACAGCACTGTTTGTAACAGCCAGAGTCTGCAAACAACCCAGCGTCTATAGAGGATGATTAAACAAGCTATGGTATAATCACAAAATAGACAAGTAGGCACTGGAGGAAAAAAAATAGAAAAGAAAGAGGGAGCTACATAGTGGCATGAAAAGACTGTCAAGATACTTTTGTTAAGTAAAAAAGAAAAAAAATCAGAGTAGTGAATACAGTATATGTATAAGAGGATATATATATAATATATAATATTATATATGTATATAATATATAATAACTATATAATACATAAGAACATAATGATATATATGTTTATGTCTATATTATATAATAATATAGAATCCGTATATTATATTATACAATAATATAAGCATATAGTATTTATATTATATATTTTTATTTATATAATATAAACACACATAAGAACATAACATACACACATTTGCATATAATTATATAATCATATAAACACATATATAATGCATAAAAACATAATATATGCACATTTGCGTAAAGAAATTCTGGAAGGACGGATATATAAGAAAATACTAAAAGTAATTACCTAGAGGTGACCAGAAGGGAAATGAAGTACATGGAAATGGAATGGGAATGAGTTTTTTCCAACGTATGCCTGTTTACATATTTCAATTTTTGAATCATGTAAATGTATTAGCTACTTATTCACATTAATTTTAAGGTTGGACTAGATGATTTCTGAAGCTCTTCTACTCTCACTAGTCTATAATTAATGACTTAACCTACATTTAACTTGTAATAATATAGTCAAATATTCATTGCTTTCTTTGCTTATTTGTAAGGATGTTTACATTTGTAATTTTTAAAAACTGAATACTCAGGTCAGACTAACATGCATATCTTAAACCCTCTATTCTGTGGCCAGCACAATCTTCTCTATCTATATTTAAGTGTTTCAAATGCCTCTAAATTTATTGAAATTCAATAAAGATTTATTGAGCACCTACTCTGAGCCAGGCACAGCCATGGACAAGAACCAAAAGGTCTCTGAATCAATAAAGCATTCATTGCATTTATTCATTGCATAGAATGATTATGCAATGAATCATAAATCATCCTTATACAGATGTTCATACTAAATTTAAATAAAACTTTATCATTTCTTTCTCAACATACAGATATTTGTGTTGTTTTAATCTTTTTATAGAAAATTTTCTCAAATCTAATTTAAAACTTTTAAATTAAATTTGAGGAAGGGCCAGACGATTGTTCTGATAATCCAACCTGGGCCTATCCTGAACAGGCTAGAAAATGCTATTGGCTACAACAATGTGTCCCTCAACATGGCTCAGGAGAGATAAGAATTTGGTTATTAATTCACAAATTAGCCCCCCCACCCCCTGACTTCCTATATATTCATACTACCCATCTCTCACAACAGTACTAGTGTTTGATTCTTATACTGGGTTCAAATATTTCACAAGATAGCACGTACTTTTGTCTTAATTTTCATAATAATTGATGTCTTATCTGTTTCTCCACTAACTATAAGCACTTTGAGAGCTCAGCCCCAGTCTTATTCAATGCCTAAAATACATACTAGATGGTCAATACACATTTGCTGGAGGGATAAAATAATGAATAAGTGAACAAAGAAATGATTAAATCACCACGAAACTAAAGGATAAATTAAAAACTGAAAAGGAACCAAGAAACCAAAAAGAAATTAACGTTCTATATTTATTCCCATTGCAAGTACACATGGTAGCCAGCTCCAGGCATCAAAAGCAGGGTATGGCCACGCAGAGAACAGAGGGGGCAGAGTACCAACACTATGCTGATGACATGCTGTTTTCAAAAGAGAGGCAAATGTCTCAACCAAGAGGGCAGTGAGTGGTGTGGTGCAGTAAAGAAAACTGAGTTTGAAATAAAAAGACATGGGTTCAGGGACACCTGGGTGGCTAAACTGGTTAAGTGTCCCACTCTTGATTTCAGCTCAGGTCATGATCTCAGGGGTTGTGAGATCAAGCCCTGCAAAGGATTCTGCACAGAGTCTGCTTGAGATTCTCTCTCCCTCTCCCTCCGCCCCTCCCTCTGCTCGCACTCTCTCCCTCTCTCAATAAATAAATAAGTAAAATCTTACCAAAAAAAAAAAAAAAAAAAGACATGGGTTCAGGCCCCACCTTTACTTACAAGCTATGAAACCCTGAGCAAGCTGTTCAATATTTCTGACACAGTTTCCTCCTCTAAAAATGGGAAAAACAAACAAAAATACATGTGTGTGTATATACACACACACACACACACACACACACACACACACACGCACTGTCTACCACAGACTCCTGTCTACCACATGGAATTGTTGGGATGACCACATAAAACATTCTTCATGAGAGTCTTAGGATGGTATACAAATTTAAAGGATAAGACTGATTATTCTTCAAATCTGAATCAAAAATTTGTTAATGATTAAAACTCAGTAAGATTAAATACAATAAGGAAAAATTACATCTTAACAAAAGTGTCAGTTCCTCAAAAGCTACCTTTCGATACTTTGATGGTAACCATAAAGAATGACCTGAAGATAATACCAGCAAAAAGGCAGTGATCCTATGTAGCCTACCCCAGGCCCACATGCCAGAGACTATGCCAGATGTTGAGAATATGAACACAAAGACATGATCCTATGATCCTAACTCCTGTAAGGACTCAGTCTAGTGAGGGTGGCAGAAATAAGTACAAGTGATAAGGTGTGTGTGTGTGTGTGTGTGTGTGTGTGTGTGTGTGTGTAAAAGAAAAGGTAAGGGAAAGAGGAAGGGAGTGGGTAGGGGGAGACTGGATATCATTTGTTAGGTACAAAATACTATATGGGAGAATTAAAAACCCATTCTATCCTATTCTTTAACCAGGACCCTGTTTCAAACCATCCTGGGGGTATTTTGACAATTCCTGGGCCCTACCCCATAGTATTATTTATCCATTTACTATGTCTGTATTTTTCTTCAGTAATATATTATAGATTCCAGTGTAGAGATCTTCCACATCTTTTATTAAATGTATTCCTAAATATTTTATGTTTTTTGATGCTATTTCGAATGGTACTGTTTTTAATTATTTTCCAGGTTTTCTGTTAGTATATACAAATATAATAAATTATTCCTAATACTCACCTTGTATCCTGTGCCTATACTACATTTCCTCTTTGTTCTTATAGACTTTTTGTAGATTTCATTTGATTTTCTACATATACAATTATAATGTCTGCAAAGATATTTTTACTTCTTCCTTGCCAATCATTATGTCTTTTATTTATTTTTCTTGCCCTATTGCACTCGTTAGCTGTATACAATACAACCCTGAATACAAGTGGTAAGAGCAGACATCTTTGCCTTTGTCCTGATATTAGGGAAAAACATGGTCAACATTTCATTAGTAAATATGATGATCTTATGGGTTTACTGTAGATTCCCTTAATCGGACTGAAGACATTGACTTCTATTCATAGTTTGCTTAGAGTTTTTCTTTTCTTATACTATGAATGCGTATTGAATTTTGTCAAATGTTTTTCCTGTTTCTTCTAAGGTGGATATGATTTTTATTCTTTATTTTACTAATGTAGTTAATCATATTGACTTTTGAAAATTAAACCAACTTTGCATTCCAGAGTAAAACTCCACTTGATGTATTATTATTACCTTTTTAAATATAATATTCAATTTTATTTGCTAATATTTTATTAAAGTTTTCTACATCCATGTTCACACTTGAGGGATAATGGTTTATAAAATTTTCTATTCTTGCCGTATCCTAGATTGGTTATTTTGAGGTCAGAATGACTAATATCAAACCTGTCTATTGAACTACCCTGATGGGCTAAATTTGCAGCTGATTTTAGAAATGTGTAGACTGAAAATGCCAAATCCAGATAAAGGTTGCTAAATTTTTTGAATAAAACAATTAGAGAAGTTATTATATAAGCAATCATATGCAAAGTATTGATTGACAAAATATTATTTTCCCAAGTTAGCATGAGAAAACTAAGCCATATTTCACTTTAACTCCATATTCCAGGGTGCTAATCATTTACCTTTCAGAGACAAGGAGGTCATTTTTGGATGGTGCTAAAACATTTTTCTTTTATATCCTTATACTTCCCTGATTCTGAGAAAGAATACTACCCCAAGTTTATTATTATTTTCAGTTTGGTTACAATTACCCCACCTTCCCTTGATACTCAGTCACAGACTCAATGAAGTCTAAAGCTGAAAGGAGCTTCGGAGATCACTAATTTTAACACCTTCAAATTTCAAAAGATGGATAAATAGGCCCCAAAGGGAGAAATGACTTTTCCTACATCATCCAGCCCATACACAAGTAGAGATGGAACCTAGATCTCTACTCCTTCCCATCCTTACAAACATCCAAACACTCTTTTCTGGCTGCCCCACACACCCCTACCAGGGTAGTCACCCTGACCTTCCTATGCAATGGAAAACTGTGAAACCCTGAGCGAGTAGCACATAAGCGTCACGTAACCATTTGGATAAAAGACCCTGTATTAAAGGAGCTAGTATTTTGTTTTCCTTTTTAATCAGAGCAAGGTCCTGATTGGCATAAGGCTCCATTTTAATTGTTTTAGGGTTGGAAAACAAGAGGTTCTGACGGATGTTAAAGGTAATGGGAAAATAAACTGACTTTATATAAAATCTCAAATTGGAAAATTAAATTTATAACAGTAGTAGAAAAGAGGAAATATATTATTAAGGCTCAAGAATGAGGGGTGCCTGGGTGGTTCAGTCAGTTAAGCATCCGACTCTTGATTTCAGCTCAGGTCTTGATATCAGGGTCAAGAGTTTGAGGCCCACACTGGGCTCCACACTGGGCATGAAGCCTACTTTAAAAAAAAAAAAAGGCTCAAGAATGAGGAAAATAATATTATCATTATGGTTGATGAAAAAACAATGATATCTATTATTTATATAGCACTTGGCAGTTAAGAATATGTTTTACACATGTCTCATTTGAGTCTTCCAAAGCCCAGGAAAAGGGAAAGATAAAAAGTACTACCCTAATTTTCATGGTGAGAAAACACATTCAGAAAGCTAATGGCAAATGGCAAATCCGGACTTTATCCTTGTCCTCTACCTCCAGATAACAAAATCACTCTACTCTGCCACGGGCCCTTTGGTTGGCTATATATATATATTATATATATATAATAAGTCCAGAGGTAAACCCGAAGATAAATCGATCCTAAAGAATAGACCTTAAAGAAGTATAACCCCCTTGCAGTGACCCTGAGCTGGAAGCATACCTACCTATTTAAAGCCCCAAATTAAATATTCTGATTGGTGATACCCACAGGAAAGACAATAAAGACATGAAAATAACAGCTGGAACAGAAATTACAAGAGGTAATTTACTTTTCTCAGGGACCTACGTTCTGAGTACAGGATATAAGCAACCTGTCATTTGGCCATCTCTTGATTACTATCTTGTACTCATGCATTAGTAGTTAAGAAGTTTTAAGTACAATTCTTGTTAACAAAGACAGGTGAAAATTTTCTAAGATTATCTGAAAACTGGGGACTGAAAAACCCAGCCTAATGTGTCATATCTGTGGCTCCGCCAACTAACTCATTGAGCACACCTTCAAGGCTCCGTATCTTTCTAGAAAACAATGCTAACTCATTACACACACACACACACATACACACACACACCCAAAACAAAACAAATTTTTTAAAAATCCAGTTTAACAATGATAACTGGCAGTAATTTTAAAACAAATATTAATGGCAATGAAATTACTTTATAGTGACTAAAGTTTTTAACAGCATTTAAGTTCACTGCATGAAGTACAAAATCAACCCGGTCTGCTATTACATAACAAGTGGAATATTAACCCTTCTCACTCATAAGATCTGAAGTCAGAGGACCCAGACCAAAGTCCCAGCTGCGCTACTACTGGTTTATGAGCCCGAGCAAGTCGCTCAAAGTGATTAAAAGTGTTTCCTTGTCTGTAAAATAAGCACAATAAAAATATCCATTTTTTTTCTCATCAGGTTGTTTACTGTAAACTTCAAATGTAATTGTAGATTACATCATCTGTTATAATACCTAGAAATCTATCATTTGGCCTCTGGCCAAAAATCTAACTGTGAAAAGAATGAAAATCAGGCCCTAAAGTTGTTCTTGAAAACTACTTAGCAATATCAGAGAATGTGTGGAACTCATCTCGGGGCTTCCCGCAGTAACAAGAGGGACTGAATGACAGAGATGGGAAAGACACATGTGCGGAACGGAAAAGTGAACAAGGTGGTTTTCACTTTTGTATTGAGACGTTTGTTATTTCTCTGTAGGTTTGGCTCTCCAAGCTTTATGTCTTTCTAGGCACAACGCCTGTGCAAACCATGGATAATCACTATACACACACTACAGGAATGAAGAAGAGGTCTTTCCTCATGGGGGTGGGAGAGTTCTTAAAAATCAAGGACTGCAGAATGAGGTTTTGACCATTCAATAGTCATTGCCCATTTCCAGTAAAAAGAGCTGAATTCATTCATTTCACAAGTATCTCTGGATAATCTACTAGAACACCAGGGACTGTTCTAGACACCTGGGATACAATGATAAACAGAAGAAAAAGACTGCCTTTCCTCTTAGTGCTTAAGATGTGTCACATGAAGGCAGACGCACACACAAACACACACACCCAAGTGTGCCCTGATAGTCACAGGGCACGAAGTGTCTACAGAATCCCACAAGGTACATATTTTGATTATAGTAAGCACAGAGATTATTTTTTCAGGTTAGCCCTGAACATCCAGATGGCTACATAGGAATGAAAACGTTCAATTTGTCCTTTAGAGCAGTGACTTGCCATGCTAGCTGTAATCACTGGAGAGTTTTACAAAACTCCCTTCCCCAGAGATTCTGATTTAATTGGTATGGAATGCAACCTAAGTACTGGGAATTTTTAAAGCTCCCCAGCTACCACCAAGGTTGAGAGCAGCTCAGAATTTCCTGGGAATTCAATAACCACCTTGTCCTACAAAAGTCTCCTCACCTGGGAGAACAGAGTAAGCGCACAAGCCCAAGGGCCATCTGCACTCACACCTGCAACTCCAGAGCAGTTCAACTTAGAGCCCTAGGATGAGGCAGGGGACCCCAACAGTGAGCCTGCAGGCAGTCCCGGGGGTCCTGCTATAAAGAACGACTGCAGTCACCATACTACACATTCAAATGGCAAGTTTCACTAGAATGCTAGATGTTCACTACCCTAGACACATAGATGAAAGCTGGAAAAAAACAAACAAAAGAAAGCCTTTTAAGCAGTAGTGAATAATTGCAGGTACATATTCTGTTGGCTGCATTCTCTGACACATCTGTCTGTAGCATTAGAGAAACATTTGAAAATAGAAGAAACCCATCTCACACAGTCTATGATCTACGTGTGTGTAAGTCATGTATTTTTTAGAAAGAGAGATCTACTATATATTCTCCTTTGTCACGGGCCATTTTCAGGCAATAATATACCGCAGTGGAGACGTCCAGCTAAGACGACAGATGAAACTGCAGAGCTGATAGGGATAAGAAGTAAGTTCACATTCACTTTTTCACACAGAGAAAGCCCCCAAGGGCAAGACAGAGGTACTCAGTTCTGTGGAAGTTGAGGCCAGGGGAGGCTCTTTGTGTGTATAAGCTTCTAAAACAGTGAGAGAGTCCCCTTCTATGACTGTGGGCTCCAGAAACTTCATGTTCTCAAGAGCCCTGGCTTCCAGAAACTCACGAAAATTTCTAGTTTAATTTTCTACAAACATCCAGCGATTTTGTCTCAGGTTGGCCGACGCTTATAGCGTGGGTCTCACTGAGGGCCTCTGTCTCTTTCCGGATTTGGGGACAGCCTTTTGTTCTGTGACTTCAGTTCTTTGAGAGTTCACAAAAATCTGTCTGTCCAACTGTTTTCTTGTGGTAAGGATGGGACTCATGTTGTTCCAGCTCTTTACATCACAGAGAGGAAACTGGAAATTCACTCCTAGAGTGTAAGCAGCCAGGCCTATATATCTTATACCCCACCCTCTATCCCCAGGCTAGAGACCAAAAACTTATTTTCTGGAGAATTTTAGAATCCACCCCCAGGAAAGACCTCCCGATACTGGCAGTTGAGGATCTTCCAGTGAAAAAGACAGCTCACTGCCTAATCTTCCCATAGTTAGGCCCCCAGTTGACAAGCACTCTCTACAACCCACAAACACACAATCTCGCTCCCTCTATCACACACACAAACACACACACACAGCTTCTATCCAGACTTTTAGTATCTCACTCCTAAATATAAAAGAACCACCAGACTTTTGGGGAAAGCCTCCAACACTAAAAAGAAGAAATTCCAAGAAAACAGAGAAATATTAAATTTTTAAAAATTAACATATTAAAAATGACAGCAAAATTTTAAAATTCAATGGAAAAATTGAAGATAAAGTCAAAGAAATCTTCCAGAGAGCAGAATCAAAAATGCAAAGAGGACCAGGGGAGGTAAAAAGAAAACAAAGGCAAGAATTCAAATCCAGAGTCTAATATCAAACAAAATGGAGTTCTAAAGAAAGAGAACAGGGGCGCCTGGGTGGCACAGCGGTTAAGCGTCTGCCTTCGTCTCAGGGCGTGGTCCCGGCGTTGTGGGATCGAGCCCCACATCAGGCTCTTCTGCTATGAGCCTGCTTCTTCCTCTCCCACTCCCCCTGCTTGTGTTCCCTCTCTCGCTGGCTGTCTCTATCTCTGTCAAATAAATAAATAAAATCTTTAAAAAAAAAATAAAGAGAACAAAGAAAATGGAATGGAGCAAATTTTCAAAGGAAAAATATCATTTCCTAGAACTGAAAGACAAGAGTCTCCACCCAGAAAGGGTCCAAACCATCTATTGACAAAGTCACCTGCTGATCCACACTAAAGAAGAAAAAAGTTAATAGGCAGATAGACTATAATGAATTACATGAATAGCTGTTGTTTTTTCTTAACAGCAAGGCTGCTTCCCTGATAATTAAGATTTGCTTACATGGATATTAAAATTAACTTTGTATTCTTGAAACAAAAATGTATCAGGAGGCTGATGAAGTATGGTGGCAGAGCAGAGGAAAACCAAGTCAACATAAACATTTGTTTTATCCTAATTTAGAAGGTAGGTGATTAAGAGTTAACTCTCAGAGATATTTTGAAGACTTATGAAGCCATTAGAAACAATTCAGGAAACTACATTGGAATCAAGGAAGATGCATCTATTCGAGAGTTTCAGGAGCATGTTTGTGCTTAAGAACCTTTTTGAAATTATTAATTTGAAGAGGGAAAAGTACACCTTCAGTAAGTTCTTATATTGCTATTTTTTTCTTTTTTTTCTTTTATTTTTTTTTATTATGGTATGTTAGTCACCACACAGTATTGCTATTTCTAAGTGAAGTTTTATAGTAGAGTAGTTAAATAACAGAATCATAGTACTAGAAAAATAGAGTAGGCCCTTGAAAACGTATTTAAACATTCTCCTTTCTTTAGGCTAAAGAATACCTAACTCAGCTACAAAAGTAACTATATATTATGCTAGACTCAAAAAAAAATTTTTAAACCTGGAAACAGGTGTCCACTTGCATGACATAAGTATTTATAGATAAACTTGTCAATCTGTAAAGTGAAAACTGTAAGCTCCTCTGAGACTGAGGCATGTTTCCTTTGGGGTCTAAATAAACTCACTGTGGTTAAGAAATAATAAAATAAATTAATTAGGGGGGAAAAAAAAAACCTGTTCTATGAACTCAGAAGGGTTTTTAAGCCGGAGTCCAGTTTTTCCCCGCACTTGGGGACTGTGTCAATGTATTGGGACACCGGTGGGTCACAGACCAACCAGCCTATTCTTGGACGTGAGCTTTACACAGATTCAAAATTCTTTCTTCTACTTGTCTAGGCTCTAAAGCTTTTTTTTTTTTTTTCCCTCTGCACTTGGGCACATCCTATCCACAATTTACAGATGGACACGCTCATTTGAAAATTGACTAATTAAAATATATTGATCATAAAATATGTACTGTTATCTTTTCTCCTTAACACATCCTAAAGCTAATCTTAGTTGAAAATGTATATGTGCTTATCCTTGTACAGCACAAGACAAGAATATAATTCAATGAAACCTTTACAAAATGTCAGATTAATTACATTTTTTCAGTGCAGATGGATTTAAGGAAATCATCTCTGAAAACAGTACTTCATTTAAAGTAAAATAAAGACATAATCTTCCCTGATAAGTCAATGTGTAGGAGATGCCAAAATATTAAAACTGCCATATATTAAAGATGCTATGATATGAATTTTTAAAGCAAATACAAGTAGTTTGTGATGATGCCATGGTAATGTCCTAGAAACACTAAGGTTCTCTTTGCGAGCCCAAAAGGAAGGATTGATAACATGCTGCACAAGAAATCAAGTTTCAGTCACTGGGACTAAAAATCCCAAATTTTAGAGGAACCACTAATACATAACTCGAGTAATGTGTTAAATATTCATTTAAAAAACATTTACTGAGTATCTTCAATACCCAAGTTTTCAACTGTATCTACAACTCTTAAAGTCAAGTTGGAATGAAGTTGATCATATGGGCAAATTTTACCTCCCGCTCAGCACAGGTCAGCATGACATTTCTCTAAAATGATTTCTTCATGAGGTTTTGAAATTCAGTGCCATAAAAGTCAGATGCATAAATCTCTTCTGGAGAATACGCTTATAATGTACCATGCATTGTGCAATGATTCATGTTTTGGTGGACTTAAGAGATTTACTGTTGCTTGAGTTAAGCAGTAACAGAGACAAAATATTTATCTCTTTGCCCAATAAAGCTTAATATGCACCTTAAAACAATTTATATTTATGTATTTGTTGACACAACACAAATAATGTTCTATTCATCCCAAACTGAAATTTGGTATTTAAAACATTCCTCATGTTATGTCTGATTATAAGTGACATTTAAAAGCAGTATTCAAGTTAGGAAATGCATAAAGGAGAGGGACTGGAAAGTGTTATTCCTTGTAAAAATGCTTTCCTTTTATTGTTTCTACTACTATTATCCTTCATTCTGTAAAAGCAATCTTTTTTTTTTTTTTAAATAAAAATAAAGAAGGAATTAGTTTCACTTGCTTCTAACACTACACTACATGAAGTGACACGAGGGAGTGCCTGAATGCATATTTCGTCCTTTTAAATAAATTATATGGGACTGGTATAGCATCAAAAATAGGAATGCTTAAGGTTCCCCTAAGTTTCTGTCTTTACCATGGTATCCTAAGGATACCTACCAGGAGAAGGAAGAAGGGCTCCTCAGGTCAAGTTTTCATGGACCATGGACCATGGACCCTATTGCCCCAGACCTGTCAGAGGCCACAAATTGGCCCCCTGGATTCCTCCAATGAATCAAATCTCTAGGATTATTCTCTCTGGCAGTACACTGAAATGCTGCCAGCACGTGTATAAGGCATCAACACTATCTCTTCAGGAAACTACCCACAATAGAGACATCCAAGAACCTTCTGCATGATAAAACTCTTTCCTTCCACATACCCATTGGCCCTTTCAAGGGCCATAACTACAGAAAGGAGGAAAGGAATCATGTGAGTCATAGATCCCATCCAAGTTCTACTTTGAAATACAACTGAACACAAAAATAAAATGACGGGCAAATTCTATGTATAAGCTTCTACGATCATTGATATTTACATTTTACTCTAGAGAAATGCCCTGGGCCCTCATCTCTTATCAAGGTCAAGGCCAGCTCCCAGGCTGTTCCAGCCAAGATCACCACTTATATCCCTGAGACGTTCTTTGCACACTACCTCTTCAAATGATACTTCTCCCCTCCAAGCCCAGCTTCGATTTCCCTCTTAACGCACCCCACTGAGAGGCCTTTTCAGGCCTAATACTCTAATCAATTTCATAACTGCTACTACTCTTCTGCCTTTAGACCCCTTCCAAATCTTTCTTTAGCATGAGTATAAAAATTCTGAATGGCTGCCAGTGTGTCTCTATCACTCACATGGATAATACAGCTCTGGAATCAGAAGGAAAAGACAGCCATGCTACCCATCAGGCTGCACCCTGCTCTACCCTACACCACAAGAAAAGGCAGGACACCTTTAAGGTAACCAAATCTATGGTTAGAACCAAGTGCATAATGATTAAGTTTTACTTAAATTGGGCAGGTTTGTCTCCTTCATTATCAATTCGGAGAAAGGGAGGATGGGCTATGTGTGTTACTCTCTTTCTAACTTTCCTTACTATCTGGTAACGTAAAGACTTGATCAGACGTCAGGGACACAGTGCTGCTGTGCAACATTTTGTTCATCGACTTCCTAGGGACAATGCAAGTACATGCACAGCAGCAGAAAACATCAATGATCTCAGTAAAGTAAGAGGGAAGATCACCTCCCAAGAGGGAGGATGACCTAGTCAGGACTGGAAGTATAGGGAAAATAGAAAATATTTATTAGTTGGTAAGAAAATGTGCTAAGGAATTGATAAGAAATTACTGTTAAGCCGTACTAAGGGCCTAAAATGAAGTCAGAATCACAAATTTGTAGTGGACCAAATCAGTAGGGTTCTAGGACTTTCTTCTAAAATACTCTATCATCAGAGTGCAAAAAGAGAAAAAGCATGTTGTGACTATCACAGTGGACCAAGCACGTGGTTAGGAGGGCCCTGGAGGGGGCACCGAAGCAGCAGGTCTCTAGGACGAGCTAGGCAGGGCACCAGCAGTGTCTAGAAGTGGACGGTTCAAGGCAAAGATCCAGCTGCACAGACCTGAATGCAAGAGGCAGCAGCAGCTGAGGACTCTGCAAACCAAGGACAGTACTGAGGTCCTAGACGCAGAGCAGTGATGAGGAAGCACCAGGAACACAGAAAGGGAGAGGTGGAAAGAGCCTGGCGGGCTGCAGAACAAAGAATGCATCCTCATCTCACACACCACAACCGGTAAGGAGGAGGGCAGAGGATGGAGAAAGAACATCCCAGGTACTGAGGTTGCCTGGTAAAGCAGGTATGAGTCCTAGGATGAGAGAGCAATGATTACTTGAAGACAACGATGCAAATGGACAAATGACTAGTTCTAATACTTTCTCAGTGAATCGGAAGAAGTGGGGAAAGTGAGGCCTTCACAGAAGAGGGAGGAATCAATTTTCCCTAAGGACAAGAGAAGAAGCTTTATGAAGGAATAAAGATATGACTTAAGATTGAGGAGATATGTGGCCAGATGAAATCACAAAGAAAATAACCGACTCTGGGTTGTCTCCACAGTGTTACTATTAACCCAATACTAAAAAGCACAAAAAAAATTCTATATTATTACTTTAATTCTTATATATAGTATAGAATTGTTTAAAAATTAAACCATGCAAAAACGCTTTTCGAAGAGCATTTGATAAAACATATTCCTGTAATGTTGGCTGGATTAATCAAGCTTCGAGTCTATTAGTAAAATACTCTAAAAGCGTTTAAAGGTACCACAAAAATAGCAACTATCAAATGCCTCAGCCACTACTCTAGGAGGCCTTTATATGCACTAGGCACTAGGTGAAATGGTACACGCCTTATTTTATTTCATTCTTACAACTGGACCATGAGAAAGGTGCTGCACTCACTTTAGAGAAGAGGATTCTAAGGCATAAATGAGTTAAATACGTGGCCAAGGTCAGAGTCGGTGATAAAGCTGGGACTGGAACCTAGCCGTGATCCGACAGCCCTTGCTGCTCCTGACCACTCAGAGAATTCAGATGGTATAAACTCTTCCCGCTTCCCCTAGTCTGCTCTTCACTCCTTTATCTTTAAAACATTTCATTTCAAGCTCTGCCATACAAATCCTCAGCCACATCAGAGATCCAGTAGCATGTATTTATTTGCATTGTACTGAGAATGCAAATCTGTAGCATCTTCCCAGGGATGCAACACTTTTAACCTCAAATTGAAAGATCCATTAAGCTGCAGAACGACTGCTCCCCACTTTCACATCACGGGTATCACCGTGAATGGCTAGGGCCTTCCTTCCCTCCACAGCAATATGCCACGGCCACGTCGTGAGATTATATTATGTATTAGTACTTTAATGCTTCTACACAGTACAGAACCCTTTAAAAATGAACCTGCCATGTAAAAACATCTTTACAAGAGCATTTGATAAAAACATATTCCTGTGCTTTTTCGGTAGCAGTGTCATTTCCACACCCAGAGAATGAAACACGTATGGGGCGCAAACTAAAGAAAGGATGGGTCCCTTTTAATTTGGCTTAAAAAGTTTCTGTTTAGCAACCTAAATTGTTTTAGGGATGAAATGAGGGAGATGCTAGGAAAAGGAATGGGGGTAGGATAGTATTAAAAATGAGGGAGGGCCCAAGGGTGGGAAATGTGGGCTCTTCAGAGGTGTGAAGTGTGACAACCACTGTAGGCTGTTCTCGAATCCACAGTTCCGGCGCACCAACCTTATGTAGTGGTGATGCTCTACCATGTTCAAGTTACCACTGGAGACACTAAACGCCACATTTTCTGTACTGAGTAATTTGCCTCACAGAAAACATCTCAACACAATGGATACTTCTACGGTCTTCGCCACAGACTGGCAATTAGGGAAGTTGGCTGTAGCCTGTCTTCACCAATTATCTGTACCACAGACTTTGACAAGTTTCTCTTTTAGAAGAGAGGCAGCTCCTCCTTGGCCTCTCCCCCCCTCAGCGGGCTGTGGGAAGGAGCACGGAACGGCACCGTGGCCAGGAGAAAGTGCCCATGGGCAGACAAGAATCTGGCTGGAATCCGGCGAGGCAGGGCCAGCCCTCCAGTCTGTGTGACTGCCCTGCGCTTCCCTGCTTTCCTCTCCCACCACTATATAAGATTGTTTTTGAGGCTCATTATTGCTTCACACACTGCTAGGAAGGAAATATTTCTATGCAATAAAAATTCTTTTGGTGTTTTTTACTCCCTTCTCATCCATGCAAAACAGGAAAGCATGACACATTGCCTTTTATGGTTACAAAAGATCCAGACGAAGGTTCTTAATGTTCTTAGACAATTGTAATCACAACATCACCACAATACTTCCCTAACTTAACGCTGAGGGGGAAAAGATGCATTATATGCTCCAGGCTTAACACATCTTCAGGGAAGACCTATCCTGACAAACGTTTACTTAGGTCACTAATCAAATAAGGAGTTCAATGAAATAATAAAATTAATATGCTTATAGGGGGCTACCTAAAATGAGAATGTCAAGGTAATTTTACATGGGTTAAAAGTAATTTTTCTCTCTATTTGAATCATGCCTTGAACAATGTGGTCTATAAAGCACTGAGCACTGAAGGGTATGGGTTGCGCTCTCGTACCATGATTACTTGTTCTGTTCACTATAATCAACAACTGTCACAAAAAGTGCTGAGGAAACTGGATAGTCACATGCAAAGAAATGAAGCTGGACCCTTACCTAACACTGTACACAAAAGTTAACTCAACATGGACCAAGAACCTAAACGTAAAGACCTAAAAGAATAAAACTCTTGGAAGAAAACACAGGACAAAAAGTTCACAACGCTGGATTTGGCAATGATTTCTTGGATATGACACCAAAGGCACAAGTAACAAAAGAAAAAATAGACAAATTGGGCTTCATAAAAATTTTTAAATTTTATGCACCAAAAGATAGTATCAACTGAGTAAAAAGGTAGCCCACAGAAGGAAAGGAAATATTTGCAAATCATATGTCTGTTCAGGAATTAATGTCTCGAATATATAAAGAACTCCCAAAATGCAACAACAACAAAATGAACAACCCAACTCAAAAAGTGCAAAGGACTTGAACAGGTACTTCTCCAAAGCAGATATATGAAAGGCCAAAAGCATTAATCATTAGTGAAATGCAAATCAAAGAGATACCATCTCATACCCATTAGAAACCCTTCTACACTGTTGGTGGGAATGCAAAATGGTATAGCCACTGAGCAAAACAGTATGACAGTTCCTCAAATTACCGTCTGATCCAGCAATTACACCACTTCTGCGTATATATCGAAAAGAACTGAAAAGAGGATATATGTAAGCCTACGTTTATAGCAGCATTATTCACAATAGCTGAAATATGGAAGCAACCTAAGTGTCCATCGATAGACGAATGGATAAGCAAAATAGGATATATTCATACAATGGAATAGTATCCAGCCTCAAAAAGGAAGGAAATCTGCAACATGCTACAATATGGACAAACCTGGATAAGAGCATGCTAAGTGAAATAAGCTAATCACAAACAGACAAATATATGACTGCATGTGTATGAGGTACTAGAATAGTCAAAATCATACAGACAGAAAGTAGAATGATGGTTTCCAGGTGCTGGAGGGGGGGGATGGGAAGTTATTGTTTAATTGGTGTAGGGTTTCAGCTTAGGAAGATGAAAAGAGTTAGGAAGATGGATGGTGGTGATGGTTGCACAGCAATGTACCTGTATTTAAACCATGAAACTGTATATTTGATTAAGATGGTATATTTTATGTTATGTATTTTTTATTACAATGTTTTTAAAAAGCCATCAGCTGACAGCTCATCTAAAGCAGTGCTCTCTCCCCATTATTTCTGGAGATGTTTTTCCCCTTAGGTTGAGATAGGTGGTCTGTGGATTCCTCTGCCTTATCCAAGCAGTCTGCCCAATAGACAAATCTATGTTACTCTTTTTTCTTTTTTTAATTTTTCCCAATGTTCTAATAATACTGCTTTCATTAAAGGATACACAAGTCCTTAAGAACTTTTTTAAATGCTGTATGGTACAGTTATTTTTAAGATGAGCATTACAGAATCTCAAGGCCGAACCTCAGAGATTATCTAACCTAATTCTGGAATTAAAGATAAGAAGGCTGAAACTCAGAGAGGTTTCTTAACTTCCCTAGAGTCACATCATTAATCAAGGACAAATATGATAAAGGGTAGCCAATGTTAACTACTTTGAAAAATCTAATCTAAAAATCTGAGCTTACAAAAAGTTATTTGCTCTATAAAAGGGGTTGCCTGAACAGTTTCTTAAAAAAATGAGCTCCCATAATTTAAGAATTCACTATGCAAAATAAATGTATACTAAATCTATAGAAATATATCTATAGCGTTATGTTAACTATAAGCCTAAATTCATGATTGATTTTTAGGGAACATATTTGTAAAATAGCATGAAAAAACTTTTACTGTTTATGCCACTATCAGTAAAACAATAGAATAATTCTGCCTTCTTCAAAATGGGTCCATTTGAGAACAAAAAAGTAAACAGTTTACCTTCTAATGCCTTTGACACTGCTTCAATCAATAAAATAAAATCCGCCCACCTTTACTTCAAATTAAAGGTAATGCTTACATTTACAAAGAATTATATGGCTTAACAAGCACCATAAATCCAAATAATATAATGAGACTCTGAGTTTCCCATGAAAAGAATCATGAAGGAAAAATACCTAACCAAGGGGATACAGCTCAAAAAAAATTTTTTTTAAGATTTTATTTATCTATTTGAGAGAGAGTGAGCAAGAGACAGAGAACATTAGCAGGGGGAGGGGCAGAGGAAGGGAGATAAGCTGACTCCCTTCTGAGCAGCGAGCTCGATACAGGGCTCGATCCCAGAACTCTGGGATGATGACCTGAACTGAAGGCAGACATTTAACCGACTGAGCCACCCAGGCGCCCAAGAGCTCAAAATTTTATTTAAAAACATATACAATGCTCATATATTATCGACAGTAATATACTTATATACTATTTACCACATAGAATAAAGTTTACACAAATAATACTGTAATTCCATAATTAATCATAAAACCTTTCTGTAGTAAGCTACATTTCCTAGGAAAGGAAGCAAAGAGCTTTTATTTTTACCTCTTTCTAATTCCTGCCTTACTTGTACTATCACAAAAGGAAAATGAAGAAATATTGTGATTGGAGTTATCAAATTCTGATGACTTTCTCAAGAGATATGTGTGTTTTCTTTCATGAAATAGTCCAGACAGATATAATTAATACCAACCTATCCACAACACAGATAAAGAAAGACATTAAACACAAAGAAGTGCCTGTGGGTTCCCTACTGCATTACAACCCCTTCCCAATTATCCACCATCCTGAAATTTCTGTTCTGAGACTAATTTGGCACACTTGATGGCTTTTTGAGAAATGCTTTTTATTGTCATTTTTTTCTCTCTCCAAATGTCTCTTAGAGAAGTTGAAATCCAACTATTCCCCAAGTTATTTGAGAGTATATGTTAATCTGCATTTTCAATTGACATAAAAATGAAATGAGATATTGGTTCATGCTACCAATATGAATAACTATAAGATCTAAGTTGAGAACCACTTGTTAATGAATACTGATAAAGAACGAATGAATGAATGAAGAACAAGCAAGCTAGCCACCACACTTTCAACACTGTTTTCCTCAGTCAGTGCTCAGCAGCATTAGACACAGTTGACCATGCTCTTCTCTGGAATATCTCTCTTGGCTTCTGCAATCTACTCTCTCCGGTTTTAATACCATTTCAACAATCATCTTTGTCAGTCTCCTTTATTGACTGCTTCACCTCTATATGACCTATAAATATTCCTCAGGCCTTGGGGCTCTTCACTGTCTTCCTTCTCCTCACGTGACCTCAGGCATTCCAATGGCTATAAATAATGTCCTCATGCTACACACTTCCAAGTTTACATTTCTACCTCAATCCCCCTTCTGAACTCCAGACTTTCATATCCTATCTACTGGACATTTCCACCAAAATGTCTACTAGGCAGCTCCAAGTTAACAGGTCCAAGATGGAATTCTTGATCAACGCTTCAACCTGCTCACCCAGCCCACACTTGTAACTCTCTCCAGTTCCTATCCTTCCCATCTAAGTAAATGGCACCGCCATCTACCCAGATACTCAAGTCATCAACCTCTCTGTTAATATTTAATTTTCTTGATATAAAATGGATTTCTTGAAAACTACATTTAACATTGTCCTATCTTCCCAAGATTCTGGCACTCTAGAGAACTACAGAAAGGAAATCTGTTAACATGATATGATGCCTTTGTTGTATTTCCTGAGCCTTTGCCTTGGGGTACAGTTGAGGGAGTGAGAGGGAGGTTAAGAAAGGAATTGAAGTGATATGATCATATTGCTAGACATTCTGGGCGTTCACAACAAACCATGCTGAAAAATACTTGTTCTTCAAAACCAAAGACAGTTGTCCTTAAAACAAAAGAAAAAAGATATAAATTACCTAGAAAAGAACAGCCCTTATTTTTAGAAAGTAAGCTCTAGAATCTTATGTGAAATTTTTTTGTGAGATAAACAACTCTTCCATACACTACCTTTTCTGAAGCCTGTAATCAAGGATAATTATACTACAGAATAAAAGCTAAAAGTTACTATAATTTTAATAGCATCTTATACACTCTATAAAAATATTTTAAATTCATAAAACATACAGGAACAAAGAAAAGCAGTCTTCTCTTAAAACTTCAGTCCTTAAAGAGGAAAAACTTTACTTACACAGGCTGTAAGAAGACATTCAAATATAGAAGGTTGTGCTCTGTTGTTACAAACATTTATGTCCTTTTATAACTAACCAGTCTCTCCACCCCCATTAATTCTATTGCCAGTAAGTAGGGAAAATGCTGGATAATTTTAGTGTTTGTCTCTAAAACCTAAAGGCTAAGAGGTCTGCTTAGGCTCTTTAAAATGAAGGATGATTGTCTCTGAAAGACTATAGATTTTCTAAGTCGTTTCTCCCACTACCAATTTCCAATTAATGAAAGACTATGTCAAGTTGATGAATATTGCTGATCACCTAAATTAGGTATTGATGATACAAAGATGAATAAGACACTGAATCTCATAGTATACAAAGTAAAAAAAAAAAAAAAAAACAAAAAAACAAAAAACAAAAAACTAAGATGATAAAATTCTGTATTAAAAATGTTAAGTGGTCATCTAGAATTTAAATGACCTCAAACCTGAAATAAAATTCTGTATTAAAAAACGTTAAGCAGTCATCTAGGATTTAAATGACTTCAAACTATATGTTAAATTACTGAAGCAGGTTATTTTCACAAACATTTTTAATCTAAAATTTTACAAAAACAGGGATGAAATTTTCTACCTCAAATAAATTTAATTATATCTAATAATCTACATATACAACTTGTACAATATAAAGTAAATATACATATAAATATAAAATTTATACAGTAAAGGAGGGAAAGTACATGAGACAATATAAAATAGTTTTATGCAAATGAAGTAAAAATAATTATTCTATTATAGGAATTATAAATGCTAAAGAACATTCTATTTGAGTTAGCTGCCTATTAGCGATCTCTGAAGTATAATTAGCAAACGCTGTACACTGCATTCAAATAATTAGCTAAAATGACTATCCGTACCTGCCAAAAACTTCAGAACACAAAGACTTGTACGGTAAACGAAAGCAGGGGATAGCCCCTAAACAGATACCCTGTGTATGCACGCGCACGCACACACATACTCAGAGTCTTTGTTTGACAGTAGCTATAATCTGAAATGGCAATAGGAAGGTATAACGCTCTGTCAAATTTAACCTTACTTTTAACCTTTTTTAACTAAGTACAAATTTTCCCTGCCTAGAAGGGAATGCCATTATGAATTAGGGAGCCACCGTTCACTACAGGGTGGGGCCCCACAGTTGTACAGTTCCATCCCCAACTTGTTAGGAGCTTGAAGGCCAATTAATCTGCATTAAAAAAAAAAAAAAAAAAGCAGCCCTCTCAGCTTTCAAGCAGAGGTGTGGTCCAATCCAGACAACTCTGTGTCCCAGCAAACAGCTAGATCCAAACAGTTTCCGTTGTCATCAAGAAAAAAGCTTACTTGTTAGAACTTGTCTTCGCTGTACTGGGCGCACTTTATATTAGAAGTGGAGGCAAGCAAAGGCAACAGCTGGCTTCTTCACTCAGTGGTATGGAAAATCTTCAGGGTTCAATGCCGATGTGGTACCAACGGTCCATGAATTGAGATTTGTGACGACTACCTTAGGGATTGCCTCTGGGGGCTTCTCCAAAAATTGCTGTCCTTTTTCCTGGTCTGTGTCAAACTTCCTATTCCCAAAAAATCTTGGAAGAAGCATGGTCTCAAATATCTGTTTAGTTAAATGTGCACTAGAAGTATAAATAAAGTTTACTATTCAAGAACAATTTACATCTCGAACAAGAGCTTGATGTTCCAAATTAATCCAAATCAATGGAGAGACTCTGGGTGGTGAACAGGTACCTTCCACCGTTCTAGGTGTGACCGTGGCTTGGGTGACCATCCCCCTACTAATGTCATGGAGGGCAGTAAAGAAAACAGAGAGTGCAAAAGTCCACAGAAAGGGAAATCAGTCCACTGAAGACTTACAAATAGTATAATGGCACTGTTTCTTTGGAAGAGTTAGGGAAATCAAAATCCTGTTCTATCCGTGAACATACGCATGAATCTACAAAGGGCTAACTTTGGATTTGCTCCAGAAGCCCTGGCCCTAGCCTTTGCTCTGAGAAGTAAGGCACTCTGTATCTGTTGAATGAAGAAATATAAATGTTACCAGTGGCATCTGATATTAGAATAGAGATTAGAGAGAACTCGGTGTGCGCCAAGAGATGTTAACCTGAGCAACAACAAGTTACTTGAGTTTATACATAACTCAATAAAGAGAAAAGCAGACTTCAAAGCACAGCTGACTATCAAGTTTCTGACGGTGGAACAAGGAAGAATCTGAAGGTCAAGGGGGCTTGATCATTTGGGAACACCACACGATCAAAGGCACAGCCTTTCACCTAGCTCAAGCACTTCCCGAAGTTGGTTAGTGGCTGTTCCTTAGAAAATGTATTTGCAATCCTAAATCCCAAGTATCAACTGAGCTGAAGCAAGGGCTAGACTGCTGGAGAGGAAATCGGGGTCAGAGAAGGACTCTGCTGTCATGGCTCCTGTAGCAAAAGTACTGTTGTGTTAACAAATGATTCCTATTTCTTTACATACCATTTCAAACAGGTTTGAAAAGTACAACTGACAAAATGCAGTCTGCTCAATACAACATTTAAGATCTGGTCTCTATCAACTTCACCAGCTTGAACTCCAATGGAAACACCACATATGCAATTTTCCAA
This sequence comes from Ursus americanus, assembly GCF_024610735.1. NCBI lineage: Eukaryota > Metazoa > Chordata > Mammalia > Carnivora > Ursidae > Ursus > Ursus americanus. The sequence continues at coordinate 64,550,194 of NC_142133.1, forward strand.
AAGCTAAAATAAAGTTTCAAGATTATGCATGTTGAATTCATTTGTGATTGGGAGGGGAGAAAAGGAGGGGGTTAAACTCTTCAGTGAAATCATGGCCAGATAAAGAACCAGCAAAGGGCCATCACAACTGGAGTAAAACGGGTCCTCAGTGCACTAAAGTGGACAAGGGGAGGACGGCAGACCCCACAGCCGGCTTCACAGAGGGGGCCACAGGCGTAACACAGCAGGGCAACGCAGCCCGGGTTAGAGAATACATTAGGTTGTCAGTGACCAAAATGGAACAAAAAAACACTGTGATTCATAAACAAGTTTTCAATATATGCTATTTCCCACAAATTGTCTTTACTGGTAAAGGAATAAGGCAAGAACACCCATAGTTTTACCAAAGGAACTGAACCCAGACTGATTTCCCCCCCTCAACCTACTGTAACAAGAAAGAGAAAATACTTCTTAACTACTTTACAGGAATTTAATTATTGGTATGCAGAGACTATGAATTAAATTTAACAAACAGATTTCCATTATAAAAACAAAATTAAGGGAAAAAATTCAGTGGTTTTTCAACCTGAAGCAATTTTGCCCTCCAGGGGACATCTGGCAATGTCTAGAGAAATTTTTGGTTGTCACAACTGGGGGGCAGGAGGAGAGTTCTACTGGCATCTAGTGGGTGGAGGTCAGGGAGGTTACTTCACACCCTACAATACGCAGGACAGCCCCTCACAAAAAAGAATGATCTGACAAAAATGTCAGTAGTGCTGGGGTTGAAGAACACTAAATGGCAATCTGTCTCCATAAATCCAGGTCTACTCTTTATGAATAATTCACCACCCAACTCCTAATGGTCCCAGCAATTTGCTCCCAAGTGTAACCAAGCCTTAGAGCACCAATTGTAAAATTAGAGGGAGAGTAAATTGATACAATCTTCTGGAAGAAAAAATGTATATAATATAAAATAGAAGTAAATACGAGTATTAAATATTAAAACTATGAATTATATATAGATTCTCTTTCTCTTCCTCGTATACTCCTTGAGCCAGCAATACCACTTTTAAGACTTTATCTGAAATTAGTAATTAGATAAATACATACGTGCTCAGAGATTTTCACTGGAGCACTAAGAGGCCCACCCTGAAAAAAATTAAAACAATCTTACTACCTAGCCCTGGGCCATTAGTTAAATTATGACTTTTTTTGAGAAGATGGAGGATTCGAGAGTCTAAGTGCCACCTGCTAAGTGGCAGAGCTAGGTTGGTAAAAGAGAGCTCAACTTCACAGAAGAGAAGGAAAGACAGAAGATGGCATAACAAACCAAACATGAACTAGAGTGTTTATAAGTAAAATTACATCAAGTATGGGATTTGCTTCCAAATAATCCAGCGTGGGGCACTGGAAAGGAGGAGAACAGAATTAAAACAGATCAGCTTTCTGTTTGTAATTACTGAAACTAGGTAATGGGTTACATGATGGTGCTATAAATACAGTGTCCTCTTACCCTTGTGTACATTTGAAATTTTTCACCACCGAAGTTTCTTAAGCATGTTGAATATCTACTTCCTAGCTCTGTACCACGAAGAGGACTAAAAACTATAGTCAACCCAGCAGCAATGAATCCCAAGAGCCTAACATGAGAGTGAAATATTTCCTGCTAAAAGAAATCAGAATTTCTTAGAAAAATGGTTGACTTCAGATGTGGGTCAGAAAATATTCAAGATGAGTCTCAAACATTTCATTCTATCAGACATCAAAGACTACTACTAAGGTCATGTCGAAGGGACTCGGGAACCAACCTGTAAAGGTTACTGCTAGCCAGAAATGGGACAATTTGAATTTCAATCCATCAAATACATTTAAAGTCATAAGTTCAAAATGAATTTGAATATAGAATGAATTAATGAGTCAACTTCTAAGAGTGACAGACCAATTCATTATCTTAAACTCTGGGCAGATAATAAGAAAGAATCAAGCATTTACCCTGCCTTTCTTGTATGAACTGTACCACTGGGATAACCAAATAGTAGATGAGAGAAATCATCTCCTTATAAAATTATTCCAGCTAATAAAAAAAAAACAGAATGATAAAATCATAGTATCACCATTTTGTAACCCTCTATGAGTTAAGGGATCTAAGCATGAAGCACCAATGCCTGCTAACATCATGGAAAGAGTGACAACCAGACATTCACCTCCCTCATGCTAAAAGAACACACCACCACCATAGTCTTGCCAAAGGCACCGAACCCAGGTCTGATTAAGCCTTCCCGTTCCGCTGCCAGTTTGCAGGAAATACACAGGAACATCTGAACTGCACAGCAAGTGTGCCATCAGCAAAATCTAAGACTAGGGGAAACTCTTCAAGTAAAGGACCTGGGTTCCTCAACAACTAATTGTAAGGAAAAGAAAAGGAAGGAAAGGAGGAACCTTAAGATGGAAAGAGACTTCAAAGACACATCTAATTTTAGAACAATAGGTAAAACTCAGGTATAGTTAAGGGATGTACACTTGGATAATGAAACTACAAACAGAATCTCGGGTTTCTTTCTAACAGTCGGGGTAGTGGGAGAAAGGCAGCTGTGATTCGGATGGGGCATGCGGAGTCAAGACAGAACCCTAACACGGTGACATCTGGGACAGAGATGACGGTTCTCATTTTATAATTAAGGAAACTGAGGCTTGGAGGGGTTGAGCAATTTGCCAATGTTACATAATAAATGGTGGGTGTGTAGTTCTGACACAAGCAATCTGACTACGAGCTTAAACTCTTGCCCAGAATTTAACTGCGATTTAACACCTCTTTTTCCTTGAGGTATAAGTTAACAAAAAGTAAAGTGCACAGACCTTGAGTGTAAGTTTGAGGGTAAAGTTCAACGAACTTTACATTTGAAATACTGTTTTGCTCTGATGGTTTTAAATGTCCACATAAAGAGAGAAATGTATAATCTCCTTAAGATAACATCTTCGTCAGTGCCAAGCCAAGGAAGGTACTTCAAGGGCTGCAGTAGTGAGCTTTTCCTGGAACTGAGGATAGGAGAGTCAGGAATGATGCTTCCTATCGTGATCTAGTGCTTTGCTTTGCTTTTATTTACCGACCAAAATAAAAACTGCCCTGGGCATTTCTGAAGAGAGCCAAGGTATGGCCACGGGAGGTGGGAGATGACCAGCAGCCTCTCTCCAAAGAAAAAGAGACCACGCCTGGGGGATTAGAATAGGAGGCCTCTCAGTAGATAAAACCTGTCAGCATGGCTAACAAAGGGGAGAGCCTGCACAGCACCCCAGAACCTACAGGAAAAGACACTAAAAGTTTTGTGCCAACTGAAAAATTTTCTTAAAGCAATAAAGAAAACCAGATCGCAAAACTAATTTGACTGTAGTTAGGCTTAAGGAAGCTATTTGAACCTGGGCCTTAAAGTAGGTCTAACTCTTTTAAGTTTATTCCATGTAACATCTAGGCTTGGATTTATTGTGTAAATCATAATAATTAGTCATAGACATTAGTATTTGTCCTGTTATTTTAAGAATTAATTCTGACACAATCACAGTAACAGGAATGATAACAGATACCATTTCCAGAATGCTCTGTGGTAGTCACTGGACTAACTGGAGACATGCATTAACTCACTCAATCTTCACAGCCACTCTCAGAAGTAGGTAGTTAATATGCTCGGGGGTTTTTTTTGTTTTTTGTTTTTTTGTTTTCAGATGAAGAAACCAAGGCACACACTAGTAAGCAGCAGAGCTGAAATACTGACATTCTGTTTGCATTTATCCACTGCTTTGCAGTTAATCTTCCTGTTCAGCCAATCCTGCTCTAAATTAGCACCACAGTTCCCAAGGCGTCGGGACAATCTTAATGGAATTTAGGAGAAACGAAGAGCTCTCTAGAGGGAGTATCAGTTCCCCTTCAGGGAAGGAAATATCAGAGGTAGACTTGACCTGTAAACCTGACCTACAAACTTAACTCGCTGTAATTCTTTGACCCATTGTATACCAAAGACATCTGGAAATATACCAGACAGGATCCAGTCTGTAAACTCTTAACGTTCCTCTAGTATAGTGCTTGGCACATAGCCGGTACGCAATATTTATCAAATGAAAGTAAAAATGAACACATGAGATAACCTCACCGAGCATTCGGACATAGTATATAACCTACTTAACACCAAGGAAGCAAACCAGACGATCCCTAGTGGCCCCTTTCTAACTAGTACTTGAAACGTTTAACTAAAGAAAGGGACAAGAAGAGGGATTCCCTGGAGAGAACAGAGGGAACGAGATGAACAAATGCAGGGACCGTATAGCTGAGAGAACCAATAATGAGGATAATAGACAGTGATGGCAACGTTCTCACTAATGCATAAATTTACTTGGATATTTGTCTTTATTTGCAGTTTGCTAGGAGCCTCTATTAACCTGAAAGGTGAAAATACATAGGAGGTACCCCTTCATCACCCCTGTACACAGACACATACACACTTACTCCATTAAAGACATCCTCAGAAATAAAAAGTGAAAAAAAAAAAATCAGAAGAATTTTTTAAATTCACACTTTTTTTTTTTTTGGTTTTTATCAACCGAGTTATTTTGGGTTGCTATTCACTAAAAACTATAAAATATGTCAGTGTCGGGGCCATATGTTGAAAGTCAACGGGATTCTTCTTCTTCTAGCATTCTCTCTTTTATTGGCAGGTTTTCTTCGTAAGATCTGTCATCTGGAAGAGCTCATTCTGAACAGTTGATGATTCTCCATAGGTTATGTTTTCAGGCTGAATCATAATCTTTTGTAGCCATAATCTGCTGAAATTCTCGGCACATTCATATAATATTTAAAACATTTTGTTTTTCTCAAAATCGAATATGAGTTTTCCCCCACCTTCACAATTAAACCAATATCAAAATGTCTTGGAAGAATTCGTTATGGGGTGGGGGGATAATTAAATTTTAAAACTTAAAACTCCAAATCTACCACAGTTATAAACTTGGTATTTTATGCATTCTTAACAAAGGTTGTCTGTATCAGCCAAGCGAGCTCACAAATGTTACATTGCGTGACTTGATTCTGATTTACTGTTAAGATTGTTAGAACTTGTATTTTGTGCCCTTGCTACATATGTACATTGTAAATATTGCATAAGAACATTGGAATGCAATAACCATAAAAATAATTGCGGGCTATTACATAATCAGAAGTCTGTTTCTATTCTTTATTGGGCTAGTCTCATCATACCAAATAAAATATAGGTTCTGAATAAAAATAGATTCACTTCTAGAATTATATTTCCTTTTATGTTTTCTTCAGATTTAGGATTACTGTAATTGTGGATTATGTTTCTTTTTTAAAAATCAGCTGAAAAAGTAGGGTTCATCTGAATGATACAAGAACTCATCTATACTATCATTCAATCATTTTTTATGTCCTATACACACAGGCATGTATCAGTTTTTACAGTGAAATCTTACTGAGCACATACTATGTTCAGGGCACTGTGCTATACAACACACAGAGCTTCAGAGGTGACTCAGACTAATTCTGCCAGCAGGAGTTTAAACTTTTACAGACATCAGCTCTTCCTTCCTATTTGCACTGCTCCCAGTCTATCACTCATTTCCAAACTACCGCAGTCTCCTTCAACCCCTGCTCCCTGCCTCCCCTGCCAGGGCCAGTGAAACCTTCATTGTGTCTTGCCTCGGTTTTCAAACTGTACGTGACGCTTTAGCGTGTACTAAGGGAAGTGCAAGCCCTCTAATCTGCAATCCCTCCTCAACAATCTGGTTTTTCCTTGAACAGGATTCAAACTTGTCTACTCTAAGCCCTTCCTCAAACACTCACCCCTCCCAGACACGACAGCAGTATAAAGCCACATATGATGGGTAAGATTTTAACAGAAATTGTAATGTAAAGTATTCCGGATTGAGGGAGACACAAAACCAAGAAAGAGTAAGAAGAGTTCTAGCTAATTTTCTAGGAAGGCTGAAACGTAAGGTTAAGGTAAGTAAGTAGAGAGATACAAGGATAATGTACTGCTTGTGAGCTTTTAGACCCTAGTAGTTATCTTTCCATCTCTCGACCTATTTACCTACTTACCACCTGTGGTGGCTTTAAAGTGTGTCTACAAACTCTTTGATACTCCTGCTTTCAAAAGGAAAGCCTAATTTTCTTTCCCTTGAGCGTGGGAAGGACTTAAGCCACTTCTAATGAAGTGAACAAAAGGAAGTGGCCTTCAGACACTAGATCTTAAAAGGCACTGCAGCTCCCTTCTCACTCACGCTCCCTGACTGCTTGCTCTGGAGGAAGTCAGGTGCCATGTTGTGAGGATACTCAAGCAGCCGACAGAGAGGCCCATGTGATGAGGAATTAAGCCCTCCTGCCAAGAGCCAAGGCATAAGCCATCTTGGATCCTCTAGCCCCCGTTAAACCTTCAGATGACTATAGTCGCTGCCAAGACCCTGACTGCAGCCACATGAGAAACTCGGGAACCTCTCAACTAAGTTATTCCCAAATTCCTCACCCAGAGAAACTATGACATAATGAATATTTATTGTTTTAAGCCACTAAAAGCTTTTGTAGTAATTTACTATGGAGCAGCAGGTAACTACTATGCTACCTATCGATAAATGTCTACAGTAAGAATGTCAATGGCTTCAGATATAAACCGTTATGACAATATTCCCAAACAGTATAATAAAGAATAAATAGTCTTTCAATTTGTGGTATCCCTGACATAATTAAAAAACACAGTGAGGACACAGATCACATCATGTTTATCATATATAAATACATATGATATATTTACACACACACATACACACACACACCCCCCATACATATCCTCAGCATCAAGTACCGTACCTGACTCACAATAACAATTCAATAAATATGTCCTGAATGGGGTAATGGACTCCTTTCTAAGGGTGGCTCTGAAGGAGATCTTCTTACACTATTACAGCTCTCACAGCCTTGGGTTTCTTAGCAAAAGACAAGACTAAGGCAGAGCAAAGAGAAAATATAATTCCCTAAAACTCTCTACAATCAATACATTGTTTTTATTTATATTATTTTACCTTTTTAGTGAAAAATACAAATATACAGAAACCTTTGCAAAAAATATCTATAGCTTAGTGAATTACTAAAAGACAAACAGCCTGGAAAGAACCCGTATTTCCCTTCCTACACCTGACATCTAAGAAGGGAATGAACCAGACTACTTAGCCCTAGAAAACAGAGAGGAGATTCAAGGAGAAGTAGTTTTGAAGGGGATTCTTGTCATGGCAGGATCTCACGAGCAGGGTTCCTAGGACACCAAGAATTGGATGCCAGCTGTAGTAACTCTAGGTGAGAAGCAAGAGAGGTACAAAAGGACCATGAATGGGGAGATTCTCAATGTGAAGCTACCATCTTTTTTTTTTTTCTTTTAGCAAATGGAATACAAGAGGTACAGATGGAATGTTTGAGTGAGAGGGGTGGTGGGGATGGTAGGTTCAGACATCAGTCTTGTAAACCAGACAGCACACTTGCTTTATAGATTTTAATGTGGGGGTAGCTTTCTGTTACACCGCCCAGGTAAGTTAAACTGCCTTGAACTGTTACTGTTTACTAATGAAACATCTGATAGTATGCTAATGAGGTAAATAAACCAACTTGAACTTTGAACTATGCACCATCAAGTACAAATTTTTTACTGCAATTACGGATTGCCTGGGTGTCCTAGCATAAAACCTCAAGCCTCATTCATGTTAATTCTAAGCATATGGGTTTATGACAATTTGCTAAAATGGATCAACTATCAACTCAACATCTGAGTATTGTAATAATTCAAAAGAATGATTCTGAAATACGGAAGAGCCTCTTGTTGATTTCCAGTTTTTTGCAACATCTTTTATAGCAACTAGAAAAGACTGAATTATTCTAAACTTATGAGAACTTGCTTAACTTTATTCAGGGTGGAAAACAGATCTTGGCCTTAACAGAGCTCATAAACCTGCTCTTTAATGATGTAATTGTTTAGAGGTGCTAATAAAGTTTCCTGGACAGGTTATAATGTATTTCAAATGAAACAAGGTTAGATTACTCCACCAATCTACAAGGTAGCATAGCACGGATGTGGCCACAAGATATGCAGGACTGAAGCTGGTTCCACTTACTGCCAAGTGACTTGCTGAAATCACTTTTTAGAAAGGGGTGGAGGTAGAATGTGTTGACAGGACTACTATGCATTCCCACCAAGAAGTTCCTGTCAAAAAAGAAGTATTTTTGTAATTCCATTATATCAGAAGCTAAAAAGAACTATGTTGGGCATTGCATGTGTAAGAGTAAAGTTCCATCCCCTTCCCCAGAGCAAAGGGCCTGCTCTATACCTCACTTCCACGGCAATCTCTTGTGGTAGAAAGTGCATGAACTTGTGAGTAAGACAAACCTGGTCTGAAACCCGTGCCCACCAGTCTACAATTAAGATAACCCTGGGTAACCCATTTAACTTCTCTCAGCTTGTTTCCGCACACGCACACACACACACACACAGAGATAAAAATGCCTTCCTACTTACACATGACAAAAACCCAAATCATACTCACTTAAGCTAAAAAGCTTATTTCTTGGAAAACTATGGGAGAAGCTCAGACTCCAAAGGACAGCTGATAGTGGGAGTTAAAACCAAGACAGCTCCTCAAAATTCAAGGACTAAAACCAAAACCTCACCACTGACAGTACCCTTTCTGTCTAAATCTCTTCTCTCTCATCTTTACCTCTTTTTCTGTGCCGGCTTTCCTCACTCCCCTGTGTAGAGCTGCACTGTCCCATATGACAGCCATTAACCAAATGTGGTGTGGAGCATAGGAAAAGTCTAAATTGCGAGGTGGTACAGAGTAAAATATTCACCAGATTTCAAAAAACTTAGTACCAAAAAATCTACCTGTCTATATACACATACATATATCTAATATCTCATTAATAATTTTAATTTTGATTACATATTGAAATATTTTGAATAGCAGTTAAATAAAACACATTATTAAAACTAATTTCACCTGTTTCTTCTTAGTTCTTTTAATGTAACTAAGAAATCACGTGTCTCTCCTGAGCAGTGCTGATCTAGAAGCTTTCCCACATGGTTAGGAACATGGCTGCCTACAGTTACGGACTCAATTCATCCCAGCTTACAAACATCACAACACAGAAAAAGGTTTTCTCTTCCTACTTCAATTTTCAAATGTTTTAGGGAAGACTCTGACTGGGCCAGATTGGATAATGTTCCTAGCCCTTGGACTAATCCCTTCCAGGCAAAAGAGGAACTGTAATGCACAGCCCTACTGGAATCGCAGGGATGGCATGGGGAAAAGAAGATGATCGGGGAATATGATTACAAGAAGAAGGGGAAGAGAGATACCAGGCAGCAACAACAGATATCCACTATGCCACCCTGTCTGGGAGCAGTGAGGATGAAATATAAACTTATGTAACATGCCCTATCAGTGGCAACATTCTGACCAAAACTCTTCTCTAAATGCTAGCTGTAACATTAAACCACATGCTCTTTGAATAAATAGGTGGCTCTGAGTCATAACAGAAAATGGCAAACATACAAAAGGGGGTAAGCTCTGGATCTCTACATTGGAGTATTCATCGAATGTACCTACACCAACCACAGTTTTTGCTAAACCTGTTTTTGCTGGCAGTCTATGAGCAGAATTGATTTTAAAGAGCAATTTGTAACAGTCTCGGGTTTACTCTACATTGGTATGAGCTGACAATACTTTTTTAGTACGATTATCATGACTGATAATGCAGAAGTTTTATGAACCATGTTTATATTATGCTATGAATCCAGTAAGAAATACAACAGGCTATAAAGCTGATATTAGCAGCAGTCCTCAAGTATTTTGGTCTCGGGACCCTCTTTTCACAAGTATCAAGAACTCCAAAGAGCTCTTGCTTATGTGGGTTATCTATTTTGATCCTTAGTATATCAGAAATTAAAACAGAGATTAAAAAAAACAGCTTTATTGCAGTTTTATCATATTTTTTTCTAGAAATTTTGTAGTTTTAGGTTTTACATTTGAGTTGATCCATTTGGAGTTAAATGTTGTATGGTTCAAAGGTATGGATTGAAGTTCCTTTTTGGTATAGATGTTCAATTGCTCTAGCACCATTTGTTGGAAAGATCATTCTTTTTCTTCTGAATTGTCTTTCCACATTTGTCAAAAATCAGTTGTCTATGCATGTGTGAGTCTATTTCTGGATACTCTACTCTGTTACATTGATCTATACTGATCTATTTGTCTTTTTAAAACCATTACCACACTGTCTTAATTACTGCAGCTTTTGCATAAGTCGAAATCAAGCAGTGTAAGTCTTCCAATTTTGTTCTTCTTTTTCAAAATTGTTTTGGCTATTCTAGGCCCTTCCTATTTCTAAATAAATTTCAGAATCAGATTGTTAAAAAAAAAAAAAAAAAAAGCTGGCTAGGTTTTGACCTGCTAGGATTGGGTCAGATCTATATATTCATTTGGGAAGAACTGGTACCTTTATAAGGTTTGAGCCTTCTAACGTATGAACGTGGCATATCTATTAGTTAAGGTCTTCTTTAGTTTCTCTCAGCAAGGCTTTATAGACTGGGTTTGTTTTTTTTTTTAAGATGGCACTTTTTTATTTCAAGTTTCTATTTAAATTCTAGTTAGTTAACATATGTGGTAAAACTGGTTTCAGGTGTAGAGTTTAGTGATACATCACTTACATACAACAACCAGTGCTCATCACAAGTGCCCTCCTTATACCCATCGCCCATTTAGCCCATCCCCCACCCACCTCCCTGCATCACCCCTCAGTTTGTTCTTTAGAGTTAAGAGTCTCTTACGGTTTGCTTCCCTTTTTCTTTTTTCCCCTTCCATTACATTCATCTGCTCTGTTTCTTAAATTCCACATATGAGTGAAATCACATGGTATTTGTCTTTCTCTAACTTATTAGCATACAGGTCTTTCATATCTTTTGTTGATTTGTCCCTAAGTATTTCCTATGTTGATGCTATTATAAATAATATTTTTTAAAATTCCAATTTCAAATTATTTGTTGTTAGCATATAAAAATACAACTGATTTTTTTATGTATCGATTTTGTATCCTGCAACATTAAAAATTCACTTATTGGGGGGCGCCTGGGTGGCACAGCGGTTAAGCGTCTGCCTTCGGCTCAGGGCGTGATCCCAGCGTTATGGGATCGAGCCCCGTGTCGGGCTCCTCTGCTGGGAGCCTGCTTCTTCCTCTCCCACTCCCCCTGCTTGTGTTCCCTCTCTCCCTGGCTGTCTCTATCTCTGTCAAATAAATAAATAAAATCTTTAAAAAAAAAAATTCACTTATTGGGACATCTGGGTGGCTCAACTGGTTAAGCGTCTGCCTTCGGCTCACATCATGATCCCAGGGCCCTGGAATTGAGCCCTGCATCGGGCTCCCTGCTCAGCGGGGAGCCTGCTTCTCCCTCTCCCTCTCTCCCTCCCCCTGTTGTGCTCTCTCCTGTGCTCGCACTCTCTCTAGAATAAATAAATATAATCTTTTTAAAAAATTCACTTATTATTCACTACAGCTTTTCTGTAGAGTCCTTGGGCTTTTCTATATAAATAATCACACCACCTGTGAATAAAAACATTTTTGCTTCTTCCTTTCTACTCTGAGTGCCTTTTCTTCCTTTTTCTTGCCTTACTGCACTGCCCAGAACCTCCAGTATTGAATAGAACTGATGAAAGTAAACATCTACTAACCTACCAGCTATTAACCTTAGGGAGAAAGCATCTGATCCCTCATCATTAAGTATGATACTGGCCATAGGATTTTTACAGATGCACTTAATCAGGCTGAGCAAGTCCCTTTCCAGGTCTAGTTTGCTAAGAGTTTTCATCAAGTGTCAAATGCCTTTCTGTGTCTATTAAGATGATCATGTGATCTTTCTTTTTAGTTTGTTAATACAGTGAATCATACTGATTTTTAATGTTCAGTCTACCTTCCATCCCTGGGATAAACCCCACTTCATCGTGATGTATCATCCTTTTAATACAATATTGTATTGAATTTGTTAAGATTTCATTTTGAATTTTACATCTATATTCATGAGAGAGAGTCATCTGTAGTATTCTTATAATTGTCTGGTTTTTGTTTAAGGCAATGCTGTCCTCATTGCATCAGTCAGAAAAGTATTCCCTCCTTTTTGATTTTCTAAAGGAATGTGTGTATAATTTGCATATTATTTCTTCCTTAAATGATTGGTAAAACTTACTAGTGAAGTCATCTGTGCCTGAAGTTTCCTTTACGGAAAGGTATTTAACTCTTTAACTATGATAGATACAAGACTATTCAAGTTATCCATTTCTTCTTGAACACACTTTGGTAAAACTGAGAAATTTCTAAAATATGAGGATGCACAAGCAAATATGCCATTGGCCATTAGAGTGATGATGACATACTAACATACCACGTAGCTTCTGCAAAACTCCACTATTCACTCTTGAAGTAAAAAATTCTCAATTTAATTTTGAAAATAGTTTTCACTTTATGGACCCTCTGAAAGGGTCTTGGAGATACCAGAGTGCCAAGACCACACTCTGTGAAGCTCTAGTCTATGGAACAGATCACCATCAGTATTCCAGGATTTTATGTGAAAGTGTATGAAGTACCCACATATTGAACAGACATTGGGGGCACTGTGGACTACTTTTAGAGTTAGCACAAAGCTTGAAAAACCTAAGTCATCATCTTATCCTGCTCCAAGAGAGCCAAAACCTTTTATAAGCAACCCTGGAACAGAGAATGACACCAACCTTATTTCTGGGTGTCACCCCTTCCAACAATATGGTCAGAATGTAAAAACAAGGCCACAGTAAATGGATTCAAGAAAGGAAATGGGTCCTCAAAAAACAGAAGAAGATGAGAATCATTGTGACATTATTTTATCACGAAACTACATCAAAATATAAGTATGCTGTTAAAATTTGTTTAAAATATATTACAAAAGAAAAAATCCCTGTCTTCCAGTTCTATGTTAAACAGCATTCTAATCAATGGCTGTAAGTTCCTTCTCCTACTCCAAATCCTGGGAATACATTTATAATGAGAAAAGGGGGAGAAGAACACCAGGTAACAGGGAATACAAAACCCAGCTCAGCAAAAAAACAAAACTGAAAACCCCAAGGATACTTAAAAGACTGTTGTGTCTCAGGATAGGGGAGGCAATGCCAGCCAGGGGCCACAGAAGACAGGCTTCTAAAACTACCTACGGTGAAAGAGCAGTTACTATTTGTTGGCTTCATACAAAACAGTAAAAATGAGTTATTAGAAAAAGAAAAAATTTTAAAACATCAAAATGCAAACCCAATATTTTTATCATTCCAAGACAACAGACATGATTATTCTGTCAAACTGCTTTAAATGTTTCTAAAGACTCTCAATTCTGTACTTATCTTATCATTAACCGAAAGAGTTACACTTCCGGTAGCACTGACTGGAAGGTTCCGTCTGCACCCTTTCGTCTCCCTCATTCTCCCAGGTTGATCGTTGAGCTAGGTGAGCAAGCACTTCAGCTACACAAGTGAGAACTTCAGCAAGTCTGAAACATGGGTCACCTGGAGCTTTAATATTCAGTTTCAAATCCTTTGAACCCTATCAGCCCCTTTTCCCAGGCATGTTATATATTGTTTCCTGGCAGATTTCTCTTCCTAAATACAATCCCAATCACAGTACTACTAAAAACAATCATTACATCAAAAACTAAGGATATACTGTATGGTGACTAACATAACATAATAAAAAATTATTATTAAAAAAAACAACTATTAAACTCCTTAGCTGAATATTTAAGGCACTATCTGTATCACTGTAGCTTTAAAATGCCTTTCCTTCCTTATCTCCCATGACTCTGGACACATGTTCTATGACTTAGACAAACTGCAGCACTGCTCTGCTTTTCCCCAAATGTGCTACTGTTGTGAGCCGAAATCATGCTCATTCTTTGTCTCTAGCTTCTATCAATACTAACAATCTTTCAGGGCCCATCCCAAACGTCACCTCCTTCCTAATCAGATGTAATCTCTCACCAACCCACTGAAAGAACTTTGTACTTCTCTTGTAGGACTTAAATCATTATGAATCGCATTACAGTTGTCTGTGAAGTCATCTTATGCCCCCAACCAGATTTTACTTTTATTTTGAAGTATAAGGCTGATGATTGATGAAAACGGATTCACGAAAACAGGAGACAGCGATAAACTGAACTCTTTCAGATGCCAAGTGGTGCCTTTATGATGTGGGTAGAGAAAAAACCATCATAGAGAAAAACAACTCCAGATTTAAAAATGGTTACCTGTCATGATCACATCCCATAATCCCTGTGCTACCTGGTTCCAATTTATACCTCCCTTTGTGATTAAAGGTGGCAATACCTCCCCCATATACAGGCAAATTCAAAAACACATCATGGAATTAGTATCTACTTTGCCTTAAAAAAAACCAACTGCATAAAACAGGATTAACAAAACAAGGAGGTCTGGGTTTTTTACAAACTCAATAAATACTAACTAATGGTGAAGAGTTCTAATGGAACATTGACCTGATCAACCCTATCTGAAGTTTTGTGCTTATCTCTGGGCACCACAGTTTAAGAGAGATGCTGGCAATCTGGAACATTTCCTGAAGAGAAGCATGAGGATAGAGAAGGATTTAAAACCTATAATATATATATTGAGAGTGTAAAGGATTAAGAATGCCTCGCCTATAAAAGAAGAGAATCTCTAGTTGAAAATACAAGTGTTTCTGTTACAATGCGATATATTCATTCCTTTAAAAAAAAAACCTGCATTCTAGCAAATTACATATTAAGAATAAGAAGTTGATGAGAACAATATGGTAAGACTAGACCTTACTTTACAGTTGCCTGTATAACTTTGTAACCAGAACATTCACAAAAACCAAAGTAACTCCAGTTAAAAATACTGACATACTTAAAATGCCATGCCATATTCCTAATGAATAAGAAATTATTACGGGGGTGCCTCGGTGGCTAAGTCGTTAAGCGTCTGCCTTAGGCTCAGGGCGTGATCCCAGAGTCCTGGGATCGAGCCCCGCATAGGGCTCCCTGCTCTGCTCTACTGGGAGCCTGCTTCCTCCTCTCCCACTCCCCCTGCTTGTGTTCCCTCTCTCACCGGCTGTGTCTCTCTCTGTCAAATAAATAAAATCTTTAAAAAAAAAAAAGAATTATTACAGTAAATAGAAGACTCCTGAAAATACAAAGATAACTTAATGAAAGGGACTACAAGGAAAGGCTGGACTGCTGAGTTATAGGAAAGAGTTGGGGGGACATCATCACAAGCTACAATGGAGAAGCAGGTTTGGGACAAAATGTAATCATGCCAGAGAGGGACAGCTGTGGCTCACTGTCTTGAGTTTGTTTCTTTTCACAAAGATCAGGGGAAACCATGCAATAAATACATAAATACAAGGTGTATGGCAAAACTGAGCCAAGTGGAGGAATATGGCGTGAAGAGACCTTGTGTGCAACCCCACAGCCCTCCACAGCTTGCTGTGTTCATCTGCATTAGCATACTTGGGGTTCAGCTGCTGTTTTTAGTGGTCAAAATATTGATGTGATAGGAAAAATCAACTATGAACCATGGCAACTTCTGTATTATACTGACATGCTTCTACTACCAATCATGTAGGAACTGAGTCATGATACTAAAGCCCTGCAGCAGAATAGACTGTACTTGAAGGATTATCGCCACATATGGGGACAGGGTAGCAAAGCAGGTCAACTGATGATCATTTGAGATACGTCAATAGTCTAAAATTCTAATTTAGAAAACACAAGCACACCATAAAAAATACAGGCAAAATAAAACTATAAAAGAACACCCAGAAAGAAAAGGAGTTCACAGAAGCCACCTGTGATTGTTCTTCATTTTTAGGAGGAAAATACACTATTGTCAGAATTACCACAAATTATATCTGGAAATCTGGGGCAAGAGTAAATTTGGATTTTGAATTCTAGATAGGGAAAATCAGGAAAGAGGAAAAGAGAAGCAACAATTATAATTTATCGTACTTTCAGTGGAATACTTTCTTCCTAGTCCACAATAAACTCAATACTTTGAAATACAAATTAAAGACTCAATAAAATCAAAACCATTTCTATTCTGCCTCTACTCCAAGCTCAGACATACATTAAGAACCATAATATTCATTGTCTCATTAATATCTCCCAAAATTTTGTGGATGTGCGTAGCTTGACCATGTTCTAGCAGGGACTCTAAGACTTGGAAGAGAGGATAGTAAATTATATGTTATGAACGGATTATTTGAAAATAAAAGAGAAGATGGAATAAAGGAAGGAAGAAAACAAGGAAGGAAAGGAAACATGGAGGAAGGAAAAGAGGGAGGGAGTCTTCAATCACGTGGAGGATACTAGTAAAATACAAACTAGGAGACCACAGTATAAAAACCACTCATCCTCACTGAACCAAATCCCTTACCTTTCCAGGCTGTCCCCAGGGCTTTGTGAAGAAACATTCCCCTCCATAGTCTAGAAAAGAGATTGGCAAACAACTGCCAACAGGCCAAATCCAGCCCAATGCCTGTTTTTGAAAATAAAGTTTTATTGGAACCCAGCCACACGCGTTCATTCACATATTGTCTGTAGCTGCCTTCATGCTGTGACAGCAGAACTGAGTAGTTGTGAAAGAGACCATATGGCCTGCACGCCTAAAATTTTACTATCTTGCCCTTTAGAGAAGACGTTTGGGGCCCCTGATTTAGAGTGTATTTTTCCCTAAGCCCTGCTTCTCTCTTGAGAGGAGGGAGGTGCAACAAGGACAATGAACTAAAGCAGCTAGGGGTCCCCTACTTCAGGAAGGAAGAAAGGGAAGTTCCCTGCAGAGTACGTTTTCAGACCATCTCACTACTTCCTTTGTGATTAAGTCTCAAATGCTAAATTTGGCTCAAGGTTCACAATGATAAATCAGACTTCTTACAAGAATACACAGCACCCTACTTTCACAGCACTTTCTTCCAGGTACACACTCCCCCTTTTATGAAAGTATGCCCACTCCTATTTGACTAGACAGAAACTATTTCCTTTGAGATAAGATGAGGGTTCCCTGTGAATTCTTTATGGTCTTTCAAGCACCAGACAACTGTTTTGCTTTAAAACCAGATTTCACAAGAATGAGTTAAAGCAATCTTTATTGCTAAAAACGCGACTCTTTTGGATCCAAAAAATTCCCTAAACTAAAAGGTCTCAAAATCTGAGGCATCATTTAATCTGTGGTTTAGAGGAAAACCTTTGTGAGGTCAGTCTTTGAATTTACAGTCATCTATCAGGATCAGAAAGCTTTTTAATGTTTGCTATCTTATGCATGCTGAGGAACAACTATAATCAATATATATCACCCTAACTAGCTGGCTGGATGTCAAATAAAGAGAATATTTTGGGGAGACTATCAGTTTCCTTCCTAGCAAATATGTAAAACTAAATGGACTTTCAAACAATTCCAAAGGGTAAGGGACAATGCAAGAATTCATAAAAAAAAAAAAAATCCCAGGGAAATTAATTAGCCTAATTCTCTTTTTCTGGGTGCACAGAATGCTAAATCTTCCCCTGTTCCTAAGGGAAGGTGAGAAGAATGAGAAATTTCAAAACTGCAAATTTACTAAAACTCGATCTTTGATGACAAGTCACAAAATGTGACTGTCTCACGCATTTTTGACACTCACGTCATTACCTATTTTCCATGACTATACGAAACAACCAGAGCACCACTTGAAATGGGTTTCCCCCGCAACATTCCCTTTAAACTTTTCAAAGACAGAACAGCAGTAAGATTATCACATATCAAGTCCATCATGAATTAAAGCTATTTCTTGAAAAGCCTTCTCTATGACTGTTTTGCCAGTATGCTATCATTTCCGTTGTTCTTAACAATTTAACTTAATCATTTCAGTCCTTCAAGTTTCCATCCTATTTCCACAATTCTTTTTGTCAAATACCCACTGAGTATACTTCCTCCTCACCTACGTTTTCATGAACACCAACAATCTGGTCTCTCCCTGACCATAACACTGAAATGTTTCCTATTCTCACCATCTCTATGGCTCCAGCCAAATCAGATGTGCCCCCCCCCGCCCCCAGGCCTATTCTTGTTCATTCAATGGCATTTGAGCATTGTCTTCTTCAATAACATTTTAAAATCTGTGGCTTACACAGATTCTGCACTCCTGAAGTCCTTCTACCTAGATGACAACTCTCTTCCATTGGGTCCTCCAAGTTCGGGCCTTTGTTCTCCCATAGTTGTATGTTACACTTACTTCCTCACTTTGGTTTCATGATGCCCTTCTTCTCCACTTTGATCACTTAGCTCCTCTCTGGTCCCAGCTGCCAATAATTAAGACTAGATATTCTGTCAACAGCTCCAAATAAATACTTAAGAGTCTTGGGCAAGTAACTGGAACTTCGTTGGGCCTCCCTATATTCTTATGTCAGTTAAGTAAATTCTCTGGGAAAAGATGAAAGAGTAGGGGTTTCAGAGCTGTGAGGGGGAACATAAGCAAACTGACAGCACTGGGAATTCTCACTGTACTGGCAGGACAGAGAAGAGAGCTGCCCATTTCAGATTACGAGCACTTGTTGGGGGACATTATAAAATAGCGGTGCATGGATGGGCAGGCTCTGGAAACAGGATCCAAGAAGAAACCATTATTTGTTTCAAGAGAAGATTAAAGGAGACTACTCTAGCAGTAATATTGCAGAGAAATTGGACAAGGGAGGGCATGAAGCCAAGGAAATGAAATAGGAAGCTATTACCACAATAATCCAGGTATAAAGAGATTAAGACTACCTGCTTAACCAAGTCTAAAATCATTCTTCAAGCACTCAAGATCTTTCTAACTCATCTTTACAGCTTTCTCTCTCATTATTCTCTGCAAGAAATTTTTCTACCAGGGGAGCCTGAGTGGCTCAGTCGTTAAGCATCTGCCTTCAGCTCAGGTCATGATCCCAGCGTTCTGGGATCAAGCCCCAAATCGGGCTCCCTGCTCAGTGGGAAGCCTGCTTCTCCCTCTCCCTCTCCCCCTGCTTGTGTTCCCTCTCTCACTGCCTCTCTCTCTGTCAAATAAATAAATAAAATCTTTAAAAAAAAAAATTTCTCTTCCATTCTAGATTGCTCCCTGTGCCCTAAATCAAGTACACCCACAGTCCCACCATGAATAACTTGATCAGCCACACCTTAGCTGTCCCTCTTCCTTTTCCAATCTTTAAAAGCTATGCCTCTTTAGGGGTCTAGTTTATGCCTAAACTTGGTCACAAAGGCTTCTCTAACCATTCCAATCCATAACAACCTGTACAATTTGAAAGACCTACAATTATCCTTATATCCCTTTCTTTTTTTTCTTTTTTTTGGGGGGGGGGCTTGTCTAATCCTCAATAGATTCCATTATCACTTTAAATCAAAATCAATACTTCAAAATCAATATTTATCTATTTAATACTTCCACACAGTACTACTGCACTGAAGAACCAAGTCAAACCAATATGGTCAGGGTCAGGGTTGGGCTCAGGGTCAGGGTTACCGTATTGATGGATGGATGGATGAATGGATGGATGGATGGATGGATGGATGGTTAGATAGATAGATACGTACATACATAGACAGACAGGAAGGATGAAAGCAAGCCTGTTCTGTACATTCTGTAGCAGTTGTAAATAGCTAAGGATACTGGGGCAGGGGGCAGGTGGGCTCTGGAGCTACCTCAGTTCAAGGTTCTCCTTCGGTCACCCACTGGGTCACTGAGATCCCCCTTAACATCACTCTACAATGTGAGTCAAAAGGAGAGAGAAGAAGGGCCTGGATCCCGTCTCTGCCTCCTCACTAACTTCTGAGCCTCTAACCGCTCCAGCGTCATCCCCATTTCCAGCCTGACCTCCTCACTTCAGTTAAAATGACTCCTGTATTAACACAATCAACTCTCCTACAGTGGCAGGGAGTTTCAGCATCCCTTCACATTTCCAGCCATCTTGACTGAGAATTACACACCACAAAAGGCTGTCTTCAGCTCCCCCACATTGCCTTCACCTCTTCGCCACTGTCACCACCTGACTCCTTTCTGACTACAGTCTCTCTCCTTTGTGCTGTCCCTGGAGTCCCTGTGCACTGCATCTCCCACTTTGATCCGATTCAGTGCCATCCACATCACCCCCCTCCTTTGTCTGACCCATTTCAGGGCTTCACAGAGCACATCAACACGTCGCCTCTGAAAAACACTCCAGACAGATCTGCCTTGGAACACAGACCACTGCAGCTCTCGCTTGAGTGTTCTTTCTCAATCTCGTTTATTCTTTCGACTTCAGGACAGATCTAAGGAGCCCTAGCTTCCCATTCTAGCTTCTAATCTAGCAATACAGAGTGTTTCTTGCTGCAGTGTGGTGTGCCAGAAAGACCACTGGCTTTAGAGCCAGGAGTCTGCATCCAAATCCCACTTCCACAAATTCTCCCCGGATCACTTACATAATGGTGCCTCCAGAGTGCTCATCTATTTAAAAACATGGAGGGAAAAAATTACCTTGCAGAGTTGTTGAGACTATTAAGGAGAGAGCGTATAGAAAGCACCTCGTCCAGTTCCTACAAACAGTGTATATTCAATATCTATAGTTCCCTTTCCTCACTCCCACCCTTCTAAGCTTCGCACTGCCAGGCCGCTAATAAATGAGGCTGGAAGTGCTACAGCGGGCTGCAGTCCTGCCATCACTATGCCAATAAATCCATTTACATCTGAGTTTATTGAGCCAAAGTAGAAATCCATAGCTTCTACTTAGAGCAGCAGTTCTTAACCCTGGGTGTACATTAGAATTACCTGGGGGACTTTTAAAATAAAAGAATATTTGGGCTTTACTGCCAAAGATTCCAGTTTCATTGACCCGAGGTAAGGCCAGGTTATCAGTGCAGCCCAGCATGAGAACCACTGATTAAAATTAACTGGCATCACCCAGAGTTAAATGGAACCCAAGGGCCCTTGGCACTCGTGGCCCACTGTTACAAGATCCCCCCAGACAAGACCATGCATAGATGCAATCTCCCCAAATTTACTTTGGTTGCATAGACTCTTAAAATAATCTCAGGGAACCAAGCCACTTCATATGGATCTCTATCACTTGATATGGCAGCAATCAAGGTGGAAAAGTATCCAATAAATATGTAAAAGAATTCAGGAGTCTCAGACATCCCAAAGGAAAACACAATACGCACCTCAGGAGATAATTTTAAAATATACTTCTATGCCCTAGAATACCTGAAAATCTAGGCCTAAACTGCTTCCTGTATGAAACTGTACATTAGTTATCTTTCAGTTAGTGGCTCCAGTCACGAATTCACCAGCCTTATGAACAGAATGTGTATGTGATGGTTAACTTTGTTTCAACTTGTCAGGGCTAAGCAATGCCCAGAGAGCTGGTAAAACATGATTTCTGGTTGTTCCTTTGAGGGTATTTAAGGAAGAGATTAGTATTTGACTCAGTAGACTGAGTAAAGAAAATCCACCCTCACCAACAGGGGTGGGCATCATCCACTCCTTGAGGGCCCAGACAGAACAAAAGGTTGAGGATGAATATTCTCTCTCTCTCTTTCTCCTTCTCCACCCCCTCCTCCTCTCCCCTTTTCCTTCTCCTCCCTTGAGCCAGGAAGTCCATTTTCTCTGCCCTTGAACAGCCCTGGTTCTCTCGCCTTCCCGCTCCATGACTTACACCAGCGCCTCCTCTCCTCCCCTGGTTCTCAGGCCTGTCCCGGCTCTCCATCCTGCGAATGGCACGTGGGGGACTTCTCGGCCTCCATAACCTTAGGAACCAACTTTGTGAGGAATCTCCTCTTATACATGTTTGATTTTTTTCTGTTTCTCTGGAGAACACTGACAAACACAGATTGGTTCCCTGGTTCAGAATCAGCGTCTGCACCTCTGAAGGCAAAATGCAGTGTCAGTCCATCCACTGCTCTCAGAGCCCAGCCATCAGGGACCGCCCTGTGCTCTGGGGAGCTGCACCGTATCTACCTGAGAAATTCTTCAGAACACCCTTCTGCAGCCCACCTGGCTACCAGACGGCCATGGCCAACACACACAGGCATTCTGTTTGGTCAGCAGTGTTTTAAAAAAATATGTATCCATTGCCATCACTTAAAAAGCAGCCATTTTTTCATATGCAAAACCCCCTGAGATTCCAGGCTCCCTTTAATAACATCTGCATACGTGGCACCATGAGGCCCCTCCCTTCACGTGGCAGCCACTGTGGAGCTGCCGAGCGGCTGCGCTCCAGCTCCAGCCCAGGCCCGCCGGCTCCCCGCAGCCCTCACCAGCTCCTAAGGTGGTTCATCCAGCCAGAGTCCCTCCTTCTCAGGACCCGCCTGGCCCCGCGAGCACCTGCGGTTGCTAACGTCCGTGTGACCGAGGAGGCAGCTCCTACGTGGGATAACCTCAGCTCGTAAGTCGTCTTAGAGGTTCTCCTCCGGGTTAATGACCTTCTTAGGGCACATGTGATTCCAATCTGGATATCTTCCTGACACTCTCCGCCTGTCCGGGCCCCTGAACCTATCCTGATAACCTGACCTTAATTCCTGCTTTCGGCCTCTGTTTGACACAGGGACCTGCATGCCACTACTGTGCCCTCGAGTGTGCCCTGCCTGATCAGTATAGCCACGGTGGCTTCTGAAGAAGGATGAGAAGGCTGAGAACCTCGTCTCCTGACACAGATGGCCCACTTCAGCTTTTCACCTTCAATTTTTCCATACTGTGTCATGATTCAGATACCACAGTGGGACTAAACTGCAGCAAGCAGTCCTTCAGACAGTGTGAAGTTAAACGATGCCAAGAAGATTCCTGTAGAAACTAGAGTCCAAGTACTTCAGTCATAGTAAACTGGTTACGGTCCCACCTCGGGACTGGGCTAGGGCACCATGGTACCAAGTAGACCACTGCTATAACATATAGCAGTATACAGACTATACAGTGTATAGACTATTGCTATAAAATGAATTTTTAGGGGTGCCTGGGTGGCTCAGTGGGTTAAGTGTCTACCTTCGCCTCAGGTCATGATCTCAGGGTCCTGGGATCGAGCCCCACATGGCGCTCCCTGATTGGCGGGGAGCCTGCGTCTCCCTCTGCCCCTTCCCCTGCCTGTGCTTGTGCTCTCTCTCTGAAATAAATAGATAAAAGCTTAAAAATAAAATAAAATAAAATAAAATAAAATAAAATGAATTTTTGTGTCCCCCCAAGATGTATATGATGATGCTTAATCCCCAAGGTGACAGTATTTGGAGGAAGGGCCTTTGGGAGGTAATCAGGTCACGTGACTGGAGCCCTCAAGATGGGACTAGCAGAGACTTATAAGAAGAGCCTTGAGAGAGAAGCTCTCTCTCTTGGCCACATGAGGATACAGCGGGGAGATGGCTGTCAACAAGCTATGAAGCAGGCCCTCACCAGACAATGGATCTGCGGGTGACTTGATCTTGGACTTCCCAGTTTCCAGAAATATGGGGAATAAATATGTGTTGTTTAAGCCACACAGTCGACGGTGTTTCTGTAGAGCAGCCTGAATGGACTAAGACAACTATATGCACAATTATGGTTTTATCTAACAAAGAAAAGTTAGCACTGATATTTTTTAAAGGTTATGTTTGTCACATCTACTATCAGCAGGAAATGATTACGATTTAGCCCGCTAGTGCAGTGAGATTCTGCCATTTTGCTAGATATTTCCATACGATGCTGCCGAGGGGGGGTCCTAACTGTAAAATTTTAACTTGACTATATTCTGAATAAACTGGCTCATTAATTTAAGAGGCTGCTTCACATAAAACTTTGTTTACAAGTAAGCTTCTCCTCTCCCTAAAACACTGTATTCCGAGCTTCTAAGTACTTCTTGCTCCGGTGATAAAAAATTTTAGTAGACAACTAGAACTTTTCCTTAGTTATCTCACTACGGAGTATACTTTTCCTGAAGAAAAAAAAAATGGTTTCCCAGCATCATATACTCAGGTTTAATAATTCTCAGAATAAGAATAAAGAAAGAATATGTATAAGTCAATTTTCACCACATCCTGAAGAAAGTCAAGGGCAGCATCTTCTAATGACATATGATTCAGCCTCATGACCAGTTCTTCAAGAAAAAACGTAATAGGTATAAAACAATCTTTCTCTGGTTTAGTAACTGTAGTGACTCTTAGACTTTTGTCATTTCAGTAATCCCCCTTTATTCTGGGGACCACAGCTTCTCAACATAAACCTACCAGTTGGGAAGTTCATGGGTGCAGACCTGGCCCAAGTGGGACAGACCCGGGAAAGCTGATCTATGCCTGTCTGTAGATTATCCAACATGGGATCCGTTTCCCGCTATATGGACTATGGAAGTGGAGGATTTGAGCTACATTTCCCATTTCATTTATAGTACTTCGTGCTGGATTTCCACCACCCGCAAATAAAGAATCCTAATTAATACAGAAGTTATTTTTTTTTTTTACTGACTGAGTTCTTATGTAAATGATTTATCTAACCCACTGACTTACCTCATCCAAGAATAAAATTTAGACACTGAAGTCCACACTCATTTTCAGAATAAATTCACTCTATTCTACATAAGAACCATATATGCCTAAAGCATAATATTAAGTAAAATCATATTGCTGAATATTTAATGGTTTTTCATTCTAACATCAAAAAATTCTATTAGTGGATAAAAGACGTATGCTTGGGAATATAAGTGGATAATGGCTTCATGATGGAATAATGAAATCTCACTGTGGCAAATCAGGATGCAGTCAAACTCCATGCTGTTCCAATATTTAAAAGGTCTAGTTCACCTTTCATTTCTTTGGGATGGCCACGTAGAACTACACTGATGCTGGTGAACAATATCCTCATCCTAGGAATCTGAAGAGTTTATTTTGGGACTGAGACTATCAGTAGCAGCCTGATCATCAGATTAGGAGCATACAAATGCTAATAATATGTAAATCAGTTCCTAATGCGAACTTAAGTTTTCAGAGTAGTATAGCCAAATGTCCCACGGTTATGATACAACAACTTCAGGAACTTAGATCTTAAAACTTTCAACAGGTATTGTGGATTCCTTCTGGGACACAGGTATTTTTTTCCTGGTTGTTTTGTGCTATACAAGAGTTTCTTTCTTTTCTTTCTTTCTTTCTTTTTCTTTTTCTTTCTTTTTTGTTTGTTTGTTTGCCTTGTTGCTTTACTCTCTTTGCACAAACTAAAGGTCCAGAAAGACATCAGTGCTTCAATGTAGGCATTTCATCTATAATAGAAATGTCATTTCATCGTACTTTGGGGGGTGTGGGGGGAACGCTTTCCATTTTCCCAAATAGGTTCCACTTTTTTCCTGTCTGACCAGCAAGGAAAGTAAGGACATAATAATATAAAGTTAGAACTCTTAGAACTACAGAAAATACGGAAATTTGATTTTGAAGAGAAAAAAAATTAGATTATAATTCCAGAAGGATTTTTTTCCTTTGACCTTCAAGAACATGAGCAGAGGCAACGTTAGGTTCAAATAAGACAACCACTCAAACCAATAAAGCCCAACGAATCAAAACAAAGATACCGTAACTGTAAATTTATGAATTAAAGAGATTATATAAATAATGTATTCTTATATACTTCTGAATTTGGTTTTAAATGAGCTGAAATCGAGTTTTAACTGGAATACATGGAGGTCAATGAGTCTGCGATCTAAGAGTTACCAAGGAGACAGCTTGCCACCCTAATAGAGCATAATAATTGCTAAAACCAAATTAATTATGCTTGGTAATCACAGATCTCATATGTATATTTTCCACAACAGGAGTGTGGAGAAACTAATATAAATTGCTGACTTCCATTCTCACTTGGACTTCATAACCCTTGGATACAGAGTGGAAAACTAGTCAACTAGAAGCTAAAAATAAAAGTTTAATGAGGCACAAAAATCCCATGTTTTACTTAGGGGAAAAGAAAATAATTTCCCCACCTTGAGCAGAATGTATTTTAAAAAGTGTTCCCTAATCTCTTCTATAGTCTATAGTGTATATTCCAGCAGACCATACTCTCTGAACAACATCAAATTAAGAAGGTAGGAATTTTTCTTATATTAGACTAAAGCTATATAACTACAGGTTGAAATATGGGGCTGAGGACAGCTAGCCATATCTTAAATCACAACCAAAATCCTCATTTGTGATGAACCTAGGCCTCGGGTTAAGGCTTTCTGTTCAGAACCTGCTCCCTGGTCCAGGTGGCTTCCCTCACACTAACCGTAGCCTAGTCACTTGGATTCTGCCTCTTCTGCGCAAAGCATGTGCGGACCCGGCCCCAAGATGGCTGCTCTCCCAGCCACACCCTGCTTGCACCATATTTAAAGGAATGCCATATACGCTGGTTTATATCGATTCTGGACACCCCAGCTGTGAAGGTGCCTGAGATCAACTGCTGACACAAATAAGGAAAATGAGATGCCCCTTAGCACAGCATAGTTAATATGTAATCCTACCTAAAGACAGAAGGCCTATTCGATAACTTCCATTAGAGTCTTTCCTCCCCATAAGACTAACAATGATTTTTCCCCCAAATTTAGTTTACTTATACTAATTGTATCTTATAAGGAAAACTCATTTTTACTTTTAGGGCTACTATTTTAGTTTTTAGATAACAAATACAGTGAATCTTCATATAATAAATAATTTAAATAAATCCACTATCTGAAAAAGATGCTGGCAAGCCAATCCTACAAATATTCAGAGTTAAATAAATTACTTTAAAAACTCATTTACATTTAAATAATTACATTTAAAAGCTCATATGTGGTATCACATATTTTTACCTTGAGAAGATATGTGGGAATATTGCTGAAATCCACTGGCAACTTCAAAAGGAAACGAGCTGAAAATTCACCAGTCTGTAGGACAAAAGGTATAATAATAAAGATTAAAATAAGAAATTGATTGTGAAGTGACAATTATAGCCAAGGCCACAAGTTCAACCTGTTCAAACTGGAGGCATTTTCAATTTGGGTTTCCTAACATTAGCAAGAAAAGAAGGTTGGAAAAGCAGGGAAAGATCAAAAAGAATTCTTAAATTATTAGCTACTAAAAGCATAATTAGAATTTTTTAAATCTGCACTTTCAATGTGCAATAAAATTATAATGTCGCATTACCTTTTTGGGTTTTTTTAAGTGTAAAAGAATACATGAATGTGTGATTCTTTTTTTTAGTCCAAGCAATAGAGACAGACCTCTCCCTTTGATTCATTTCCTTTTTATTCAAGCATTCAGACCACTAAGATTTATAACCCACAAGCGACTGACATACATCACTATCCTTTACAGTGTGTCTGGGAGTGCATACAAAGGTCAAACTTCTGCTGAGCGAAAGCAGTCTATCAGTAGGTACCCCAAATAAGATTCTAATTTCCTGAACAATGTATTAACACATTATCACCAACTAATATTTTTCAGTAATTCTATGAGCATAGTCTCCATAGGAAAGATGTACAGAGGTTTAGAGATTTAAAACACTTAACCAAGCCTAAATAATGACTTCTACTTTTTTTAAAGAAAAAAACAACTCGTGTAAAAGAAAAAAGTTTTCCTCTCAATTTATGATGATGGGAAATCATAAAGTTGTTTTTATGATGGGCATGGCTAAGGCATCATATTTTTTTAAAAAAAACTTTGTCATAGTGTGGAGAAGGGGCTTTCCAGCTGGGCTATCAGACACCTAGGGGTGCCAAGGAACCTCTGCAAAGGCCACAAGGAAGGGTGCTGAGCTGGTGGGGTCCTGGCTCTTCCAACCTCTCCCCCTGCAAGCCTGCAGTTCAGCTTGGGATTTTGACATATTGGGTTTCACTATGACATGCTGTTTGCACAAAGAACTCCAGGGATGATCTAGAACTAAAGAGTGGATCTCTCTCATCTTTTATTTTGGGAACACTGAAGAGCTCCCAATATCTCCACTGTCTTCCCCCCTTAAACACACACACACACACACACACACACACACACACACACAAAACAAGCACCTCCAACCCCTAAAACACATGCTTAAACACAGCAAGCATTTACAAATATTTTTTTATGGATCGGTGGATGAAGGCACATAAGCATACCTACACACCTCTTACAGAAGATTCCACATCAATCACCACGACTTTCTACAAATACTCTAACAACTGGCTGCTATTTTTAAACTCTGACCTAAAACCTTGAAAACACAAACAGAAATATAAACCTTGAGCTCAAAAGATAAAATTGGTAACTACCATCTGCATGGCGGATCGTCGTTTTACTGCTTACAACATCTTTTAACTCACATCGACCTCTGGTTAAGGACAGAACACTTCCTCATTGCCACAAGCCTAACCCCATGACACAAAAAGCAGAAACGAGAGAACTGAATGGACAGACTCAACGCTGAGGCAAGCCAGACAGACTCACAGAAGCCACTGTGCCACCAGAAATGCCAGTGGTGAGAAACAGGAGGCATCACGGGAGCTGAGCAGCTACAGTCACAGGGCACGCCCACCCATGCAGGCTACTTGAAAGGGTAGGTAAGAGCCGCCTAAGGATCTACAAACAGCTCACCACAGTGGGATGGGAGGAAAAGGTCTGTGAAAGAGCCTCAAAAAATTCTTCCATTCTATCACAACCCAAGATTACTAGAAGGTATGGTTTTGGCGTTTTGTTAAGCTCCTAGAGGATTCTACAACTAACACCACCTTTGAGTGTGATGCTTTCGACCTAAGTACAGGGGCTCATATATTGAAAGAGGTGAGTATAGGGACAACATAAAGCACTACAGAATTATATGTGAGATTATAAGAGGGGCATATAGCCCAGTGGGAATTTGGGGGGTGTGGGAAGAACAGAAAAGTCTTCCTTGCGTGCTGGTACAGTTCTACAGAGGAAGGAACGCTCATCAAAGAAGACAAATTCCACCATTGTCCCCATTCTTGCTCCTATATAATCAATTTTTCCCTCTTTACCCACTCACCAAAAAGTCTTCCTTAACTTTCATCAGGTCCCATCTCACTTCCCTGTTGTACTTTACAAAACAACCTCCTGTAAAGAACCAGTCTACATTTGTCCTTTCACTATTCTCTCTGAAGCCCTTTCCTGACAGCCTTCACGGCCCCCCACCCCCCCGCACCAGTCAACCCCAACCGCTCATCAAGGTCACCAATGACCTCCCCACGGCCAAATCCAACAGTCATTTCTCAGTGCTCATTTTATTACTTGTTCTCTCAGCAGCATTTTGACATAGCTGATTACTACTCCTTTCCTGGAACATTCTCCCCTTGGTTTCCAGGATCCCACTCTCTCTTGGTTTGACTTTACTTCACTAGCCCTCCCTACAGCCTCCCCAGCCTCGGAACACTGCAACACAGCACCAGGGCTCAGCCTCAAGACCTCTCTCCTTTCCTAACACTTCCCAGGTGACCTCATCTAGGCTCCAGACTCTCTCAATACCATTTATGTGCTGATGATTCCCAAATGTTCTATCTCTGCCCAGACCTTTCCCTAACTTGTTTCATTTATCCAACTATCATGAATGAAACCAAACTCCTGATTTCCTTCCTTTGATATTAGTCTTCATTTTAGTAAATGGCAATTCCATTCTTTCAATCCCTCAGGCCAAAAACCTCAGGTTTTTGCTCATCCCACGTTCAAAGTGGCAGCAAATCCTGTTGATCCTACCCTCAAAATAGATCCTTAGTCCAACCACCTCTCACCACAGGACAACCACCTGATCTGAGCCACAGCTATCTCCAGCCTAGGTCACCGCAATCAGCCCCAAGTGCTTCAGCCACTGTTCATCTGGAATTCTGTTCCCGTCTCTGTAGGCACAGCAACCCTTTCAATATATTAGCCAGATTATGATCCTCCTTTGCTCAAACCTCTCAAATGGTAGGAGTTTAGCTCCTTTACAGAATAACCTGACAAGACAGCAACTGAGCAGAGATGTGAAAGAGGTGAGGAAGAAAATCATGTGGAATGTGAAGGAGAAACATCCCAGGCAAAGAGAACACAAAGTATAAAAAGGGTTGATGCAGGGGCAGGACTAGATGTTCAAGAAAGAGCAAGGACGTCAGTGTTACTGGAGCAAACAAGCACTAATACCGATCACTAATTCCGAGGTCACCCCAAAACTCTCTTTTCCTAACCGCTGTAGGATGTGCAACAATCACTCAGTAACATTAGTAAATACCAAAATGACGACTGCATCTACATGGAACATTTGTTAAGTAATTCCAGGGGATATTGAGAGAGGTTTTCTACAAGTACCAAAGGGTTAGGAGAGGTTGCAGAAGGGAGTTGGTTGGACAGACAATAATAAATCAAACTCAACTCATCTTCATTTTCAATTTAGAGACGCAAACCATCTACAATCAATGAACAGCCATTTCTACCCACTGGTATACAATGTCAATCGGTGAGTTAAAATGGCAATCTCAAAACACTCATGTTAGACTCAATGGCTCTTCTACATTTTTTTTGGAAAACAATAAAAGGAATAAAATGTGGAATTTAAAAATTAAAACAAGCCTTGTACATATAAGGTAATGGGAAATATAATTACGTATTTAGCACTTGGACTCATGTGAACTGCTAGTTATTTTAGTCCACGTACTACATTTTAGCTCTTTTTGCCCTATTTTAGTTTGTACAATATATTTTTATTCTACCAGCTATTTTAGAAGAACATTCCTTTAAAAATGCTTAGACAATCCCTACTTTATCCCCTCTCAAAATGTTGATCCTAGAACTAATATAAATTTATGTTTATTGGCAAAAGAGTGATTTCCACAACTAAACTCATAATAAAAGGCAAGTTGATCCAAGGACTAAGGGGAGTTTGTGTTTATCAGCAAAGGACTGATTTACACAACTAAATTTCATAATATGAGAAACTTTTAAGACTATAAAAGGAATTTGGTGCTCTGGAAACCATAGAAAGTACTTTCCAATAACCAAATTTCCAGCTGACTATACATTCTTTGTTTTGCCATGAGAGAATAAAGAAAACTCAGCACTTGTTTCTAACAGTGTTGGAAATGCTGGAAACCGACTCAAGAATTCAGTTTTCAGTTCTGCCACTGATTTTCCTTGTGACCTGGAAGTAATCTCCTTCTGTGTAACTAAGTAAATGCTGACTTAAAACATGTCTTAATATAAAACTTAAGCTATAAATTACATAAGGAGCAAAACATAAGTGAAAAATCCATTCTGAGTTCTACCTCAGATGACTTTTTCTGTTTTTATATTCGAAGTTCCAACAGTTATTCAAGCAATTTACGGTCACTCTGTTGTAACGTCAAAGATTGCTTCCATAGCAATCTTTCCTGTAAGCTGAAAATGAGACATTTAGATGCAGCCAAGTGAACAGAATAATTTGATTTTTTTGTCAGTCCTTGGTCAAAGCTTCTCTTGGATAGATGTAGAAAATTATCTGACCTATGACTGTTAAAATGTCAGCCATTCTGCCAACTGCCTTAATGGCAATTTCCCCGGCTTAGCAATAAATATGTGCATCCTTTCTTTTTTCCAAGTTATAGTACACTGGCAAGTAACTTAAACTAACAAGACCCTGAGTTTTGGCAATTTATTAGGTCTGAGCTTTTCTCCTGGCAATAGCAGCTGTGTCATGTGACAGGTAGTGACAGGTAGACATCTTGTGCAGAATGGGCTCCAAACCCAGGTTGCTTGGTAAAGGGAAATTCCACTTTCTTTCTTAGAGGCTGTTCCCTTGTCAACAAACAAGCTGTCATCCAAAACTGACTGCTTCTACCGCTTGGATAGCTACAAGTGAAGAAACACTCAAGAATGACTACAAATGTAACAGGGTGACAATTGGATAAGGGTGATTCTTCGAATGGATTCTAACAACGAACAGCCCAAGTCTGCAGACTGTTCCTTGGCAAATGCATAACTACCCATTACATATGAAAAGGAAAGCCAAAGTCAGTCTAACTAGGATTTCATAACATCTCACACTTCACAAAATGTTTTCTAAGCTACATTATTTAATTATCCCAAAACTCTGTTCAATAGATATAATTCCCTTACACCTATTTCAGAAATGAGAAAACTTGGGCTTAGAACAGTCAAGAAACTGCCCACAGCCACTGAGAGAGTAATAAAGACAGCTCAACTTCAAGACTCAAGATCCATCTATCCTATTCACTACTATGAATTAAGAGCCTCAAATGTGTCTGTCAGGCCCTAGATGAGGTATTGCAAGTATAATGAGTAAAGGAGACAGCCCCTGCCCTCTTGAGGCTTATCATCTAGTGGGTGAGTCAGACATTCACCAAAATAATGCTCCTATAAATTACACCCTGTGAAAAATCTATCCAAGAAAGAGCAGAGTGCTCTGATATTTCAGGAAGACTGGACCTGTCTAGGCTTTGGGGTTCATTACTTTGTGGGAACTCTTAGAAAGCCAAGTCATAAGACCATGTGGAAAAATAAACAATTAACACCAGCCAGGAAAACTTCAAAGAAGCATAGCAATGGGGGGGGGGGGGCTAGCTATACCAGAGAGTAAAGACAAAGAAATTACAGGAGGGTAATACTGGTACTAAATCAACAAACAGAAACCTAAGTCCAGAAATAAGGCCAACTACATTTAGTGTATGATTGATGATGTGGGACAACTGCATTGTCATCTAGGAATAAAGTTAGGTCCATATTTCACATCATATATGAAGATAAAGTCCAAGTGGATTATGCATTTCAGTGTATAAAATTGAAACCATAAGGAAGAAAACACTGATGAATGCCTTTATAACCTTGCAGCAGGGAATGCCTTTCAAATAGGACTCCAAATTCAGAAGCCATAAAGGGAATGAGGGGTAAATTTGATGGCCTGAATATAAAAATTTTGTGGATGGCAAAAAACCACCATCGGCAAAGTCAAAAGACAACTGACAGAGGAAAATGTATTTGCAACCCTATCACAGTCTTACTGAAAAAAAGATTTTTAAAACCCAAGAGGAAAACAGGCAACAAATATACAGAAAAGAAATACAAATAACTCTTGGACATGAAAAAATGTTTAACCTCATTCATAACAAAAGGAATACAAATTGAAATTAAACTGAATATCATTTTTTACCAGACTGGCAGAAATCAGGACTTTAAAGATATCACTGCACTGTGTTCACCTCCACTGTTTCTGATGACAAGTCAATGTTGACTCAAATAACTGCTCACCTACAGATAAAGTGTCATTTTCCTGTGATCACTTAAGATTTTCTCTTTATGTTCAGTTTTCAGTATTCTGACATGCATTTTTCTTGGTTAGGGTTTGTTGAGATTCTTGAATCTGTAAATTTATGTCTTTCACCATATTTGGAAATATCGAGGCATTATTTCATCAAATATTTCCCTGCTCCCTCTTCTTCTCCTCTCCTCTCCTTCCAGGACTCTACTTTCACATATATTCAATGTTTTAATTTTGTCCTGTAAACTCTGCCTTCCCTTCTTTCAAGTATCAACTTCTATCCAGTACCTAATTGCTTTCAATCACTATCCAGCATCTTCAGGCACATGTCTTTATATTCTGTCCAAAGCTTAGAGTTGTTATGTATGGAAGGGTTAGTGCAGACGCTACCAGGCCATTATGCAAAGTGGAACTTGACAGAAATCTACAAATATGTCAATATACTGTTTCAACATTGTGGAGAAATAACCACTCTGATATATTGCTGCTGGGTGAATAAATTATTAGTATGAACTTTATGGAGGGCATTTTAGAGATAAAATTATAAACACACATAATCTTTGATCTAGCAATTCCTCTTCTAGTTATTTATCTTACTTGATAATAAGACGTACTTGAACACATGCAAAATGACAGGTACAAGAATGAAGGAGCTCTCTATATTTGGGGGGAAAAAATCCCTAAGCTATGTTAGGTCAAAAGCAAGATGCCAAACATGGTGTATAATATATGTTCATTTGCATTAAGAGAAAGGAATATATATATATATATGTATTTGTATTTCCCTATATGTGCATATTGAAACTCTGAAAAGCTACACTAGAAAAAAGCTATACCAGTGCTTACCTGGGGTGGAGGAGGAAAGAAAGGTGGCTCTGATTTGGGTGGACACAGGACAATGACGGGAGGGAGACTTTTCACTACATATATTTTAATAGATTTTGATTTTGGGGCGCCTGGGTGGCACAGCACAGCGGTTAAGCATCTGCCTTCGGCTCAGGGCGTGATCCCGGCGTTATGGGATCGAGCCCCACGTCAGGCTCCTCCGCTATGAGCCTGCTTCTTCCTCTCTCACTCCCCCTGCTTGTGTTCCCTCTCTCGCTGGCTGTCTCTATCTCTGTCAAATAAATAAATAAAATCTTTAAAAAAAAAAATAGATTTTGATTTTTCAGCAATATGAATATATTACCCACTCAAAAACTTTTAAAAAGGAATTTGCAGGGGCGCCTGGGTGCCTGTCGGTTGAGTGTCCAACTCCTGATTTCGGCTCCGGTCATTACTTCAAGGTTGTGAGGCTGAGCCCTGCGTCAGGCTCCGTGTTGAGTGTGGGGTCTGCTTCAGATTCTCTCTCTCTCCCTCTCCCTCTGCGCCTCTCCCTGCTCACACTCATTCTCTCTCAAATAAAGAAATAAAATCTTTTTAAAAAGGAATCTGCAAATAAAAGTGTACATAATGAGATGCTCATAATTCATGCATTTGTTCATTCATTCATCCATTCATTCATTCATTCAACAAACATTTACTGAACACCTATTGTGCCAGGTGCCAGGTTAGGTGATGATGGAGATCTTAAGACAAACAAAATACAATCTCTGTTCGCGTGGAGCTTAAAGTCTACTCTAAGTAGACGAACAAAATATTATGATGTGATGCTCTGACAGGGATAATCAGTGGATGCTTCTGGAAGTAACTGAGCTAGGACTCTGCATTTTAGGTGACAGAATTCCATTTGAAATTCACCTGAGCAAATGAAAGATAATTTCTTAAAAGGATATGAGCTATCTCATGGAATCTAAGACTAAAAACACAGCCCAGCCTCAGTTCGAAAGACTTGAATACCCTCAGCAGTTTCTCCTTATCTCTGCTCACTTTGTGCTTCATCTTACTTTCTCTCTACCTACCATTTTTCTGATTCTTTTGACTAGATAATATGAGAAAAAATTTATGTATGACACACCAGTTACTCATAAGGAAACCAACCTCACTTTCTCAGTGCTAACTCCAAATTCTCAGGCAAGAATTCTGTTTGGCTTCCGCGCCTTCTGAACTAGTCAACACTACCTCCATGCTTCTTTACAGTAAAAGTGTTAGTGGTACCATAAATTCACTGAAAATAACTGAAAAACTAGGAAACATTTTTTAGGAAGGGGGGGAAATAAAGTTGTATGTACACTCTCCCAAAGCCATAAAAGAATCTGAGGGGTTTCCCGATAGAACGCTTCAAATACAAGATTCTTCACCTTTTTCCTCTTACTACACAGAAACAAAGCATCTGGTCCTTTGCAGACCCTTGTAGCTCCCTTTCACGCTGAGAAAACTGTGTAAAGGGTGCTCCCTAGATCTAAATGGCCACCTAGGAAATGGGGCAGGGCACCCAAGGTTTCAGAACACGTGGCCTCACAAACAGAGGGGCGGGGGCAGGATTCCAGTCCTTCCTCAGACCTGCTCTCTAAGGTGCAGCCAAAGGAAGCAGAAAGGATTTCCTTTGTGTTTCATATGCCTCCATAAAACCGGGTCTTTTCCACTTGATGCACCCTGCTGCTAAAAGAAACGTGACTTTCCTACTGGTATTTCTATTATTTGAAAAAATAATAAATTTCCCTTTAAATGTCCGTAACACTGAAAAAGCTATCCTATTCACCTTTAAGGTCTTTAATTTAGGTGTACACACTTATGAATGGAGTCAAAATCTGAGATATAAACTACTGCTAGAAAGATCCTAAGTACTCCTACTGACATACGGGTCATGACATACGGGTCAAAATTCGATATTAACAAATCCATTACAAAAACAATAAAAATGTGAGCCCCTGTCGTGGGTTCATTTATTTTAAATCATGTTCAACTTATAATAGTTCCATGTGGTTAACAACAAAAACAAACAAATGTGTCCGTTCTAGAAGAGCATGTAACACAGCTGACTACCACACTACACCCTTTTCAAAGGAGCAAGCACAAGTTTATCCCTGTCCACAAGGCAAATGCCTTTAGGGCATAAGTCCTAAGCAGCGTAAACTCGACACGGATTATGAGAGAAGCCCCTCAGACTCCCTGCTACGTAAGGCTCACAGGCAATGCCAGAACACCTACTCCATCCTCACAGCGGGAGGTAAAAAGGCCACATGTGTCCAGACTCTCCAGGTATTTTGATCCCTCTCTTAGCACTCTGGCCCTCCTCTCCCACCATTCATTACAGACCAGTGCTAGACAAGAGAAAGATGATACAACACACAAATGGAAGCCACGCTTACACATGTAATTAAAGATTTTTTTAATATTTTCTAATAGCTGCATTTAAAAAGCTAAGAGAAACAAGTGAAATCACTTTTAATACTATATCCCAATATATCCAAAATACTCTCATCTCCACGTGTGATCAATATAAAAATTGTAAATGAGATCATTTTTTGTATGAATTCTTTGAATTCGGGTGTGTATTTTACATGTGCATATATCTCAATTCAGAGGAACCTTGCACGCGCTCGAGAGCCACCCGTGTGTGCCTAGCAGCTCTTGCACTGGACTGCACGGTTCCAGACATTGTTCCATTAATTCCAATCTCCACGTTCAGTTAGATACTCTCTGTCACAAATACCCCGAACCTTCCTTGAGCTACCAAACACCATGGACCTGGCACACTCCTCACAGAAGGCGGATACATGCCATCCGGTTAGTGGAGGGGTGATCATGGGACCCCACCGCTTCTTCCAGACAATACGGTTTTTCCTTCTTTCTCCCAAAACTGTCTAAACCTACTGTCTTTACTTCGTTTTCTCCACCTGCATTCCTGACACCCTGCAATCTGCTCTCCCCAGCTGAGAACTCCATCAGAACTGCTCCTGGAAAGACCAGCACCACTTTCTCCCTCTTAAAAAGTAACTTTCCCTTTCACCTTGCTTTCCATTCCTTATCTGCATTTTAGTGACATCAACTTCTACTAATCCACGTATGGTACCTTACAATTAACAGCACTTCCAGAGATAATACAGGAACAACCACTAACCTAGAATTTATGGAGCCCTTACTGTCATAATTCACTTCAACTATTTACAAGAGAAGGCTAATGATACTAATAATACTTTATATTACATAACTCCATGTTTGCTTAATTCTGTTTGCTTCCCACACACAGGATCTCATTTATCTTTGTGTCAAGGGTGGATGACAGGGGAGTTACCTCCAGGAAAGGGACACAGGGAAAACCTATAGCTACACATGCACAAAACTGATGACAGAATTGGCATCTGAAGCTCCCACTTCCCAGATCACTCTTCCTCCAATACATTTCCTATGTATCCAGGCCGCTGCTCCGAAGGACTTTACACTCTAACACAAACTACTATAAAAGTAACCAAA
Source organism: Ursus americanus (assembly GCF_024610735.1). NCBI lineage: Eukaryota > Metazoa > Chordata > Mammalia > Carnivora > Ursidae > Ursus > Ursus americanus. The sequence continues at coordinate 64,587,821 of NC_142133.1, forward strand.
CAAAGAGACCATCGGACTGAGGTGGCTCACATGCCTTGGTAGCTGATATAAGCAAACTGAAATCTAAGCCAATCATTTCCTATAAATGCCTCAAAATTAGGAAGAACAATCAATCACAAACAGCCAACTGGGCTTTCCTAAATAATGCAACTACTTAGGCTACAGCCAGTAAGTCCCCTGCTTTGTTTCTGTGGCTTCTCTACAAAACCCTGCCCCCTAGCTTTTGTCAGTAGAATGCTCCTAACCACTTCGAATTGATTTTGCTCAAATTCTTAAAAATTTTAATATGCCTCAGTTGTTTTTTTTTTTAACAAATCTCGTATACTTTCCCCTCAAATGTAACATCACAGCAGGATGAGATGACAGAAGGCTAGGTCATTAACTCAAACGAGGAGCTCCTCATGGAATGGCTGCTTTCTTTTCTGCACAATATTGTTAAATGCTGCCAGAGCTTAATTTATAAGCCATAGATTCCTAAAAGCTTACTGGGATTTGGGGTCAACTACAGTAACAAAAAAAGATAATTGCTTCACATTCTCCATTATATAAGTATATGTCATTATTAAGAAAATACCACAAAAGGAAAAAATATGTTGCCAAAACACTGCTTTATCTCATAGATCACCCACTGGTATTCTTTAATATGTAAAAAATGTGAAAACATGTGGTTGTGGAACATCTCAATACATTCACTTCATAGCAGGAAAGAAAAATGTCTTTGATCAAAATCTTAGGTATGATAAACTAACTTTGAGTTCTGGGAATTAAAAGCCAAAGAGAAAAATCACAAGTTTCTTTACTGTGCTTTGTTACAATTCACACACACTGGTTCTTCAGATACAACAGACCCATGCAGGAAATGCTGGCAAGGCAGCTGATATATATAATATAAAATGAGACTTAGCCTTTACCCATTGAGAAAACTTTTAATGTACCCTTATTTTGATGTAGCGTATCAAAAGAGTATATATGATTTTAATACCTGTAGCTTATATTGTGGCATTCAACAAAATTAACATTCTCATCTTAAAACTAACTCTGCTCAAAAAGGTAGCAGGAGGGAGGATCTTTGTGGTGATGGAATAATTCTGTATCTCGATTGCAGTGGTAGTTACAGGAAATGATGCATGTGGTAAATGGCATACACATACATTGTGCCAAGGTCAATTTCTTAGTTTCCATACCGTACTACCATTATGTAAAATCAACCACTGGAGGAAATTGGGTGAAGGGTATGCATGACCTCTGTACTATTTTAAAACCTCTTTGGTGGGGGCGCCTGGGTGGCACAGCGGTTAAGCGTCTGCCTTCGGCTCAGGGCGTGATCCCGGCGTTATGGGATCGAGCCCCACATCAGGCTCCTCCGCTATGAGCCTGCTTCTCCTCTCCCACTCCCCATGCTTGTGTTCCCTCTCTCGCTGGCTGTCTCTCTCTCTGTCGAATAAATAAATAAAATCTTTAAAAAAAAAATAAAACCTCTTTGGTGAATCTATAGTTATTACTAAATAAATAAATATACCTTAAAAAATAACTCTGACCATGCAGGTACATAAGAATTGTTCATTCTGAACATATAAGCTTACATTCCAATGTATCATCTGTTTTCTCCAGATTAAAAAAAAAAAGAACAGTGCTTACTAAAAATTACAAAACCACCACAGATCAAGAATATAATGTTTAAAACTAACATCTACTCATTCAAGGAGATGGGCAAAGCAATAAGACAAATGACTTCATAAAAAGATAAAGGCAAGGGGCGCCTGGGTGGCACAGTGGTTAAGCCTCTGCCTTCAGCTCAGGGCGTGATCCCGGCGTTACGGGATCGAGCCCCACATCAGGCTCCTCCACTAGGAGCCTGCTTCTTCCTCTCCCACTCCCCCTGCTTGTGTTCCCTAACTTGCTGGCTGTCTCTCTCTCTGTCGAATAAATAAATAAAATCTTTAAAAAAAAAAAAAGATAAAGGCAAAAAACAAAGGGTTTTTGCTGGTTTTCTTAAAAATGTTACTTTCAAGTGTGCATTTGCTAAAACCTTCTAGATGGGAGTTTGGGGGAAATAAGAAGAGTGACTTTGAGGTGGTATGGAGAGAACACTGATTTTCAAATTAGCAGGCTTGTCAGAAGGCAGACAGGAGATCAGTACCCTCTTCCTCTTCTCCATGGCTACTAAAATTTTCCTTTTTTATTATTATTATGATATGTTAGTCATCATACAGTACATCATTAGCTTTGGATGTAGTGTTCCACAATTCATTGTTTGCGTACGACATCCAGTGCTCCGTGCAACACGTGCCCTCCTTAATACCCTTCAATGGGCTAGCCCATCCCCCTACCCCCCTCCCCTCTAAAGCCCTGTCTGTTTCCCGGAGTCCACAGTCTCTCATGGTTCGTCTCCCCCTCTGTTATCCCCCCCTTCATTTTTCCCTTCCTCCTCCTAATGATCTCCCTGCTATTCCTTATGTTCCACAAATAAATGAAACCATATGTAATTGTCTTTCTCTGCTTCACTTATTTCACTTAGCATAATCTCCCCCAGTTCCATCCATGCTGATACAAATGATGGGTAATCATCTTTTCTGATGGCTGAGTAATATTCCATTGTATATATGGACCACAACTTCTTTATCCATTCATCTGTTGAAGGGCATCTCGGCTCCTTCCACAGTTTGGCTATTGTGGACAATGCTGCTATTAACATTGGGGTGCATATGGCCCTTCTCTTCACTACATCTGTATCTTTGGGGTAAATACCCAGTAGTGCAATTGCTGGGTCATAGGGTAGTTCTATTTTTAACTTTTTGAGGAACCTCCACATTATTTTCCAAAGTAGCTGTACCAACTTGCATTCCCACCAACAGCGTAAGACGGATCCCCTTTCTTCATATTCTCTCCAACATTTGTTTCTTGCCTTGTCAATTTTTGCCATTCTAAATGGTGAAAGGTGGTATCTCAATGTGGTTTTGATTTGAATTTCCCTGATAGCTAATGATGTTGAACATTTTTTCATGTGTCTATTAGCCATTCGTATGTCTTCATTGGAAAAGTGTCTGTTCATATCTTCTGCCCATTTTTTTTATTTGATTATATGTTTTTTGGGTGTTGAGTTTGAGAAGTTCTTTATAGATCTTGGATACCAGCCCTTTATCTGTAGTGTCATTTGCAAATATCTTCTCCCATTCCATGGGTTGCCTCTTTGTTTTGCTGACTGTTTCCTTTGCTATGCAAAACCTTGTTATCTTATTAAGTCCCAAAAGTTCATTTTGGCTTTTGTTTCCCTTGCCTTTGGAGACATGTCATGAAAGAGGTTGCTGTGGCCGATGTCTAAGAGGTTACAGCCTATGTTCTCCTCTATGATTTTGATGGATTCCTGTCTCACATCAAGGTCTTTCTTTTTTTTTTTTTTTTTAAAGATTTTATTTATTTATTTGACAGAGAGAGACAGCCAGCGAGAGAGGGAACACAAGCAGGGGGGAGTGGGAGAGGAAGAACCAGGCTCCTAGCGGAGAAGCCTGATGTGGGGCTCAATCCCAGATCGCTGGGATCACGCCCTGAGCCGAAGGCAGATGCCCAAAGACTGTGCCACCCAGGCACCCCTCACATCAAGGTCTTTCATCCATTTAGAGTTTATCTTTGTGTATAGTGTGAGAGAATGGTCAAGTTTCATTCTTCTGTATATAGCTGTCCAATTTCCCAGCACCATTTATCGAAGAGACTGTCTTTTTTCCATTGGATGTTTTTCCTTGCTTTGTCGAAGATTAGTTAACCACAGAGTTGAGGATCCATTTCCGAAGTCTCTATTCTGTTCCATTGGTCTATGTGTCTGTTTTTGTGCCAGTACCATGCTGTCTTGATGATCACAGCTTTGTAGTATAGCTTGAAATCAGGCAATGTGATGCCTCCAGCTTTGTTTTTTTTTTTTTCAACATTTCCTTGGCGATTCGGGGTCTTTTCTGGTTCCACACGAATTTTAGGATTGTTTGTTCCAGCACTTTGAAAAATGGTATTGGTATTCTGATCAGGATGGCACTGAAAGTATAGACTGCTCTGGACAGCATAGACATTTTAACTATGTTTATTCTTCTGATCCATGAGCATGGAATGTTTTTCCATCTTTTTGTGTGTTCTTCAATGTCTTTCATCAGTGTTCTGTAGTTTCTAGAGTATAGATCCTTACCTCTTTGGTTAGGTTTATTCTGAGATATCTTATGGTTTTTTGTGCTATTATAAATGGAATCGATTCCCTAACGTCTTTTTCTTCAGTCTCATTGTTAAGTGTATAGAAATGCAACTGATTTCTGTGCATTGATGTTGTATCCTGCCACATTACTGAATTGCTGTATGAGTTCTAGTAATTCGGGGGTGGAGTCTTTTGGGTATTCCCCATAAAGTATCATGTCATCTGCGAAGAAAGAGAGTTTGACTTCTTCTTTGCCAATCTGAATACGTTTTCTTTTTGTTGTCTGATTGCTGTTGCCAGGACTTCTAGTACTATGTTGAACAAAATGGCAAGAGTGGGCATCCTTGTCGTGTTCCTGATTTTAACAGAAAGGCTCTCAGCTTTTCCCCATTGAGAATGATATTTGCTGTGGGTTTTTCATAGGTGGTTTTTATGAAATTAAGGAAAGTACCCTCTATCCCTACACTCTGAAGAGTTTTAATCAGGAAAGGATGCTGAAACTATCATCAACAACTATACACCAGTAAATTAGGCAACCTGGAAGAAATGGATGCCTTCCTGGAAACCTATAAACAACCAAGACTGAAACAGGAAGAGACTGCCATCCTAAATAGGACAATACCCAGTAATGAGATTGAAGCAGTGATCAAAAACCTCCCAAAAAACAAGAGTCCAGGGCCTGATGGATTCCCTAGGGAATTCTACCAAATATTCAAAGAAGAAATAACACCTATTCTCCTGAAGCTGTTTCCAAAAGTAGAAACAGAAGGAAAACTTCCAAACTCATTCTATGAAGCCAGCATTACCTTGATCCCAAAACCAGGCAAAGACCCCATCAAAAAGGAGAATTACAGACCGATATCCCTGATGAATATGGACACCAAAATTCTCAACAAGATCCTAGCTAATAGGATCCAACAGTACATTAAAAGGATTATCCATCATGACCAAGTGGGATTTATTCCTGGGATGCAAGGTGGTTCAACATTCCCAAATCTATCATTGTGACAGAACGTATTAATAAGAGAAGAGACAAGAATCATATGGTCCTCTCAATTGACGCAGAAAAGGCACCTAAAATTTTCCTTTTGTCAGCTGACAGTAACATAGAAGAGGCATCTCAGGTTTTTAAGAGCCTCACACTTTTAGAACAGAAATGGACAGTTAAGAATATAAATATATGTGGCAGAAAGAAATATTCAGTGAAGACAAGCAGTCGCCATCCTCTCAAAAGAATATGGGATTTTGTAATCCAAAGGTACTAAATAATTACGCACAGTCTTAGATTCATCGCAGAGAGTATTTCCCAGATGGACCAGTCGGATCGGGAGAACCAAAATAAATGGATTTACATTTAGGCCAGGAATAACATACGGATCGCACGGTGTTTTATTTGGAGAGCATATTAATGTCTTAATTCATAAAGATCAATTTATTTCATATAAAAAGTCTTCATGCTTCGATATTCCAATAAGAGATAACAGATGTGGGGAGCCTGGGTGGCTCAGTCAGTTAAGCGTCCAACTCTTGATTTTGGCTCAGATCGTGATCTCGGGGGGGCCCTGAGCCCCACATCTGGCTCCGAGCTCAGCGGGGAGTCTGCCTGAGGGTTTTCTCTCTCTCTTCATCTGCCTCTGCCCCTCCCCCTGCTTGCACTGTGCACACTCGCTAAATAAACAAATAAATAAAATCTTTAAAAAGAGAGAGAGCGATAACAGATGTGACCTTACTGATAAGTAAACCAGTCATATATGTGTGCTTACAATTCTTGCTCCCCATGGATGCCATGCCCCTAAGTTATTCTCCAACTGCTACCCATGCCCTCCTCTACCTATCATGCTGTGTGCACCCTCCCTAAGGCCTCACCGGTTCTGTTCATCAGGGGCAGCAGTCACTAAATTCTACTGGCTGTACTTGCACTTGAGACAATCTACCCGGCACTGCTATTTCATTGTTTTACAAATGTGTAGGGAGTCTCTGCAACTGGATTTTAACACCTTCAACAGCAAAAGCTGTGACTGGCCTACTTTTTACCCAAAACTTTTTTGGGTTACCCTTTTTGGGGGGGGGCGGAGGTTTACCCTTTTTACCCAAGACTAGCAGAGTAGACTTTCCATAAATGGACATCAGTCCTGCACTGGCTTAACCCTATCAAACCACATCTTGGGGGTTTGCTGCAGCATTCCAGTGCATAAAAACATAAAAATAACTTTAAAGGGATTCTGTAGTCTTTCACAGTAACTACCTTTTCAAACTCCGTGTTATCAGAAAATTTGAAAAGCTTTTCGATGTCCTAATAAAAGAGTGAACAAAAACAATAGGGTCAAAAGAAAAGCCCTGTGACATTCCACAAGACACCTGTTGGCTGACAAGAGTTACATCCAATTTGTTAGGTGTAGCTCTTCCACAGATTCCAACAACCAAGAAAGGAACATACAGTCAGGAGAATCCTAAGGGAGAATGACAGAATACTTTATCGAAAATGAGATAATCTAAGTCAATGGCATCCACCTTCCTTACAAGGGTAAAATAAACTGCCTTGTCTGTTTCTGGGTTACCCAACTGTCCTTCCACCTGACTGCTGCATTCTTATTTAAATGTTTGCAAATCAAGGGACGCCTGGGTAGCTCAGTTAAGCGTCTGCCTTCAACTCAGGTCGTGATTCCAGGGTCCTGGGATTGAGCCCCACATCCATTGGGCTCCCTGCTCAGCGGGGAGCCTGCTTCTCCCTCTCCCTCTCCCTCTGCCTGCCACTCCCCCTGCTTGTGAGCACACTCTCTCTCTCTCTCCCTGTCAAACAAATAAATATTTTTTTAAATGTTTGCAAATCATCCACGTAAAGACCTGAGCATAATTTCTTTTAAAAATCTCCACATTTTTCCTTTCTACAGTCTTCTGGGATCTTTCTGCTTCTCTACAGTTTCTCAAAGATACCTCCGAGAGCACAACTGCCCGTTTCTTCAGTGCCTGACACAGTCTCCCCTGGAGCCTCCAGATGGAACACAGCCTTGCTGACACCTTGATTTTAGCCCAAGGAGACCCATTTCAGACTTCGGACCCCCAGAACTAGGACAATAAGAAATTTGTGTAGTTTTAAGCCACCAAGTTTGTGACAAATTTTTACAGCAGCAAAAGGAAACTCATAGTCCCAGATTCAAAAAATCTTGGCTCACAACTCAAAATCAAGTTCCTTGCTTTCTGCCAGGGTCCTGTGTTTATTGTCCAGATTCTTGGTCTAGTGTTGGATTCCATTCGCAGACTGCCCTTTAATGCATTCCTGAAACAGTCTGCCAATATTGAATGTGTTTCATTCCTCAAGACACCTTTATATTCTGTTCCTTGACCAGTGACTAACTCATACACCTATCTTTTCACTTCTGTAGTCTCAGCTCCCATTTCTACTAGGCCCTCACTAGCCCTACTCTGCTGGAAGCTTAACCTCTAACTGTCCACCTTGCCTTGTTACGGGACTCTCAGTTTCTTCACTTCCCCTGAATCCATACCCATTGCCCTAATCCTTACAGATTACTCAATAGTAAATCAAAATAAACTGGGTAAGTATAGCAGTAGTAGGCTTTTTAAGTAAAGAATGAAGAATCAGTTAACATAAAATACAAAGTTTTCAAAACACTATAAATTTTAACTATCTAGCTGCTTAAAATGAATTTGAACTTCAACATCTAGATGGTCTACAAGTCAAGAATTAGCTGAGCCAATGAATATAAGGTTGACCCTTGAACAACACAGGTTTGAACTGCATGGGTCCACTTATGTGGAGATTTTTTTCAATAAATACAGTTCAGGACTATAAATGTATTTTCTCTCCCTTAAGATTTTCTCAACAACATTTTCTTTTCTCTAACTCACTTTATTGTAAGAAAACAGTATATAATACATATAACATACAAAGTATGTGTTAATCGACATTTTATGTTAGCAGTGAGGGTTCCGGTCAGCAGTAGGCTATTAGTAGTTAAGTTCTGGGGAAGTCCAAAGTTATACATTGAGTTTTGACTGCATGATGGGGGTGTAAGGGGGGGAGATGGTGCCCCTAACCCTGTGTTGTTCAAGGGTCAAATGCAATTTAAAAACTTTTTAGATCAGAAAGGTGCCATAAAACTGGATATATTTAAATTCAGCCTTAATATTCAAAGGGTGAATTGGGTGGGAAGGAAAATCCTAAAAATTAAAGACCAATTAGTTTGACAGTGATTCCCATTTTCAAATGAGTCTATCAGCACTAAATGTCTAAAGCACTAAATGTCTAAAGACAACACAGGTTCACCAAGAAGTCATGCCAAATTAACCTAACAACTGTTTTTGAGAGGAGAACTAAGATGATTATTTAATAAGAAAAATGCTAGGATGAGAGGATAAACTAAGTTCAACAAAGTTTTCCTTATTATTCATATGAACAGATTCAAGATGCAAAATCATCAAGAGTTTAAAGCCTTAAGCTCTTCACTGTTGGTGGAAACTGAAAACGGTGCAGCCACTATAGAAAATAGTAAAGAGGTTTTTGAAAACTTAAAAATAGCACTGATGGGGGCGCCTGGGTGGCACAGCGGTTAAGCGCCTGCCTTCGGCTCAGGGCGTGATCCCTGCGTTATGGGATCGAGCCCCACATCAGGCTCTTCCTCTATGAGCCTGCTTCTTCCTCTCCCACTCCCCCTGCTTGTGTTCCCTCTCTCGCTGGCTGTCTCTATCTCTGTCGAATAAATAAATAAAATCTTTAAAAAAAAAAAAAAATAGCACTGATGATATGATCCAGCGATCCCACTCTTGGGGATATAATCAAAAGAATTCAAAGCATGATCTTGCAGATGTATTAGCACACCCTTATACAGTGCAGCTTTATTCACAATAGCCAAGAGGCAGAAGCAACTCGAGTGTCCATCGACGGGTAAATGGATAAACAGAATGTGTACACACTTACAACGGAGTACTCTGCAATCTTAACAAGGAATGAACCTTGTTCATTCACATACACATACTACAACCTGCGTGAACCTCAAAGGCACTATGCTAGATGAAATAAGCCAGTCACAAAAGGACAAACGTTGCATGATTCCACTTATTGGAAGACTCTAAAAGACTCAAAATGACAAACAGAAAATAGAAAGGTAGTTGCCAAGGGCTAGAAGGCAGGGGAACTGGTACTTAATGATACAGCGTTTCAAATCTGCAAGATGAAAAAGTTCTAGAGATATATTGCACAACAATGTGAAGATACTCAACACTATTGAACTGTATACTCGGAAACGGTGAAGATGGTAAATTTAATTTGATGTGGCTTTTCCCACAATAAAATAAACAAAATAGTTTTTAAAAAATTTGAACTGAACAAATAAGATGATTTGTAACAATAAATTTTAGACCTACTGATTCAAATGCATTAATCATGTATAAGACCTTGGGAAACATGTCCTTTAAGAAAAGGCTGAAGAATAAAAGGAGAGGAGGCATATTTAACTTCAGAGAAGGAAGACTAAGTGAAACCTAGAAGAGTTAAGACAGAAAAGGGAACCTAAAGTTATTCTATGGTTAACTAGGTTCATGTTTATTCATTCATTCATTCATTCATTCAATATTTACAGAAAGTAAACGATGTGGCAGGCACTGTTCTAGGTGTTTCTGATACAACAGTGAACAGGGCAGAGACACCTGCCGTCCCGAAATTTTACATTCCAGTGAGGAGACACACACAAACAATAAACATAATAAATGAGTGTGGGAGGCTGCTTCTAAGTGGCTCCCAACGGTCCCTGGTATTCACCCTCTCACGTAATTCCTCCCCTGCATAGGGACTGGACTTAACAGAACAGAGCGAATGTGATGAAATGTCACTTCCAAGATTAGATCATAAAGACTGTGACGTCGGCCTTACTCACACTCTCTCTCCTGCTTGCTTGCTCTGGTGAAGCCAGCTGCCACCTTACGAGCTACCCTGTGGAGAGGCCCTGTGAAGAGGCAAGGAGGTGAAGGCAGCCCCAGCCAACAGCCAACAGCCAGCACTGAACTAAGACCCTCAATCCAAAGGCCCACAAGGAACTAAATGGTACCAACAGCCACATGAATTAACTTAGAATGGATCCATCTCTTTTGAGCCTCGAGGAGACTGCAGCCCTGGCCAACACCTCGAGTTCAGCTTATCAGAGGGTCTATACAGATTCCTGACAAACAAAAACTATGATAATAAATGTTGTTGTTTTAAGCCACCAAATTTTGGAATGGTATTTTGTGCAGCACTATATATTAATACAACATGCTAATTATATGTATGTAAAAACAGATGCCAAAAAATATAGAGCAGAGTAAAGGTGGGGGTGTGAGAGATACGATTTTTAAAAAGGGTGTTACGCAGGGCTCCTGGGTGGCTCAGTTGGTTAAGCATCTGCCTTCAGCTCAGGTCATGATCTCAGGGTCCTGGGATCAAGTCCCCACATCGGACTCCCTGCTCAGCGGGGAGCCTACTTCTCCTTCTTCCTCTGTCCTTCCCACCTCACCCCCCACTGCTCATATTCTCTCTCTCTCTCAAATAAATAAATAAAATCTTTTTTAAAAAAAGGGGGGGCTGTTACAAAGACTTGCATATGAGTGTTTGTAGTAGCATTATTCGTAATAGTTAAAAAGTGGAAACAACCCAAATGTCCATCAACAGGTAAATGGATAAACAAAATGCAGTCTGTCTATACAATGGAATCATTCAGCCACAAAAAGAAAGCAAGCAGTGACACGTGCTACACCATGGAGGAAGCTCAGACATCTTATGCTAAAAGACTACATAATCAAATGACACCATTGTATGAAGAAAATCTATAGAGAGAAAGCAGTTTAGTAGTTCCTAACTACTTTCTCTTGGGATAGAAACGGGAAGAGGATTAACCATAAATGGGCATGAGCGAGCTTATCAGGGTGACAGAACCATTCTCAAACTGGATTGTGGTGCTGGTTGCTCAGCTTGGCAAATGTATTAAAAATCACTGAATCAGACACTTAAAACAGATAATTCATGGTATGTAAATTATACCTCAAAAAAGTTGTTTAAAAAAAATGGGGGGTGTCGGGGCGCCTGGGTGGCACAGCGGTTAAGCGTCTGCCTTCGGCTCAGGGCGTGATCCCGGCAATCTGGGATCGAGCCCCGCATCAGGCTCTTCTGCTATGAGCCTGCTTCTTCCTCTCCCACTCCCCCTGTTGTGTTCCCTCTCTCGCTGGCTGTCTCTCTCTCTGTCGAATAAATAAAATCTTAAAAAAAAAAAAAAAATGGGGGGTGTTGAGGCGCCTAGGTGGCTCATTCGGTTAAGCAACCGACTCTCGATCTCAGCTCAGGTCTTGATCTCAGGGTCGTGAGTTCCAGCCCCACCCTGGGAGCCCAGCATGGAGTCTACTTGAAAAAAAATATTGTGGGTGTTAACACAGGCATCACAGAGAATATAACACATGAGTAAAAACTAAAAAGGAAGGGTGTCAGCCATGAGAATATCTAGGGATCTATGCCAGACAAGGGAAAGCTACACAGAGCCCCGAGGGCAGGAGCAAGGGCGCTAGCAGGGTGAAGCTGGAAATTTTTAGGCAGGAAAGTAAGAGACGAAGTGAGAGAAGCAATGATGGGTGAAGGGTAGTGGTGATGGGAAGCACACAGGGCCTTTCTATGCCACTGGAGGGACTCTGGCTTTACCACGGGAGAAAAAGACAGTATCTGTAAGTTCTGGGCAGAGGAGAGATGTGATCCGACCTGCGTTTTTAAGAGATCCTACAAAGTCGAGAAATTACAAAGAGATTATACAAGGCTCCATACGAGCCAGCTACCTCCAGAGTGACTGGCCTCTCTTATCTGACTGGGAGGCATTCTACACCGAAATAGACAGGGCGCTTGTCAGTGTCTCAAATATGTGACCTGTGTGACCTGCATCAGAACCTCCAAGGGACCTTGTTATACAGGCAGGTCCCGAGGTTTCACCCCTGACTTGTGAACATCTGGGGCTGAGGACAGGAGACTCCAAATTTCACAAACTTCCCCAGGTGATCGTTATGAGGAACAAACTGAACCAGATGAACATTCAAGGCCCTTCAAGCTCTAAATTATGAGAAAGTACACAGGCAACCAAAATCATATTTGTCTAAGGAAATGGCTATAAATGAACATCTGAATTATTTTATTACAGATGAAGCGCCTTTTCTTCCCATTCTCAAAAAACCTTACCCAGTTGTTTTTCTTCCCCGCGTAAATTTCCATGTTCTCTCCATACTGTGGCTCTTCCAGTAACGTCTGGTACTCAAACATGAGGCGGGAGCTCTCCCGGAGACGGCTGCACTGGAACTGGTGATATTGCTGCACGAGTTCCTTCACCACAAGTAACAGACATTCAGGATTTGAAGGATTCCAGGAGGCAAGGTTCTGTAGAAGTCAGAAATAAAAGGCCAGTTAAAAAGGAATTTTCCTACAAATCCAGTATCACGTTAGCCCATCAACATAGAGGAAAAGAGTTATAAAAATCTAAGAGGAACAGATTACTCTTAATTAACAACAAACTCAGAACTGCAGTTAGAAGGGCCTTTTGAGCTTGGTGACTTCTCCTGCCTTCTACAAATCCTTGCAGAAAATCAAGGTGGAATTTCATCATGAGGAGACAGAAAGAGTAAAGTGTAGAGCAGGGTAGGAATAAGACAAGAAACCCAGACATCCTAGAAGACCATCATTCTAGCCCTGGAAGACTTAATTTCCTTCTTATTCTTTTACAATTTTATTTTTTTTCAATCTGCACATAAATCCAGCATTATATGCTAACATCATTCAACCCAGAACCACAGACCATCTGCACCTGTAATAGCATATATAAATAAATGCTCTGTAAACACTGGAGCCCCACAGAAATATAAGCACACCGGTGATGGTTTGGCCTGGAAATGATAGGAATGGAAGGAGTAGAGAAGAGGGGAAAATAAAGCATAAAATGCAAGGTTCAGAGAGAGGAAGGAAATGGCCATGACAGCTTATGAGCACGAAATGAGCTGGGAATGGGGCAAGATCTGGTCAATACCCAGTCATTGTGAAGCTCACATACGTTCGTTCATTCAACAATAGCTAACAAATGCCCATTATTAAGCGTCAGCCACCGTTCTAGGCAGTCAACAAAACAAGCCAAGCCCTTGCTCTCCAGGAGCTTACATTTTAGTGGGCCAAAATAAACCACAAAAATGAAACAGATCAGTAGATGGTAATAAATGCTACCGAGCACCATACAGCACGCATCCCTAGGGAAGGGAGCGGTTCAAGGAGAAAGAGGTGACCAGCTGTGTGAAATGGTGTTAACGAGGTGAGTTAAGGAAGCCTGCGAGCTGACCACGGGGCCCACTGACATGCCCGTGAAGAGCATCCTCGACAGGTGCTCTTTGGTAACGCAAGACGTGACTGTCAAGCGTTTCAGAAAGGATGCGCAGAAAGTGCACAGAGCTAGGACAAACAATTCAAACTGGTAACTAGTGGGGAGTGTGGGGTCAAGGGAAAGTTTTGCTCAGATGTTTGTAGTCTGGGGGACTGTGTCCATGTAGAGAAAGGGGGGGAAGTAAGGCGGGGGTGGGAGGCAGAATCGCAGGAGGAAAGAAAGCAAATAGGTAGATAGGGATGGGATCTCTAAGAGGGCTGGCCTTAGAATTGAGCACAGAGAGCCCATCCACTGGAACAGGAGGAAAAGCCAAATAAATGAGTGTTAAGTGCAGGCGGGTTGCTCCGTGTAGTGACAGGAGCATGTGGCAGTTCTCTCCGGAGAGCTTCTATTTTCTCCTTGAAACAGGAAGGAAGGTCATCAAATGGGAGTCAGGAAGAAGGAAGGATATTGGAAGCTGGAGAAGAAGGTATGAAATAGTCATTTAGAAGAGTCATTTAGTAGAATAAATGGACTGGAGAAATGTAGGAGGAATTCCAGATAGCACTAAAAGCCCCACTGAGGTTAGAGAGATGGTTTTTAAGTGAGACCAATTAGCATAAATTTCGTTGCCTGGGTGCAAATGTGAAGTGAGAGGAATTTGGATTTAACAAAGCTTGGGACTTTGCCAGGAAAGCACAACAGAAAGAAAGAGAGGCAAAGATCTTAGAGGGTTTGCAAAAGAATAATTATAATTATGGACAGTGGACGTTAAACCAGGAAAAAGCCAAGCAAGTTTGTGAGGGGGGGTGAGAATTTGTGAAAGGGTGGCAGGACCAAAGGTCCTGAGTTTGGGTCATTAGGTATTACTACATGGGGGAAAGGCTTACTAATAGGGAAAACACATAACCTTGAACTAGGGCTGCTGCAAATTCAAGGACAGTGAATAGAATAAGAATGACCAAGGTGATAAAAGCCTGGTGGGCTGATGCTCATTGGGGCGAGATCTGCTCCTCCAATTAGGTCAACCAGTAGGTGTCCGGCAGTAACAGGGCAGTTAATTGTAAGGTCAGTGCTACTGGATGAATAAAAAGACTAATGGATTTGATAACTAGTAACAGATAACTACTAAGAAGAATAAAACGGAAAGACGGGAGGTGTGGTCAGAGAACAGGACGGTTACAACCGAAGGAACAGAGGTGGCCTGTAACAGGGACTGACAAGGTGTGGAATACCACCAAAAGCATGCCTGGCTTGGAAGAATCATTTATATGCATGTTAAATCATATACGTAGAGAATGTTGGGGAAAAGGGAACGGCAATTTCCTTGGTAGCAGCACTGAAGAGCAAGGAGAACACCTACATACCTCCAGGCACGATGGTATAAAGGGTGTAAGAGAGAAATCAGCTCCTATTTACTGGAGAACATGGAGGGAAAGGCAGAACCTCCAGGCAGAGGCTCAGACTTCAGAGTAGTGCTTACCAGTCTTTGCAATGGCATCACCTAGAGAGCTTTAAAAATACTAACGCTTGGGCCCTACGCCCCACCTCCTGATTCTGGTTCAATTGGGTTAATCTGAGGTGCATCTTTGAGGTCTTGGGTATTGGAGTGTTTGTTTTCAATTAAAGCTCCCCAGGTGATTCACATGCACAGCAAAGGTTGAGAACCACTGACTTGGAGGAAAAAGGATTATAGAAAAGGTTGTGGATACAGGACTCTACTGATAACAGCTGACCATGTTAATGCCTCCAAACACCCAATCTCTGGAAAGTTAGAAATTCAGCATCAATAAAACAGAACGCATGTTACACTGCCAATGTTCAACAGGTGACAATTACATAGCTTGCCAAATGCTATATAAATTCTAAGAACTTTTCATATATTCAAGTTAATCCATATCACAACCTTATAAAGTATACTACTACACCACTTTATAGACGAGAAAAAGTAGTTCAATACCTTGTTCAGAGCTATTAAACAATCAAGCTGAGTTTCAAACTTCAGCAATTTGGCTCCAAGTCCCTGCTTAAGCACTACACCAAGGGTTCTTACACATTTTGGTCTTGGAAAACTTTTACACTCTTTAAAAAAAAAGTATTGAGAACACCAAAGAGCTTCTGTGTAGATGAATTATAGGGATTAAATTTACTATATTAAAAATGAAAACCGAAAAATTTTTAAAATATTTATTAATTCATTTTAAAATAACAAACCTACTACGTATTAACATAGAAACATTTTTAACAGAATCACTAGGATTTCCAAAAGAAACAGAGCACGGCATTGTTTTACATTCTTGCAAATCTCTTTAATGTCTGGCTTAATAAAAGAGCTGAATTCTCATATCTGCTTTTACGTTCAATGTTGCAATATGTTGTTTTGGCTGAAGGATATGAAAAAAATCCAGCCTCAAATATGTACTTTAAAAAGAGAGGAGTGTTTTAATAGCCTTGTCAAATAATTCTAGATATATTCTTCTTGGATACTACACCAAAACTCAACAAGTGGAAGTTTCTTAAAGGTTAGCTGCAATGTGGAATCTGAAACTATATTAATAAACATTTCATATACTCTTACATTAAATTCTACTCATCTATCCTGCACTTTAAATGTATTTTCTACTTCATGTGTGGTTTTGTGCCATCATGCATTTGGTCATTTAGAAAATACTGGGGCGCCTGGGTGGCACAGCGGTTAAGCGTCTGCCTTCGGCTCAGGGCGTGATCCCGACGTTATGGGATCGAGCCCCACATCAGGCTCCTCCGCTAGGAGCCTGCTTCTTCCTCTCCCACTCCCCCTGCTTGTGTTCCCTCTCTCGCTGGCTGTCTCTATCTCTGTCAAATAAATAAATAATTAAAAAAAAAAAAAAAGAAAATACTGATTCACGGAGTTATGCAGATCTTCCGAACGTTGACACGTTTCATTTATATAGTACCACGTAATCACATTCATTAATATCATAACTAATCTCACGAGAAAAGTCTTCTACCAAAAGAAAACAAACAAAAGGTAAAAAGAAAAAAAAAATGCATCCTTTCAAAGGACAGCAATTACTCTGATCTACTAAGTGGGTTGATTTACAGGCACCAAATGACAATGGGGAAATCATGAAATGCTCTCTTATGTACAGGACAGACAAGTCTTAAGTGATGTTCAAATAAAGATTTGATGAACAGAGGAAAAAGTAAGTAATGAAACACAGCCCTAGCTATGAAATGATTTGATAAGAAGAGTACAAAAGTCCTCACTGGCAAACCTCTTGACCTCAAGATTCTGAAAATTCCTTTTGAGCTACTCAAGGCCACAAAGTATCAATAAGATATAACAACATAGGGTGCCTCGGTGGCTCAGTCTGTTGAGCGTCTGCCTTCAGCTCAGGTCATGATCCTGGAGTCCTGGGATCGAGCCCCACGTCAGGCTCCCTGCTCACGGGGGAGTCTGCTTCTCCCTCTCCCCCTGCTCACTCTCTCTTGATTTGTCTCTCTCAAATAAATAAATAAAATCTTCTAAAAAAAGGATATAGCAACACAGTACAGAACTCAAGATGGTCATTATGTAACTTGCTATGCATTTCCTTCAGAGATCATCATTAAACATTAATAGGAAAAATATACAATCTTCCATCTCTTGGTCAAGTAGTCGAGTCCCTGTTCTAGAACAAAAAGAAAAAAGTTTAGTTGCCTCAACTTTTACTTTTTTAATTCTATCATTTCTCTTTAGCTATTTGGCAAGTTACCAGCCTATATCCCACAATAAAATATATATATAAAAGCATATAAGCTGGCAAACATCTCTTACCAATCTGAATTCAAGTAATTCAACCTAGTTGTTAAGTGCATAAAGATATGCCACCAAGTCCCTTCCCATTAAAATACAATCCCCCAGTACATGGAAATACATCTGACCTCTTTGGCCATTCAGTGCACACTTAACCGGGAAATGACTTAGCCGAAAAGCATCCCCATCAGGGGAGGTACAGACAGGCTCCACAAAATAAAAATCCCCCCACTATTGCTACATACCACTTTCACTTCCGTAATTTGTGGTCTGAGCCACTTTGTTTAGAAGGGGAGAACAGAGAAGATATTACAAGATTGTGATCGCTTCCTAAGACTAGGACATATTTTTAAAATAGTCTAACAAGGCAGATGTTGGAGCTTTCCACTCTCTTGGGTAGAGACAGAAAATGTTCAAAGTTTCTTCAGGGAAGTGTACAAGCGAAGATGGAGCAGGGGTGGAGAGGTGGGGGAGAACATAAATTAAGAGGCCTCTTTAGAAAAAAGAGAAAAATAAGTATTTCCCTCTATATTACTGTGTATATTACATAATATGTGTAATATTACAATGTATAATACATAATACGTAATAATATATTACACATGTATTATTCTATATATACTAAGTTCTATTCTACTTATTTTTTGGTCATGCAAGAAAGAAGAAATCTGAAATGAGGATGGCCACAAAGAGTAAGCACAGGACACATATTACCAAAGAAAAGAAAATAGAAAAAAGATTTTCACGGGATGTCTGGGTGGCTCAGTCAGTCAAGCGCCTCCCTTCAGCTCCGCTCATGATCCCCGGGTCCTGGAATCGAGCCCCACATCGGGCTCCTTGCTCAGCCGGAGGTTTGCTTCTCCCTCTGCCTGCTCCTCTCCCTGCTTGTGCATGCTCCCTCCCCCCCCCCAGACAAAAAAATAAATACAATCTTAAAAAAAAAAAGGGAGAGATTTCAAAAATGAGGAATGAAACACACATTAGAAGAAAGTGATAAAACCCAGTAAGAGGAAATAAACAAAAGCAGAAGATGAACAACTGCCATGAAACTTGACTCCCACTACACACTGATGAAGCAGTTCAGGGGTGTCACGTTGGTTCATTTTAAAGACTGGTTAACTAGAGCGGTTGAAGAACTCTGTTGATACGCAAATGTGGGTAAGTGACAGTATAGAATATAAATCTGCCAATCCTCTCTTCAGTTCACTGAAATGCCAGTTTCTAACCAAACAACGGGCACCCGCCTCTCTACAGCCACAACATATCTCACACCTAGCACTAATTCTGGATTCCCGACTTGGGCTCCCCTGCCAAGGCTGCCTGACTTAAGGGAAGCTCCTGCTTCTGGGACCCTCAACCCTCCCACATTTCTCTCTCATCAACACACTCCACCACACATGTGGACTCCCAAATCAACAGCCCCACAACCTTGAACATGCCCGACCAATCCTCAGTTCCTTGTCAGCTTCCTTATGTCAGAAACTTAGTGAGGGACACTGTTTTCAGAGGCCTCGCTCACCCCCAATTCACATCTCGCTTACTGCAAACATGGCTTCTGAGCCATACTGAGGCAAATGTAGACACACGCAAGGACACCAATCCAGGAAAAAAGCTGGGAAACAATGTACTAAATTCATATCTTTGGGGAGATTAAGGAGGAAAATAAGCAAATTAGCAAATGAGCCCAGGGACCCATCACTGCCTAATAATGAGGAGAAAAGTAATCTAAGGGGGATAATTTTAACAAAAACAAATCTTATAAGAAAAATTTTCCATTAATAAAAGGAATGATCTGACACTTCATACCACAAAATTTTACACTGTCTGGAATTCAGATAAAATAGAAATCAAAATGGATTAACAATATGTGAAAGGCATACAACTTTACTAATAATCAAGAAATGTAATTTCTTTGGTTTCTTCTTTTTCATAAACTAACTTTTCGTTGAAGAAATAATATATAAATGGTAAAAGAAACATCATTTTTCCAATAGCATAAAAGAGTATCAAGAGCAAAAGTAAGTCTCCCTCACAACTTATATGAGATACTCCGTTCCCCAAGAAGACTACTCTTATCCCCCAGAAAGAGCCACAATGGGACTGCGTAAGGTGCCAACGTCTGACTCATCTTGGGTATTTCTAGATCACCTCTAGCTTTGCTCACTCTGCACCTTCTCCCCCACTCTGAAGCTACATACTCTGGCTCCCATGGTTCGACTAGCCTCCCTTGAATCAGGTGTTAATTTGAACTCAGTAGCCTGACTTTTACTCCAAAATGGGGCCTTGGCCCCACAAATTGTCTCTTGCTCTCATGGGACTCATGATCTGGCCAGCTCCTCACTTTTTAAGGAAATTGCTAATGCTGGGGAAGATGCAGTTTCATGAACACTTTTACACATGAGAGTGAAAACTGATACAAGCAGTTTATGTATTCTTTTCAAGAATCACAAAAATGTTCATTCTCAAAACCCCTTAGAAGTCCTATTTCTGAGAATCTAAGAAAAAAGCAAAAAAGGAGGGGAAAAGCACCTTTGACAAAAAAATGTACAGTCATTTAAAATATCACGGAATTGCAAATAACCTAAATGCCTGATAATAAGAAATAGTTGAAAAACTGTTACAGTCACTCAACGGGATAATATGCAGCCAGTATGTTTACAAATACTGGGCAATAGCATAGAAAATACTATTAAATACTGACAAAATATTAAATGAAGACAGATATAAAACTGCATATACATTATGATCTTAACTTTGATTATTCTCATTCCTTCTAAGCTCATACACCAAAAACATCTATGCATAAAAAATTACTAGAAGAAATATCAACAACTGATGTCTACAGTTGTCTGTTTACCAGAGTTCTCTTTTCCTTCTTCCTAATATTTTAGATTTTCCACATTTTCTAATTGTATTGTTATATATATGTATGTATATATGTGCACATACGTAATAACACATGCACATATTTTCATAATAGAAAACTATAAATTTTTAAAAATAGAATAGCATACTTCAAATATTTCATTCCAAACTGTGTTTCAATCTCAAAGTTTAAGAAACTCCACTTGCCATTTACATATTTTATAAGGTCAGACTTCAATTGTCTCTTTTTATCAACTCAAAGCTACCCAGTTCCATAGCCTTCTGGAGAACAAATCTTGCATCACTTAACCCTAAATAAATATGCTTTAAGTAACCTTGAACTGTTTCTTAAATTCCAAACCTCACAGAACATTTCCAGAAAGCTACTTGCAATATGCCATCATGTAATGGCAACAGTTGTAGGAATTTATTACACTTCTCTCAACCAAAACTCTTCTGTGTTACATTTCTCTGAATGGAAGTCTTAGGAAATGACCGATGACATTTTACATTTCTAACAGAACTGTAACTGGACAGCATGAAATTTTTAAATGCCACTTCATCTAGGAAATACAAAAGATAAAAATGAATTTGCTAACTGACCTATTTGTAAGAGGACCAAGCATTATCAAAAATGAGTAACCATGCTGTACGTTATAACCCCCTAAGGCATCACCTAAAATAATTTCAACGAAATTATTTTAAACCTTTTTTATACTTTCTTAAAATACAGCAACTTCTTAAAGTAGAGTTAACATAACATAAAATGTAAGGGTAGGTGACAGGAAAGCTGAATTAAGAGAAGCTAACTTTGGGACTCCTCAGAGCAAGTCTACTCCCACTTCCATATAACTACCCTCCACACATTTATAGTCATGCCGCTAACAAAAAAGACAACACAGCACTCCCGAGCATGTCCCTTACACTTAGCTTGTAGTTAATGTTTTGGGATTTTATTTTTGAGAAACTTCAAGTGTTAAGAACAAAATGGAGTGTGTGGAAGGGGAGAGTACACCACAGTTGTGTTCCGTTCCACTAATATGTGTAGGGTACTCACAGAAATAAATATTGGTAAGGCAAAAAATTAAATAGGGTCATTTTGTAATCCTCATTGGCTTTATTTTCAAATACTCTAATAATTATCTTCATCCTTATAAGCAGGGCCTAGTGAGTCTGAGATCTGAGATCGTTGCCATGATGTCTGAAGTTGTTGTTAATTACAGTCTTTGAAAGCTCAGTGGGTTCTGGGAAGCACAGAAGCTAATTGGAAAGATACAAATCTCTGACATCGAAATGAACAGGTAAGGAGACACCCAATATAAGGCCATTTCTGGAATCAATATGGGCTAATAAAGGTATTCCTAGAAGTAGTTAGATTAGATCTTCACACCTACTTGGGAACTCTGTCTGCCAAGTAAATTGAATGTGCTCTGCTGAAATGTGGTGATTTGCTGCCTGTGTTCGATGGCTACTGAGGGAGCCAGGTGTAATCTGAGTAGAAGGCATTCCAGACCTCTTAAATCCTGCTTTCACCAGAACACCTCCGCTATTCTGTTTTTTATTTGGTTTGGTTTGGCTTTGGCTTTGGTTTTATTGAAGTTTTACCTAAGATGTCATCGGAAAAAAAAAACAAATCCACTGGAACAATGGATCTCGTCTAATACATGATGAACACTTCAGTGGAATCTTATGCTCCTCTGCCCTTCTTGTTTGTGACCATCTTCATCTTGGTACCAGAAGCCTGGATAAGAGGAATCCAAACTCATAAAATGATCTAGAGGACCTACAAGATGTGCTGAAAAAATGCATTTTCTCTAGTTTAAGACATTAGCCCCAAGTCACCAATTAGTCCACAAATACACAGCTCATACTTAGAGTAAAAGGGATTTGTCACCTTAAATCATACATATCTTGACAATAAGCAAAATGGAATTGGCATCTTCTCAAAAATCTAGTCTATTTGGGCCAGCCATGGAAGCTTCTGGCTGTGATTTCTCCCCCAGCTTGCTCTTAGAGCTCTCCAAGGTTCTGACCTGCCTCCCAACCAAAAACCAACTTCCCTGATTTTTGTTGTTGTTGTTAACTTTTTGTGACCTAGGATCTTTCTAAAAGGACCCTGTGTTGCCCTGAGGATCAAATACAGCAGTCCATTCTGTGGCTTACAATCAAAATCTCCTGGTTACTAACGGTAAAGTGACCCTGACTGTATGTCAGTACAGAACATGACAATTACCTATCCTTGAGAAGGACAAAGGTAATGTCCGAACAAAATCCACAATTAACCTTAGTAGCCGAAAGACCACTTTCCCACATGATTTTCCCAGTGATAGAATTGACAGACTCGTAATAGAAAAAAAGGCAAAACAAGGAATCTTAAATCCGAACTTTTTGAAATGCCATTCGGTAGGCAGCCTCACCCACAGTTGCTAGGTAAGCAAAACTTCCAATTAACAGAGAAGATCTGGGCAATTTTCAAATATCTACAGAGGGATGACCCACCGCTGGCACATCACACGAGAATTTTTCTATCACCCCAATTTTGTGCTAGGGTGTCAGAATCATTGGAACCGGTTTACTTTGCTTATTGAGTTTCTTCCACAGGTAAACATGCTTTTAACTTAGAATATACAAAAATATCTAAATCTGTACCTTTGGTTCCATTTAGAAAATTCAAAAAATTGTAGTCTCCCTTCTGGGCCATCAGAAGTTACTGTAACATTACCTTTCAGTTCTTCTTAAAAGGTGACCAGCACGCAGCCCCATGTCATGTCAAATAGGTCTCTAGGGCCACCCAGCGCATTTCTAAGTTCTGTCTTTTTCTTTGGAATTGGGGGTAGATAGACGATAGGACACAACGGCTGGAGGGAGTAGGGAGGGGAGGAATCTTAAGCCCCATCCCTTCCTCCAGCCTTTCTTGTTTATTAAGAGGAAGAAAGCAGAAAGCAGATTCCTTTCTATCTTGCAACCCCCCTCAGATGCAATGGGGTTGAAAAGAAGGGAAAGAGTACCCTCCACAGAACCTTTACTAGCCTTTCTTCTCTCAATGGCATAACCACTTAAAGAACAGGAATGGTAGCTTTTCTATGACAGGGATAAAAGGACTAAGACTGGGAACACCAACATCATTGAACGGAAGCACTTTGGAGGATGCGGACTTGAATAACTAAATCCATTCTAGTTCCTCTATAAGATCATGTCTATATCCACACAACTTAAAGGTGTTATCTTTTGAATATAAAATCAAATCTATTGGGGGCCAAAATGCTCAGGTTTTATACCTCCTGTTCATCAAAAAAGTATGAATAAGTAATATCAAGTTCAATTTTACATAAAATGCCAGTGTAGACTAAAATTTGATTAATAAGCCCAAAGCATTACAAATCCTTTTGTGTGGCCAACAAAGTGTTTGAAAGAACATAAATTTGAATTCCTTTAAGCTGAGTACGCATCCAGCTCACCAAGACCCCATCAATTACCACACACACACACACACACACACACACACAAATCGTTTGAGGCCCAAATTAGTTGTGCCACTGAAATGAATGTTGCTATTTATCTGAGTCACTAATGCCACGCACCTTCTCAATCTTTGCTACTCAGATTCTAAGAATAAAAGGCAACACGGCAATAGCAGAAAGAAAATTGGCAGATATGATTTCTAACTTAATTCAAATTGTTTTTCCTGGGATGTATTTAAATTGTCCAGGTTGCTCGAATATCATCCAGGGATGTGATTTTGCAGGAGACAGCTTGCTACTGGTTTTCCTGGCTGTACTACAAGAAACAACAGTGTGAGCTTATTTTAACTTAATGTGTGCTTCTGTGTTTCTTTACAAGAAATTAACTGCAATCATTTAGTTAAAGCAAACACTTTGTTAGGGTTTCGTTTTTCATTAGAAAATGTCTTCAGGAGTCTTTTCAACTTGGAGGGTTACGAATCCCAACTTCTACCCACAGATTTTGAGCTTGGAGCCAATTATTTACATCACGGTGAAAAATCATTCAAGCCTAGTGATCCTTTGTGGCACTGAGTGGTTTTTAGCCATAGGTGAGTCACAACATCTTAGGAGTCCTACCCATTCGCCTGAATCGAATGGTAATTCGTTGCCTGCCTCAGCCAGGACCAGACCTCAGGGTAAATTCTCATTTCTTTCCAACCATGTAATCACAAGGAGACCCACAGGAATGGGCAGTATGGGACAAGACAGAACAAAGAGCTTCAACCAGGTTATTTTTAACTAGAGAAACACCTGCAGGCTCTGGCACCTGGCTTCTGACCACTGCCCCAGAGGATTTCCCTGGCTAGACTTGGCCTCTGGGTCACAGTGATTGCTATCATACAGCTGCTTCTCCTGACCTTAGCTGAGCTGCTTGGACTGAATTCCGGACTTGTGGACTTGCCACATCCTCCTCCTCTTAGTCAAAACCCCAGTCTTGGGCCTTCCTGGCCAGTGGTCTCACAGTCACCTGTGTCTTAGTAACACAGTTTGTGTGTAAATGAGGAGGGGAAGCATCAGCTAAAAAGGAGGCTACCCCACACTGTTTCTGTTAGTCCAGCCACAAGCAGCTGTAAGAGAGAAAAAAAAGCAATGCAAAGTAACACCAACTAAATGAAAAGATAGCCACAGAATACAATATATGGGGTATAGAAGCTTTCAGTGTCTTTACACTTCCCCCTAAAAACTCTACCTCCTAGCCTCAGATCCATATAACGTCATTGCTCTAAATCCACGTTTAGTAGACATCTATTGTTTGATGTCCAACAGCCATTTCCCTCCTTCTGGTAACACAGATTTCCTTTGGGAAACCACTCCTCCCCATTCTCAGGGGTGGGTTTTGAGTAAGAACCTCCACTCCAAGCCCCATGGGTCCTGACTGCCTAACCCTATCGACATTTCCTGCACACCTAGCACCTACCCAGTGAGATAAATGAAGACATCAGCTGAGACTTCTGTGAAATAAAAGCATTCTTCCTCTCCACGGGAGGAGAATATAAAGTCTGAACTGGAGTAACAACTCTGTGTTCACAAGAGAAGGGACTGAGCTGCTCGGTGGATATGAAGACTAAGAATAAAATCAACACAGTGAAAGGCAGAGCAGAAAAGAAAAGAAACAGAAAGAAACTAGGTTCTTAAATTACATTATTTCAGCCACTGGACCAAGCCTTATCTAAAGCCTACCTCTGGTCTTTTAAGTCCTATAAGCTGATGAATTCTCTTTACTGTTTAAGCCAGTTTCAATCAGACATTTGTGAAAGAGGAAGAAGAGTAGGAAGAGGGAGAGGGAGAAGAGGAAGAAGGAGGCAGAATCAAAGAGTGCTGATACACCACAACACTGGATCTCCATTTTGCCTCCTCCCGAAAGAACCACAGAGAGAGAGGCGCATGAATTCTTACTGGGCCATGTAACAATTCAAGAGACCTATAATCCAAAGTATAGATTCATTGTGGGTCCTGATGCTTTCTGCAAGAGAAAAAAATTAAGAAGTTCCTTAAATTACCTGCAGAAAAATCTACATAGAGGATTAATCTATTTCCACTAACCCAATAATGATTACAATCATTTCTCTTACAGGAAAAATAAATAACAAGGAAGAAAGAAGGGAAAGATGGAAGACTCTACCCTTGTCTATTACAATTCAATGAACTTAAGATAAAATGCATCTAAGATAGAGCTCTTCAAACACCAGTATGGTTTTGGATTGGGGAGGGCGGGTGGTAATAAAGCAAGACTTCTATAAAAGCCAACAGTCCTGCTGAAGGGTGTAGAAGAGAAACACGAACAACCATTCTAGACCAGATAAAGACACTGTGGTTCCGGACATGGGTTTGGGGGCTGTATTTGACAAGCCGCGGCACAGCACCTCATCCACACTGAGCTTGGAGAGGTCTTCTCTGGCTTTATGGTCCTGTAAACAGGAGACGTGTTTACCTTCGCTAGGGTTGACTGAAGCATCACGAGCACGTACCTGCTGTCGTGTTGTGGACGGTGTGGTGGCTCACGAATGCCGGCTCCATGCCAAGCTTGAAATGCGTACCTTTGGCTCGTAAGCCTTTATGTCTTTTGCACACGTTCTCTCTCCAGAGAGACTAAAACAGGGCCCCCACCAAGCAGCCACAGGTGCCTGCCTTTGAACCATTTGTAAACTTAGCAATACACGATTACTCAGTTTTATCAATTTTCACTGCCTTAAGCTCACCGTCCCTCTCCAGCCCCCAAAGCTGTTCCTCCTCAATTCTTTCAAAGCTGTGGGGCCCCTCACAGCCAACTAAAGAAAAGCATTTGTTTCAAATGTACCATCTAAACAGCCGTCCCTGGATCTCAGTTAGGGTAAATACTCATGTGTACTCCTCCAACGAAATGCCTCAAGAACCTTAACAAAGCTCTAATATACCAAGCTACCAATTTCTATTGCTGACAACTCACTATCATCCATCCAACAGAATAGAGTTCTTTTTATCACTAAACACCAATTTTTTAAAATGCCCTTAATAGAGGGCTGTTCAATATGCAATCTTCATTGACCAAGAAAACCTGATACCTTCCAGCAAGTATATGAAAGCTTCTCCACCTACAGCTTCAGTTCCCATCCTGGCTATCATCAGAGTAACCGCGGAAGTATCTTAAAAAGGCAGATTCCCGGGTCCTACCCGCTGAGACACTGATTCGGCAGACCTGGAGCGATACATTTTCCCTGGCCCTAGAGAATCTGTTTCGTGATTTTTGGAGTTGCATTTGGGCATTCTAATGCAAGGCAGAAACCCAGAAAATCTGATCATCTTTCTGATGAATTTTCTCGGTGAGATCAAAGAACCAAGTCACATAAATTCATTAGGCCTTCATATAAGATCTACTGTCTAAATGATGGTGAAAGGCTCTATCTAACTAAAGCTTCCCATTAAAGTTGCCTCACACATTTCCCAGGTATTAACAGAATGTGTCTCCAGACCTCTGACCTACCTCTAATAATTAACACCTGGAATTCAGGGTGCTCCATATCCAGAAAAAAAAAAAAATCTTCAGCAATGGGGAGCCAACATCATTCTTCCTAATTTCTGTTTCTCCAACACTAATGATTCCCCTAACTTTGATCCCCTCCCCTGCCTAGATCAATAATATCTTCCGGGCTCCTCCTAGAATTCCATCATCCCTAATTTAATGTCACCTATGCCCCAGAAGAAGAGCACCAGATAGATTACTACGGGGTGTGATCATTCTTAAATTGGATGTATTTAACTTTAAACCACCATCTTTTCCCTCAAATGTTTTTGTGATGCTTCCATTAATATTAAGGAATTATAGAGGGGTTGCAAATTGGCAGCCTCAGACTGGAGACATGCTTTCTCTGAACCACACCAATTTTTTATTTTAACATCTTTAGACAAAGCATACACGCTTCAGTAGGTCACAATCCCCACCAGTTACAATGCCTTTATACCTATGTTTTTCACTCATTTTTATTACTTGGCTGGCTCCTTCAGGCATCTGAGTTTGCAACACCTGAATTAAGATTTTAGGGCATTTCCTAAAGATATTTTTAGTTCCCTCCATGGTTCCTTCATTTGTGGTAGATACATAAGGTGTTTATTGGTGTAAGCAAAATGCAACAGAATAAATGGCTAAAGTTTCTGAGGCACTGAAACTGAAGGATAAAAAGAAAGTTCGCCTGTTCAATGTGCCCCCTAATGTTTGTAAAATAAATGACTATCTGGGTGATACAGTTATTTCATTTTAGCCTCCCTCTATTAGACCATAAACGGTCTGAGAAGAGGGACAGTACCATTCATCTTTGTGCAAGGGCTGGGCTGGACACGGGCTATTCAACGTGGACACTTGTCAAGTGAATGATCACAACTATTCAATTCACTATAAATTAAGTTAAACGTATTAAAGGATTCAAAATTTTTCCAGGGTCAAGAAAGATACTGGCTCCTGGGAGCTAAGCTGATTAGCATTTTGAGCAGAAGCAGACAAGGGAGACTGAAGAGCAGCTCTGAAAATACAATATTGCAACGTGACTAATTATAGTCAGCAATCATGAAAAGTTTGAACAGTCTGAAAAATATTATCTTACAAGCATTTCAAGATATCATTTTGTTCCAAAGGTTAGCACACTTAAAATAAGCACGTAAAAAAAAAGAAAAGAAAAAAAACAGTTGTAAAAACAAATTATCATGGCTCAATAGACAAGGTCTAAGGGATACAAAATAGCACATTAAATCAGTTCCCAATTCAAAAAAACCTGCATGAGATGTTGATCTTCCTGTTTTTCATAAACCTTATGATTGTGTTCCAGAAAACTACCAAGCATCTGCCTCTATGTAGCTAATTCATTTAATCTTGGAGCTCTCACAAGGAAATAGAGAGTGTACGGTGCCAGGATCACTATCTTCTCTAGCCAAAATCATAATGCCTTGGAGCCAATTTCCTCTTGGTAAATTTTGATCAAATTCCTTCAATTTGCAGCTTCCTTAGTACTGGTAATGGCTGCACATGTCACAAGTTATTATATACGTGTGTGTGTGTGTGTGTTTAACAATATACATCATGAAGTTAACAGTAACATACAGACATGTGCACAGAGGTGAACATACCCGTGTATGCAGCCACGCATACGG
Organism: Ursus americanus; assembly: GCF_024610735.1. Lineage (NCBI taxonomy): Eukaryota > Metazoa > Chordata > Mammalia > Carnivora > Ursidae > Ursus > Ursus americanus. The sequence goes on from NC_142133.1 coordinate 64,616,624, forward strand.
GTTCCTATATGCCTCTTTATTTGACAGTCTGTGAATACCGCGGTCATGAAGCCCACTCAGACTTCCTTAATCCAGTAATAATTCTCTGGTAATTAACACCACTTTGGAAATCTGCATTAACCAACTTTACTATGTAGCTACAACATAATGATAATGAAGGCTAAGAATAATAATTCTGAGGGGATAAACAGTCCCTTAAAATCTTCTGAATCATCAAAGATCAGATTATGTTCTACTTTTAGTGGAAAGGGTATTTTATCAAAATACAATTATTTTAAAAGAACTGGTGATCCATTTACGACTTATCCAGTAAATTTTTAGAGTCTTTATATTTGATTCATCAGTATACCTTATTTCCCAATTATTCCTGATAGAGCAGAATTTCTATAATTTTTACCATACGGCTCCTCTAGTTCATGCACACATATTACGCGCACTCACAGGGACTGCAGATTAACCGCTACAGCACATTTTACAACTATGATCTATAATTCTTCAATCCTTGAAGGGCTGAACTGTTGACTCTCTAGTTGTGGTTGTTACTCTTTAAACCTAAGCCACATTAAATATAATTCACCTTTCCTAGTGAATCAAGGTCATTATTATGAGAATATATTATACTGCTGCCTTTTTTTAAGAGTGGTATCATTAGGGGCTTTTTAAGTAAATAGGGCTATCTTCCTTAAATAACTCTAGGATAATGCCCCTTGAGAATCTTTCTGTTATTTTTGATAGTTCTTTTCAAATTACTATCACACATTTGTCTCCTTTTGCTATATAACCCGTGTCATTGTAGATTTTAATCTTTAGTCACACATTATACACAATTATCTAAATGAAAACTAAAGATGCCTCTGTATCTCATGTATAAAATAAAGCACGTAGTCTCTGTGGTGGCAGTTACAAAATTAAGAATCTCTTTTTGGGGGGGGGGTAATTTTTCATTTGTGACTATGACCAGGTGGCTAAAGGTACATGAAATCTGAGACATGTATCTACCTACCAATTTATAGGAAATTCAGAGGAACAAAGGAGCACGTTAAGCTATGCCATGGGCATATAATCAACAAAATCCAGTCTGTGGTAATTTCATAAAACAAATGGCCCTGCTTCTTCAACCATAAACTGCAGAGGGCAAGAAAAGGAAGAAGGAGAAAGCTTATCCGCTAAAAGAAACCTAAAAGACATAACAATTAATCATAATGTATAGAGTTTGGTTCAGACAAATTGAAATTGGAACACTGACTGGTTATTGGATAATACTGGGGAATTACTGGTAATTTTTTAGGCAAGATAATAGTATTTTGGTGATGTCTTTTAAAAGATTCCTTATCACCTCACACCTGTCAGAATGGCTAAAATCAACAACACAGGAAACAACATGTGTTGGCAAGGATGTGAAGAAAAAGGAACACTCGTGCACTGTTGGTGGGAATGCAAACTGGTATTTCCACTGTGGAAAATAGTATGGAGGTTCCTCAAGAAGTTAAAAATAGAACTACCCTATGATTCAGCAATCACACTGCTAGGTATTTACCCAAAGAATACAAAAACACTAATTCAAAGAGATAGCTGCACCCCTATATTTATAGCAGCATTATTTACAATAGCCAAATTATGGAAGCAGCCCAAGGGTCCACCAATTGATGAATGGATAAAGAAGATGTGGGGGAAATATATATATCATATATGTAAATATCATGATATATATATAATATATGTATATAATGGAATATTATTCAGCCATAAAAAAGAATGAAATTTTGCCATTTGCAATGACATGGATGGAGCTAGACCGTATCATGCTAAGCAAAATAAGTCAGTCAGAGAAAGACAAATACCATATGCTTTCGCTCATATGTGGAATTTAAGAAACAACAAACAAGCAAAGGAAGAAAAGAGACAAATCAAGAAACAGACTCTTAATTATAGAGTCTAACCACAAACTGATGGTTATCAGGGGGGAGAGGTTGGGGGATGGGTTAAATAGGTGATGGGGATTAAGGAACGCACTTGTGATGAGCACAGGGTGTTGTGTGGAAGTGCTGAATCACTACACTGTGCACCTGAAACTAATAAAACACCGTATGTAATACTACTACTACTAATAATAATAACAATAATAAAAGATCCCTTATCTTTTTGAGTAAATACTGAAGTATTTACAGATGAAATGACATAACGTATGGGATTTGCTTCAAAATAATATGGTAAGGGCACCTGGGTGGCTCGGTGGGTTAAGCGTCTGACTTTGACTCAGGTCATGATCTCAGGGTCCTGGGATCTAGCCCCCACATCAAGCCACCAGTCCCTCGGGCTCCATGCTCAGCAGGGAATCTGCCTCTCCCTCTCTCTCTGCACCCCCCCCACTTTTGCACACATGGCTCTCTCTCAAATAAATAAAATCTTAAAAAAATATATTATGGTAGGAGATAAGTGAATGTGGATACAGATGAAACAAAACTGCCTGGGGATTGATAATTCTTGAAACTAGGTGACAGACCCATGAGGACTCATTATACAAAACTGTCTGCTTTTGTATGTGTTTGAAATTCTTCATAACACAAAGTCTGAGGCAATTTTATAGTTATAAAGAACATTGTTTTTGCTCTGATTACTAAAAATTGCATCTAAGAATTATGCTTTCATTTCTAAAAATGGCCAGTTATAAATTTATAGACATGAAATGATGCTTTAAAGCTGTATCATTAAACTAATCTTAACTTTTTGGTCTAGCTAAAAGAGTTTCTCAACTTTCAAATTTTTCATTAATCCTTTACCTTAAATTTTATTTAAGGCATTATTTTCTTAGAAAACAAAAATTCTCATGGGACATGTTGTAACATAACACAAAAGTTTAGATTACAACTTTAATGGCTATAAATAAAAAGGTCTAAAAAAGTACTAACAAAAGTAAGAAATGGTTCCTAGGCTCTCTTCAGGAAGTTGAAGTCATTAGGTTAATGGATAGTATTTCAACTGTTTATTTTTAGTCTTAAAAGTTTGAAAATTACCATTAGAGATTTTCTCATTCAAAAAATACTAAGGGTGGAGACGCCTAGGTGGCTCAGTCAGTTAAGCGTCTGCCTTTGGCTCAGGTCATGATCCCAGGGTCCTGGGATCAAATCCCACATGGGGCTCCGTGCTCAGGAGGGAGCCTGCTTCTCCCTCTGCCTGCCGCTCCTTTTTTTGTGCACACACACTCTCTCTCTCTCTCTGACAAATAAAAAATAAAATCTTTAAAAAATATTAAGGGAGCCATGATTTATTCGCTATGAGTTAGAAAAGATACATTTACAACATAAATGTATAGCTAATATCTAAAACTTATTTCTATTCAATTCTACTCATGTATCAATATAAACATACAAACTCAAACATTTGAAATAGTTACTTCATCTTTTCCTGACTTTACGATACTTTTAATTAATGTGAGTGGATTTAGTGAATTTGGGCTCAGGAGTAGTACCTGGGTAGGGGCTGAAAGTAAAACAAATGATTAACTTACACTTTTAATAAATTAGTTTTTAAATTAAACTCAAACTTCCTTGGGGCAGATTTTGCATTTTTAAAATAATTCCTCCAGGGGCTGACTGAGCTAAAGTTCGTGTTAACCTTGCAAACAACTCCAAATCAACAAAATAAATAAACTTTCTAAAATGTACCTTTAAACACACAAATTACATACAACTGTTATATTAATCACTATTCTTACTAATTAATTTTTTCAAATCTCCTAAAGGACCCCTTTGATTTAAAATGAGTGATGATCTCTGGTAGACTATTTTTTTAGTATTTTTTTATTATATTATGTTAGTCACCATACCGTACATCCCTGGTTTCTGATGTAAAGTTCGATGATTCATTAGTTGCGTATAACTATTTTAGATAGTAATTTAGATAGTAAAGGCAGTAATTATCTGCCTTTCTTTTAAAAAATCTATAATAGGGGCGCCTGGGTGGCACAGCGGTTAAGCGTCTGCCTTCGGCTCAGGGCCTGATCCCAGCGTTCTGGGATCGAGCCCCACATCAGGCTCTTCCGCTATGAGCCTGCTTCTTCCTCTCCCCCTCCCCCTGCTTGTGTTCCCTCTCTCGCTGGCTGTCTCTATCACTGTCGAATAAATAAATAAAATCTTTAAAAAAAAAAATCTATAATAATCCAGAGTTTTTACTTTTCAATATGGCTGCTTCATAAATATTCCTGAAATACAGTCAAGAAACTGCATTAAATGTGTTGAATGTTTTGCTCATAATAATATTGTTCTTCTATGGTATTTTCACAATCCCAACAATTTAAAAACATTTTTTTTAATGTATACAAGGTCTACTGAGTCATTGTCAGTTCAAGGCTACAAACTATTCTGTGGTTAAATGATTACATCAGACCAGCGTAAGGGTTGAGCTGGCACTTTGCAGGTTTAAATATCTTGGCTCTCCAAAGCTTGTGTGGGGGCTGCAGTTTGGCATAAAATTCTCAGCCGGATGCAGATAATTTCTCTGAAAAATGTTTTTAAATGGCTAAGAGGGTTTTTTTTTTTAAGCATTTTGAAAATGTTGGAGAAAGCATACATTAGAACCAGGTTCAAATTTATAAGGCTCTTTTCCTTTTTAATGTTCCCATTCCCATAGATAACCCAAATACAGCAAAATAATCCCAAGCCTAAAGACTTTCAATAAGTACAAAACCTCACATTTATATGAGTTTAAAATGTAAACTCAAAAATCAGAATAAGCTGCTTCAAATTATATAGGGAAATTAGAAGACTTCTTCGAAAAATACAAATATTTGCTAAGCCCTCTGGAATTATAACTATATGTTGCCTGTGGTCATTTTGGTTTCCACACCTCCAGTTTTATTTCTATTTTTTCATTCAAATGTTACTTTCTTTATTCTGCCACAGCCTTATGAGATTGATACTAATATTAACAGTTTTATCAATAAATATATGCATAGATACTAAGTACCTTGGCCAGCATAATCCACCCAGTAATCAAAAGAGCTGACCAGTACTCCTCCAAACTGTCAAGGTCATCAAAATCAAGGAATGTCTGAGAAACTACCACAACCTACAAGAAGCCTAAGCAGACATGAGGATTAAATGTAACGTGGTACCTTGGATGGGATCCTGGACAGAAAAAGAACATTAGGGAAAAAAAACTAAGGGAATCAGAATGAAGTATGGGCTTTAGTTAATAATAATGTATCAATATTGGTTCATTAATGTTCACATACAAATCACAGAAAGGTAAGATGTTAACAACAGGGGAAACCAAATGTGTGTTATAAAGGAACACTCTGTATTATCTTTGCAATAATTCTGTAGATCTAAACCTAAAAATTTGAAAACTAAAAGTTCTAAAATTAGAGTGTATCAAAGCTTATTCACTCATCAGGCCCTGTATACCAAAAGCCCACAGAGTAAGCTAGTTGTGGGACCAGCCTTTGAACCAATGGAGAATGTAAACTTACCCATTTGCAGATTGGGAAGGAATATAATCAACAATTAACTGAACATTTTTCTTTAAAAATATATAATAAAAATTTGACTCCTCTGAGAAACTAAGGTGCACACATGAAGTTCTTAACTATTTCCAGAAGTGTACCTAGCAGCAGGTGGCTAAAAAGTAAAGGTACCAAACATTTCTATAATCCTCAATACCACAGGGGAAAAAATATTATCTTCAGATCATGAACACCTCACAAAAGCTTCAGTGTCTTGGTAAACTGTACTTTAAAAAAAAAAAAAAAAAGGAAAACAAAATCTAAGGCTGCAGCAGTTCTTAAAATCAGAGCCTAAACTAGTAATGAACAATCTTTAGCTCTGCACTCCAAGCCCCTTAACAATGTCCCCTCAGTCTACTTCCGTAACTGTATTTTCTTTTTTTTTTTTTTTAAAGATTTTATTTATTTATTCGACAGAGATAGAGACAGCCAGCGAGAGAGGGAACACAACAGGGGGAGTGGGAGAGGAAGAAGCAGGCTCATAGCGGAAGAGCCTGATGTGGGGCTCGATCCCAGAATGCTGGGATAACGCCCTGAGCCGAAGGCAGACGCCTAACCGCTGTGCCACCCAGGCGCCCCTGTAACTGTATTTTCTAATATTTGCCTGTGCAAACTCCCCTCCCACAAAACCGGTTTGCTCAGTGCTTCCAATATGCTACCCTCGGTCTGTGATGCTTCTCTGTAAGCTCTGCGCCCTACCTGCAGCGCCACCCCCCTTTCACCTTCTAAGGCCCACCCCCGCTTGAAGACCCAGCTAAAACCCTCCCTCCTCCGTGAAGCCTCAGACCACCACACGCTCAATAATCACTAGCTCATCACAACTCCTGGGAATTACTGTGGTACTTAGCACATTCATTCATTTCAAAGAAAGAACGCTAGCGTGTGCTTCCGAAGTACCTACACCACAAATAAGTGCTGGGGAACGGGGAGATGACTAAGATACGGGCTCGGCTTCAAGGCGCTCTGGGAGAAGACAAACGCTGGACCGCACCATTACTACTACACAAAATAACAGTGGCTCCAGAGGCAGGAGAAGGTGCCATGACCACGTACTGCCATTTGCTACAATACTTCTCTTTTTTACATTTAAGTCCTGTTTCTCCAAATAAGCCAAGGTCCTTCTGAAAGGTAGAGTTCTTCATCTCCTACTCAACAGTGTACGGACGCCAGCCAAAAACAAGTTTGATGTTGTTCTACTAAAATTTCATGCCATCCTTGTTTTCTTAAGAGAACCATGGGTAGAATCTCTGCTCACAGACATCAGACCTACAATGATGAATTAAGACTGCTTCTAGTACGTTATTAACCATAACCAACTATTAGTTATTAAGAATTCACAAATTACCACCATTTCACTTAGTTAACAGCCTTAAATGGCACTCATGTTTGTTTGTTTGTTTTTTCATGAGAAACAAATTTAAAAATAAAGAAAAAAGGATTGGTTTGAGATACATCTTTTATTTGCCTGGGGAAGTATTAACCATCAGAGACAGGTCAAAAGTACAGAAGCCAATCTTAAAAGCTGCTTCCAGTGAATCCGTAATGTCATCAGAGACATGCTTATGATAATATAAAGTAAAAACAAATAGTGACAACTGTAGAGGACATATGTGCATATGACACAGACACAGAACACTGGGAGTAAATACATTAACAGGGTAACCATACTCATCTCTAAACTGGGTGCGATTATTGATTTAATATTTTTGGCACTTGCCTATATTTTATGTGATTAGTAATAAAAATACATTATCATAATTTTTAAACCCAACTCTTTGAGGAGACTTCAAGAGAGGATAGGAGGTGATAAAGACAGGATGACAAAGAGAGACACCCAACCAAAGACAATGCACAATCCAAAAGCGGATCATTAACTCCTCTGGATAAGCAAATTCTTGAGCTGAAATGCTTCACATGCAACTCTGTACCTCATTTTCCCAAAAGCATTTTTACAAATTCAATCAAGTAAATCAAAACTGGTAACATCTGCTAAATGTTATATTTGCCATTGGATTTCAAAAAATAACTTGGTTTGCCTTTTTTTTCATTTGTCTTATGAGAGTGAACGTTTTAAATGTCCCTTGTTTGTACTTTCAAGATGTTCTGTTTTTTTACAACTGTGCTTTTAAAGCCTTGTTTATAACACATGCCTTCAAAATTCTATGTGTGTATACACACGTGTATATATTAATACTCCTCTCCTTAATCTACAACTGGTTATAATAGCAACACCTTTGGAAAAGTAGATGATACCATAAGTCATCGTCTTTAAACCAGGGCCCTCCACTGTCTCCCCTAGGAAGTACATTTTACAAAGAATAACAACATTGACACTCTTCCTACCTCATAAAATGGTTCCATGACTGATAAGTAAAAACAGATAATGGTAGAAGTACAAATAGAGTTTTTAGTTCATCAGCACATAAACCAATTTTGCATCAATTTCCAGTACTTGGATCATACATTGATGCATCCTCTGAATCCAAGCTGCATCCAACTCAAGAGAACTAGAGATGCCACCTGTAAATAATGTTTACCCTTATTTCTAACTTAGAAAAATCTACTGGAACTTAAAAATCTAGGTTTTCATAAAAAAGGAAGAAGTACACTGTTTTCAAACATTTTATTAATGCTATTGAATATTTTTATGAACATCCAACATTTTTATTAATTAATAATTTTTATTAATTCTGTATTCTTGCCAACAAAGCAAGTAGTATTTTTTTTAAAGGTTTTATTTATTTTTGCAAGAGAGACCGAGAGAGAGAGAGAGAGAGAGCCCATGAGCAGGTGCGGCGGGGCAGAGAGAGAAGCACACTCCCCGCTGAGCATGGGCCTGATGCGGGTCTCAATCCCACGACCCTGGGATTGTGACCTGAGTCAAAGGCAGACACTTACTCAACTGAGCCACCCCAGGCACCCAAAAGCAAGTCGTATTTTATGGTCCACTGAAGTTCTTTATGTTTTTGCTATGAAAGTAAAGGGCAAAATTGTATGTTCTCAAAAATGTAAGACAACTGACTTCTGCTTTTACCCTGGGACATTTGCAAATTCCAGGCACAGGAGGGAGGCTGAGAATCCAGGCTTTGCACACTCACAAAGCAGCAGCTGGACTCAGAAAAATCATTAGAACTTTTGGCAGAGTCTCAAGAGACCTCAAACAAGTCGCCAGCTACCCTCAAGACAATCTGATGAATCCTGGGGCAGCCCATGGGCAAGAAACTAAAATTAAGCAAGTCCCTCTGAAAAGCAGAGCAGAGCTATCAGCAGTCTTACAATATAAAATTTATGATTTCGAATCTATCAGGGCAACAATCCACATTGTTTGGGCGTTTGAATATTTGGTAAGTGATGTGGAATTCTTTAGAATATTTTAGAGGTCAAGGCACTTAAACATGCTAGGAACACTGGCCACTCCAGACCTTCAGGGAAAAGCCCTGAAGAACTCTGCCTCGGAAATCGTACTAAACCACAGGTAGATGACCCTTACCAAAGACATAAGCCAGCCTCAACCCAACAAAGCCCCCGTCTGCATTAAGGTGATCGATTAACACTCTCTGGCTATGACGGAGACAATGAACCCTCTCTCTAGAAGACGACTGCATCATCTGAAGCCTCTACAGTTTTTTTAACAGGAATATCTCACATTCACTCAAAACTATGAGAAACGCCAAATACAGAACCACGTGATTGATAACCAAAGAAAAAAGCAGGCAAAATAAATAGGCCCCGGGACATTCCAGGTATTAGAACTGGCTCACAAAGACTTGAAACTAAATATGATTAGCATGTGCAATGAAATGGAGGAAACTACAGATGAAAAGACAAATTCACCAAAGAACTGTGGAATTAAAAAAACATAGGGCCTAAAGGTAAGAACTCACTAGAAAGATTTCAAAGCAGATAAGACACCACAGAAAACAATGACCTGGAAGATAAGCCCGGAGTTATCTAGTTGTGCTAGTTATTCACGGATTGCCGCTCATCTTCCAAATCTACTCTTCTGTGTCCTGTTTATGAAACCGGGACTGGACCCTGCAAACACTTGTCCTTTGCCAGCTGGTGCAACGTTTAGCTTCTCGACAGAAAGTGATGGAGGGGCAGCGGACTTTTCAAAGCTGCCCATACAATGCAACCGCCTGCGGCGTGCAGGAGACCCAGGAGTGCTCCCCCTCCAGCCCCTTTGCTGGCACGCAGCCACACTGGCGCACGAGCACCCAGTAGGCCACACCAGTTCTGCCCTGCAGCGCCCCCAAATGCAGGTCTCCAACATCCAGTGGGCTGCAGCCATCCCCGCTCCAACAAGGAGGACCTAGTCTCAACTTGGGGCCTTCCGAGTTGCTTCCCTCTTGGGTTTTTTTCTCTCAGCCACAGAGTAGCTGCTCTCTACAACCGCTATGCTTACATTCTTTAGAGTTCTCTTCTATTCCTTTAAGTAGTTCATAACTCTCGATAGCCAATTGTCCCTATTCAAGTCACTGGTACGGTTTTCTGCCTCCTAACCAGACTCCAACTGATAACCTGGTGAAGTTTCGTTTTAAGCGTATCTGGTGTGTACTTCCAAGAGGTTCTGTTTTTCTACACCTGTGCTTTTAAAGCCTAGTTTATCCCACATACCTTCAAAATTGTACGTGTGTAGGCATACGTGCAGGTACCGACCCTCTCCTTAGCCCTCGACACCATGTGGCCCAGCAGGTCCGCCCTCCAGGATACGCCCCTCCGAAACGCACACACATATTCACTGAGACACACACGAGAACGCTCACGGTAGCACTGTTCACAACAGCAAGAACCTGAGGAGAATCCAAACGTCGGTCAGTACTAGAACGGTCAAGTAAACCGTGCTCTGCTCCTGCGATGGAATGAGCGAACAACAGCAACAAACCACGGGGGGAAAGCTCACAGATCCATGTGGAGCGAAAGAGTCCGTTTGTAGACAGATCAAAACGAGGCAAAATTAACCGTGGTGATGTAAGTCAGCACAGTTTACCCTTTGGCAAGGTGGTCACAGAGATGGAAGGGGGCGTGAGTGGGGCTTCTGGAGACTGGAAATGTTCTGTTCCTCATCTAAGCGCTGGTTACATGCCGTGTTTGCTTTACGGAAATTCTCCACGTACCACACTTGTGATTCGTCTGCTCTCCTGCAGATATGCCACTCATCCGTACGGATTATAAACAATCAGATGCTACGCTTCGAAGTCTCACACGCTTACTCTCCATGGAGCTGGTAAAGCGCGCCCCCCGTGTGCCCCCACAGCACCGCGGTCATCTTCCTCCGTCCCCGCACACAGCACCTCAGGCTGCAGCTCCGTCCGCTTCTCTGTCTTGAACATTAGGTTCAGCTTCAGAGCTGAAGATGAGTCTTAAAGGTCTCAAATGAGGCATTAAATAAATACTTGAAAAATGACAGAGAATTCTTCTTTAAAATGTACTGTAGGCCGAGGCACGGGGCAGTGTCTAGAACAGGAGCACCGCACACCTGGCCAGCGTTATTCTGCAGCGGGCCGAGCAGTCAGTCCATCTCAGCGAAGTGCATTCTTCACATATACCTCATGTACGCAGGGAACGGGCACTGTTTTGCAAGGACACATTCCAAAGATGTCCTTCTGGAGGCAGCACAGTGGACAGCAGGGCAGGAGAAGTGACAAGGTGTCGGCGCGATACTTCTTCCTACACTAACATTCCATATGAGCAGAACAGAACCAGTGAAGGAACTGGTAGCATTAGACTCCTACCCTGAAGATGCTTGTCCCAAACCCAAAATCGCCCTCACCTTCTTCAAACTAGGAAGTCAGATATCAGTGGTTTCCAATTCTGCTATAATTGCAACATGTCCTTCTCATCTAAATTTATGAACCACCCTTCCTCCTTTATGCAATTTTATTTTAAATTAAAGTGAATTATCACTATTGCTTTTGGGGAAAAGAATTTCACAATGCCCTTTGAGGTAGCCAGACATACCACAGGGCATTGCAAAACCAAGGCTGAAAATCACTGCTTCGGAGATTCTGTTAACTGATTTTTATCTCCCAGTTTCTCTAAAACTGAATCTCTTCTCCTATTTTGAAATTTTCATCTAAAACATATTTTCTAGTCTTGGAAACCAGCAAGTCCCTTAAGAAATACACAACCTTAAAGGAAACCTGCTCACCTAACAAATACATATTGTGCAGCTCGACACACCAGGCACTCTTCTAGTTATTAGGACATACCGGTGAAGAAAACAAACTCACTCTCTCATGAGGCTTCCATTCCAGTGAAGAAACAAGGGTAAGGGGCGCCTGGGTGGCACAGCGGTTAAGCGTCTGCCTTCGGCTCAGGGCGTGATCCCGGCGATCTGGGATCAAGCCCCACATCAGGCTCTTCTGCTATGAGCCTGCTTCTTCCTCTCCCACTCCCCCTGCTTGTGTTCCCTCTCTCGCTGCCTGTCTCTATCTCTGTCAAATAAATAAATAAAATCTTTAAAAAAAAAAAAAAAAAAAAGAAACAAGGGTAAGCTTCCATCTCAATCTACCTGGGACTATCCAGTTTCAACACTGAAGGTACTACATCCCAGAAAACCCATCAGCCGCAGGCAAACCAGAGCCATTGGTCACCCTGGCAGAGAGATACCAAATAAGGAAGGAAAAATTTATCAAATAGTGGTAAATGAAATGAAGAAAACAACACATGATAAAAAATGAGCCAGTAATGGGGAGGGTGTTACCACTATTTTGTATAGGGACACCAGGAAAGGCCTCTCTGATACAATGCCATTTGAAGAGAAGAGGAGAGCAAGCCATTCAGATAAATGGGGGAAGAGAGTTTCAGGCAAAAGTGAATGAAAATGGTGAATAGCAAATCTCTAGCTGAAGCTACAGATTGAATGCAATTCCTATCAAATCCCAGATGGATTCTTGGCAGAAATTGGCAAGCCGATCCTAGGGAATGCAAGGGACCCACAATAGTCAAAGCAATCTTGGAAAAGAACAAAGCTGGAAAACTCGTATTTCCCAATCTCAAAACTTATTACAAAGTCAGGGCAAACAAGACAGTGTGGTATTGGTATAAGGTTAAAAGATAGATAAAAGTGATAGAATTGACAGTCCAGAAATACACCTTCACATTTATAGTCAACTGAATTTCAATAAGAATGCCAAGACAACTCAAAAGGAAAAAATAGTCTTTCTAATAAATTATGTTTAGACATCTGGATCTCCACTTATAAAACAATGAAGTGAGAGGCACCTGGGTGGCTCAACTCCTGATTTCGGTTCAGGTAATGATCTCATGGGTCATGGGACCAAGCCCCGCATCAGGCTCCAAGCTCAGTGGGGAGTCTGCCTCTCTCTTTCTCCCTCTCCCTCTTCCCCTCCACACACTCTCCTTCTCTCTCTCTCTCTCTCCCCTCCCCTAAAATAAATAAATAAGTCTTTAAAAAAAAAAATGAAGTGGGGCTCCTACCTCACACCATATACAAAAATTAACCTAAAATAGACCAAATGCCTAACAGTAAGAGCAAAAATTATAGGAGTTTTTAAGGAAAGACAGTAGGTAAGACTTCATAACCTTGGACTAGGCAATGATTTCTTAGATATGAAATCAGAAGCATATGCAACAAAATGAAATATAGGTAAGTTAGATTTAAACTTTTATCCATCAAACAATACTATCTAGAAGTGAAAAGACAATCCACGGAATGGAAGAAAATTCTGGCATATACAGAGATACGATATACAAAGAACTCTTCTTATACCTCAACAATAAAAGGCAAACAACCCCATTTAAGAAAGAGCAAAGCCTTTGAATAAACATTTCTCCAAATAAGATATAAAAACGGCCAATAAGCACATGAAAAGATGCAAAACATCATTAGCCATCAGGGAAACAGAAACCAAAAACCACAATGAGATACCACTTCATAGGCTATAATCAAAAAGACAGATAATAACAAGTGTTGGTGAGGATGTGGAGAAAATGGAACACTTGTATGTCGCCAGGGATGTAAAACGGTATAGCCACTTTGGAAAACAGTCCGAGAGTTCCTCAAGAAGCTAAATATAGTTACCATTTGACCCTGCAATTCCATTCCCAGGGATATATCTAAGAAAAATTAAAACATGCCCACACAACAACAGTATTTATAATCGCCAAAACATGAAAACAATCCAAATATCCATCAACTGACAATGGATAAATAAAATGTGGTCTATGCATACAATGTAATATTATTTAGCAATAAAAAACGAAGTAGTGATATATGACACATTGAAAACTGTAGGCTAATGAAATTGGTCAGTCACAAAGGACCACATATGGTATGATTCCATTCATATGAAATGTCCAGAACAGGCAAACATACAGAGACAGATGTAGAATAGTTCCTGCTTAGAGTGGATATGGGTAGGAGTGGGGAGGAAGGGGAAGTGACTGCTAATGTTCTAATTTGACTCTGATGATGGTAGAGGTTAACTAGACACTGCAGTGACCATTTCACAATATATACAAATGCCAAATCATTATGTTGTACACTTAAAAGTAATATAATGCTAAAATGTCAATTATGCCCCAATTTAAAAAATTTAAATTTAACTGTGGTGATGGTTGCACAACTCTGTGAATATATTAAAAACCAGTGAATTATATACTTTAAAATGGGTGGATTATATGGCATATAAACTATGCCTCAACAGAGCTGTTAATTTAAAAAAAAAAAAAAAATGGAGCTGTCCCCAAAATGGAAAATGATACTTCAATGGAAATAATGTCAAAGACAAGTGGGCCTTCTGTCGGAGATGTTACTATAAAAGATGGGTTCAATTAGTGATTCTCAATAGCAGTTCACAGACTAATACATAGAAATGGCCCGGGGCGCCTGGGTGGCTCCGTCATTAAGCATCTGCCTTCGGCTCAGGTCATGATCCCAAGGTCCTGAAATCAAGCCCCACATCACTCTCCCTGCTCAGCGGAGAGCCTGCTTCTCCCTCTCCCACTCCCCCTGCTGGTGTTCCCTTTCTCGCTGTGTCTCTGACTGTCCAATAAATAAATAATTTAAAAATTTAAAATATTAAAAATAAAATAAAAAAAGAAAGAAATGGCCCAGAGAATTTAATGACTCTTCAGCTCCCTAATGGGTCTAATTAAGATTCCAGTGGGATCCAAGAATCTGTTTGTTTGCTTTTTAAGTATTTTATTTATTTATTTGAGAGAGAGAGCAAAGAGAGAGAGGGAGAGGGAGAAACAGACTCCCTGGTGAGTAGAGAGCCCAATGCAGGGCTCCACCCCAGGACCCCGAGATCATGACCTGAGCTGAAGGCAGACGCTTAACCAACTGAGCCACGAAGGTGCCCCAAGAATCTATTTTTTTTTTTTAAAGATTTTATTTATTTATGTGACAGAGAGACAGCCAGCAAGAGAGGGAACATAGCAAGGGGAGTGGGAGAGGAAGAAGCAGGCTCATAACGGAGGAGCCTGATGTGGGACTCGATCCCGGTACGCCGGGATCACGCCCTGAGCCGAAGGCAGACGCTTTAACGACTGCGCTACCCAGGCGCCCCCCAAGAATCTATTTTTAACAGGCTTCCTAAATTATTCTGATGGTTAGTCAGAAGTGGGAACCACCAAACAACTACGATTATAACTCAGTGATTTTATGATTCTCCGGTATCTATGAGATACCCGTCTCTGGTATTTATCTCATATTTACCTGGATCTGGTATCTCCACCTAGTATTTTCCATTCATCTGAGGATTTTTAAAGTTCTAGATGAAACTCATCTCAGTGAATGAAGAGTATGAGTTGAGAAAGAGGTGGTTTCATCTGATGGATTAGAACACCTCACATATTTTTATTAAACTTACGTGTATCCTTTATTTAAGTTACTTCATATCCTTTCATAGAAAGAAGCTGATTTAAATAAATTGAATAAATAAAAGATTACATATATTCTCAAAAATTGTATTTCTCAAACTGGGACACATTTTTTTCTCAAATATGTATAACTTAATACACTTTTTATTAAAAAGCACAGGTATGTTATAGACTCAAATGCAAAATACTTTCTATTAATTTTTAAAATAAAACCCAGAAGATTCAAGGAAATTCCATATTTGCCATAGCAACTACTTTGGACTATGGACTACGCTTCCAGAATCTAAGGGGACATATTCATTCCCTCCTGCAGTTAGTACTACTTCAGGGGGAAAATCAAAAAAATCTAGACATTCTGCTCTCCACTACATGGGTGATGAAACACGGAATCCCCCCTTCATTCAGACCAAAATGGACTAATCAGGTTATTAGTGAATGTGCTCTGTGCATTTCAGGAAGGAAGGAAGGAAAAAAGTCCGAACGGAATTGAAGAACTAAACCACAGCCTGTTAACTGCTGAGTGAAAAGTCCTTCGGAGGCATGCTATCTCAGAGAAACATCGGCTGACATGTATCTTGTCCTAGTGTTTTAGCCAGATGACAATGAGCACCAAGGGCACCTCTAGGGCTGAGACGACCTCACCAGCTGATGGAGGGTGCACCCTGGTTGCTTTACTAGGCTTGCCCAAACCACTGGTCTTGGGTAGCCTGGCTGAGTGCTCAGACTGACTACAGCTAAAGAGAAAGTATTCCCCTAGACTGGTAATCTTTCTCTTAGATATAGTCCTTCGATTTTTTTTGGCTGTTCCTCTTCAGCTAATCTCAAAAACATCTGTGGAAACTTCACTCGGGGACTAAATATCAGAAGAATGGAGTTGTAATATCAAGTGTGGCACAATTATATAATTCTAGGTCAATTTTCTCAATACTAAAACAGAAAAGCAGAATACGCTGAGCCTCATGGTCCTTTTTTGGCTTTTACATTCTATGCTCTCAGAATACTCATCACCATTGAAGATGTGCCTTGCAAATTTGAAAGGCAATTCCAAAAAAAAAAAAAAGTTGTAAACACATTTCTTATCCTTTCCTTCATAGTACTCCCCTTTTATATCATCCTAGCCCAAATCCCTCTCCGGATTTTTGCAACAGTCTTCAATTCTGGTCCTCAATTTTTCTTTAATCCATGATGCTGACCACATTGCTGTAAGATGATTCTCCAATTATCATCTCCTTCTGTGGCTCTTCACCTAGAAGTCAATGTTCTTCAACATCTTAGTCCAATTTCCTTCTCTAACCTTTGCTAGACCTGCCTTGTATTAACTTACACTTCAGCAAACCTGTCAGTACCTTCTTCTATATTACACAATTCATTTGTTTATGTCACTCCCCCTACTTGAAATTCTCTCTGCCGTATTTCCCACTTGGGCTCCATTCTTCAAGAATGAGTCCAAGTCTTACCTCTACTACAGAGCCTTTTCTGACAACCTTCTCTAAACTCCTGGAGCACTCAGCCTATAACACATCTTTGGCATCTAGCAAATGCTACCCTCCACTGGCAGCTTTCACACAGAAGAGGTCTGTAGAGATACTTCCACCTCCTTTTCTCCAGGTAAGACCCTCAGCTTCAATATGGGGTGAATGTGTAACACACAGCGTCTAAAGGAACCATGCTTAAACTACAAATTTTTAAAAATCAACTAACAGTTTGAGTGTAATTATTAGAAATTTTGTAACGAACCCGTCCTACTCTTGCCAATTGCATTTTTACAGCTGTGTTCTAAAATTTAAGATCGTTCTTTAGGTTTGGGTTGATACTTCCTGTTTAACACTTCCCTTTTTAAAAAGGGAGGGGGGCAAGATTTCACAGTCAGTCATCAAAATTTTTAATTACAAACTTTGAGACAAAAAAAAATGTCCAAAAAACAAAACAAAGAACATAGATTTGAACTACAGCATAGGCATCATAGCAAAACTAAACTTGAGAAGGGAAAGAAAGAGACATTTTGTCTGGTCAGACCTTTTAAACAAAATGGCACATGATTTTCTCCACCAGCAATGTGAAACACACAATTTTTTATGTAAACCACATGTGCTCTGACAAGTACCACCACTCCTTTCCCTGCTTTAACCCCAGAAACATGTTACTTTAACTACAAAGTTTTTGGTCTTGCTTAAATAAAGAACACTTAATCTGGTCTTTACCCTTGTGATAATAATACTGAGATAATACGGATACTAGTCCACATTTGCCACTTTCACTTCTATAAAAAAAATGGCCTCTTAGAGAGCCAAGAAACACTCCCCTAACAAGCTCTGTGATGAAGTGTTAGTAAACATTAAAAAATTGATCGCAGGCATGAAATATTAAATTAAAATAAAGAAATGTCTTCAACATGTCTCTTTAAGCTGGAGTAAAAATATTTTAACCAATATGCTAGCGATTTTAATTCAAAATAGTCTGAAAGTAAAATTGCAATGAAAAAAGAAATCTTTTCTTTAAACGATTTTGGCACATGAAGAGCTATACTGATTTCAGAGGACAGAGGAAAAAAGGGGGTGGAAAAAGCCCCACATGTTTGGCAAATTTATCTGTCAAGCAATTGTCAAAAACTAATTTTATTTTTCTTCAACAAATAAAGATCATCCGAAACGAGGCTGCAGTTACTCACATGCAGAGCCGAGGGATCTGGCAGGAATTCAGCATCTTCTCCAAAGATGAAATCAGGGGGCAGCTCTGGGTATTGGGCATTGAAAATGATATCCCCTGAAAGAAAAGAAAACATGAGGCCCTGATTATTTCCTTGATAATTTACGAATGTTCTGAGGCATGCATCAGAAACACTTCTAAAAGAAGTTTATATTAGTTTAACAAAAAAAAATTTGAACAGCGCTCCCTGAATGCTTAATTCCTCAAATGAAAGAACTATATCATCTTTTAAATTAATATCTACAGGGGAACCTGGGTGGCTCAGTTGGTTAAGCGTCCGACTCTTGGTTTCGACTCAGGTCACGATCTCAGGGTTGTGAGATCGAGCTCCGACCCATAGGGCTCCACGCTCAGTATGGACTCTGCTTGGGATTCTTTGCCCCTCTCTCTCCCTCCACTTCTGCTCCTCCCCCTTCTCATATGCTCTCTCCCTCTCTCTAAAATGAATAAATAAAATCTTTAAAAATAAAATAAATATCCACAATACGCAATCAAAAAAGTTTTCTCTTCCTACCACACTATACATATAAATACCCACATAGAAATAAAGCAGCCACATCCAAAGTACGTGCAGATTTTTCTATAGGAAATGTGACTGTCCAATCACTGCCTGCTAATTAATAAACCTTTACTGGGAACTATTTCTCTAAAGATAAAGGACTTACCTTGATGAAATTAAACATACAAACCTTCGGTATAATGGAAAGAATATCTGGCTTGGAGCCAAAAATGTCGGGTTTATATCCACAATGTATCCTAATTATTTACTGGCTCAACTCATCTTGGGCAAATTTTAACTTCTTTAGACTTCAGTTTCTTTTATCAGTAAAAGGGGATCTAATAGTGCTGATATCACAGACTTGATGTGAGGATAAACAGAGCTAGCATGCCAATCACAGTGTCTGGCACACAGTAAGCACTTAGTAAGTGATATGGGAGCACCACTAGTCATTACTACCACCATCTTGAAATACAAGACAAATTACAAAGTCTCCTTAGCAAATTTATGTTTTAAGTTCTTCTACCTCTGTTCCTTTCCTGTCTCCTTCTTTAGCTTTTTTTTTTTTCCCCTCCGCTCACCCCAAGAACCACTACTCATCATTCTAATACCAACCAGCAGATTAGTATACCAACAAACACACATCTTCGGTTCTAGCATATGAGTATGTACACGTGTGTACGTGCATACACAATTCTATCAGTCCAATCATTTTTCCTGCTCAAACAATATCTTCATAATATATCCAATAATTGATACACTCAGACTTCAGTTCTCATCTGAGCCTTTCTTCCCTCAACTACATACTACGTATTTCAATGTCAAACTCAGCAAGTCTAAAAACATGTTCATGACTATCCCTTTTCCCACTCCTCTCTTCCCCTAGCTGATTTCCCTATTTCTAGGGATTCCTTAACCTCCCATGCTGTGACTTTAGTGTCCTCTTCGACCTTACCCCCACCCTTTACACTCTTAGAAAACAAGTCATCTCAGTTCTTCCTCCAAAATGTTTCTCATAAGGGAACTTCCCACTGCTAACAGCTCCATCCAGGCCCAGATGACCTAGTTCATACATTCAGGCATTTGATGAAAAAAAAAAACTGAACCCTGCTCTAGCCATGATGCTAACCACTGATGATCAAAGAAAAAATTCTGTTCTTTAAGAGTTGACAGACTAGAAGAATTCAATTATTATCGTACCCTCTTAAATGGTCTCCTGATACAAGCTTCCCTCCAGCCCATGATATATATTATCACCACATAAATGTTCTTAAAGTACAACTTTGCCCTAAAACTTTCTGGCTCAAAAAATGCCAATGATTCTCTAATGTCAAATGGAATAAGGGCAAACCTTTCAAACTGGCATTTAAGGCCTCTGAAATATGATGTTCCTATTTATTTGTTCACCTGTCTATGTACAAGCCAATACCAACCTTGTGTTCTAATCGGTATGATCCACTCACTGCCTCCAAACAATGACACCTACTTGAAATACTCTTTCCCCTGGCTCGGTTCTTACCTATCTTCTATAAGTCCACTTAATTACCTTGTCTTGCACGAAGACCTTCCTAATAAATCCAGTACACACTGATCATCATTACCTCTGACATTCAACAATACTGACTGGCTACGCCATTCACTTGAGTATTTCGTTGTAGTATTATATTGTTTTTCCTACTCTATTAATTTCAAAAATCCATAACAAACACATGGTCTACGTGAGGCACTGTGATACACACTGTGTCAGTACGAAGATGGTTCTCCTCAAGGACCTTACATTTAGTTAGGGAGACAGGAACATACGCACAGAACCACAAACGCAGAGCAGTACAAGATAAATACATATACTTGATCTTCCTAAATATCTTGCAAGCACGCAGAGAATAAACATGCTTATACTTATTTCATATTTCCAATGGGGAAAGTGTGACATACAGAATATATTCAAGAAATGGTCTAATATGTGAAAAAATTCTACTCTCTGAATTTTGGTTTTCTAAGTACTGACAAAAATCTACAATTAGGAATAAAGTTCAAAAGATTTACTTCTACCTCTTTCTGTAGAGAATAAATATGAGCAAGAAAATATACCCTTCATATTTACCCAAAGAAAACAAAAACACTACTTCAAAAAGATAATATGTACCCCTATTTTTACTGCAGCAGTATTTACAACAGCCAAGATATGGAAGCAACCCAAGTGCCCACGGATAGATGAATGGATAAAGAAGATGTGGTATATATATACTATGGATTATTACTTAGCCATAAAAAAGAATGAGATCTTGCCATTTGCAACAACATGGATGGACCTAGTGGGTATAATGCTAAGTGAAATAAGTCAGTAAGAGAAAGACAAATACCATATGATTTCACTCATGTGTGGAATTTAACAAAACAAACAAACAAACAAAAAGAGACCAAAAAACACTCTTAATTATAGAGAACAAACTGGCAGTTGCTGGAAAGGAAGGTAGGTGGGAAGATGGGGGAAACAGGTAAAGGAGATTACGAGTACCCTTATCTTGATGAGCACTAAGAAATGTAAAGAATTGCTAAATCATTATATTGTACACATGAACCTAATGTAACACTGTATGTTAATTACACTTGAATTTAAAACAGGAAAAAATATATACCTTTCAGAGGTTGGATGTAGAAATAAATTATCAAAAGTAATAATAATCACTGCCTCTCCCTTATCTTACCCACTAGCATTATCTCCGGTTTCCACTTTATCTACTACAAATTATAAACTTACTTCAAATGTGCTAACTACAAAGCATTAACCCAAACTAAGAGTAGGAAGCACTAGTAGAGACAATATAAACATCCTGATTACTCATTCTTATTCAACTATACTCAGTACACACAATTCCTTGAGAGAACATTTACATTAGAGACAGGTTGGCTTACTTTCATGAAATTTAGAAAATAAACTCATAAAGCTAACAGAGGAAAGGCATCAAAGTTTTGGAAAAAGCCAAGCTAGAATTATTGCGCATATTAATGTTCAAAAAATAAACAGCATGCTAAATTCCAATGGAAGTTTGGTTACTTTTGTTACTACAAGAGGACATAAAACTGGATTTTCAAATTCTCAAAGGACCATTGTCAGTAATGCATATTTCCAAAACACTAAACATTAAAAATATGATCCAAGGAAATCCATTCTTGCCAATTCTACTCAACATTGGACTGGAGGTTCTAGCCAGAGCAATTAGGTAAGAAAAAGAAATGAATGGCATCCAGATTGGAAAGAAAAAGCAAAATTATGTCTGTACACAGATGACATGATCTTGCATATAGAAAATCCTAAGAAATCCACACACATACACACACACAAATCAAAATAAACAAGTTCAGCAAGGTTGCAAGATACAAGATAAATGTATAAAATCAACTACATTTCTATACACTACCAACAATCCAGAAATGAATTTTTTTTAATTCCATTTATAATAGCATCAAAAAGAATAAAATACTTAGGAATAAATTTAGTGAAACGAGTGTAAAATTTGTACACTGAAAACTATAAAACATTGTTGAAAGACATGGAAGAAGGCCTACATAAATGGAAAAACATCTCATGTTCATAGACTAAAAGACTTAATATTGTCAAGATGGCAGTACTACCTAAATTAATCCACAGATTTCACGTATCCCTATCAAAATCCCTACTGGCTTTTTTTTTTTTTTTTTTTTTTTGCAGAAATTGACAAACTAATCCTAAATGTCATGCAGAAATGCAAGGGTTCCAGCATGGCCAAAAAGCAATCTTGGAAAAAAACAAATTGGAAGACACATATTCCAATTTCAAAACTTATTACAGAGCCACAGTAATCAAGACAGTGTGGCACTGACATAAGAACAATGGAATAAAATTCAGAGACTGGAAATACTTCCACATTTATAGTTAATTGAATTTTTTATTTTAATTGAAGTATTGTTGATATACAATATTAAATTAGTTTCAGGTGTACAACATGGTGATTCAACAATCACCATACATATTATATACATTACAAAATACTCACCATGATAAGTGTATTACACTATTATTGACTATATTCCCTCTTTTATGCTTTTTATCCCTGTGACTTATTTATTTTATTATAGTGAACTGATTTTTGACAAGGCTGCCAAGACAATTCAATGGGACAAAAAGAGTCTTCTCACCACCTCAAACTCATAAGTACTACTATTAAAAAAAGAGATGACTACTATTTAAAAGAGAGAGAGAGAGAGAATATAACAAATGTTTGTGAAGGTATGGAGAAATGGGAATCCCTGTGCACCACTGATACGAATGTAAAATGGTACAGCTGCTATAGAAAACAATATGGTAGTACCTCAAAATTTAAAAATCGAATTACCATACGATCGAGCAATTCCACTCTCTTGGGTATATATTTAAAAGAAGTGAAATCAGTGTTTCAAACAGATATTTGTACACCCATGTTCACAGCAGCATTATTTACAGTAGCCTAGTGGAAACAACCCTAGTGTTCACTGACAGATAAATAGATAAACAAAATGTGGTATATATACAAATGGAATTTCATTCAGCCTTTAAAAAAAACATTCTGACTCATGCTATAATACGGATGAAACTTGAGGATGCTATTGTTAGGTGAAAATAAGCCAGTCACAAAAAGACAAATACTTTATGAGTATTTGAGGTATATGAGATACCAAGAGTAGTCAAATTCATAGAGACAGAAAAAAAGAATGGTGGTTAGCAAGAGCTGGGGAGGTGGGGAGAACTGGTTGCTGTTTAACTGGTACCAAATTTCAGCTTTTATAGATGAAGAGTTATCGAGAGTAGTGGTACAACAATGTGAATGTTATTAACAGTACTGAAATATACACACAAAATTATTAAGGTGGTGAATTTTATGTTATTTTTACCACAATTTTAAAAACTGTTAAATAAGATACACAAGCCAACTCTTATCCAGAATAAAGAGACATATAAATGAAAATACATTAATAGTAGGGGACCTCAACACTCCACTCTCAGAAATAGACAGAACACCCTGGCAAAAACTAAGCAAAGAATCAAAGGCTTTGAATGCCATACTCGACGAGTTGGACCTCATAGATATATATAGAACACTACACCCCAGAACCAAAGAATACTCATTCTATTCTAATGCCCATGGAACATTCTCAAGAATAGACCATGTTCTGGGACACAAAACAGGTCTCAACCGATACCAAAAGATTGAAATTATCCCCTGCATATTCTCAGACCACAACGCTCTGAAATTGGAACTCAACCACAAGGAAAAATTTGGAAGAAACTCAAACACTTGGAGACTAAGAGCCATATTGCTCAGGAATGACTCGATAAACCAGGAAATCAAAAATCAAATTAAACAATTTATGGAGACCAATGAGAATGAAAATACAACAGTCCAAAATCTATGGGATACTGCAAAGGCAGTCCTAAGGGGGAAATACATAGCCATCCAAGCCTCACTCAAAAGAATAGAAAAATCTAAAATGCAGTTTTTATA
The DNA here is from genome assembly GCF_024610735.1 of Ursus americanus. Classification (NCBI taxonomy): domain Eukaryota; kingdom Metazoa; phylum Chordata; class Mammalia; order Carnivora; family Ursidae; genus Ursus; species Ursus americanus. The sequence goes on from NC_142133.1 coordinate 64,640,703, forward strand.
TTCTCACCTCAAGAAGCTGGAACAGCAACAGAGGGACAGGCCTAATCCACGCACGAGGAAGCAGTTGACCAAAATTAGAGCTGAAATCAATCAAGCAGAAACCAGAAGTACAGTAGAGCAGATCAACAGGACTAGAAGCTGGTTCTTTGAGAGAATCAATAAAATTGACAGACCACTGGCAAGACTTATCCAAAAGAAAAGAGAAAGGACCCAGATTATTAAAATTATGAATGAAAAAGGAGAGGTCACGACGAGCACCATTGAAATTGGAAGGATTATTAGAAATTTTTATCAACAGCTATATGCCAATAAACTAAGCAATCTGGAAGAGATGGAATCCTTCCTGGAAACCTATAAACTACCAAGATTGAAACCGGAAGAAATTGATTCCTTAAACAGGCCAATTAATTATGAAGAAATTGAGTCAGTGATAAACAACCTTCCAAATAACAAAACTCCAGGCCCGGACGGTTTTCCTGGGGAATTCTACCAAACATTCAAAGAAGAAATAATACCTATTCTCCTAAAGCTATTTCAAAAAATAGAAACAGAAGGAAAGCTACCAAACTCATTCTATGAGGCCAATATTACCTTGATCCCCAAACCAGGCAAAGACCCCCTCAAAAAGGAGAATTACAGACCGATTTCCCTAATGAATATGGACGCCAAAATCCTCAACAAGATACTTGCTAATAGAATCCAACAGTACATTAAAAGGATTATCCATCACGATCAAGTGGGATTCATACCTGGGATGCAAGCGTGGTTCAATATTCGCAAATCAATCAGCGTGATACATCATATCAACAAGAAAAGACTCAGGAACCATATGATCCTCTCAATCGATGCCGAAAAAGCATTTGACAAAATACAGCATCCTTTCCTGATTAAAACCCTTCAGAGTGTAGGAATAGAAGGTACATTTCTCAATCTCATAAAAGCCATCTATGAAAAGCCTACTGCAAATATTATTCTCAATGGGGAAAAGCTGGAAGCCTTTCCCTTAAGATCAGGAACACGACAAGGATGCCCACTCTCGCCACTATTATTCAACATAGTACTAGAAGTCCTTGCAACAGCAATCAGACAACAAAAAGGGATCAAAGGTATTCAAATCGGCAAAGAAGAAGTCAAAATGTCTCTCTTCGCAGACGACATGATACTCTATATGGAAAACCCAAAAGAAGCCACTCCCAAACTATTAGAAGTTATAGAGCAATTCAGTAACGTGGCGGGATACAAAATCAATGCTCAGAAATCAGTCGCATTTCTGTACACGAATAACGAGAACGAAGAAAGAGAAATCAGGGAATCCATCCCATTTACAATAGCACCAAAAACCATACGTTACCTTGGAATTAACTTAACCAGAGACGTAAAGGACCTTTATTCTAGAAACTATAAATCACTCTTAAAAGACATTGAGGAAGACATAAAAAGATGGAAAGATATTCCATGCTCATGGATCGGAAGAATTAACATAGTTAAAATGTCCATGCTACCCAGAGCAATCTACACTTTCAATGCTATCCCGATCAAAATACCGAGAACGTTTTTCAAAGAACTGGAACAAATAGTCCTTAAATTTGTATGGAACCAGAAAAGACCCCGAATCTCCAAGGAACTGTTGAAAAGGAAAAACAAAGCTGGGGGCATCACAATGCCGGATTTCGAGCTGTACTACAAAGCTGTGATCACAAAGACAGCATGGTACTGGCACAAAAACAGACACATAGACCAATGGAACAGAATAGAGAGCCCAGAAATGGACCCTCAGCTCTTTGGGCAACTAATATTTGATAAAGCAGGAAAAAACATCCGGTGGGAAAAAGACAGTCTCTTCAATAAATGGTGCTGGGAAAATTGGACAGCTACATGCAAAAGAATGAAACTTGATCACTATCTCACACCATACACAAAAATAAACTCCAAATGGATGAAAGACCTCGATGTGAGACAGGAATCCATCAAAATTCTAGAGGAGAACATAGGCAGCAACCTCTACGACATCGGCCAAAGCAACCTTTTTCATGACACATCCCCAAAGGCAAGAGAAACAAAAGATAAAATGAATTTATGGGACTTCATCAAGATTAAAAGTTTCTGCACATCCAAGGAAACAGTCAGAAAAACTAAGAGGCAGCCCACGGAATGGGAGAATATATTTGCAAATGACACTACAGATAAAGGACTGGTATCCAAGATCTACAAAGAACTTCTCAAACTCAATACACGAGAAACAAATAAACAAATCAAAAAATGGGCAGAAGATGTGAACAGACACTTTTCCAATGAAGACATACAAATGGCTAACAGACACATGAAAAAATGTTCAAAATCATTAGCCATCAAGGAAATTCAAATCAAAACCACACTGAGATACCACCTTACGCCAGTTAGAATGGCAAAAATAGACAAGGCAAGAAACAACAATTGTTGGAGAGGATGTGGAGAAAGGGGATCCCTCCTACATTGTTGGTGGGAATGCAAGTTGGTACAGCCACTCTGGAAGACCGTGTGGAGGTCCCTTAAAAAGTTAAAAATTGAGCTACCCTATGATCCAGCCATTGCACTACTGGGTGTTTACCCCAAAGATACAGACGTAGTGAAGAGAAGGGCCATATGCACCCCAATGTTCATAGCAGCAATGTCCACAATAGCTAAATCGTGGAAGGAGCCGAGATGCCCTGCAACAGATGACTGGATTAAGAAGTTGTGGTCCATATATACAATGGAATATTACTCAGCAATCAGAAAGAATGAGTTCTCAACATTTGCTACAACATGGACAGCACTGGAGGAGATAATGCTTAGTGAAATAAGTCAAGCAGAGAAAGACAACTATCATATGATTTCTCTCATCTATGGAACATAAGAACTAGAATGATCAGTAGGGGAAGAAAGGGATAAAGAAAGGGGGGGTAATCAGAAGGGGGAATGAAACATGAGAGACTATGGACTATGAGAAACAAACTGAGGGCTACAGAGGGGAGGGGGGTGGGGGAATGGGATAGACCGGTGATGGGTAGTAAGGAGGGCACATATTGCATGGTGCACTGGGTGTTATACACAACTAATGAATCATCGAGCCTTACATCGAAAACCGGGGATGTACTGTATGGTGACTAACATAATATAATAAAAAATCGTTATTAATAAAAAAAAAAAAACAAAAAAACAAAAAAACAAAAACAAAAAAAAAAAAAAAAAAAAAACAAGAAAAGACTCAGGAACCATATGATCCTCTCAATCGATGCCGAAAAAGCATTTGACAAAATACAGCATCCTTTCCTGATTAAAACCCTTCAGAGTGTAGGAATAGAAGGTACATTTCTCAATCTCATAAAAGCCATCTATGAAAAGCCTACTGCAAATATTATTCTCAATGGAGAAAAGCTGGAAGCCTTTCCCTTAAGATCAGGAACTCGACAAGGATGCCCACTCTCGCCACTATTATTCAACATAGTACTAGAAGTCCTTGCAACAGCAATCAGACAACAAAAAGGGATCAAAGGTATTCAAATTGGCAAAGAAGAAGTCAAAATGTCTCTCTTTGCAGATGACATGATACTCTATATGGAAAACCCAAAAGAAACCACTCCCAAATTATTAGAAGTTATAGAGCAATTCAGTAACGTGGCAGGATACAAAATAAATGCTCAGAAATCAGTTGCATTTCTATACACGAATAACGAGACCGAAGAAAGAGAAATTAGGGAACCCATCCCATTTACAATAGCACCAAAAACCATACGTTACCTTGGAATTAACTTAACCAGAGACGTAAAGGACCTATATTCTAGAAACTATAAATCACTCTTGAAAGACATTAAGGAAGACATAAAAGGATGGAAAGATATTCCATGCTCATGGATCGGAAGAATTAACATAGTTAAAATGTCCATGCTACCCAGAGCAATCTACACTTTCAATGCTATCCCGATCAAAATACCAAGGACATTTTTCAAAGAACTGGAACAAACAGTCCTTAAATTTGTATGGAACCAGAAAAGGCCCCGAATCTCCAAGGAACTGTTGAAAAGGAAAAACAAAGCTGGGGGCAGCACAATGCCGGATTTCGAGCTGTACTACAAAGCTGTGATCACAAAGACAGCATGGTACTGGCACAAAAACAGACACATAGACCAATGGAACAGAATAGAGAGCCCAGAAATGGACCCTCGGCTCTTTGGGCAACTAATATTTGATAAAGCAGGAAAAAATATCCGGTGGGAAAAAGACAGTCTCTTCAATAAATGGTGCTGGGAAAATTGGACAGCTACATGCAAAAGAATGAAACTTGACCACTATCTCACACCATACACAAAAATAAACTCCAAATGGATGAAAGACCTCAATGTGAGACAGGAATCCATCAAAATTCTAGAGGAGAACATAGGCAACAACCTCTACGACATCGGCCAAAGCAACCTTTTTCATGACACATCCCCAAAGGCAAGAGAAACAAAAGATAAAATGAATTTATGGGACTTCATCAAGATTAAAAGTTTCTGCACAGCCAAGGAAACAGTCAGAAAAACTAAGAGGCAGCCCACGGAATGGGAGAATATATTTGCAAATGACACTACAGATAAAGGACTGGTATCCAAGATCTACAAAGAACTTCTCAAACTCAATACACGAGAAACAAATAAACAAATCAAAAAATGGGCAGAAGATATGAACAGACACTTTTCCAATGAAGACATACAAATGGCTAACAGACACATGAAAAAATGTTCAAAATCATTAGCCATCAAGGAAATTCAAATCAAAACCACACTAAGATACCACCTTACGCCAGTTAGAATGGCAAAAATAGACAAGGCAAGAAACAACAATTGTTGGAGAGGATGTGGAGAAAGGGGATCCCTCCTACATTGTTGGTGGGAATGCAAGTTGGTACAGCCACTCTGGAAAACAGTGTGGAGGTCCCTTAAAAAGTTAAAAATTGAGCTACCCTATGATCCAGCCATTGCACTACTGGGTATTTACCCCAAAGATACAGACGTAGTGAAGAGAAGGGCCATATGCACCCCAATGTTCATAGCAGCAATGTCCACAATAGCTAAATCGTGGAAGGAGCCGAGATGCCCTTCAACAGATGACTGGATTAAGAAGTTGTGGTCCATATATACAATGGAATATTACTCAGCTATCAGAAAGAACGAGTTCTCAACATTTGCTACAACATGGACAGCACTGGAGGAGATAATGCTAAGTGAAATAAGTCAAGCAGAGAAAGACAACTATCATATGATTTCTCTCATCTATGGAACATAAGAACTAGGATGATCAGTAGGGGAAGAAAGGGATAAAGAAAGGGGGGGGTAATCAGAAGGGGGAATGAAACATGAGAGACTATGGACTATGAGAAACTGAGGACTTCAGAGGGGAGGGGGTGGGGGAATGGGATAGACCGGTGATGGGTAGTAAGGAGGGCACGTATTGCATGGTGCACTGGGTGTTATACACAACTAATGAATCATCGAGCCTTACATCGGAAACCGGGGATGTACTGTATGGTGACTAACATAATATAATAAAAAATCATAAAAAAAATAAAAATAAAAAAAAATTAAAAAAAAATAAAAACTGTTAAATAAAAGAGTCTGCTATAGACTGAATGTATCCCTTCAAAATTCTTATGTTGAAACCTAAACCCCAATGTGATGATATTTGGAGGTAAGGCCTTTGATAGGTGATTAGGTCATAAGGGCAGAACCCTTATGAATGGGATTAATGCCCTTATAAAAGAGACTCAAGAGAGCTCCCTTGCCGCCTTCTGCCATGTGAGGTTACAGTGAAAAAACAGACTGTCTATGAACCAGGAAGCAGACCTCACCAGACACTCAATTTGCCAGCACTTTGATCTCAGACTTCCCAGGCTCCAGAACTGTTGAGAAATAAACATTAGGTCACCCAGTGTATGGTAATTTGTTACAGCAGCCTGAACAGACTAAGACAGAGTCTTTTCAACAAATGGTGCTGGGCCAACTGGATGGCCACATGCAAAAGAATGAATCTCGGTCCCTAACTCATACCATATACAAAAAATAACTCAAAATGAATCAAAGACTAAGTGTAAGAATAAAAGCTATAAAACTCTTTGAGGAAAATATAAGAATAAATCTTCATAATTAAGCAATATTTACTTAGGTATGAAATCAAAAGCACAAACAACAAAAGAAAAACTAGGTAAACTGAATCTCAGAAAAAACTTTAAACCTTTGTCCTTCAAAGGACATTATCTAGAAAGTGAAAAGACAACCTGCAGAGAAAGAGGAAATACATGATTGGGCAAATCATGTATCTGACAAAGGACTTATATCCAGAATATATCAAGAACTCTATACCTCAGCAATAAAAAGACAAATAATCCAACTTAAAAACGGGCAAAAGCAGCATTATTTACAATAGCCAAACTATAGAAGCAACCCAAGTGCCCATCGATAGATAAGTGGATAAAGAAGATGTGGTGTAGATATACAACGGGACACTATTCAGCCACAAAAAAAGAATGACATCTTGCCATTTGCAACAACATGAATAGAGCTAGAGAGTATTAGAGAGTATAATGCTAAGTGAAATAAGTCAGTCAGAGAAAGACAAATACCGTATGATTTCACTCATGTAGAATTTAAGAAACAAAACAAATGAACAAAGGGGGAAAAAAGGAAGACAAACAAAAAACAGACTCTGAACTACAGAGAACAATCAGATGGTTCCCAGAGGGAAGGTGGGCAGGGGGATGGGTGAAATAGGTGAAGGAGATTAAGGGTACACTTACATTGACGAGCACTGAGTAACGTATGGAAGTGATGAATCACTATATTGTACACCTAAAATTAATATAACGCTGTATGTTAACTATACTGGAATTAAATTTTAAAAAAAAGAAACACTAACTTTCATAAATTAATTAATTAAAAATTAAAATGGACAAAATATTTGATTAGACATTTCTCCAAAGAAGATACAGAAATGACCAATAACCACACAAATAGATGCTCAACATCATTAGTCATTAAGGAAACCAAAATCAAAACCACAATTTAAGGGGCGCCTGGGTGGCTCAGTAGGTTAAGCATCTGCCTTCAGCTCAGGTCATGATCCCAGGGTCCTGGGATCGAGCCCCTTGTCAGGCTCCCTGCTCGACAGGGAGTCTGCTTCTCCCTCTCCCTCTGCCCCTCCCCCTGCTCATGCGCACACTCTCTCTTTTTCTCTCTCTCAAATAAATAAATTTTTTTTAAAAAACCACAATTTGATACTACTTCATACCAACTATGATTGCTACAATCCAAAAGACAATAATATGTGTTGGTGAGGATGTGGCAAAATTGGAACCCTCATATTCTGCTGCTGGGAATATAAAAGGGTGCCATCACTTTGGAAAATAGTTTGGCAGTTCCTCAAAATGTGAAATATAGAATCACCTTATGACCCACCAATTCCACAGCTAGGTACATACCTAAGAAAAATGAAAACATATGTCCACACAAAAGCTTGCATATGAATGTTTGCAGCAGCACTGTTCACCACAGCCAGAAAGTAGACCCCAAAGTCTATCAACTGATGAATGCAGAAATAAAACATCGTATATACATGCGATGGAATATCACTCAGCTACAAAGAAAGAAGTATTAACACGTTACAATATGGATGACCTTGAAAACTTTATACTAAGTGAGAACAGACACAAAAGTCCACAAATAGTGTATGATTATTGTATAATTCCACTTAAATGCAATGTCCAGAATATGTAAATCCAAAGAGATAAAAAGGAGACTAACGGTTGCCAGAGGCCAGGACAGGGGCAGCCAGGAGGGACTGCTAATGATAATGAGTACAAAGTTTCTTCTGGTGGGGATGAAAATTAATGTTGGAATTAATACTGACAGTTGGACAACTTCGTGAATATACTAAAAACCACTGAACTGTAAATTGGATGGTATGAGAATTCTATCTCAATAAAGCTGTTTTGTTAATCTGATGCAAAAATCTGTTCCACTTTAATCTTAAACACAAATGAATTAGAAAGTGTTTACTCAATGGTTATGAGTAAATTTATTTTTTATAAATAAAATCATCTTGAAAATACAGCTGGAGAGTTTCTATTTAAAGAAACTCTACAATAAGTCCTTTTTAAAAGCAAAGAATATTTTTATAAGATGAATACTAATAAAGATCTTTATTCTTCAAGAAGGTACCTGGGAGAGGCTCAGTCAGTTAGGCATCTGACTCTTGATCGCAGGGTAGTGACTTCAAGCCCCGCCTTGGGCTCCATGCTGGGCATAAAGCCTACTTAAAAAAAAAAAAATTCCTCCAAATGGTCCTTTTGTAAAGGAAAACATTGGAGAATGTTGATTTTTTTTTATTTTTGTTGATTTGTAAAAATTTTTAAAGTAGCCAAAAGTATTTGGATATACAATAATTTTTTAAAAAACAAACAATGTGTACCAGTTAGCACACCCTCAACTAAAAAGATCTCTTAGGCGAGAAAGAGGGAGATTACTATATTGCATATAGTAAAAACATTACAAGTATCTTTCAAAACAAGGAAGTAATTTAAGTATCTTTCAGAATCTCACACTCTTACATTTCAGAATTTCTCAAACACTTAACTTCAGACCTCAAAGAACTCCTGAAGCACTTTGCCTCAATACTCTATAGCCTCTTTGGAATAAAATGTGACATTGTTTTCTTGCTATGGTGAACAGTCAGTAAATCAGTCGAGAACATTTATTAAAAACCCACCATGCACAGATGCACATACTGGACACCTGGGGAGTTATACAGGAAGTAGGAAACATAGTACCTGACCTCAAGGCAGAGATGGTGGGGAAAAGACCAACACAAATCATAGAGAAGAGCAATAACATTGTACTTCCTTTATTTCACCCTGGAGAAGATGATACGAACACAGAGTACACACTACTTGGATACTGCTTACTTCAACTTTTCATAAAATGGAAGAGTAGGCAAGAGAACAAAGAAATAAAAATAGGATCAGAGGTGATATAAGGTGAGGTTAAAAAAGGAAGAAGGAAAAAGTAAAGAAACAATACACTTAGGATGGCTAGAAGTGTTATGACCGCCTGATAACAAAATGGTAGTTTCGGGTCTTATTTTTCATGACTCCCTAAAAATTGCCAGGCTACCATCATGGGACCAATGGGGCAGAAGCTCCTCCCTTTGAAAATATGTACCTACTGTGGCTCATGGTATTACATATACACAAAATCACAGAAATTCCAGGTGCAAGATAGCTTTTATTCACATGCTTATACCTTGGCAGCTGGCAATCTTTAGAAGCGATCAGCAGCATCCCCAAAAGGCCCAACCACCAGATCTACAGGGTGGACCAGATGTCCTGCCCCACAGTTACAGAAAGAACACAGCTGGTCCACAGGCTCATCTCCATATTCTTACACCAGTGAAATACTATCGTGTTAGTCTGTCGATCTTAAAGTTTAAATAAGTGCCATGAAAACAGAGTTTCAAAGAAACAACTCTAACGGTAAATAACTGGAATTTTCCCAATGATCAAAGAATTATTCCTACCAATTGTTGCATAAAATGATAATTTACTGGAACTCCAGGTATAGGAAGTAAGAGTCAGACATGCATGTTGTGGAAATGCCAGTGTGATGGAGATTGTCAATGGAAAGGTAGGTTCAAGCAGTAGTTTTACAAAAGACTTTGGAGAGGTGACTCATTTCCAAGAGTTAGCTCCAACTCTTGATAATGTTTCCTTACACTTAAATTTAATTCTCTTTCTCTCCAAAAATTCATCCACTGGATCTTAAAAATTTATGGAATGATTCTAGTTTCACTTTAATATCATAGCCCTTCAACTATTCGCAGGCAGTTTTTGTGACCTCTCTTTCAACCCCACCATGAGTCACCTCTTGACCAGGCTAAATATTCCAGTTTCTTTCACCGGTGTGGCCTCAATTTCCTTTATTGTCCTCTCCTCTCTCTTCTCTGCATGTGTACCAGTTTGTCTGTAGCCCTCTCCCAGGATAATAACCCAGAAGGAGACATAAGATTCCAGGTGTGCTCTAAAGAACACAGAATCAAGTAAACAAATCCATGCCTTCATTTTCGATGCTAAACTTCCATTAATAAATACCACTGCAAACTGAAATCGCTTTTTTTGGCAGCCACATCAGTGTTGATTTGTATTGTGCTTCCTATCAACTAAAAGGCCGAAGACTTTTATATACACACTATTGCTAAGCCACATATCTCTCCTTCTTAATTTGGAGAGCTGAATTTCGGAATCCATTTCAGGATTTTAAATTTATCCCTATTATATTTCAATCCTGTTACATTTATCTCCCTATTTACAGCCTGTTATAATATTCTTAGATTTTATTCCAATTTTGGGTTGGCACTCCCAGTTCTGAGTTACAAACAGATATAAGCATGCTTCTGGAAAACTCCCTCTCTGGCAGCCACAGTTCAATTAATCAGTACCTCTTGGGTACAATCATTTAAATAATATTTACCCAATAACACCACGAGACTAAACATTCATCACAAGGATATCATGAAGAAATTTATCAAGTGCCTCAAACATATACTCTCTTTGCCCTACAAATTCAGAGATAGTGCCAATGACTCCATTGTACAGCACACATTTTGTCTTGAGAGGTAGAATTTCTTTTCCTATATCAGGGAAAACAGACTATAAAGAATTATCACATCTGAGAGTTGGCATAATTTGCATGAAACATATCCTCAAAAACTACCTGTAGAAGAAAGGATAGAAGTGGGGGCAGATGAAACAGGTCATTTAAATTGGCCTCCTTTCTTTATGAGACTTCCTTCTGTCAGATCCCTATCTCTAGATTGAGACATCTAATCCTTCTTTGCATTCCTAAAGCTGTGCTATACAACAGAAATATAATACGAGTCATGTACCTTATTTTAAACTTATTAATAGCCACATGAAAAGAATAAAAGGGTGAAATTAAATTTTAAACTATTTTGTAAAATTTTATATATAGTACAATTCTCCTCTTTTGTGTACAAGCACATGAGTTTTATGACATGCACAGATTCTGCACATAGGTCTGTGTAAACCACCAAAACTAGAATACAGAACAATTTTATCACCCTCCCAAATTTCCTCACGCTATCCCTTTGTAGTTAAACTTTCCCACCATCCCACGGTCCCGGCAACCTCTGATCAGCTCTCTGTCCCTTCAGTTTCACATTGTCCAGAAAGTCATACAAATGGAATCATATAGTATGTAATCTTTGGAAACTGGCTTCTTTTCACTTAGCACAGGTATTTAAGAATCAGCCAAATATGCTAATATATTGAAGTGCATGTATCAACAGTTTGTTCCTTTTTATAGCTGACTAGTGTCTCATTCTATGGCCGTACAGTCTGTTTATCCGTTTACTCAATGGATGACATTTAGGTTAGTTCCAGTCATCGATGGTCATGAACGATGCTACTACAAATATCGACGTACAGGTTTTTGCGTAAACATAAAATTTCCATTTCTAGAGAAATGATTATCATTTCTGGATACCTAAGAGTGGAATCAGTAGGTCATATGAAAAAGTGTATTTTTAACCCTAACACAAACTACCAAACTGTTCTCCAGAATGGCTCTTTCATTGAACAGTCACACAAAGCATGAGAGTTTCAATTGCTACACATTCTCACCAACACTTGATGCAGTCAGTTTGTTATTGTCGCTGCCCTTGTCGTTTTTAGTCTTTCTACGAGGAGTGTCATGGCATCTCAATGGTTTTAACTCACATTTCCCTAACAAACGAAGTGGAGCATCTTTTCATGTCCTTACTTGTTATCTCTATATCTTCTTTGGTGAAATTTCTCTTCTGTCAGATACATGATTTGCAAATATTTTATCCCACTGTGTCTTATCGTTCAAAGCCTCAAAAGCATTTTCAGCAGGGGCGCCTGGGTGGCTCAGTTGGTTAAGTGACTGCCTTCGGCTCTGGTCATGATCCCAGGGTCCTGGGATTGAGCCCCACATCGGGCTCCCTGCTCTGCGGGGGAGTCTGATTCTCTCTCTCCCTCTGTCTGCTGCTCCCCCTGCTTGTGCTCTCTGTCAAATAAATAAAATCTTAAAAAAAAAAAAAGGCATTTTCAACAGAGCAAAAATTTTTAATTTTGATGAAATCTAATTTATCAACTTTTTTTGAGGACTGGGTTTTTGATGCTGTATCTAAGAAATGCATTGCCTACCTCAACTCATAAAGACTTCCTGCTATGTTTTCTTCTCAGAGTTGTATAGTTTGAAATTTGACATTTCAGGATGTGATTTGAGTTATATTTTGTACATGGTTTAAGATACAGGTCAAGATCCTTCTTTGGGGGCAGAGAGGGCATATGAATGCCTAATTGTCCAAGCAACATTTGTGAAGAAGACTAAACTTTTCCCATTGAAGTGCTATTGCATAACTGTGAAAAACCAATTGACCATATTTATGTGGTTCAATTACCAGACTTTCTTTTTTGTTTTATTGATCAGTATTTATTCTTTTGCCAATACCATACTGCCCCTGAGAATCCGTCTTAAAATTTAATAGTCTGACTCCTCCAACTTTGTTCTTCTTTTCAAAATTACTTTGGTTGTTCTAATTCCTTTGCCTTTCAAAATAAATTTTAAAATAATATTTATTTTTTTAATGATTTCATTTATTTAAGAAAGAGTGAGAGAGACAGAGAGAGAGCACAAGCAGGGGGAGGGGCAGAGGGAGAGGGAGAAGCAGACTCCCCACTGAGCAGTGAGCCTGACATAGAACTCTATCCCAGGATTCTGGAATCATGACCTGAGCCAAAGGCAGGCACTTAACCAACTGAGCCACTCAAGCACCCATATTTTTTTATTTTTTATTTAAATCCAATTTAGTTAGCATATAGTGTATTATTAGTTTCAGCGGTAGAATTTAGTGATTCATCAGTTGCATGTAACACCCAGTGCTTATTACATCAAGTGCTCTCCTTAATGTCCATCACCCAGTTACCCCATCCCCCACCCACCTCCCCTCCAGCAACCCTGTTTGTTTCCTATAGTTAAAAGTCTCTTATGATTTGCCTCGGTCTCTGTTTTTATCTTATTCTATATTTCCTTCCCTTCCACTATGTTCATCTGTTTTGTTTCTTAAATTCTACATATGAGTGAAATGATATGGTACTTATCTTTCTCTGACTGACTTATTTCGTTTAGCATAATACCCTCTAGTTCCATCCATCATTCTTTTTGATAGCTGAGTAATATTCCATTATATATATGGACAAAGAAGATGTGGTGTGTGTGTGTGTGTGTGTGTGTGTGTGTGTGTTCATCTTTGATGGACATCTGGGCTCTTTCCATGTTTTGGCTCTTGTGGACATTGCTGCTATAAACATTGGGGTGCATGTGTACCTTCAAATCACTATGTTTGTATCCTCTGGATAAATACCTAGTAGTGCAATCGCTAGATCATAGGGTAGTTCAATTTTTAACTTTTTAAGGAACTTCCATACTGTTTTCCAGAGTGGCTGTACCAGTTTGCATTCCCACAGTGTAAGAGGGTTCCCCTTTCTCCCTATCCTCGCTAACATCTGTTGTTTCCTGAGTTGTTAAACCCTGCTGGGATTTTCATGGGGATTGCACACAAAACTGCAGATCAATTCAGAGAAAATAACTTAAGTATACTGAGTCTTCCAATCCATTAATATGATATCTTTCCATTTACTGAGGTCTTCAATTCCTTTCACCTGCGTATAGATCCTGAACATACCTTATAACTAAGTATTTTTTCTTTTCTTTTCTTTTTTGTAGGGCTATTATAATGGTACTATTTTTAAATTTTTCTTTCTAACTGTTCTTGCTAGTATAAAGAAATGGGATTTTAAAAAAAGAAACAGGATTGACTTTCTTATGCTGATCTTGTATCCTACATCTCTGAAAAACTCACTTATTAGTTCTAGAAGTTTTTTAAAAATTCCTTCCGATTTTCTATGTAGACAAACATGTCATATGTGAATCACGGCAGTTTTATTCCTTCCTTTCCAATCTGTATGCCTTTTATTTCTTTTTCTTGCCATACTACACTGTCTACAACTTCTAGTATAATGTTACATAGAAATTGTAAAAGTGAACAGCCTTGCCTTGTTCTCAATCTTAGGAGGAAACCATTTAGTCTTTTACCATGTATGATGTTAGTTGTAGGTTCATTCCCAGAATAAAATCCACTTGGTCATAAATGTTATGCATTTCACATACAATTTTTTTTCTGCTAGATTCTACTTGTTAATGTTTTTTAAAGAGTTTTCCTCCTCTTCAAATGAGGGATATTGATCTACAGTTTGTTTCATTTTTCTTGTACTTTCTTTGACTGGTTTTGATATCAGAAGAATGCGGCGTTATAAAATGAATTTGGAAATTTTGTGTCCACTTCAATTTCTAAAGGGACTGTACAGAATTGGTGCTATGTCTCCCTTAAATGTTTGGCAGAATTCATCTGAGATAATCTGGGCTTGCACTTTTATTTGCGAAAGACTGTTTTTAACTAGGAACTCAATTGTTTTAACAGATATAAAACTATTCAGATTATCTATTTCTTCTTGAAAGAGTTCTGATGGAGGGGCACCTGAGTGGCTCAGTTGGTTAAGCATCTGACTTCAGCGCAAGTCAGGATCCTGGGGTCCTGGGATTGAGCCCCATGGCATGCTCCCTGCTCAGTAGGGAGTCTGCTCCTCCCTCTTCCTCTAACCCTCCCCCCTGCTCCTGCTCTCATTCACTCTCGCTCTCTCTCAAATGAATAAATTTTTAAAAACTTTAAAAAAAAGAAAGTTCTAATGGTTTGTGTCTCTCAAGGAATTTGTCTACTGCATTTAAGTTGCTGAACGAATTGGCATAAAGTTAGGTTCAAACTGAAAGTGCTAAGCCATCTTCTGCAGACTTGGTTCAAATGTCAGTGTAGTTTTCAAAGTCATTTAATGCCATTCTGGTTTTCCCCAAGTGTATGTTACCCAGAGACCACTCTGGGATCCAGGCACTGGTCTACACTACAGGTCAGTTCTCAAAGCCTTTGCTATATTGATTCTGTCCAGTTCCATTCTGTGCAGCTTGAGGATAAGCCTGAGACTTTATACTGTGTATGAAGGATTAAAGGATCCTTTTCTCCAGCTCCCTCCCCTCTAGGACTTTCCCCTACATAGTCTCTGGATCCCAGGGGTGTCTTCTCCTGATACTCTGGCTAGAAAGTGGGAGTTTCAACCTCTCCATGCTCTTGTGTACTTCCCATGACTGTGTCCACCTAGCGGTAAAGTAACAAAAGAAAAGTTTGAGAGGCTGCTGAAGGAGAAGTCCAGTTTCATCACTGGAACTTGCCTGAGTTAGGGCCAAGAGAGTTAAAAAAAAACAAAAACAAAAACAAAACTCCAGCCTGAAGGGCCCCTCCCCCTCTGGTCTTATGACCCAAGAGAAAGGGTGTTCACTGGAGCTTTTTCTGTCCGTGCCTACGAGTTCCAGGATCTAGGGTGCCCTACGGTCTAAAAGAGGAGATATGGGAGGAGGGGAAAGGGGCAGGACACAGAAAACTAACCTTTATATGGGTCATTCTTTGAGTTCTGATTTTTGCTCTTAGTATGTCTGCTATTATTTAATACTTTTAAGAGGACTCAGGTATTTGCTATAGGTATTCTTCAGGTACTCTAGGGGTTTTCATTGCAACCGCTGAGAGAGATAGGGTGTAAAGTGTTTACATCTTCTTATCTAGAACAGATCATTACTCTGAATAAATAAATATTTAAGACATAATCATATAGAAGAATAATTAAATAATTAATACATTTATTTAGTCAACAGATATAACACAGTACTGTTTCAACATGTAATCAATATCAAAGTAATTAGTGAGATATTTTACACTATTTTTAGAACTAGGAGTTCAGAACCTGATGTGTCATATAGCTCATCTCAATTCAGACTCACCATATTTCAAGTACTACATTGCCACGGGCGGCTAGCAGTGACCACGCGAGGCAGCACAGATCGAGAGGAACAAATGAAAAGAAAGAAGAGAACAAAAGGAATGAAGGAAAGGTCATGCAACCTTCCATGACTCCTTCCTGGTGAAATGTACTCACTACTGCATTAGGCAGCACTTTCTGTTGCTGGGCAATTATGAGTGGATGGAAAAAATTCTTTCATATGTTGAAAATATACATATGCCTACAAATCACTTTTACCTACTAAGAGTACTCCTACCCTAAGCATTATTCTATATGGCAGTCCCCAAATCCATCTGCAAATGATTGTTCTTTTAGTCTTCTCCAAGTTAAACATGCCCGGTTATTTCAGTGGTTTATAATAAAAGACAGTTCTCATGAAATTAAGCTACACGATTCTTAGGTATGTCAGAGGGAATTTTCTATGTTGCTGATTCTTAGAAACTTGGGCTAATTAGGAAAGGGTATAAAGCCCCATCTTCAGATGTTATGTTTTAAATGAACCTTTAACCTTGTATTTTTGTATACTCATTTCAGTCCATAAAATAACAATATTTTAAGCCAAATGCTATGAATTAGCATTACTTTATTGAATAATAAATATTCTACTGCAGAAAATTTAGTCCTAATAATTTTCTAATGCATATTCACAAACTGTTTCATTAATATAATTTATTACCAATTCCTTTTTAATGACTGTAATGCATTGACACCATAAAAAGAAAATACACTTTCTCAACCTTTCTTTTTTCTTTTTTGTAGTTTTAAAAGGTAGTTAGGAACTAAAGATACTTTTAAAACAAATCAGTAATGATGACTTGTCATGACATTGTGAGAAACTCGGAAAACAACAATAAAGGAAAACTTAGCTAATAATAATAAGCTTGATTTTCATATCTACATCATTAATTTAGGTGTAGTCTCTAGACGACCATGTATTTACATTTCACTTTCTCTGAACTGTCAGGGAGATGGACAAAAAGGCTGGCTTAAATGTACAGTGTAAGCAGTTTTGCATTTATAGAGAAGAAAAAGAGACATTGTCCTTTAGAGAACACTATGGAAAAACTCCTGAAGTGTGAAGCAATGCAAAGTCAATGCAAAATGGTAACGACTACTCCAGACTTGAGGAAGCTTAAGAAAAGGAGCACATGACTGTAAAGATTTGGGTTAAGCTGACAGGATAAAAGAAGACTTTTCTCATTTTCTAGAGAGATAATCTTCACTTACTAGTTCATTCACTACCTCAAAAAAAATATGCAAATATGCATATGCAATAATTCCATGCAGTGCCAATAACAGAGAAAGAATTAAGAGATTCTGCATCCAGTGAAGCTCGCAATCTAGAAGATACGATCTTAGAGGTAAGACATTTATAAAAATAACTATGAACACCAATAAATTATTGATTCAGGATAGGATCATCAATGGATACTAAAACGACTCAACAAAAGGTTACTGGGGAACAGAATACAGTCTCAAAGTATCACCCCACAGATTACTAATAAGTTACAATAGAAAAAAGTATCTTTACAATGGAGAAAGTTGGCAGATACCACCTTAATTTAACCACAGGGTCAAACTTGGCAACACCCATAATGAAACAAACGGACACCATGGAGCTTGTGATGACTGCACAGAAGACAGAACATCACTTATTTAGAAAGCCTGACCAAATGTTTCACGGAAATACAACCATGAAGAAATTAATCAGACCAACCAAGTTATGGGACATTCTACAAAACAGGCCTTGACTCTTCAAAATCATTGATACCATGAATGACCAAAAAAAAAAAAAAATGGGTAAGAGAACTGTTCTAGATGTTTAAAAATTCGGTACATATGAACAGGAAATACAGTGTATGATCCTTAGGGATCACAGACCAAGGGAAAAGAGCTAAAAGGACATTAACAGACAACTGTGGAAACATAAATATGAACCACTTACTAAATAATCTTATTCTAACACTGTTGAGTTTCTTGAGTGTGATAATGGCATTGAGATTCTGCAGAAGAAAAATATCCTTTTCTTGGGAAATATATACAGAAGTATTCAGGGTGAAGTATAGAAATGTTTGCAACTTACTTTAAAATGGTTCAGCAAAAATATTTTTATATGTAGATAGAAATATCTATATCCGCATACATGTGCACATACACGTGTGAGTCCAGAGAGAGAGAAATAAACTGGCAAAATGTTAACAGCTGATAAACTAGATAAAGGGTTTACAGATACTCGTTGTGCATACAATTCTTCCAAAAAATTTTATCAGAGGAATGTTATTTTTAAAAATAACAATTTGAGAGAAAAAATAGTAGAGAGTAGAAATTGATTAGTGCCGCAAGAAATGTCACAAATGACATGCAATGATAATTCTGAAAATGGGAGTGATTAGTAAAGAATGTAAGAGACCGCTTCATCAAAGAGTGGCACTTGAGCTGGATGTCAGGCAACACAAAGAATTCTAACAGAAACAAACGGTACTGATACTCTTTTATAAAAAGTGAAAGAATATAGAATATATACCCCAAACATTAAAAAGGATTTAGGAGTGAGGATATGAAGGGAAAGCCATGAGCAAAAGCAGAGTGGCAGGAGACCTAGAACAGATCCATGGAAGTAGAGCAGATGCTTTGGTGGCCCAGCCATTCTCCCTTGGTCCACCCAACCCAGTGGTCACCTGCAGCTCTGAGTTCCTATACGTCAGAGTTTCTCAAAATCAGTACCACTGACATCTGAGGCTGGATAATTCTTTGTCGCAAGCAGCTACCCTACCAACTGTAGACTGTTTAGCAGGATCCCTGGGCTCAACCCACTACATGCCAGCCAGTAACACTCTCTTCCTCCCTCGGTTGTGACAACCAAAGCTGTCTCCAGATATTGACAAATGATCTCTGGGGAACAACACCACCTCCTCACTCCGAACCCCACTCCCATTCCCCTACCTCTCCTCCTTATCCCACTACATCCTACCTCACCCCTATGCACTCTCACCCCTACCCTGGCCATAGCTATAGACCAGCGGCCACGTAGCTCAGACAACTTTATCTATCTGGCCTAAAAGGGCGCTTGGTCAGCAACAAGGGGAAAGAACAACAAAAAAGCCCCAGTGCCTGACTGTGAATGACACAAAGAACAAAAGATGAGCGTGAATATATAAACAATTTGCTTGCCTTCCTTAAGGCAATGCTGAGATGAGTTATACACAGTTGGAAAGTTGGAAATAGGATTTAACCCCTCTGACCCACTTTAATAACCCCATTAATAACCCGCTCATTTATGTACTCTTTTTTGGCTTTCTCCCTCCCTGTCTCTCTTCCCCACTCCCTCCTCATGCTTCCAGGGATCACCTCCCAAATAAGCTATTTATACCCAAATCCTTGTCTCAAGCTCTGTGTTTTAAGAATCCAAACTAAGGCAAAAATCTGGGTTCAGTAAAGAAATATATGCTGCTCCTGAAGAAATGACACATCTAATATCGAACAGTGGCTGTGTGTGATTTCCCAAAATCTCATCTCTGACAGTTCTGCTTGATCAGTGATGACCTCACAAGAAGGCAGCACTCTGTATGGGCCGCTCAAGTTCAGTGCCATGAGACAGAGCTGCCATACTTCCATTTCTATCCTACAGCCAATAAAGAAATGCAGCACCCAAAAGGCAAGAAAAGGATAAAAGATGGAACAAACAAAATTATTTCAAATAGAGAACAGTTCAAGCTATCAAAGCTGCCTGATATGCCAACTTAATCAAACCAAAGCATAGTTTGAGACCTGAGAGAAACTGGCTTAGAAACTCACTAGACAAAGGCACACAACTCTGCGAAACGCAGCAATTTCATACAAGAAATTGCTTCCCCACTTGTTCCCCAGAGGGCAAGGAAGAGTGATGAGGCTGGCCTGAGGCCCAGAATGAAAAAAGCACAAGATGAGCTTGGAACATCTGGTCATGCCAGAAAGCACAAAAGCTATCAAAGGCTTTTGGGGTCATATCAACAAGACTCAGGAACATCACGAAGAGGCTCTCACTAGCCAAAGATGGGTCACTTCAAACATCAATAACAATAATAAGTGTAATGGGGTAAAACACATCAAATTTTAAACCCATGAGTTAACAACAATACTTTAAAAAAAAACCATAGTTAGAGTTGTGTTTGGAAGATACACAGAAACATACTCAATATGTGGAAACCGAGGCGGGGGGAAGGAATCAAGGATTTATTCTCTCCTTCTAAAGAACTATACTCAGGATTACCAAACAGTTAATCAGGAAAAACTTCTCTTTATAGAATATTTCAGCTAATAAGTAAGGAAGAGATAACAGACTATCACATTTGACCACTCTTAACAAATGAATGGATCTAAGTCACGACCACTAAAGGCTATGCTACATCCAAGGACAACCAGACATTACAGGCCTCCTAGTGGAAGGACGTGCGACCCTATGAAATATTCTTGCCAAAAAATAATAAATAAAATTGAATCTGATTAAGCCTCTAGATCGAATTACCAATTCCTACAGGATATACAGAAGCAAAGGAACATATTACAATCACACCACGGGGCTAAAATCATCAAAATTCAAAGTGGGGGAAACTCTATAGGACAAACGGCCCAGTGTCTTCACAAATAAACTGAAAACAAAGAAGAAAAAGAAAAGAGGAAAAAAGAATGAAGGAGGAAGAGGAGAAAAGGAGGAAAAAGAATATAAGGAGGAAAAGGAAGAAGAGTAGGAGGAAAGGAAGAACAAAAGGGAGCACAGCGGGTTGAGGCGACTATAAATAGGAGAACTAAATAATGTATCAACTATTGCAATGTGCACACTCTGAGTATTGAAATTAACTGAAAAACGTGCGTGCACACATGCGCACACACATGTCCTACATGCATGTGTGCACAAGTGTCTGTGTGTATAAATCAACCAGGTGAATCTGAATACTGACCAGTAATGACAGATTTAAAAATTAGCACTGGCTTTTGAAGTGTGACAATGACATTAAAGTTACATTTTTAAAAAGTCATTATCTTGTAGTAATACATACTGAAATATTTATGGATGATATGACGCTTTGGATTTGCTTCAAAATTATCTGGGAAATAGTTGACAGAGGACACATTAATCATGGTTGACCATGAGCTGATAATTGTGAAGCTGGGTGACAAGTACCTAGGAAGTCATTATACCATTCTCCCTACTTTTATGTTTGAAACTTTCCATTAAAAAAAAAATTTCAAGTGACTTTCTCAGAGACTCCACATACTGCCACCAGGACTTGATCTCAGTTGGCAAACTAAGATAATTCATGTTAAAATAATTCTCATTCAGCAGACTGTATATACAGAGTTGGAAGAAACCTTCATAATGAAGCCAATCATATAATTTATCATCCAAACTAGGGTGGGCACCCTAAAGTGGGCAGGGGAACATTATTAATAATTAACCAGGACAAGAGATGTGAAGAGGAACATGGCTGATGGCTTTACACAATGTTATCCAGTTCAGTTCCTGACAGCTCAGAATTATCCCCCTTTAGGCACAGTATCTCTAATAAAGAAGTTATAGGTATCTATTTCAATCCTTCCAATAACAAAGAACTCATTTCTCATAACACAACACCAATTTTTTAACTGTAGTTTTTTTTTAATTAAGTAATCTCTACACCCAACATGGGGCTCAAACTCATGACCTTGAGATCAAGAGTCGTACACTCCACCGACTGAGACAGCCAGGTGCCCCTGACCTGGACCAATTATTAAAAACTCTCGTAGACAGTCAAAAGCTGCTTCCTAGTAACTTCTCCCTGGTAATATTGGCTGTACTTTCTGGAAAAGCAAAGTGTGGTGAGTAGAAAGAACCCTGTACTAAGAGATGAAAACTAGATATGCCATTAGCTAATACCACCTTGGACAACTGACTTAACCTCTCTGAGACTCCATTTCCAGTCCTTTCTATCTTTAAAAACTAGTACGCCTAGTATCTTCAAGCACTGTTTATGCCCCAAGCACACAGTTTGATAACGTGTCTCCTGCACCGTGGTGCACAAATGTAACACAGCACTCATGTATGGCCTGCTATGCCACAGGCACAGGACAGGAACCTCCCTCCAAGCTATCGACAGGATGTTTCTGTTAACACAGAACAAGACTGCTAGCTTTTTCTACAGTCACATCACATTAGTGGTTCATACTGTATATCCCAGATCTTTCTTCATGTAACTGCTTTCCTCTACCTAAGCAGCTAATTTTTGAAATCTAAATAAGGGACTCTACACTCTCCCTGTTCAATTTCATCCTGTTGTTTCTGATCCAATATACTAGCCTAACAGGATAAATTTAAGTTTTGTCACATACCACAGTATCAACTTCTAAACGTGTGCTCTCCCACAAGTTGAACAAATATATTCACACCATTCATAAAAATGCTGAACAGAACATAGTAAAACATATGACCCTAAATACTTTCCAATGATTAACTAATTTATCATTTTTTGGTTCAAAAACATAAAATATCCAGCAAACAACATGGAGAAATGGTCAAGATTTTCTGCCGAAATGATTTGCTATGTCAGCTGATCAACCATCAAAAGAGAAATACGGTTAGTTTGATATAACTTGCTTTTTTTTTTTAGGATTTCATTTACTTATTTGTCAGAGAGAGAGAGCGCGCGAGAGAGAGCATGAGCAGTGGGGAGAGGGAGAAGCAGGCTCCCCGCTGAGCAGGGAGCCCAATGTGGGACTCGATATGCGGCTCGATCCCAGGACCCCGACATAACTTGCTTCTAAGCAAACCTATGTTGGCTACGAAAGACATAACATGTTAAAATGCTCTCAAACCATTTGTTTAATAATCAGCTCTTGAATCTTACCCAACACCAATATAAAAATTAGACCGTAACTTTAAGAAGGTATCTCTCCTTCATTTTCTCTAAATATTGGGACCCTGTTTTTCTTCATCTGTAGTCTGCTCCCACTATCCACAATTTCTCCACCCCGATGGTTATTTGGCAATTCCAGTAATTCCATTTTTCAAAAAGATCGCCGCAAAAAGAATATGGGTATGGCTAATTGATTCATATAGAATTCTACTGAGCTCTCCTTTCAGTACCATGAAACTATCACGCAGATGAAGAGATAAACTCGTTCTGTCCCCAGGACAAAAATATTTTTTGAATGAGCACTGTAATGTTGCCTCATGAATAATACAATTCGAATTAATGACAGTAGCTATAGATCTACTTACCAAGGACACTACCGAAGAAGCTGCTCCAACAGGTAGTAAAGAAGACGGCATCAAAGGATCTTTAGCTCTAAAAATAGAGTTCTTTCGCTTCAGTTAATTATTAGGATGACATAAGTTCTGACAAATCCATGTCTCCTAAGAGAAAATGTAGCAAGACTAACAGGCTGAGGGGAGAATATTCTATTTTAATTACATTTGCCTTTGATCCTATCTAATTTCTTTCAGATCCCTTCTGTTTCATAAAATTAAACTAGGTACTTAATCAGCTAGTCACTTAGACTCTACCCTAAAGTACAGGCTAAGGTTAAAATCTTTTGATAATTTCATCTATAAATACATTTTAAGTATGTTTTAAAATGAAAACCCAATTTTTTCACACAAATGTCCCAAGAATTCAGCTATATAATCTGATCCACCTTATTATCTTGACCTTTAAGTTTTCCTCCCTCATCTTCTCCACATTAAAGAAAAATCACCCAAGTGATTTTACAAAGCGGTTGTCAAAATTGTTGTTTAATTTGGGATCTGACCGTAAATTAAACAACCGTCTTTATTATATCAAAAAGATATAATTAGGACAATTACAGATGTATCAGATGAGGTAACAGAACGGAATCATAAAGTCCTGTTACTAGGTCAGGGCCTCCAAGATAACTTAAGATCACAGGCTAACTAGTCTAAAAGACACACACAGTAAAATACAGCATTTAAGACTACTCCCTACCTCTCAAAGCTGAAACTCAGCCTTTATCTCTCATAAACCTGATGAACTTCTCACCGTTTTCACAAACTTCTTATGAATTTTGCCCTCAGCAAGAAAACCAACCCCAAGTGGCTAAGAGATATCCACAGAGAAGTGGAAGTTTGTCAGTTAATTTCTGATCAGAAGTCAACGGACCACCACGTTTCCTAGTGATGTATGGCAGACACCACTGGCATCTGATGTTGTGTTTACTTCCTACTGAGCGATGCCGTTGCTTGTTTTTACTTCCTGCCGAACTTTCTCTGCTGTGAGCCACTGATTATTCGTGTTGATTTGCTATTATCAAGCACATTGTTACCGTAAGATAATAAAACACAATATTTATTTCCCAGCATGTTATGGTGGGAAAAGCATTGAGCTTATCCTCGGAAGTCCTGGATTTGAGTTCTGGGTCCCTGACTTCCCAGTTATGTGACCTCAGGCTGCTAGTCACTTCGCCTCTACGAGCTCTCCCTTATATGGACGATTAGAATGAGATCATTTAAGTAAAAATACTTTGGAAAATACGGACTGCTATACAACTGCAAACGCTTCTTTCTAATTCCTCACTGGATCATACAAAGCAGAAATCTAAGGCTGATGTGGCACAGCTTGACACAAGACAAGCAACACTTGCCAAAAAATCAGGAGAAATAACCGCAGAATGCAAGATGGGGGGAGAGAAACCACACCAATCTTTCTTTCAGTTCTGAGATCACTGTTTAACAATGTGACTTCTGCTGACTGCATCCACAGGCACAAACCAGAGCTCCAGAAGCAGAATCAAACTAGTGCACAAAGAACGATCTCAGAGCAGACTTTGCACTCCAGCTCCCACAAGAACAGTGCTTGGAAGATGGCGCAAAAGCCCACTCATAAACTTTCAGAGACTTTGTGAAAACCAAGCTTTAGCCTGTGGAATTCATGGGGGGAAAAAAAACACTGAATAATACTTCCTACTGTCAAATAATTCTGAAATGCCCAGCAGCTGGCCCAAGAAAGATGTAAAGAAAAAAAAAAACAGTATGAAGGATCCTTTGAGTTCACACACGACAGAGCTACACAAGTCTAACAATGGACAAAAGCAAGTTCCGTAATCCACGGGAGCTGAAGTGGGGGGAAATCTGTGGGAATGAATGAAAACTTAGGATGCTGAAAAATAAGGATAAATAAACTAAAATTCTTCAAAAGTAGATAAAAGAAAATGCTTTTCAGAAGCAATGAATGAAAAATTTTTTTTACAAATACAACTACTCCCAGAGTAAAAACAGTTAAAGGTGCACAAACTCAAGCCAACATTCACTGAAAAGAGGAAAAAATCAAAAAATCAAAAATCAAGCAACAGAAAATAAGCAGGTTTGTTTGTTTAACACGCAGGGCTCGAACTCATAACCCGGAGATCGAGACCTGAGCCGAGATCAAGAGTCAGACACTAAACCAACTCAGCCACCCAGAGGTCCCTAAGCAGTTTTTTTAAAAGCAATGGTATCACAATGAGAACTTTTTCTGTTTGATCATTTAAATCTAAGTTGATGATAACAAAGGACAAAGACAGTCGTGCTCCTGCCAGGAAAATTACGCAAGTCAGAAAGAAACAAATCAAGCAGGGTCTGTAAGAGCAAGTTATCTACATGTACCGCAATTTTCAGGGAAGGGGTGGAGAAATACGCAAAACACAAGTCATAACAGCTCAGAAGTGCCAAGGTCACCCCAACACGGTAAAAGAAATTAATAAATAAAAATGAAACATTAAGAAATGGTGAAATAAAAGCATCTAACATAGACCAACTGAAATAAAGGAGAATCCCTTAGGGCACGAGGGCGAATTCTAGAATACCAGAGAATTCCACATATTCTGCCTATAATCCATGAAGTAAAGGTTTGACCCACCATGATTACCCTGTTGTGAAAGTAATGTTCTCTTATCCAGTAACAGCTGTTCAGTGAGGTTCTAGAGCAGCTCTCCTCAGTACGACATTAATTAAAACATTTCGACAACAAATCAGTCCACGACATGGTTAAAACCTAAAACTTGCAGGATTCCCAGACTCTTAAGAGGACGTGGAGACGTGGAGCATGTAATCCTTCACAGAAACAAACTGACTTGCATGTGGCTGGTGGCCAGACCCCTGCATGCTCCAGAAAACAACTCTTTTATATAAGCCATTCCACCCGTCAATTAACAACACTTGCTGGGTCCTCAACGTGGACAGAAGCCCTCTGAAGCCCCATAACCAGAACTAGAGATTTGTTCCCCTCCCCTCTCAACAGAGCTTAAAATCCAACTCCCTAGTCTCAAAGGTAGGATCCCTTCCGTTTCCCCAAACCACAAGCAGCCTGGTGATCTGAAACCCTGAAGAGTCACGCTGAGGCTCAGAACTCATAAACACAGAGCCACAGCGTCTGAGGCACTCCTCTGAAAGAATGGCTTCTACTTCTTCTGAAGGGCTCCAGGGCTTCACACTGACGGTAGAGACTACGCACAAAGCTCTCTTGAGGAAGGCAGGCCATAATAAAATGCCATGCGTCTATCTTTCCTCACAACAGTATTTGCTAAAGGCGAGGAACTGAAGGCCAATAATCTATACTGTCTTCCATATTCTCCACTAGGCAGCCGGGCCCTCTCCAGACCTTCTTTCTGCCCTTTGGTAGGTGACCTCGACCCCAACTCCATACAAAATAAATATAAATATATTCAAAGATATGTTCCTATATATACAATTTAGTAATAAGAGACCATCAGGGTCATTTCCCACCGTTTTTTCCTTAAAATTAATCCATTGCCTTTTTAATTCTTTGGTCTTTTCCTCCTCCCTCTGGAGCCTAAATCTCTGTATGTCTGCTCTTAGACCCAGCTCTTCCATCCTCCTACAGGCTCCTCTTCTGCTCCTGTTCTCCAGTGACGATGTTCTAATTCCTAATGCTACCTAACAAACGACCCCCAAACTGAGAGGTTTAAAACAACCACCATTCCGTGGGTTAGAAACACAGGCAGAGTACAGATGGGTGATTCTTTTGCCCCTTGTAGCACTGACTGAGATCACTAAGTGGTACCCAGCTGGTGGACAGGGTTCAATACAGTTTCCACTCACGTGTCCGGTACCTGGGTAACTCAAAGCCCAAAGCTGCCAACTGCATGCCTCCAACTGATGTGTCCACGCGGCGCAGCTACCTGGCAGCATGGCAACCTCACAGTAGTCAGACATAGTCTTTATTTTTTTCAGATTTTATTTATTTATTTGAGAGAGAGACAGCAAGCACAAGCAGGGGGAGGGTCAGAGGGAGAGGAAGAAGCAGACTCCCCACTGAGCAGGGAGCTGGACACGGGGCTCGATCCCAGGACCCTAGGATCAGGACCTGAGCCCAAGGCAGATGCTTAATTGACTGAGCCACCCAGGCGCCCCCAGCTCAGGGCTCCAAGCACAAGTATTCCTGCCGAGAAGTCAGAAGCTATCCAGCCTCAGGAGTCACACCACATGACCTGCATCACACTCCACTGGTCGAAACCATCACAAGCCCCCCCAGAATCGAGGGGAGGAAAACTATACTCCAATCCCTGAAGGAGGAGTGGCAAAGTCACACTCAGTACAGAAGAGCGTGTGGGACAGGAGATTGGGCTGTGGTCACCTCTGGACAAGCCACCACAGTCTCCTACTTCACGGAATACTTCGTCTAAAATCATGCGCCGTCCAATCCTTTTTAAAAACGTCCACTCTCTGTGCTGCCCACAGCAGTCTGAGGTAAGGCAACATGAGAAGGTCATTACAGGCGAGGGTAAAGGAATTAGCAAAACTGAGGGAGCAGAAAATCACGTGCCCCAGGAATGATGAGTAGATGACACTGATAGGAACAAGATGTTCTGAAGAGAGAACGGCACACAGAGTTGAAAACAAAGGTTAGGGACAGACGGTCGAAAAGTAATCTGGTTTGGGAGAAGAGAGAACGCTGGAAGGGTTATGATGGTGCCAGACAGTGGAGGCCCTCCAATCCCGTGCTTCAGAATCCAGACTGGGCAGGTAGCGCTCCACGACTGGGCAGCTCGGGTGGAGAAGTGAAAGCTGTTTTGACGTTGGTGGACTCGTTCCTCTCCTTTCTACGGGAGATGACCAACTCTACAAAAGTAGGTTAAAAAAAACTCTGGTGTTTGAGCGCAATTGCCTGGAACTTGTCTTACCCAAGTACAGTGAGATTACAGGAAGGAAAAACAGGAGGATAAGAAAAATAAAAATAAATAAATAAAATAACCAGAGAAGAAACAATTGCTCCACAGAGGCTCTACGTTAAGATGATCAAATTCTCTGATTTCGACATTAAGTAGCATTCATTCTTTAGTTATGAGACTTCGGGCATACCGTCAAGCAACCCATTTTATGTCTAACTAATCATTTCATGATCTGCTTCCTGGACCCATCTCAAAGACAGAATCAAAAGCCCTGCTACTCTCAGGATAGATTCAACTTTATTCTTTTCTTCCCAAGTTAGTACTCTACTCATCATCCTATAATAAGACATTCATGTATTAAGAGTTGTTCTTTACAAAGTAAAATTGGTTAGTCCTATTCTAGCCCAAGTGTTGGTAAACTATGTGTGTGAGTCCTTTTCTGGGTTCTTTCTAAATATGGGTATCAACCTGGTTGATGTATATAAGCTTTCATAGTTCTCTTTCCCTTTCTTCAATAAGGAAACTATGCTGCTCTTTCTCAGCTCTTCAGATACCCCCTCGTCCCACTGAAAGGTCACAAAACTTAGTTTCTTCCCAATTAAGACCTTCCATACAAAACATAATCTTTTTGTGCCCTGGTTTCACTCATTTACTAAACAAATGTTTCCTGATCAACTACTCTGTGGGTCATACAGACCTTAGAGATCAAGGGGGCTCCCACCCCTAGAGTTTAACAACGTATTATCTCAGGAACCACAGATTTGATTTGATACAATTAATCTGGATTATCAAATTCTCCCATGTCTTGAATCCAAATTTCCTCCTGGCATCATGCTCAGTACACTAGGGCTGCCTCTCTGAGATGCTGCCTAATGTCTGCAAATCTGACATCACATCCATCTTCACGGCGTTCACTTTTTTCCTGTAAAGCAGCACAATTTCTCTTTCCTTGCCGTCCATTCATCTGAAGATCCAGAACACAAAGGAAACCAAGAGCTACACTAATGATGTTGTTGAACCCCGCCGAAGATGGCATTTCTACAAAGATGAAAAAAGTATCAGAAGTAGAAATGATCTGTGCCACAACAGATTGTTAAGGGTACCATGTAAAATAGCTCACGAGTGAGTTTGCATTCTCTTTATAAAACGGGTTCTTCTCCCAGATGAACCGGGCTAAACGCAATTTTGTTCTACATAAATCAGATCAAATTGCGAGGGCACCTGGGTGGCTCAGTCGGTTAAGCTTCTGCCTTCGGCTCAGGTCATGATCCTAGGGTCCTGGGATCGAGCCCTGCATTGGGCTCCCTGCTCAGCAGGGAGCCTGCTTCTCCCTCTCTCTCTGCCTGCCGCTCCCCTGCTTGTGCTCTCACTCTCTCTCCGACAAATAAATAAATAAGATCTTTTTTTAAAAAACTGCCAAATTGTGACTGCTGAGTCATACAAAAGGAGGAAAACTGCTTACTTTCTAAATTCCACAACACAGTTCACCCTCTGGCATGGTAACTCGAAAACTCTAAACTGATACTTTTATCTTAATATTAAATAGTGAAGAAATGTGACTTAAATATCTGTGTTCCATACAGCTTGAAACTCCAACGCAAATACTCAAGTCACACCCAAAGTGATTGGTCTTAATGGATGCTGTTTACAGGAAGAGAAAAATCCCACTGTTCAGAGAAAGAAACCCAGAGAAGAAATAACTAAGCAATAGCATGGCCAAAGTAATTAGAACTACCCTTGAAAATCAAAACCCAAAACAAAACAAGACAAAACACCCTGCTGGGCCTCTGAGGACTTCAGCATGACTTCATTTGCAGTGGAGGGGCAGGGGGGGTGGAACTCGCACTCACACCCATATCTGTGTTATGGGAAAACCAGACAAGATTTACAAATGATGTCAAGGATCACTCAAGTTTTCGCCCTAGACCAATAAAATGGAAAGGGTAATTTCAAACTGCACCAAGCTCTTTCAGAATTTGCCCAAGTTTGAAGATTTTTGTTCTTTCAAAGGAAGAAAGCAGCGACGAATAACAATAGTGTACTTCCTGGCCTTAGGAAGAGGGAGACAGGACTCTCCAGCTGCACTTCCTAGAGAAATATGCCAGCTGCCTTCTGTAAACTGAGCTCAAATTGCCAAGAGTTTACAGGATAGCAGTTCTGATAAATGACCTAAAATACTGATCTGCTGCAAAGAGGATGTAGTGCAAACCACACAGGAACTGACAGGAAATCAGCCCCTGGGCTGGCACTTACACATTCGAGAAGGCTAGGAATCCTGGACCCCTGACAGCCACATTTCATCATCTTCCTTTGTAGGAAGAGTTGCCCTTCGGAGAGAACAGTCAGAAAAATCTTGGTCAAAGCTTTTCGGTGCCTCTCCCTATTTAAGAACACTGCCCCCTGCCTGAACCAGAGGTTTAACATGGCTAAAAGTCCAGCTGAGGTCCTACAGCACTACTTGACCAAAAATCACATGTTTGCTGGCACACCCCTTCACTCCCTCAGCCATGAGCCCACTGGATGCCATAAGTGATTCACAGCCTGGGATGATGGTAAGGAGAAAAACTAATATTTGGAGTTCACCAAATAATGAGTCATCCTCCTGGAAGAAAAGAAATCCTTGCAACTGGCAGCGCTATGGGATGAAATTTTAATAACCATTTTTAACATTAGTATTAATGCCATAAAAGTTGGCAAAAAGAAAACAATTTAGAAACATGTGATACTTGGTTTGCTTATGCCTTATAAAAGTCCAGTTCATGCTCCAAGAAAAAGAATGAGTAGGATATCTACTACCTATTCCTAGACTTGCCTTCTGGACTCACTGCTGCCAAGTTACTCATTCTCCCACACAACACTTTCCATATTAATTTTGACCCTTAAGAATCAAAAAGAAGTCCTGCCTTCTTTGCACCCAAATGCCAAAATGGAATCTTTTAGTATTTCACCTTTATAAAGGGAATGTTTGAAAACAGGCCCCTCTGGCTGTGACATCAGTGAGTTCCTGAGGCCTCCCAGGGCCGGAGGAAGCATTCCCAGCCCCTCGCAGCGCGGCTGTACTCCTACGGTACAATCTGGCAGTGGCCAGGGACCAAGTCTTTAAAGCTGTTTTATGGTATTTAACATATGGTCATAAATTGCTCAGTGCTCTAAAGAGGGGCTAAATTTGCCACCCCTATTGATGAGAAATGTTCTTATTTATTTAAATTTAGTGGCAAATTGGCACTTGTCCAGATGGAGAGGTTTAGGCATAAGTACAAAAGAAGAAGAAGTAACTGGAGATGAGTTGTGTGTAACTTTCCTATACCGAATACAACCACGACAACTTAGGCTCACAGAGCCACTCTCCACTGCAATGACAGCACAATGCAAAGATATTAATTTCTAAGGCCTCAGGAAGGGGGGAACATAAATTTTATTCAGACTGCATAGGAATTTTTTTTTTTAAGAATTTTCTCTCTCTCCTCAAGCTAACTCAATTACCTCCCTTAGTCCTTCATTCCCCCTCACAAATTAAATGTATCTGGTCTTCATCTGTAATCCCGAATCTACAAAACTCCCTGGAATGTCCTAAGCCTTCTAGCCACCACCTTCGTCTTTTGCCATATTTTTGGTTAAGCTGTTTGTGTTTTTTTAATGGCTCTAATTCCCCATCACTAAAGACATGATCTTACTAAAACATTTTGTTCCCTTCCTTTTACAACCTAGCCCTGTAGCCAAAGGCAGAAGAAAAACAAGGATTTTTGTTTTGTTTTGTTTTGTTCTGGTGGGGTTGTTACCAATGGTATTAATGTGAATGGTATCAAAAGAGAAATGGGAAGGGTAAAGCCACTACCGGCTTACTTGCTGTATTTTCTCAAATAAGCAATATAGAACTATATAGTCATCGTGCTATACATTACATCCCATGACTTATTTATTTTATAACTGGAAGTTTGTACCTTTTGATACTAAAGGACTACAAGAGAAGTACAGAAAGAACAGCATCGGATATAGGCATAAACGTCCTTAAAAGATATGAATGAACCAAATCCAGCAATGTAGAAGAAGGGATAATACATAACAACCAAGTGAGATTAATCCCAGGAATGCAACATGGCTCAACACCTGAAAATCAGTTTACTTATCATATTAATAGAACAAAAGAGAGAAACCATGTGGTCATCCTAATAAAGAAAAGGCATTTAGTACATTAACATTCATTTCATAATAAAAACTCTCAGCTTGTTAAAAGAGATGGCAACTTTCTCAAACTGATAAAGGGAAACTACAGCTGACAATTGTGCTTAGTGATGAAATGCGAAACACCTTCCCCTTAAGGCGGGACATAAGGCAAGGATGTCTGACTTCATCACTTCGACTCAACACTATGCTGGAGAGCCCGTTCAGTGCAGTACTGTAAGAATAAGAAATATAAATCCTACAGATTGGAAAGGAAGAAGCAAAACTGTCTTTTTCAAAAGTGATACGATCGTTTTTGAAGAAAATACGTAAGGAGCCTACAAAAAAGCTCTTAGAACTAGTAAGTGAAATATAAGGACACAGAAGCAATACAAGGTCAAGGCACTAAAATCCATGATATTTCGATAGATTAGCAACAAAGACTTAGATAAAGTTCAAAGAAACCTGGATGTGCTATAAATTAGCCTCAAAAATAGAAAATACTTTGAGGTAAATTTAAGAACATTTGTCAAGACCCATTCACGAAACTATAAGACACTGAAAAAAATTAAAGAAGACCTAATAATGAAGAAACTACCATTTTCACCTACTGAACACTTGATATTAAGATGTGAGTTCTTTACAAACTGATTTTCAGATTCAATGCAATTCCAGCAGGACTTCTACAGACATCTGACAAGCTCATTCTAAAATCTCTACGGATATACTAAGGACCTAGGATAGCCAAAACAGTTTTGAAAAAGAAATTGTAGGACATACGCTACCTAATTTAAAGACTTACTACTAAGCTATAGTAATTGAGGCAGCGTTACAGGCACATGAGGACAGATGACACATCAGTGTAATACAATGTAAAGTCCACAAACAGACTCACACTTAAGTAGTTAATTAACATATATGTGGTCAAAATTAACTCAAAATAGATCACAGACCAAAATGTCAAAGGTAAAAATATAAAACTCCTAGGAGAAAATCTTCAAGACCTTCAGATAGGCCAAGATTTCTTAAACAAAAAGCCAAAAGTATAAACTATAAAAGAAAAAGTTGTTAAACTGGACTTCATCACTATTAAAAACTTCTGCTCCTGGAAAGACATCATTAAGAAACTAAAATGGGAAGCCACAGACTGGAAGAAAATATTGACAAAATAACAAATAAGTTCTTTCTAGACTCTATAACGACTACCTATAACTCAACAAAAAGCCCAACAACCCAATCAAAGTGTTGAGCAAGAGATGTCAACAGGCATTTATTTCACAACAAATGATAGACGGATAGCCAATAGCACATAAAAATGCAAATTAAAACCACAATGAGATACCACTACACATCCACTAGAATGGATATAATTAAAAATAATAACAATACCCAATTTGGCAAAAATACAGAGTAACTAGACTGCTCATAAATTACTAGTAGGAATGTAAAACAATACAACCACTTTGGAAAACAGGTTAGCAATTACTTATAAACATACACTTAGCTTACGACACAGCAATACCACTCCTAGGAATGTACCCAAGGAAATTAAGACGTATCTCCACAAAAGACATGTACAAAAATATGACAGCAGCCTTATTCATAATAGCCAAAACCTGGAAACTCAAATGTCCTTCATTAGATGAATGAATACAAAAAACTGTGGCACATATATCCATACAATGTCATACTACGTGGCAATAAAAGAAACAAAGTACTGATACAATGAATAATATGGACAAATCTCAAAAACATTACGCTAAATAAAAGAAGACAGACACCAAAAACTTACATCGTATATGATTCATTTATATGAAGTTCTACAACAGGTAAAACTGTTCTATAGTTTCAGAAAGAAGGCTCAGGGATTGCAGGGATGGTGGTGGAGGAGACAGACTTGTAGAGGGAATGAAATGTTCTACATCTTCGGGGGATGTAAATGTTCTGTATCTTGACTATGGTTGAGTTACGCAGGTGTTTACAACTGACAAAGTGTATTGAACTGTATATATTTTAAATGAGTACGTTTTATTATATGCAAATTATGCCACAATAAAGTTAATATTTTAAAAAAGGAATATAAATTTCCACCTCAGAGGTACTGTATGATTAAATGAGATCATGTATATAAATAAGCCTCTCTACAAAATACATGCTCAATAAGTTATTTTAACAATTATATCTATCAGCTATTTTTTAATAAACTACAATCAGAAGTTTTTCTAATATTCCATGAATTCCAAGAAAATAAAATGTTCTGAAATACCAGGACAAAGGAATCCTCACAATCTAAGAGAGAGAGAATGTCTAATCCACGAAATTAGCACTTCTTACTTGCCTCTCATGAGCATTTTTTAAAACATTCACTACATCAAAGGTGACCTGCCTCCCTAATTAGCCTCTAAAAATACCCTGAATGCTAGATAATAATAATCTTTAAGTAAATGAATCTTTTAAAAAGATAAAAATAAAAGTAAAATGAACTATGCTACCAAGGAAAATTATAATGCCTCTCAGCGAGATGCAAAATACTAAGTCCCTGGACACAGTGTCCAACTTTTTACTTAGCTCAACTGTTACAATCAGAGGGAAAACGGTTAACGCCTACTCTCCCCGCAGGTGATCTTGGAGACGAGAAGCACGCCAGCCAAGGAGCCTCCAGAGAGAGCGCATCCGTTAGAGCAGCAGCTTGGTGACTGCCCATCAAGAACCAAATACGCCGCAGAAACAGGCTACTTTATGACCTCCTTGGCCCAGCCTACTAATGCCAAAACGGTGTGAACAAGAGCTGCCACTGGAAAGGCGGGCTATTGAGAAGTACAACGAGCAACTCGGTTGTGGAGGCTTTTCACTTGGACTGTTGTCAGCTGAGCTCCAAGAGGGGGGCCGGGGAGGCGGGAACCGCAGGCTGGGACAGCCGTGACTACCAGGCTGAGGGATTCAGTCACTAAAATACGGAAAGGGAGGACAGGGTTAATGCAGAAAGATAACTCAGTTAACATTTTCCAAACAGATTATTTATTTACAACGTAAGAAAGAAATCACACTGCCATCCCGACAAGAGTGCCAACAGCTGTAGCCACCGCAGCCAGCATTCGGATCTTCCGATCAAAACTCAAAATATAAGATACAGTAACAAACCGAACAAAGTGCAAAACTCTTATAGATAAGATTAAATCAACAGGACCTTAATATCTTTCTCAGCTGGGGCGACATTCACCACACCACCGCTGGGTCCTTTGGGGGCTCCCATCCTGGTGTTCGGTTTCTGTGTCAGGACCCTGAGTGTCTCTACACAGTGCTGCAGAAGAAAGATCTTAGAGGACAAAGGCCAGGAAAGAAAAAAAAAAGACGACAACATAAAAGAGCATTCCAAGTTGACAAATGCGGCTAAGACAAAGCAGCAGGTAGGTAGGTCTGAGGTGCGAGAGGCCCTGTGTGAAGGCACGGTCACGCACGGAGCAGTCAAGCCACTTCAGGAGACGCGATCAAACATAAAGCTGAGTTTCAAGATCCAGTAAAGCAGAAGTTCTGGAACACTATTTGCAACGTGTCTGTAAAAATCTTTGTACATGTTTAATAAAACATGCCACTTAAATAGCAGTTCTAAGGTTTATTTTATTGTAACCATTTTATTGTAATCGTTCCCCCAAACATACAAACTTAAATTCAGTGACATAGTGTCAAAGCCTTGGAAATGAACAGTAACTTTACAATGTTCCTCTGAGGACATGGGAGGGAATGTATTATCCAAATCATAATCTATTTTTCTTTACTTTTTCTTCTGGGAAAAAAAAGGCTTTTCCTCTGGGAAAGTCTTTCCACTTCAAAACCTTTGGAGATAATTTTTTGGCATGACTTCTTCACTCTGTTGCAAATGGCTTTGAAATGTTCATCATTCCTCTCAAATGATAAACAACCATACTGCTTCTATTGCTAAAGACAAACAGAAAATGTCTATAGTTTCATTTGGAAGCTCTTTAGAAAGAATCCCTGTCACAGTGTAATTGATACCTCTCTGGGTACCTGCCCAGCTCATGTTTACCTTGTGCTAAAACTGTCCCCCTGTAACCATAACCCAGAACTCTTGACCAAACCACTGGATCAAGAGTGGACACCCAGTCCAAGCTGCCAATTAGATCCTCTCACCCAGGAATTTAGACTCAAAGACCAGAGGCTGTCTCTGGTGGCCTTGAACTGAGTCACCACATAGGGGACTCAACCATTTCCACTCTATGTGAGGAGAAACAGAGAAATCGTGAGGGAGGGGGCAGGGGAGAGAATGAAGTGAATAAAATGACAATAGAATATATTGCAGGAGAAAGAGATAAACAAGGACACAGATGCTGACTGCTATGGGGTCTGCCATCCTGATAGTCCCAGGTTCCAGTCCCTCTGAGGCCTGGCTATACTTCCTGCCCTTGGGCACCATGGAATCCATTTAATTCCTCATGAAGACAAACAAACTCTTTATGTTTCTTTCAATGGGTTTCTTATAACCAAACAGTCCCTGATTAAGAAAAAAACTGTTAGTATGAAAAATACATATTTTAAACAAAAGATAATTTCAAATTGAAATTGAAACCAATGTTAACAAACTGCTTGATTTACTGGCCACAAACTTGCTCAATATACTTAAAATATTTCAATAATCTCTGTATATAGTTATGTAAGTACTGCCATTCAAAGAACCTATAAAATTGAGAATACTTCAAAGTTCTGTCACTTCTCCATTAAACCTCATCATTGCCAGATCCAAAGAGTGAACACGGTTAATGCATTCCACCAACATCTATTAAATGAGCCCCTCTAAAGGCCAGGCAATAAGCTAGAGATTGGAAATAAAATAGCAAAACAGTCTCACTCCCTGCCCTAGGATCTATAGGGTCCACAAAAACACACACACAATAATTTCTTCAAGAGTTAAGTGCTAGATGGAGTGACTAGCGTCGCCATATTTACAAATATGCGCTTTTATGAAGCTCACTGCTCTTTCTCTGAGTTTTGTTATAACTGGTAGATTTTCACTCATTTTAGTGGCACCATCTTAGACATTAACATGTATTTTACTTAAATCAGTCCTGATCACCGAATTTTCACTTTTCCAATCCTGTTCAAGTAAGTACCAGTTGTCTCTTATATAATCGTGAAATTCAAGGACTTCTCTTTAACTCAGACATTCTTCAATACCTTGCATGAGAATCTTACACAAACTGGCAACTCTTTCACTGCCCAACAGTTGCCTCTTCACACTGAAAGAGCTGAAGAAACAAGAACATCATTCCTAATGTACTGTATAATCTTCTGGTCTTTTTCATGTCAATGATTTAATTTTGAATGTGGGTAATTCTTGTAGGCATCAATTCACGAATTCATGGGAGAAATATGTCCTCTCCCTTGTCTTTCATTCTCATTATTATTAACTGCACAGTGTCCCTTATTCACAGAGGAAACATTTATAGTTGAACTGCTTTCTAATATATAAAATATGCTGAGATACAAATTTTAGTTACATGCTTTTTTCATTAATCTACTTTAAGGCAAAGTAAAATGTATAAAGACAAAATTGATACAGACTCCAAATCTACAATGTAGTCTATGTCCTTCCTTTTTTCTGAATTGTTAAGACCAGTGTTCCAATTACAAATTCCCTGTATAAAAAAATAACTTCTAAAGACTGAATTTCTGTTGGTGAAAGACTGATACAAGTAACAGAATTCCACATTCTTTATAACACAATACTTCAACCAACAAAAATCTGAACACTAAGCTTCATTAATTTATGCATGCATGCATTCAATACTCCATTCCTTCAACAAATATTGAATTGAGTATCTTTACTAGGCTAGGGCCTGGAGATATCATTTAACAAACAAAACGGTCTCCATCTCTAACCTCATTGAACTTAAAGTTATGAAATAAAATTACTATAAGAGTCAAATACTTTGGTTCAGCCTTGGTTAAAAGTATAGTTGAAATCACCCACCACAAGTTTTCAATAGGATTTAATGAGAAACTTAAGATAAAGAGTTGTTTATATAAATGGGCTTTGAAACTGTAAAGCCCTGGGTTAGCCATTACCCTGTGCTTAGAAAGATAAAGGTAAAAGCTGGAAAATATTTATCTAGTAGTTGCCATAGAATATTATTTAAATCGATACTTATTCAGTTTCTTGTTACCATGAAATTAAGTCTCATTCTGGGTCTGTTTCCTAAATAAGGCAAAGAGCTTTTCTGTGTGCTGTGACAGTTATTTTCCAAGGACTATACCTTTCAATTACATATGTTTGTTTTAGAAAACTACATGTGTTAAAATATTTGTTATAGAGAATAATAGTTAATTATCTAAAGATGAACATTGTGTTGGTTGTAGGAGGTGGAATTCAATCACAAATCTTGTGATAATTAACCACTATGACCTTACTGATCTTGGATATAATATATTTGAAGTTATAAAAATTGATGGAGTAAAAATATATGTAAAAAGTGTTTCGCCTTGCCAGGTTTTTTAAAAGTAAAATGAAGGAGCTTAAAAAATATATATTAAAAAAAAAAAAAAAAAAGGAATGAGTCTAACATTACTTTTAAAGCAAGATCTTAGTGTTCTCCAAGAGGGGAAGATGATTCTTTGCAAATTCACGATTTGCCCTGAATGATTTATTCGTTTACAATAAACTTGGTTGCTACAATAAATTATCTGTTTCCATGAACTTCAAACCACGCACAGAACAAACCTATACTAATTATTGAGGTTAATAAAATATCCAAGGGTTCTACGTTACCACTACTATCAACATAGGACTCAACAAACTCCTCACAGATACGTTTCTTTAAAAACCAGGAAGAGAATTATGTTGAAATAATTTTAAAATAAGTACAGCTGCAAAGAAAGAAGCCTGGAATAACTATAACCTTAGTATTACACAAGCTAAGGAAAGTAAAAGAACCTTGCTGTGTAATCACTGACGTGAACACACTGATGTGGGCAGATTCACAAAACACTAGTCCGGTAAAGATGGTTCTGCTGATCTTCACTTGAGTTTTAACTATATCAAAAGGTTTGTGTATTTGTTTTGATTTTCTTCGTGTAAATTTTTCCATTTTTATACAGTCAGAGAACAGTGACTTGTGTTCATAACTCATGTAGTTGATTTATTTTTGACAATTCTATCACATTTTCAATAGCTATTAAAAAACCATTTCCATCTGCAAATTTTGAAAGGCTGGTAGTTTGGCTTCCATCGTGAAGCACTGTGGTAACTCCAAGTATACCACTTTTAGAGTTTAACACATAATTTTTTTAAAGCAAGGGATTCTAACACTGAACTTAATGGTACGACCAATATCCTCCAGAGAGCCTTCCTAAATAATGTCAAGAATTTCAGAAGAAGAAAACAAAATACTCCTTCCTCCAATTCAATGAACTTTTAATGTATAATAGTATATAATCAATTGTTTTTTCCTTTTATTTGGCGGTGGGCTGCTTAAGGCCAGAATGCTAGAATCTTGACTCACCTTAATGTGGAAGAACCTCAATATACAAAATGCCTTTTTTATTCCATTATTACGGAGCATTCTATGGCTTAAATTAAGCCCCTAGTACATAATGATTATATAGAGTAGTAGCTTAATAGGACATAATTAACTTATATGGTGAATGCCAGTCCAAATACCATAATCATCAATGTTATAAGAGGTTTCCTGTGAAAATTTTATAGCAATGAGAAGATACAGAATATCAGTAAATGCTTTCTAACATCAACTCATACAGCGAGTAAGATCTCTGTGAAGTTACATTATTTCTGGCTCAAGACCATGGACTAACCGCACACATTTATTTCTTCTCCCTTGTAAGACCCATCCTTCCATTAAATGATAATGAAACAGAGAAAATAAGAATCCAAAACAACATTAAGTGAAGAGAAAGGGAAGAGAGTAGCAATCAGTAGATGAGCAATTTCAACAAATTCCTAGAAGGCAGGAGGCAGAATGCAGATAGAGGAGTGGTAACTGACAAGCCAGGGCAGGGAAAGCTCTGGCCGCAATAATGTGGTAAGAGGCTACTGGATGAGGGGGAAGCCATGTGTCCTGGTAAACCCATAAAAACGTGTAGCTATCCAGTGTACGGAAAGGGAAGAATGGAAAACAGGGCTAAGAGTGGGGAAATTAACAAAAAGCTCCACGGGGAAGAGTCTATGACACCCGCCCCCCAAAAATGGCATGGTGGCCAGATGTGTATGCCCCCCCAAAAAATGTAGGGGATTTTCTAAAGGAACAGAATGATTTCAGGGAGTGCCAGAACAGCTGAACTCCCTAATATGACACATAGGGGTTCCTCATACTAACAGCTAGCGCGCCATTAACCCACACACTCATTAAGCTTGGTTCACCCATACCGAAATCTTAATCAATCCTTTATTGTCTGTCGTAAATATAAATAAACAACCAAACCCATCTCTTTTTTTAAAAGATTTTATTTATTTGAGAGAGACAGCCAGGGTCTAGAGAGCACAAGCAGGGTAAGCAGCAGGCAGAGGGAGAGGGAGAAGCAGGCTCCCCACTGAGCAGGGAGCCCACCATGGAGCTCGATCCCAGGACCCTGGGATCATGACCTGAGCTGAAGGCAGATGCTTAACCGACTAAGCCACCCAAGCACCCCAACCCATCTTTTATTTAAGGAAAGACTACAGAATAACAGAGAAGGAAAAAGATGATAAACAAAAATACAATCCCTGGAGAAAATTAAAGTAATTAAGAAAACTTCTTTAAAAAAATCTACATTCTTTAAAAGCTTTCAAGACACTGTATTCATAAAATAAGAACAAGATGTTGTGAAAGAGGAACAGACAGCAATAGCAAAAAAGAGCTCACAGAAACTAAGATACCTAATTATGACTGTGGTAAATAAAAATTATCAGAAGCGCTCCAGGAAAGGGAAAAGAGTGGAGGGAGGAATGGAATCTAAGCAAGGTATCTGACTGTGTTCCAGCAATCATGCTTTAACCTACAAAACACAGAATTTCCAATACACAGACTCTACAAAACAAGACTGAACCCAAGAGAATAAAACAGGCAAACCCCACAGTGATAACGATATCAGAGCAGGCCTACAGATCATTCATTCAAGCAATTTATAAACAAAGCACAGAAGATAACTAACTCTAGCTTTAGAACAGACTATAAGTTACTAGGAAAGGAAAATAACACAGGAGTTGGAAGGTGAAAGAAGAGGGATGGAGGGAAGGGCGGGAGCTAACATCTTTGTCTCACAAAGTAGGGAGCCAAAAGACACTCTCTCTGGTTCATGGGAAACTAAATAAAAATGTACTAACCCAGAGATTGTGCTTACGTAACAACAGTGCTAACTGTGTGCCAGGCACTTACTAAGAACATTCTAGGGCTTGTTCATTTAACTATACCATACAATGCTCAAAATGATCCTTTAAAAAAGGAAAAAATGTTAAAGCTCCAGGGGAACCAACACAGGAACCAACAGTGGTGATGATAACTACATTAAAGGGGAGGAAAGAGAAAGATAAAGAGCGTGGTGAAAACAGGCTGATGCCTCATGTATCAGAGCAGGAAGTCAAAAGATAACAATATCTAAAATTGGTAAGTCAAGAAACAGAGGCCTAAACATTATTTAGACATACAGCAATCATCCCCAGAAGAACTACGTACTGAAACAACAACAACAACAACAACAAAATTTAAGTGGTTCCCTTGGGAAACAGGACTAGACTTAGGAAGAAACGTAATAGAAGATTACTGTTTTCATGTGTAAAAAATTACTGAACTTTATATTTTTAACCATGTGAATGATTTACTTTGATCATTTCTTTTACACTTAGTTAATAATCTTTTCAAAAACAGTCACAATCTAGAATGTCCTACTACCTCAGGCAGGTAAAATTCTTATGTATTTTAACAGTTTCAAGAGAATGATCTAATAATGCCAGGTTCATAAGTTAGCACGTCCTACATTGTTTACCTAATGCTGCATTTGTGATTCTACGGAATACTAAGACGTGGCCCCTGGTAACCTATAATTGTAAAACACATAGTCCACAGTCTGAAAGGCACTATTTACTCATCTGCCCCACCTTTAACATTTAGTTCTTTATTCCTCTTTTTAAGAATGGAAAGACTTCATGGGGCGCCTGGGTGGCTCAGTCGTTAAGCATCTGCCTTCGGCTCAGGTCGTGATCCCAGGGTCCTGGGATCGAGCCCCGCATCAGGCTCCCTGCTCGGCAGGAAGCCTGCTTCTCCCTCTCCCACTTGCCCGTTTGTGTTCCCTCTCTCGCTGTCTCTCTCTCTGTCAAATAAATAAATAAAATCTTTAAAAAAAAAAAAAAAAAGAACGGAAAGACTTCAACACTCTGTTTACCACAAGAATAGGTTCAAGAGAGAAAATTCCTGGTGAGATCGATACTAACTGACCAAAGCCGCCATTACTTCCACACTGGGCTAGAGCGTCAGCACTGGTCGTAACAGCGGAGAAGAGCTGATACCACCTAGGCAGGTGGTGTAGATGGTGGACTGAATCTGATGGTAGGTCTTGCCTGCTCTTCATCAAGGTCACAAACCAGTGGTCCAATAGCTCCAGCCACACCCCACACACATTTGGCTGGACCTGCATCATGTTGGCCCACACTGTGTTTTTAATTTTTGAAAAAGTAGCCAGCATCCAAAACTGATGTGGATTTCTACCTTTTCTCAATAAATCAACAGAGGCAGTCCCCTCGAGGAGGGTAGGTGTGCCCCAATTTGCCACACCTAGCCTGCTCCCCTCATTTCTGTTACCAGTCCAGCTGTGGTAGCCATTTGCATTTCTGACCCTCGCTATAAAAGAGGAAACCTGTTGACATTCCTAAACTACGCCGAGAGTCTCTGGGGTAGGACTCACGCTCAGGTGGGAATCACAAGTACATCAGCAACAACGGTTCTTGGCAACAATGGCTCCAGAAGGGAGTTAGCAGTAGGGGTGCACAACAGCCATTCCTACCTAAATGTTGTTTCTAAATAGCCAGGTATTTTAAAGCAGTGGACCCTCTCTGTTGGGGTATTACCTAAGATCTGCCAATAGAGAAAAAAAACACAAGAATTACCTCGTAGGCCTAAAAATTAAGAATTTCGGTGTATGCCTATTTGACCACGGCTAATTCCCTGCCAAGTGCCTTACTTTGAATAGAACTAGGAATGAAAGACAAACTTTTAAAAAAGTGGTAAATCTAGTGATAACACGTAATGGCCGGAAATAAAAACGGAAACACAGAGTCTGATAACTAGCACTGTAATCTACACTTTCAATAAAAGTCGTCGTTTACTTACATTTTAATGTCTCTCCAGCATATGGTATGTGCAGTTTAAATCGGTCACAGTTGGGTCCAGGAGTCAATGAGGTGCAGCTTTAAAGAGAGAAAAGATTTTTTTTTAAAGCCCACATATTTATGACATTTAATAAAGTAAATAAAAAGTGATCTTTATAGATAAGAGATTAAAACACTGGCTTATAAAGAAGATAAAAGCCCTTGATGGTCACAGAAGCCAAGACAGTAAGACTTGCCCTAAAACAAATAATCCATTTATTTCACAATAAAACTTATCTGCTTTCTAAGGACAAACACCAACAAAGCTTCAACTACTTCTCTCCAGTAAGTGTATCTTGGCTTCTAATATAGGTGTATCGTCCAAAACAGGTCTATAGTCTTTGATGTCAGGAACTATAAAAGAGGAGTAGTTTTATGGACAGATTTTAAATATAGACCCTGAACTTTCACTCATACTAAAAAGAGTCCACTTTTTTCTGATACCAGATCTTTTCTCTCTCCAAGGTAAGGTGTTTCCTCTGGATTTAGCACCCCATGACTTCCATCTACAGCAGAGCACAAGGCACGGCCCTCAGTTTCAGATAAAATGCAAATATAGAAGGAGAGTGAATTAGTCACTCGGGTCTGGGTTTGGTTTCTTTTCAATCTGTTACTTCACAAAGTTATACAATGTTCTTTGTTCTTCACGCAGATTTACTTTACAAGATCTCTTTCATGATC
This sequence comes from Ursus americanus, assembly GCF_024610735.1. NCBI lineage: Eukaryota > Metazoa > Chordata > Mammalia > Carnivora > Ursidae > Ursus > Ursus americanus. The sequence goes on from NC_142133.1 coordinate 64,685,042, forward strand.
TCACAAGTCATAACTTCAACTGCATAACAGCAGTATTGGCTTCATAAATTAATATAATATTAATATGAAGTCAATAGAGGAAATTATAAGTCTTCATTTAGTTTTTAAAAATGAGATTTTTTTTGATTATAAAGTAAAGCAAAATGTGCTAAATTTCTTTCACAATTCCAATACTGACTATGAGGCATCTCTGAAAAGGGTATTTTAATGAATGGAAGCATTGTTAGAATAAATGTACCACTTCCCTAGGTGGCCACTTTGAAGGCAATAATCATTTGAAAATAAATTTAAGAAATGTTGAATCTAAGGGATGCCTTGGTGGGTCAGTTGGTTGAGTGTCTGACTCTCGATTTTGGCTCAGGTCTTGATCTCAGGGTTCTGAGATCCAGCTGGCATGGGGCTCCGTGCTCAGTGCAGGCTCTGCCTGCGATTACCTCTCTCCCCCTCCCTCTGCCTCTTCCCCTCTCCCCACTCACGCACCTGCACACACATGAGAGCACTCTCTCAGAAAAAAAATGTTGACTCTAAAATAATAACTGAGATCTCATATTAGATATGCCATTACTTTTCCCGAAACTATCTGAATGTGAAAGAGAAAAGAACCAGATGGAAAGTTTAACTCAGATGTATTTATTTAACAAAAATCACTAGGTTGATTACTCCTCTTATCTTTAGGGGACAATAAAAAAACACCAGTTTACAAACTAAACAACAAAGTTGCACTAGTAATCATATAGTAACCTATTTCAATTTCTCATAGGTTTTAAAAGAACACATTCATTCTCCTTTACTGTTCAATATAAAAAATTCTTTGGGGCACATTTTATTAAAGGTACTAAAGTATTTCCCTTATAGTATAATCTTTCCTAGACCACAGCATGGCAGTTATTTGAAAACACTTATGGAAAACACATAAATTAAAGCATTATAAAATATAAAGTATGATCTAATGACAGAAATGACCTACAAGCAATACTGAGAATTTTTTCTCATATATATTCAAAGAATAATGTTTTAAAATTTTTCCTAATAAAAAATAACACCATCCACAATCAAGCATCTCTTTTGGGCATGAAGATCAAATTATCTACCTATCTTATATAGCTTAGCAACTGACGTTATTAATATTACAGGAAATACTCAGGATTAATCTGATTCTAGTTTGTTTGAATTAACTTGTCCTTCTTCAATGTGCAATCAGTTGTCACATTCACTGCTTGGCCACATGCTGTATTATTTACTTTATGCTTTAACTAGGACTAAAAAGTGCTTTATGCTCTGCCCCTTCATCTTCCTCCCTTCGTACATGAACAGCTGGTTCCAGCCACCCTAGGGTGTTAAAAAAGTACATTTCTCCATCTAAGTAATTTGCTGATTTTTTTTTTCCACTTAGGTATAAAGATTTACTGAGCATCGTTCTGTTAGGAATACAGTGTGGACAAGACAGACAAGACCTACCGTCCCATGGAACTTAAATTCTGACAAGGGAAAAAGAAGCAATAAACAAGAGATGAAGACATAAAAATGGTTCGAGATTGCTAAATGTTGTGAAGAAAACAGAACAGTGTTACAGCAGAACAGGAGCGCATCGCCCAGGAAGACTGGGGCAGACCTCCCTGGAGGAGATGAAATCCGAAACTTGCCTAACTATCACCACGGGGCCTCCCAGGGCGAGTTCTGGGGCAGAGCACTCCAGGCAGAGGAACCAGCTGGTGCAAAGGCGTGAAGGCAGGAACAAGTCTGATGTATCTGGGGGAAGAAATCTTGGTGTGTCTGGGCGACACAGCTAGAGCAGAGTGAACGAGGGAGAGAACAGCAAAAGTCAGGACAAGGGGTAAGCAAGGGACAGATCTCGCAGAGCCTTGTAGGTGGTGGCAATTAATTCAGATTTTATTCCAAGTACAAAGGAGGTTTTTAAGAAGAGTAATATTATCTGATTCTATGCTTTTTACGAGCTCACCGTGTCTACTGTATGGGAAAAAGAGACTGTAAAGATGTCCAACAGGAACCAAAAGGAGTCCGTTTCAGAAAAGAAAGATGATGGATACTTGGACTAGGGGAGCAGCAGTGCCAATGGAGAGATGCGGGTTTACTCACTGGGGACGACTGGGCGGGGGGGAGCAAGTGTAGGAAGAAGAGCAATCAAGAGTATTCAGCGTGAGACAACAGCCAAATCGAACGCGGAAACAGAGCCAGAGTAACGGGTGGGCCAGCCAATCCATAAGGACCGTGAAAACATCACGGAAAAGACACAAGAAAAATTTGCCAAAACTCACCTTACGGCGAATGCTGTATACTGATGAAAAGACCACTTACTTGATCTGGGGACAAGGGCAGGAGTCATACTCCCCAAAGAGCATTCCCAAGTTAAAATGGCTAACCTCCAGTCAACTGCAGGTTTCTGTTTTGCTAAGGGGACAGGGGAAAGACGAAGCTGCCATTCACAGGTCTCTCCCTCCTAAACAGCACTCAGCTTCTCTCATGAAATGTTGAATGAATATTTAAAATATCTATTATGCTCCATCTTCCATATTCCCCAGGATAAACAGCTTTATGGGAAATAAGCCAATGTTACCTAAAGTTTTTTTAAGATTAAACTAAAAATGTTTCCCCTTCTTTAAAATTACCTCTAAGATTGGTTTTGGTCATGTATTTAATTTACTGTGAAATTTCAAATCACATTCAAGGACAGTACTGGTTTCTCTGCTACTCAAAAAAGGGCATGGGTCAAAAAAGATCGAAGAACGCACACAAATAGTATGATTTCCAGGTATGGAAAAGACAGATCTATGTGTGTGTCTGTCTATGCACATAAACAGATTTCAGAAGGAGAGTCACCAAAATGTGACAGGATTTTGGGTAATTTTTACAACTTCCTTTGATTACCTTTCTGCATTGTTTTGATTTTTATGATGATCATGGACTACTTAAAAATTACATAAATATTTTAAAATTAAGTAGATCCTTTTTATATTTGACTAGATGGCTTGACTTATCCTTTCTCTTTTCCCTCTAAAGAGCTTCACTCTCTTTTGAGAAGGAAAAACTGCAAGGGTAATCTACTGATGAAGTCTTCAAGTAAAATACATAGGGAAGTCTTTATATTGTGACATCACAAAACTTCACACTGCTGAACTTCATTAACCCTCACGGTTCCATTGTGTCGGAGTTCGGGATAGCCTGACTGAGCAGTTCTGGTGGAGGGTGTCCCAGGATATGGCAATCAGACATCATTAACAGATAACTAATATAGTGGAGAAGTTCACTCATCTAGAAAACCATTTCCTTATATAAGTATGAAAAAGCTACTAAATAACAGGCCGCTGGCTTCATTAAAATTGTATTTGTATAATGGCAACTTGTCCTAACACAGCTAGATCTAAGATTTAAAATCCAATATTCCAAAATGAGTATCTTTGAATAAGAAGATAATTTTAAATGTTCAAAAATTGCTGACAATCAAAATGTAACCTCAAATTTGTCCCTCCACTAAATTTCCCAAGTGCTTACCACTTGTCAGGCACTGTGCTAGGTACACAGAATACAGCAGTGATGAACAAAAAAATCTCGGCATTATATTGGGGGGGGTTAATAATAATTTTTTTATTATATTATGTTAGTCACCATACAGTACATTCCTAGTTTTTGATGTAAAGTTCCATGATTCATTACTTGCGTATAACACCCAGTGCACCATGCAATACGTGCCCTCCCTAATACCCATCACCAGCCTATCCCACTCCCCACCCCCCGCGAAGCCCTCAGTTTGTTTCCCAGAGTCCATAGTCTCTCATGGTTCATTCCCCCTTCCATTTACCCCCCCTTCATTCTTCCCTTTCTTCTCCTACCGATCTTCCTACTTCTTACGTTCCATAAATGAGTGAAACCATATGATAAATGTCTTTCTCTGCCTGACTTATTTCGCTTAGCATTATCTCCTCCAGTCCCATCTAGATTGCTGCAAATGTTGGGTAATCATTCTTTCTGATGGCTGAGTAATATTCCATTGTATATATGGACCACATCTTCTTAATCCAGTCATCTGTTGAAGGGCATCTCGGCTCCTTCCACGATTTAGCTATTGTGGACAATGCTGCTATGAACATTGGGGTACATACGGCCCTTCTCTTCACTACGTCTGTATCTTTGGGGTAAATACCCAGTAGTGCAATTGCTGGATCACAGGGTAGCTCAATTTTTAACTTTTTAAGGGACCTCCACACTGTTTTCCAAAGTGGCTGTACCAACTTGCATTCCCACCAACAGTGTAAGAGGGATCCCCTTTCTCTACATCCTCTCCAACATTTGTTGTTTCCTGCCTTGTCAATTTTTACCATTCTAACTGGCATTAAGGTGGTATCTCAATGTTGTTTTTGCATGAAGAACTATGCTCTAAAAATATATCTTTTACTGGGAATGCACCATTTCAAAGTTTAACACATACACTGGGAATGCACCATTTTAAAGTTTAACACATGAGAGAACAAAGGGGGTTAAACTACCACATTCTGCAGATTATGCAAGTGGGAATTATCAAGTGGGAATTCCTGATAACATCAGAACAGGCAGTTTACTGTGGTGCTTTATTACAGAAATTAGAGCCAGCCAACCACAGATACAATAAAATGCTAAGCGTAACAGTCGCCACATACTCTTGTCCCTACCATCTCTTATCTTCCATCTAATCATATGACTCCCAAGATTACTGTTTATCTATTTTCCAAATGTGATTTGTCTTCCCCACCGGGTCTTAAGATTCTTGGTGCTGGGCGTCTGGGTGGCTCAGTCAGTGAAGTGTCTGCCTTCAGCTCAGGTCACAATCTCAGGGTCCTGGGATCGAGTCCTGCACCAGGCTCCGTACTCAGTGGGCAGTCTGTTTGTCCCTCTCCCTCTCCCTCTGCCCCTACACCCCACCCCATGCTCTGTCTCTCTCTCTCTCTCTCTCAAAAAACAAATAAAATCTTTTTTAAAAAAAGAAAGATTCTTGGTACCAAAACTGTTTTAGACTTTAATGTCTTAGTGTAGCATCCAGCACAGTACGAAGCATCCAGCACTGATGACATTAACATCATAAACTAAACTCAGACACTGTCATTTTACAGACGATGACAGTGAAGGCCAGGGGTCTCACAGGTGCTCAGTGAGAACGCTGGGACTGGAAACCACTTGCAGGGCACTCCGGCCATATCTCAGTCTCCCTGACCTAGGCATCTTTCAGTTATCTGTAAATCTCCAGCACCTAGCCCTGGTGTTGGGGACGTGGGTACTCCAACGACGACGGAGATTAAAGTTTGCCAAACAAAGGCATAAACTTTGACTCCCAGTCTTACACTCTTTTCATGACAGAAACTGATGATTTAACTGGACCTGGAAAGACACTCTTATCCTCACCTCTGAGATAAAAGTGTGATTATTTGTAAGAGGTCCTCCCTATGAAGAGCTGTACTTGTGACCAAGAATTGATATTTACAGTCACTTCCTAAAATTACTCTATTTCCACGATAAATAATAACACACACTAACATGTTATGTTGAGCATTTGCTATGTGGCAGGTACCAGCCTAAATTCTTTAATTAGATTGAACTATTTAAACCGCCCAGCAACCTTCAGAGATAGATGCTATTACTACCCTCACTTTACAGATGAGGAAACCGAGGCACGGTATCTTACTAGTTAGTGACAGAGTTCGGATCCAAACCCAGGATGTCTGATCCAGGGCCCATTTTCTTAAACACCACTCTAAATCATCTCTCAATAATTAAGGGGGAAACCATCAGGATGAGTAAAAAAATGTGAATTATAAATTTGTCAATAAATGCCACTTTATTAAGTACCTAAAATAATTCAAAGTGAAGGCTGACAAAATATTGCCAAAAAGAGTGTCCTACCATGCGAGCTTTAGTGAAATGAAAATGATTTATCTAAGTTTTAGAACTATATACATGTAAATCAATGGCGCAAAAGCAGAAACAAGGTGCTCCTAATTCGATTAAATAGGCTCTGCAATGTTAACGCTACTGGTTTATTTAGCAAACCCTTTAAACAAACAGTGAAAGTAAGTGTGGATTTGAATCATCTTTAAATTATTACTGGTTCATAGTTCCTGAGATCTGACTCAAATTATTAAGGAATCGCTATAAACAGGAAAAGCTGACAATTTCACTACAGTTTATAAGGAGTTTAGTGACAGCCAAGAATTATTCTGAATTAACAAAGTTATTCAAAGGTATTCTGCAACCTTTAAGACATTAGCATTTTGAAGAGAATGCAAAATTAAAGCAAAATACATGCTTTCTAATTTAATAGTAAACCTATTATTGGATATGCTTTCTGGAAAAAAGAATGATGGAAACCATTTCTCCTCTCTGAGCCATCTGAAAAGAACAAAGCAGATGAGTCCAGGGTTCCTTCCCTGAGTCTACGTCAGTTTCCTTTATGCTATTAATTTACCATTTGGCCCGTTCTCCTACAGAGCTTCCTGTTTTCTTGATAATGACGTTTGTGCTTAACCAACAATATTCACCAGCAGCTGAGAAGGAAGTCCTCAGCTTTGGCGACCTAAAATCACAGGTAACTGTCAAACAAGATCGGCTCAAAGACCAGTAACTGGCTGCTACATGAATGTGAGGTCACAGACATTAGAGTGGATTCTTGTTAGCTCCTATTCACCACCATTTCATTTTAATAGAATTTCTTTCCTCTGATTCCACTCAGACCAAAGTAGTTTCAAAATTATCATAGCTTCTAGGCTGAAAGGCAGCAGCAAAGCAGCTCAGAGTGCCGCAGACTACCTCGACAGCTACCAAAGCATCTGCAAAATAGGCATTTGATCTGCAAAGACATCACCTTCTGATTCACAGGATCTTACACCCTCAGACTCAGAAGGGAATTATGGCCCATCGAAACCTGCCAGCTCAAGCTGAGCCTTTCTACAAGGGGAACCATGAATTAAAACAGGTAAAAGAAGGCCAAAAAAAAAAAAAAAAAAACTGCACTGAGAGAGATTTTTTTACATCATTCAGAAGAACGGCACTCCTTGCTTGATGACATATGATGTTCCCGATACACCAAACACATCCTCTACATCTCTAAAGCCTGAAATCTATTTCTAGGCCCTACTAGAAAGTGATGGATTCAATTCTTAGCATAGGATTCCAAAATGCCATTACCAAAATATGTGAGTCAACTCAGAATGTTTTAAAAATTATAAAATTAAAATATTCCAAAAAAATGTGTTTGCCAGTTCATGTGGCATCAACTGTTATTCCCAGTTTATATGCTGTATCCCCATTTATAATGACAGACTTCAACTCTAAAGTAGGGAATACTTTTAAGTGTCAGTAGGTATTCCTATAACAAAAACGTGGTTTAAATTACAGCATGGTTCCAGTAGGAATGAGGGGCTCAAAAACTATTTTTAACAGTTAACTAGGAGGGGGAAATCTTAATATTTTGAGATGGATGCTTCGCTCATTAATATTCAACCTTTCTTCTTTTCTAATATGTGCACTTAATTCACTCTGCTAGCAGAATAAAGAGAAAATTAATAGGATTATCTCAATTAGTGCAGGATAAACGTTTGATAAAATTAAATATCCATTCATGATTTTAAAGACTCCTTGCAAATAAGGATCAAAAAGGAACTTCCTTAATATAATAAGAGCCATCTATAAGAAAACCTACAATAATATCACATCTAATAAAAAATGTTAAATTTTCCCTTTGAGACAGAGAACGAGATGTTACCCACTCTTACCATTTTTTTTCAACATTGTACAGAAGTCCTAGCAAGTGCAGAGCAGCATGGGAACATAAGGGTATCAATACTGGAGAAGAAGAAATAAAACTATACTTATGTGTAGGTAAGATGACTGTGCACATGAAAAACTTTCATCTTCACAGGCATTATTGGAAATATGTGAGCTTAGCAAAGTTGCTAGACAAAGGACATACACAAAAATCAACCGTCGACTGTATACGTGTATCTACACGCCATCAACAATCAGGTAAAAAATAAAAACTTTTAGAAAGATGCCATCAAAAATAACATCAAACTATCAAATATACAGGAATGTCACAAAGGATGTGCAAGCTCTCTATGTAGAAAGCTTCTACTAAAAGAAAAAGAAAACAAATAAACGAATACAGGTATGTTCGTAGATTAAAAGACACATAAGGAAAAGATGTCAGTTCCCCTTAATTGATCTGGAACCTGAGAGGCAGATTTTAAAATTTAAATAGAATGTCAAGAACCAAGAATAGACAGATTCTCTTGAAGAAGAAACACGTGACAGGATTATACACAATAGCCAAAAACTGGAAGCAACCCAAGTGTCCATCAAGACTAATGAATGGATAAACAAAATGTGACATATATGTGTAATAGAATATTCTTTAATAGACTTAAAAAGGAAAGAAATTTCGACACGTGCTACAACACGGAAAAACCTTGAAGATATTAGGCTAAGTGCAGTAAGCCAGTCACAAAAGGACAAATACTGTATGATTCTGTTCATATGAGGTACTTGGGAGTTATCAAATTCAAAGAGATAGAAAGTAGAATGGTAGTTGCCAAGAGCTGAGGGAGGGTGCAACAGACAGTATTTAATGGGTACAGAGTTTCAATTTTATCAGAGGAAAAAGTTCTGGAAATAGATAGTGATGATAGTTGCACAAGAACGTGAATGTACTTAATGTTATGAACTGTACACTTAAAAATGTTTAAAATGATAAATTTTACACATATTTTACTGCAATAAGGAAAAAAACTAAATAGGAGAACTTGCTCTACTGGATATCAAAAATTATTATAAATCTTTATGACTAAAATATTGATACTGATACACAAAGATAGACAAAGACTGAATAGAGTCCAGAGACAGGTCCTCATATATCTGGACACTTAATTTATGATAAAGGCATCTCTGTACAGAAAGGAAAGGAAACTGTTTTCAATAAATGGTGCTGAGTCAGCCAGACATAGGGAAAAATATGAAACTTGATCCCTACCTCAGACCATTCACAAGAATCAAGTCCAAGTGAACTGAAGCTCTGACTGGGAAAAGCATTTATAGAAGACAATGGGGGGAAGGTTAATTAGGTAAACGGAAGAATACCTTCAAGAACCTGGGGTGAACAAAAATTCCCAAGAAGTACTACTATGAAGGAAAAGATGAGTTAACTGGATTATACTATTATTACATTTTCTATTCATAAAAAAAATTAGAGTGAAAAACAAACCACAGAGAGAAGATATTTATAAAATTGATATTAAAATATCTAAAGAACTCCTATAAATTGATAAGAAAAAGACAAGTTAGTAGACCTGAGAGAATACTTCATAAAAAGGGATCCAAATGGCCAATATACATGAAAAAGTGCTTAACTTAATTAGTCACAAGAGAAATGCAATTTTAATCTACAATAAGGCACCATATCACACCCATGAGGGTGGCTAAAATCAAACCAACACTACCAAGTGGGATTAACAACTGGTCTTATGGCATAGTGTATACAGCCAAGTTGCCTGTCTTTCATTAGTATCTATATATTTTTGCAGATTTCTTTCTCAGATATGACAGGTGAAAATACCATATTAAACATAATATAAATTATTTTCAATATTGCTTATTTCCTCTTATATCATTCTTTTTCATTTATATTTTATATATGTTTTATAATACATAAATATATTTCGTAATTAAATAAGTATGCATGCATTGACGGTTTATACACAAATTATTTGAGATGCATAATCAAAAAAGCTTAGAGATCATTCTACAAGAGTACAGAAAGGAGTGTCTATTCTCTAGAACCTTGAACTGTAAATCAGAAGACAAAAATCAAACCCGTGAAAGCACAATTTAAATAACAATTCAAGACAACAATAGATACAAGTCGCAAAGCAATTAACATGATTAATTGCCAAATTAGTGGTTAAAGAATATAAGCACAATTGAAGTTGCCAGAGCAGAGAAACCACTTTCAGCTGGGGTAATCAAGGAAGGTTCACTGGAATACAACTGGCCTCTAAGAATGCATCGGATCCGGTCAAGCTAGGTAGGGGAAGGAAAATATTTACTTACCATTGTCCTTAAATAAGGACAAAACCAAGGAGACAGAAACTCAACTAGATTGAAAGCTCTGTAATGAAACAGCCTATTAAAACTTGGGTCCCTTAGTGCCCAGCAGCCCACCTGCCGGCACAGAAGAGGCACCTGATACCTGCCACAGAAACAGTGCAGGTGAACGAGTGGAGCTGGAGATGACAAGCACACTCCAAGGTCATGTCAAAGTCAAAACAAATTACATAAATATCCTGGACTGATTCAACTGTGGGAATGCTGGTCATTCTTCTTTTAATAAATATTATAAGAAATCCCCAGGGGGGTGCCTGGGTGGCTCAGTCAGTTAAGCGGCTGCCTTTGGCTCAGGTCATGATCCCCGAGTCCTGGGATCGAGCCCCATCTGGGGCTCCCAGCTCAGCGGGGGTCTGGTTCTCCCTCTCCCTCTGCCCCTCCCTATGTTCATGTATGCTCGTGCTCGCTCTCTTGCTCTCTCTCTAATAAATAAATAAAATCTTAAAAAAAAAAAAAAAAAGAACGAAATCCCCAGGGAGAAAGCCAACTTAATACTATCTTTATACATTTAATGTGCAATATACTAAACTCTTTAATTTGTTCAGTAAAAATATTCCTGTAAATTTTTTAGGTCATCATTTTCTTTCCTTGACCCAAAACATGTCCTAAATGGATGTATTCCCAATTCTCTGAATTCTGGGGGATTTAGATTTTATACCATTTGTATATTATGTATCTAAATCCTAATCTCAATTCCTGCTCCTCACAGGAAGGACTGGAAAGCAGCTTGGCATGGAGCTCAGATTTTCAAGAGAAATAACTGGCAGAGCTGTCATCGTTCCCTTACTGGCTTTCCTAATGTTTGCTTCCTTTATATTTGCATCTCCACAGTGCCTCACACTAAGTGCTCGGTATATGCTTTCCGTATGAAAAATATACTTGAGTGAATATGAACAGTACAGGGTAGGGCACGAAAAGAACAGATGGAAAACCGGTAGAGGTGGGGGGAAGAACAGGGAGAAGAAGAAAAAAAAAAAAACAGAAGAATGAGCGGTATGGAAACAGAGAAGGTGGAAGGGGAAATGGAAAAAGAGAGTGGAAGAATGGAAAAGAAGGAAAGAGGGGAATTAATAGATTCTGAAGTGCCATTACAGGATTCTCCTCCCTGTTGGTGAAAGGTGCCTTCTAAAGATGGAAGAAAAGGGTTTTTTCTTTATTTTGTTTAAAAGATTTTACCTATTAGAGAGAGAGAGAGCAGAGAGAGGACAATTGGGGGGTGGGGGTGCAGGTGAAGGAGAAGCAGACTCCCCGCTGAGCAGGGAACCTATCTCAGGGCTCGATCCCAGGACCCCGGGACCATGACCTGAGCTGAAGTCCGACTGAGCCACCCAGGTGCCCCAAGGAAAGTTTTTTAAATCCTTGATCTCTTCTACTTAAGTGATTACAAAAAGACCATCTGCTATGTGAGCATATCTGGAACTGCAGGGTAATGGGATAAATGTGCATCCATGTATTTGGGGGTTTTGATGGCTTGGGAAGGATTTTTTTCTTAGATTGCTGCTTGACACACTATCATTACACACTATGAATTTTCCAGCCTTGTGCACGTTAAGTAATTTGTCTCTTCCTTGCTTTCCTCATCTGTGAAATGGGATGACAGCCCCACTCTATGGCGTTATGAGGATCCACTGACCTGGTACATACAGAGTATTTAGAACAGTGCCTGGCACACAGTAGATACTCACTATTATGAAATGCACAGACACTTTTTGTTCAATTCAGTTTTATTTCATATTTTTTAAAATTCAAATCAAGACCCACTAAAATGCTTTCCTTTAAAATGATCCACACCAGCGGATCACAATCTAGTAATGGTTTGCAACACACAGCACTATCCAACACAACCTCAAGGAACGTAGCTTCCAGAAAAATGAAGATAACAGTACTCTACTCCACACTGGTCAAAACTATTTCTTGAACACTTCACTCAGCTGTAGGTGTTACACTTAAAAACAAAAACAAAAACAAAACACGGGGCGCCTGGCTGGCTCCATTGCTAGAACATGTGACCCTTGATCTAAGGGTCGTGAGTTCAAGCCCCACCCTGGGTACAGAGATTACTTAAAAATAAAATCTTTAGAAAAAGAAAAAAAATCAGAAAAGATAACTGTTGCATATATCTTGCTAGATTTAAGATCCATGTGTCTTCTGCCCGTAGCTGATACATAAACAAAATTTTCTTTAAACCCAGGGTGGGTTCCTGACCCATAAAAGGAAAATCACTATGTATACAGGTGTATATGCATATACACTGTACACAAATAAGAAATAGCTTTTCCTTTTTTATGTCTTTTTTACTGGTCAGGATTTTTTTTAATGTATTTGAATTTATGATTTTTTGTTTTATGGCTTGTGGGCTTGTGATACTCTCTCACTCTAATATTTTTTAAACTACCATATTTCCTTCTTATAACTAAATGAGCTTTTAAAATGTGGCAGGTCAGGTAAATAATGTAATTTAATCATGAAGACTTCTAAATAAATCTCATTCTTATACATGTAAATAACCACGGCCGTTGCCAAAAACCAAAAAACTATAGTTCAGGGATTCAAAATACATTTTAAAATACTGACATTTTATGAGAAAGTACCTAATAAGTTCTTTACAAATATTCTATATTTTAAAGTCACTAGGACAATTAAAAGAATATCTTCTTGACGAGATATATATATATATATACACACACACACACACATACACACACACACACACACATACACACACACACACACACATACACACACACACACACACACACAATTCCTGACAGATTTCTGAGTTAATTCCTATGGAAGAAATAACATGCTGGTGCCATTGGCCTGGCCGGACACAAGTCATCTTTAGATATGAATCACATATTATTTCCTCTCTATTTAGCAGATCAATGTTTTGTGATAGCGAGTTGGCATAAAGCTTATTCTTTAAAATGATACTCTCAATTTAAATTGTTCTCAGGACCTTCTACAAAATATGTGAAATTCTAGATATTTTTTTTGGTATGTAATGGGAAACGTTCTTTATTCTTTTTTTTCCAGAAACTTATGTATTAGTCTGCTCTCTGCTTTTCTGATTACTAACATTTCTCCAAGTAAACCATATAGATCCTCTCCTTTTTTATTTATTTATTCTTTCTTTTCACCTCATTCAGTTCTAGATGTTACACTTTAAGAAGGACAGAGACTAACTGGATCTTACTGGGAAGAAGCTAGCAAGGATGCTGAAAGGACACAAGTCACCTAGTTATAAGCAGAGACTCCATGTCAGACTGCAGAAGAGAAAAATACAACACATGATAGCTAGCTTCGTTTATCTGAAGTGTTGTCGCATGGAAGACTGATTAAGCTTGTTCTATATTGTGCCATGGGGTATAAGTGACACAAAAAAGGGTTTCAGTCAACATAGGAAAGCCCTTTCTAACAGTATTTGGAGCCCAGCAAGCAGCCTTGGGCCTCAGGGGACTTCCCTGTGACAAGATGGTCACCTGGCAGGGAAGTCTAGAAGGGGCTCATTCAGCACATGGTGGTCATTAGAGTTTAAAACCTCTAATCCTGAAATCCTATAATTCTCAACTATATTAAGGCAATATTATACTATAATATGACTTCTAAAGCCAACACCATTTCTTTACTAAGTTTTTTTTTTCTTTTAAGATTTTATTTATTTATCTGACAGAGAGAGAGAGACCACAAGCAGGCAGAGTGGCAGGCAGAGGGAGAGGGAGAAGCAGGCTCTCCACTGAGCAGAGAGCCCGACGCAGGGCTCCATCCCAGGACCCTGGGATCATGACCTGAGCCAAACAGATGCCCAACCGACCAAGCCACCCAGGCGCCCCTCTTTACTAAGTTTTTAAAAAGAAAGAAATTCTGGGACACCTGGGTGGCTCAGTCAGTTGAGCATCTGACTTTTGATTTTGGCTCAGGTCATGATCTCGGGGTCATGAGATCAAGCCCCAAGTCGGGCTCTACCTTCAGCAGGGAGTCTGTTTGAGATTCTCTCTCTCCTCTCCCGCTGCCCCTTCCCCCATGTTCTCTTTCACTCTCTCTCTCTCAAATAAATAAATCTTTAAAAATTAAAATAAATAAAAATTTTTAAAAAGAAATTAATTCTGCCATGAACTACATAAAACCAAGTTGAAAAGGCAAATGATAATATTTTAACAAAAACAATGTAATAAAAGTTGACTTAATATGCCTAGCACACTAAATCTTCCTCAGTTCCAATTAGAAGAAAACTGAAATGCCAACCAAGTCAGTGACCTGGAGTAGGATGTGCACCAACTTAGAAATATAAATCCATATACTGCTTTAACAAGCAAATAGCAAAACACTGTCTGAGCTTTAAAACGTACAATGAATAAAGGAAGAATCTTACCCAGAAAAGACTGTACTGTAAACATTCTCCCTACTGGAGTCACGCTTCTTCGGCATACATGCAGATTACATAAACAAAGGAGTACTGCTCTCTCAGTTTTCACTGACCCAACTCACTGAAAATTGTAGTCATTTTAAGAGAAGTCTTCATTCTTACAACCCTCTATCATATTTGTTTAAAAAGGAAAAAAAAAAGCAGTATCTCAGATTATCCAATGTGTAGTTAGGAATTACTTATCCATAATGTACTAATGTACTCTCTCTATCTCAAACAGAATTCTACAAAGGCCAATTCCCGGATGTCTGAATGCAGAAACCTTTCTAGAACAGTGCTACTCCAAGTGGGCTCCATGGACCAGCGTGCTATAAACTGTTACTAGTCCGTAATAAGATAAGCAGAGAAAATGAGAGGAAGAAACTTTTACAGCAAGATGTAAGACTAGTTTTTAGTCTGATGAATCAAATATTAAAAAGCCCAGCCTTGTATCTCACATCTTTTTAATTCATTTTTCTAGTAATTCATTTCTACTATATTTTACAAAACTATCAGTTGATAACAGATCGGAAAAATTTTAAAACCATCTTTCACCAAAGACAGAGAAAACTTCTCAAAAGTTCCTTTAAATGCTGAAGGTCCCTTGGATAGGAAGATAAACTACTTTACTCTGATGTCCCCAATCTCCCTATTCACCGTGGTTTCCCCACCACAGTAACAAACCCTACTAATTTATTCAAGTGTTCTTTTGCTACCTCTGCTAAATTGTCAGTGATATCAACACACTTCACTGCTTAAAATGTATCGTCAGGTTATATCTGACTGCTCAGAATTTGCAACACTACTTCGTCTGCACCCAGATGTAGCTCCAACATATTCTTGGATTCGTTCCTTGTAAGAAGGTATTAACTAATTTGATGAGCTAGTCTGGAGGGTCACCCGATCTTGCAACATGACAGCTGGCACGAACCGTGGCCATCAGTGGTCATTTTTGAGAGAGTCTAGAGATAGCAGAGCACAGTTTTAAATGCCAGGCCTCCACTCATGCTTAAAGACTGCTTATCTTGGCAATTCTGCCAACACACCTGTACTTTCAATTCTCCATTTGAACTATTTCGGTCCCCAGAATCCTCTTCTGACTTACACGTTCTTTTATTTCTTACATAAACATGTATAAAGATGGATTTAATAAATATATTTATAAAAACCTGCCAACAAACAATTCCTAAAGATATTTTTATTACATTAAAATAGGATGAGTAATACTCTTAGGAAAAGTTAAATACACGGTGATGTGCTGTAAGAAATTATCCCACAGTGCCAATAATTGCATGCTTTTAGTTAAGATTCGCAACACCAACCAAGCTTTCAACTCTTCAGTGACTTAAATGATGTAAAAAAAAAAAAAAAAAAAAAAACACCTAGAGTCTGATTATTTAGGTCAAAGTTAATCAGCGACAGACCATAAAGTAAATACATGTGTTGAATTTCTGTCCTAGTACCAACTATGAAATTGTATTCCCTCCCCTCAATCTTTAATTCGCAGACATCTGTAAACTCTTTGTCAAATGATCTGGGATCTAGCCCATCTATAGCATAGAGAATACTGCTATTTTAGATACCTACCTTTTCTTTTTTTCTTTTTTTTTAAAGATTTTATTTATTTATTCGACAGGATAGAGACAGCCAGCGAGAGAGGGAACACAAGCAGGGGGAGTGGGAGAGGAAGAAGCAGGCTCATAGCAGAGGAGCCTGACGTGGGGCTCGATTCCGCAACGCCAGGATCACGCCCTGAGCCGAAGGCAGACGCCCAACCGCTGTGCCACCCAGGCGCCCCCCAGGCGCCCCGATAGCTACCTTTTCTGAATGAGTTCTAAAACTGAACTATTCCTGATGTTTAAGTTTTAGTCTCAATCACCTAACCAATTTTTATCTGAATTCTAACCAGTAACTAGGGGGCTTTTTCATGTTCATCGCTAAAGATAAATACAGATAAATACAGATAGCTAGAAACCCATTCCATACAATACTATATCAACAAGTGACTCTTATCTTTTCTTGGCCAATGCTTTTTTTTTTTTTCTTAGTTAAGAAGGCCCAGTGTCATTATACAGGACTTTGTATATTAAAAAATTTTAGGGTGTGCCTGATCAATCAGTACAGCGTGTGATTCTTGATCTCAGGGTCATGAGCTCAAGCCCCACGTTGGGTGAGGAGCCCACTTAAAAAAAAAAAAAAAAAGTATAATAAAAAAATGTTTAACTCAAACAGATTTAATTCCCCCCAGAGGAGCTATGAGATAAGAACAGGACTGGTAAAATACAATATACTTTCTTTAAAAAGATTTGGGAGGAAAAAACCTCAACACAGAATAGCATATGGAGGGCTAAATATCAAATGGAAACCAGATTAGAGGCCTCATTTATTCCTGGTCTTTAGGCAGATCCAGAAAATAAGAAGTTGGACTAGGTAAACCTAATACCTAGGTACACACTATGAGGCATCTGTTCCTTAATCACATGATGGCCAATGCTTTCTTGAAAAAATACAGAACACCTGGTAAAGAAGACCTGGGATCCGGTCCTGGGATCTAGTCCTGGCCTCCACCACTTATCAGCAAAGTAACATTGAATGAGATGCTTTACCTCTCTGAGACTTGCATTGTCCACAAGTGTTTAAAAAAACTTGTAAGGGGATGTTATAAAAACATTCCTCACAGATGTACTGAGGGCAAAGATAACCCATGAAAAAAAGAGCTTTATACTATTTACAAAACTTAAGTTCATTTACTGCTCGTTCCTTCGTAGAAAAAAATATATACGACAGACATTGTCTGTTTGGAGGTCTGAATCCACTGCACAGATGGAGGTAAATGGGTAGACTGGAGGCCAGAGAGCCTCTGAGAGGTGCGGATGGGGTGTACAGAGAGGTGCATTTCAGGAAGTGATAATACCTGGAAGCCCATCCTCAAGATTGGGATAGGGCAGGGTTTTTAGGACACTGCATTAAGGAGCCCCTCGCAACGGCTGTACACGTGCCTTTGCTTCTCTTCACCCTTTCTTCATATTCTTGTCCTCTTCCTTGATTTTATCTCCCCCTCACACTGCCCTTCTGTCTCCCCTCTACCTCTCTTTACCCCTTCTCTCTTCCCTCCCTAGCCTTCTCCCTTACTTAATTACAATATAGAACTGAAATAATTTTTAAATATTTATTTATCCTGTTCTTCATTTAAAATCCAGAGGGTTCAGACACGTATATATGCAGTCACCAAAAGACACGTACTAGAATAGTCACAGCAGTGCTATTCATGAGACAAAAACGCAGAGCTACCTGAATGTTCTTCAGCAGCAGAACAGAGAAACTGGTCTGTTCACAAAACGGAACCTCCCTCCTCAGCCAGGAGAACGAACAGATCTGCAACAGCACAGAATCTCACCAACATGATGCCGAACAAGAGAAGCCAGACACAAAACGCCATTTTGTGGGATACAAATTCCACTTACATTAAGTTTTTGTAAGAAGGCAAGAGCAACCTCTGCTCTTAGAAGGCAGGATGGCAGTTACTCTGTGCGTGTGATGGGAGGGGGAGAGCCCCAGGAGATGGGTGAGGTGTTGGTCATGTTCCGGTTTTCTTAGGTCCCAGTGACACACATGCGTTCAGTTTCTGGAAATCCTCGGAGTCGTACACATATGCTTAGGAGCACTTTTCTAAACGTATACCACACTTCAATAAAAAGGGGTTTTTTTCTCAAGGAGTGTCCACCTTGAATGCCCAGGGGAAGGGAGCAACAGCTAACCACTTCCTGGTTTCCCTGGTGCCCTCTAATTATTTTTTCTACCCCAGAAGACAACTGTGATCCAGCCCTGAACCTGGAACCACGAAATCTACTTTCAGTTTCCCAGCTCCACGCTGCTTGTGCTTCTCCTATGTACCTGCGTGAGGCACGGAGGATACAGCTGTGACGCCAGATGAGGCCCCTGCCTTCTTCGAGAAAACAGGTAAATACACACATACATAGATACATAAAAGCTTGAGACTGCCAAGAGGACAGAGCCTGGGATGGAGAAAAACACGGAAGACCTGCTTTTGATGGAATGGTCTAGCGAGGCAACCCTGAACAAGTCACTAAACGCACTTGAGTCTCAGCTACCTCACCTGCCTTAAGGGAATTATTATAAGGATTAAGCATGATAATATCTCTCAGAGCACTTATATTACAATAATAGCATTATGAATGATAATAGCTCTTATTATCGTCCTTACTGCTTAATGTAGAGTCGTTTGGGTTAACCAATGTCAGCATGATCCATGCACTAATACAGTAATAGTAACAATGAATAATATTTTATGGGTCACTAATTCTCAATTAAAAGGCTTCTACTCTGGGTAGAACAGGTCTATCAATTAATGGCTCTCGTCTCCTTCTAAAAGGGTGTTAATGATACAAAGGCTGGCTCAAATTCAGCACAGCCCTCTCTCACCTTTAAAGAAAATCAAGCCCAAAGAGATGGTGCTAAGAGAGGGGCTGGCCAGAGAAGTGATAATCAGCATCTGAGAGCTCAAATTAACCAACAAAAGAAACGTATATGAAGGACTGTACCTTAATTTATTATATGACCAGGACCTTCCTGGCGCTGGCCACAATGAGTCAAGGTCCATATTTAAAGGAGCTTAAGACACAGTTACAGAATTAAAATCAAACAAACAAAACAAAGACAACAAATGTAGGGGAAAGCTGCAGAGCTATGCAATCAGAGACTCGGTTTTAAACCCTGGCACTGCCACGTAACAGCTTCGGACCCTCACCTTGGGACCCTCACCTAAGGACCCTCACCTTGACTGATTCCTCCCATCACATGAGGATGCTAAAATCTATACCTCATACAGCATTGTGAGGTTTCAGCAGGTAATAGAACTAATATGGCAAGTACAGCATCTGGTCTAACAGCTATTCCTGCAACCAGTATTGTGATTATTTTCTAGGCAGAAGCCCACGAAAAGCCACTAGCACAGAGCCCAAACTGTCTACAGATGCTGGTTCCCTCTGTTCTTCCCAGCTGTTGTTCCCTCAGCCCAACACCAACCAGCATATATTCAGATACATCTACAGTGTAAGAGTGAAAATACAGTGTGGGGGCGCCTGGGTGGCACAGCGGTTAAGCGTCTGCCTTCGGCTCAGGGCGTGATCCCGGCGTTGTGGGATCAAGCCCCACATCAGGCTCCTCCACTATGGGCCTGCTTCTTCCTCTCCCACTCCCCCTGCTTGTGTTCCCTCTCTCGCCGGCTGTCTCTATCTCTGTCGAATAAATAAATAAATAAATCTTAAAAAAAAAAAAAAAGAAAGAAAGAAAATACAGTGTGAATGCAAACCTATGTCCTTACACAGACTGAAAAGGGGAAAAAAAGCCTCTTTGAGTTTTAAGACCCTCAGCTGTTTCTAAAACCAGGAGGGTGCTCCACCCATTTATTCTGGCTTAAATCTGGGGGCAGACTCCTTTACAGAAGCTATTTTCATTAAGAATTTATAGATCAAAAATAAGTTCACCGTTTCAGTACTATTTTAACTTTTCTCATGGTACTCAGTTTGCCTCCTCAGCCAAAGGCTTAAATCAAAGCATGAATTGGGGGGGAAAAAATACCCCAAATGTGAAAGATTGCTAGCCTTTTCTCTAAGGTCAGGAATAAGACAAGGATGCTTGCTTTCACCACTTCTACTCAAAATAGTACTGGAACTCCTAACCAGAGCAATTAGGCAAGAAAATGAAATAAAAGGCATACAAAAGGTAGGGGGAAAATATGTTTGCAGAGGACATGATCTTACCTGTAGAAAACCCTGAAAAGTCCATACACACACACACACACACACACAATCAGAATAAACAAATTCAGCAAAGTTGCAGGATACACGACCATACAAAAGTCAGTTGCCTTTCTATATACACTAACAATGAACAATCTGGAAAGCAAATTATAAAAACATCCCATTTACAATAGTATTAGAAAGAATAAAATGCTTAGGAATAAACTTAACCAAGGGAGCAAGGGCCGTATATAGTAGAACCCACTTATCCACAGGAAATACATTCCAAGAGCCCCAGCAGATGCCTGAACCGCAGATAGTACCAAACCTTATGTATATTGTTTTTCCCTATATACCTACTAAAGTTGAATATATAAAGAAACCACTGTAAGAGATTAATAACAAAAACTAATGAGAAAATGGAACAACTGTAACAGTATACTGTAATAGAAGTTATGTGAATGTGGTCTCTCTCTCAAAAGATCTTACTATACCGTACTCAGGCTTCTTGTGATGATGTGAGATGATAAAATGCCTGCGTGATGACATGAAGTGAGATGAACGAGGTAGGCATCATGAGGTAGCATCAGGCTACTAGAAACCTTTTTTTTTTTTTAAGATAGACTGGTGATGGGTAGTAAGGAGGGCACGTATTGCACGGTGCACTGGGTGTTATACGCAACTAATGAATCATCGAACTTTACATCAGAAACCAGGGATGTACTGTATGGTGACTAACATAATAAAAAGACATTAAAAAAAAGAGATTTTTTTATGTATTTATTTATCAGAGAAAGAGAGAGAGAGCACAAGCAGGGGGAGGGAGCAGCAGGCAGAGGGAGAGGGAAAAGCAGGCTTCCCATTGAACGAGGAGCCCAATGCGTGGCACGATCCCAGGACCTGGGATCATGACCTGAGCTGAAGGCAGACGCTTAACCGACTGAGCCACCCAGGCGCCCCTACTACTGACCTTCTGATGACGTGTCAGGAGGAGGATCACCTGCTTTTGGACCGTAGTTGACCGTGGGTAAATGAAGCCATGAAAAGCAAAACCACAGAAAAAGAGGGACTATCGTACTCAAAACTACAAAACATTGCTGAAAGAAATTAAAGAAGACACGGGTAAATGGGAAGACATCCTGTGTCCACTGATGACTTAATACTGTTCAAATGTCGATACCACCCACAGCAATCTATCAATTCACAGCAATTCCTATCAAAATCTCGACAACAATCTTTGCAGAAATAGAAAAAGCCATCCTAAAATTTACATGGAAGCTCAAGGGATCCTGAATAGCCAAAACAGTCTGGCAAAAGAAGAACAATGTTGAAGGTCCCATACTTTCCGACTTCAAAACTTACTACAGAGCTACAGTAATCAAAACACTGCAGTACTGGCATAAAGACAGACATATAGACCAACGAGGCCCTCAAGTATACGGTCAAATAATTTCAAAAAACAGTGCCAAAACCATTTAATGGAGGAAAAGACTGTCTTCTCAACAAATAGTATTGTGAAAACTAGATATCCACATGCAAAAAAAAAAAGGAAGTTGGACCCTTATACCATACACAAACTTTGAATTAACAATTCAAAGTGGATCAAAGACCTAACCATAAGAGCTAAAATGATAAAATTCTTAGAAGAAAACATAGGGGAAAAGCTTTAAAACACTGGATTTGGCAATAACTTCTTGGATAGAACACCAAAAGGATAGGCAACAAAAGCAAAATTAATAAGCCGGACTTTATCGAAAGTAAAAATGTTGTGCATCAAAAAATATTCTTATCAACAGAATAAAATGGCAACCCATGAGAAAGGGATATTTTCAAATTATATATCTGATAAGGAATTATCTAGAATACACAAAGAACTCCTACAACTCACTACCAACAACAACACAATTAAAAATGGGCAAAGGACTTGAACAGACATTTCTCCAAAGCAGATATGCAAATGGTCACTAAGCACTTGGAGACATGCTCAACGCCACTGATCATCAGGAAAATGCAAAACCACA
The DNA here is from genome assembly GCF_024610735.1 of Ursus americanus. Classification (NCBI taxonomy): domain Eukaryota; kingdom Metazoa; phylum Chordata; class Mammalia; order Carnivora; family Ursidae; genus Ursus; species Ursus americanus. The sequence continues at coordinate 64,707,370 of NC_142133.1, forward strand.
ATGATATACCACTTCACACCCACAAGGATGACTACAGTTTTTTAAAATTTAAAAAGAAAAAGTTTAAAAACCAACAAGTACTGGTGAGGATGTGGAAAATCCGGAACCCTTGTGCACTGCCGGTGGCAATATAAAATGATGCAGCCACTGCGGAAAATGATACGCGATTCCTCATAAACTTAAACAGAGAATTACCATACGATCCGGCAATTCCCCTTCTGGGTATATCCCCCAAAGAACTAAAAACGGGCTCCAACAGATCTCAGGATGCCTATGTCTACAGCAGCATTATTCACAACAGTCAAACGGTGCGAGCAAGCCAAGGATGCACCGACGGGTGAATGGATAAACAAAACGTGGTCTATACATACAATGGAATAGTATCCAGCTAAGCCTAAAAAGGAAGGAAATGTTGACATATGCTATGACACGGAAAAACCCTGGAGACATTATGCTGAGTGACATAAGCCAGTCATAAAGGAACAAATACTGCATAATTCCACTTACACGAGGCACCTAAAGTCGTCAGATTCACAGACAGGAAATAAAACTGATTTCCAGGGGTGGGCGAAGGGCAGAATTGGGAGTTATCATTTAATGGGCACAGAGTTTCCATTTTGCAAGATTAAAAAGGTTCTAGAGCTGAATGGTGGTGATGGCTGCACACAATGTGCATGTATTCAGTGCCACTGAACTGAAATGCCACTGAACTCAGTGCCACCGAACTGGACACTCGAAAACGGTGCAAACGGTAAATGGTATGTATGTTTTAGCACATTACAAGGAAAGTATGTGCTAGGCCCCAAACTGCATCTCCATGTTAATAATTTACTGAACCACACAATTTTATGATGTTTTTAGATTAAAAAGTCTAAGGACTCCATAGATGGAAAAAACCATCATCATGAGGACACTACCCACTTCACAGTGGAACTTCAAAACATTCTCCAAAACTTCCACTTGACTCAAGAGCTCTTATTAATAAATTGGCAAGAGCAAAGGTTGAGATGAAAACTGTTTCAGAAAACAAAAAGGATATATTTTTTCAAAAAGTCAAGAGAAGCAAGGTCAACGGGAAAAACAACTTTCATCACATGCCATTAGAAAGATAACCGCACTGCTCAGGAAATACGGCCCTGAAAGGAAAATTACGAAATTACTTCTCAAGAATATGGCACCAGAAGGCAAGATTATTCAAGCATGATGGAAGTTAAAAAGGGGGCTGTGTCCATGGGCATAGGGGCCCTTTACCACAGAAGTGAGAGCACAGGACTAGTTAAGTTGCGGTCTTGAAACAAACTTATTAACATGTACCTATTAACACAAACTAAAAGAGCCCCGCTCATCTCCTAATCTTAAAGAACTTGACAAATTTGTCATTCTAACAGAAATCGTCAAAAAATACCACCTTAAAATTGCACAGAAGAAAGGATACAAAAGATAACAACAGTAAGAGTGTTTTCTTGTTCCCCTAAATAGTACGAAGTAGAGCTAGGAATAGATTAAATGAATCTTCTACCTCCTTTCGTTTACACATTAGACTGGCTACTTCCCTTCACCTCTGCCCCTACCCCAACTTCCATACCAAATGAAGTCATTCTGAAACGAAGTCACAGCAGGGCATGAAAAGCCCAAGATTGATAACCATCTAAAACTCCAGAGCCAGCGTTCTCCCAGCATTCACCACTTTAGTCCCTGTGGGAAGACTCTGGAATCCCAGCACAAGTTCCTAAGGTCACGATTGCAGAGTTTACTGGGCCAAGGCCAATACCATCCCTTTGACTTTTTCCCCCAAAAAACCCTAAGTACAAAATAAGTGAAAGCCCTCTGAAATGTTAAAAGACCCATTAACTGTTTAATTAACATTATTTACATTACTATATTATACTATTATAATCAGAAGGTGGCTGGACAGGCAGCTACCCAAGTTAAAGATCTAAGAGAAGAAAACACTATGGGCTGGAGCCTGAGGAGCAGGGGAACTTGTGTTTCTGAGTTTAAAAAACTAACAAACAAGCAAACAAACCACCCCAAGAAATAATTCCTGGAGGATAACCTGGACACAGTAATACTGCTTAAAATACCAACACCACACTGTTCGCTGTGTTTCTAGACGCCCTGGTGCCAGAGAAGCACCGTGCGCCCTAGCCAAAATTCTGCCTTGTAACACCCGCCAGCCCACCCATCCACTGCCCACACTAGCTCCCCACCCTCCAACAGAGCTCCCCACTTTAGTCCCCATCTTAGGCGGTCTCGGCAGGCAGGCTTCTTCAAGCCTCTGCTGAGAACTGTGGCGTGTCTCTGCTCAAGAAAGCCAAGGTTCAATCTCTAATTTGAAAACAGGTTCTGTCTGTTAAAAAAAGAAGCTGGCATCTCCAAGCCTCATCAAATATTTCAAAGTAGACCCTCCTGGAGCGTCTCCGTTAGCCACACTGGTATTTTTCCTCCCACCACGGATCTACATAAAGCAAGGAACAAGGATAGAAAGTTACCCCAGAAACAGAAGTCTCTGGCTCTCCTGTCCTCTTCTGCTCTATGATTTCTGACTTTTGTCACACATGTGTGCCCTCTTCTATTGCTCTGCTTGCCTGAGTCTTATTTAGACAGCTCCTTTATACTGCCTGCATGGACACTCCTTAGAGTCCCTGACTCTGAAATGCCAACGTGATTCTACCACCTGCCTAACAACAATACAGTAAAATAATAATATATATAATAATGTGTGTAATATATACAACATTTCATATGATAATAGCACTGTTACTACTGTAGATAAAAATAGCTACCATTTATTGAGCAATGTGACCAAATATTCTAAGTGCTTTATATTGAGTATTTCATTTCATCCCCATAACTACTCAATAAGACAATTATTAATGCCATCCCCAATTAAGAGAAAACTGAGGCACAGAAAAGGTATGTAACTTCCCAAAGGTCATTAATAACACCACTTAATAAGGTGGCCAGATCAGGATTCAAACTCAGACCTCACTGACTAAAAAACCTACATGCTTACCACTGTATTATGCTGCCATCTGCACCTCTAAAGATGGCTCACTGGGTTCCATCCTTTGTCCAACCTGACTTCTGGCTTGTGCCAACACCAGCCCTTCCCCCAGCATTGTGTTAGCTCTTCCGGTTCTGACGATTTTTCCTTTCTTTGAACTTTCTTTGAACTCTTCTTAAATATCCTTAGGGATTTGGACAAGAGATTACTGAACTATTAAATTTTCTAATACATCTTCTCCTTCTACTTCAATCTATCTCTTATATTACCTTTCATCTACGCCAGTAAACGACTAAAAAAAATTTTTTTTTAAAGATTTTATTTATTTATTTGACAGAGAGAGAGAGAGAGACAGCCAGTGAGAGAGGGAACACAAACAGGGGGAGTGGGAGAGGAAAAAGCAGGCTCCCATCAGAGGAGCCTGATGTGGGGCTCGATCCCAGAATGCCGGGATCACGCCCTGAGCCGAAGGCAGACACTTAACAACTGAGCCACCCAGGCGCCCCTAAACCACTAAAAATTTCTACACAAAAGCAGCCAAAGAATAAATCACTTAGGAAGAAAGTGAACAGTCAATGTGCAGGAACAAAATGAAGAAAACACAAACCTTTATTTACAGACATAAAAGTGGGCATAAATGGGACAGACTGACCATACTCCTGAAGAGGTATCAATATTATAAAGCAGGTATACTCAATATTGTAAAACTACGATCCAAGGGCCACTTGCTTCTTTTTATAAATCAAGTTTCACTGGAACATAGCCACACTTAACTCATTTGTGTATTGTCATAGATTTCATGCTACAAGAGCTGAATAGTTACAACACAGACCATAAGACTCACATGCCTAAAACACTATCTGATCCCACAGAGAGTCTGCTAACCCCTGTTGTAAAAGCAGTCTATTATTTCCAAACAAAAAGGTTTTATCCAATGCCAATCAAACTCCCAGCAGGTGAGATGATGAGTATTCAAACATACTACAAAGCTATAATAATGGAAAAGCTATATAATTGTATAAAGCAAATACAGATCATTGAAAATGAAGTCAGAAATAAGTATGATAATTCAGCATGTAAGATAGCATTTCAAAATCATGAATAAGGATTTATTTTATGAATAGTGCTAGGACAACCAGATGATTACTTAGAAAAATAATATCCCATACCATACACCAAAATAAATTTCAGATTAATTTCAATAACAATGAAACTACAGAAGAAAGCATAGGTATCTCAGAAGAAGACAGGTGTCTCAGTGGAAAAGGCATTAATTTTGCAAAATGTTAAAAGAATCCATGAAGGAAATCGATTTGATGACAACATAAAAAGTAAACATTTTGGCATATCAAAGATAAATGTAAAAGGAAATTGGTCACAACCGCATGTTATAAGAAAAGACAAATACAAATGAGCATCTGTCAATGATAACTGATTAAATTACAGTGCATTCATACACTGGAATATTAGGCAGGCATTCAAAAGGAGGCAGCAGCTCTATCGTACTAATGTGGACAGTCTTCAAAATACACAAGTAACGTGAATATATAACATGTTACCATATCAATTATCTACTGCTGCATCACTAACTGCCCCAACATTAGTGGCTTAAGAAGACAATTTATTATTTCTCATCATTCTGCGTCAATGGGCTGGTCAGTTCTGCTGGCCTCTCAATGGCTCACAGTGCAGCTGCACTCAATGGCTAATAGACTGGTTGTGGGGCCGAACAGAGTTGGGGCAGCTGGAGCAGCTGGCTATGTGGGCCAGTCTCTCTCAAGGAGACCAGACCCAAGAAGAATACACCAAATACATCAGAAATCTTAAAATGTACGTACTCTGGCCCAATAGTTAGCATTTTGCTGACACATAGGAAAATGTGCATCCATGTAGACACTTCTATTTTGTATAGCCCCGGAGAGATCTCCAGGTAGTGACTCTGGCAATCACCTAATAAAGAGGCCAAGCTGCTGTGTGATCGCACTACAGTGAAACTCAGTAGTTGAGAAGTCCACCTATGCACAGAAAGCTTCAAATTCACATTTTACATTCTCCCTCCTTAATAGACATGGACAGCCAAGAATCATCAGTTTGAGGAAAGCCACCAACATTAAAGACAGAGAGCGAAACAGAGATAATGCAAGGTAAAAAAAAAAAAAAATGTTTTTTAAAACTGGAGTCAGTTGTACCTCAATTTTAAAAACGAACAATAATTAATATCCTTACAGAGAAGGGAAGACACTGCACCCATGAAACTACAGCAGTATGTGTGTTGAGGGCCCCCAATATTACAGACCAAGGCCTTCCAACTCTGAGGGGAAGATAATTTGCAACCTAGACTTCTATACCTGCCCAAATTATCAATCAAGTTTAAAGGCAGAATGAACACATTTCAGACTTTCAGGAACTCAAAGAATAAACCTCCTCTTCTCCTTCTCTTGGGATTCTACTAGAATGCATGCTCCAACAAAGCAAGAGGGAAAAACAAGAAGGTAAGACATGAGATTCCACACAGGAAAGAGGCAAAAGGAAAGCTACAATGATAACAGCATGGCAGACACAGACAACAATCCATCCAAATTAACGCCGCTCCTCCACCAAACTTCTCCATCTCAGCCAATGGCAAAACCATCTCACCCACGCGTTCAAGTTCAGAAGGAAGAAGTCATTCTTGATTCTCTCTCAAACCCCAAATTCAACATCCTCATGTTTTTACCTTCTAACTAGTTTATAATCTATTCACCACCTTCCATCTCCATCACCACCACCGTATTCTAAGACTCCATCATGTGTCACCTGGTCTAGTGTACAAATGGACAGCTAACTAGTCTACCTTATCCTGCACAAGCCTCTTTCTACATAACAACCAATGATTTTTTTTACATATAAACTAGATCATGTCAGTCTGCTTAAAATCCTTCAATAACTCCTCATTCTACCCAGAATAAAACCCAAGTTTCCTAATATAGCCCACCAAGCTCTGCGTATTCTGGCCCCTGACTATCTTTAGAATTTCCTATCATTTCCCTCTCATGCTCTCTCACTCACTACATTCCAACACTCAGTGGCCCTGCAGATCCTTGAACATGCGAAGCTTTCTTCTGCCTTTACACATCGTATTCCCTTTTTACAAACAACTTCCCCAGCTCTTCACATTGGATTATTCTCATCTTTCATGATTCAACTTAAATGTCATTTCCTCAGCTTTCCTGACCATGAATTCTCAATTAGTCCTTCACCAGGTCAGTTTCCCTTCATTTCCTTTTTCTCAGTGAGCTAAAAAGAAGAATTTTTGTTAAATGAATTTTGGGATGTCCAAAGAAAACGGTATGTGACTATTTAAATGAAGTTACCAAAAAGTATCTAAAATATACGGTTAAGCAAGACAATTTTTAAGAATTACAACAAGATAGATGAGAATTTTCCTACCAGATATTACAACATACTATAAAGTTGCAATAGTTAAGACAGTGTACAACTGGCAGAAAGACAATAAGGCTGACAGATGAGGACAGAAAGCCTAGAACCAGATCCATGTATGACATAAACTTGACATAATAAGAGAGGTAGCATTGCAGACCCACAGGCAAAGGATGACCTTTTCAATAAATGATGCTGGGATAACCAATGATCTGTATGAAGAAAAAAACTATATCCCTATCTCACAACATATCTTATAGAAAAAAACAAATTTCTATTTGAAGACCAAATAAGGAAAACTTTAAAATTCTTTTTTTTTTTTAAGATTTTATTTATTTATGTGACAGAGAGATAGCCAGCGAGAGAGGGAACACAGCAGGGGAGTGGGAGAGGAAGAAGCAGGCTCCCAGCAGAGGAGCCCGATGTGGGACTCGATCCCGGAACGCCGGGATCACACCCTGAGCCGAAGGCAGACGCTTAACGACTGTGCCACCCAGGCGCCCCAAACTTTAAAATTCTTAAAGGAAAATGTATGACTTCTGAGTATGACAGAATTTTTTGAAATGCTCCCCACCTCTCTCTCACAAACACACACACACACACACACACACACACACACACACACGCATGGCACAAATATAAAAAGGAAAATACCGATGCATTTGACTTCATTAAAATTAAAACTTTTGGACATCAGTAGCATCAAATTAATAATATAAGTCACGGACTGATGCAGATATTTGTACTACATATAACTGTTAAATGATTAGTTTCCAAAATATGTAAAGAATGATTTAAAATCTATACAAAACTACAAACAACCCACTTAAAAGATGGGCAAAGGATATTCCTAAAAGAAGAAATCTCAATTGGCAATAAAGATTTGAAACGATTCTTCACTACACTAGTAATCAGGGAAATACAAATTAAAAACATAATGAGGGGCCCCTGGGTGGCTCAGTCGTTAAGCATCTGCCTTCGGCTCAGGGAGTGATCCCAGCGTTATGGGATCGAGCCCCGCATCAGGCTCCTCTGCTGGGAGCCTGCTTCTTCCTCTCCCACTCCCCCTGCTTGTGTTCCCTCTCTCGCTGGGGGTTTCTCTCTCTCTCAAATAAATAAATAAAATCTTTAAAAAAAAATAAAAATAAAATAAAAATAAAAACATAATGAGATACCATTTCACACCCATCAACTTGGCAAAAATTGAAGTCTGACAACACAGAGTATTGTTAAGGCTAAAGAACAATGCGAACTCTCATTCATTTCTGGTGGAAGGAAATTGATATAACATGTATCTATCTATATAACAATAATAATGTAGTAATGTCTAACAAAATAGAAGATGCATGTACCTTAAGAGCCAGCAATTTTATTCCTAGGAATATATCCTAGAAGGATAGCTTTCGAACTTTTTTTTTTTTTGCTTTCAAACTTTTTTTATCGTGACACACGTATTTTACATCGTAACCCAGTACACACATACTTACTTAACTGAAAGCAAAATTCACAAAACAGTGCTTATTCTTACTATGTGTGACACATTCTGATAGTTTCCATTCTATTCTCATTCATTTTTTAAACGTTGGAGTGACTCACTCAATAGATTTTATAACCACTAATGGGTAAACACATCCAGTTCAAAAACTCATGCCCCAGAAAATATTCTCATATACGTATCTTCTTGCACAAAGGTGAGAGAATGTTCATTATGGCATTCTTTGTCAAAAGAAATTTAAAACAACATATAAGTCAATCAGTGGGAGAGTGAATAAAAAATTGGAGGCATATTCATACAATGGAATATGATACAGCAGTACAAACCAAAGAACTTGAACCATAAGTATTAACATAAGTAAATCTCAAGAACTTCCTACAAAGCAAAAGAAGCAAGACGCAGAAAAATATATATATGTATATGTATATATATGTGTGTGTGTATATATATATATATATATATACACCATTATACCATTTGTATAAACTTTTTAAACATGTAATATAATACTACATATGGTTGAGGTATATATTTTTATATAATGAATACATAAAGTATAAAGATATGCACAAGAGAAAAGGAAAAAGATCACAAGAGAATATAGAAAAGAAAGTGAAATGGAAGAGCCCAGTGAACAATTGGATGCTAAATGGTTAAAAGTTGCCCATCTTGAAAACTGAAGTACTGCCTCCTGGGCCAGCAGCTTCCTTCCAGGCACAGGGCTAATAAAGGCTCAGCCAGAGGGACCGATGCGGCAAACGGAGATTAATCTTCAAAGCTTACAGTGCTCATCTTTGAAAACTGTTCTGTTTAGTAACCAAGTACACTGAGTATCTATTTTTAATTAAGTAATGAAATTCAGAACATGAACAAAAAATGCAACAGGTAGTTGTGGGCGGCTGAGATGTCATAGCAGATGCCCCAAACACAGCCATGTGCCAGTAAGGGTGAGTCACTGTGATATGCTGAAAAAAGATAATAAGGCTTGGCTGCCACAGGTTGCAGTAAGCCCTCTGCTTTCCTCTCTTATATTTCCCAGGCACCATTCCAGAACACTGAACATGTAGACAGCTTCAAGATTAGTAAATCACTAAAAATGACAAAATATGGCATCTTACAAATAGCACATGCTTGTGATCAAATTAACACAGAGCAGAAAGCTAATAAACAGTCAGTAGCCTCATGGAATAATTTCCTAAAATAAAAATGTGGCCCCTCTACCTAGAAGAGTAAACCGAGTACTATAATACACTTCCCACTATAATTTCAAAAATGTCAATTCATTTGTCAAGGAATGACATTTTAAAGGATTATGGATAATAAAGTTTAATCAATAATCTATCAGACCAATAAACAGGTTTCCAAGCCAGAAGACCAAACCACGATGGTGCCCAAACCAGGCAACTTCTCAAGGAAAACATCTTACCTCTTCACTCACGCAACCCCAACTTGCTACACTACGTGGGAAAGGTACCATAGCAGACCTTCAGGAGGCCTAAAGATAAATTAAGTAAGAAGCCTGTCCTTAAGATTGTGACAGTCTAGCAATGGAGCTTAAAAACACACATACAAATATACTAAGTGTACGTGAGGTATAAAGATTTAGGTGCCATTAGAGAAATAAATAAAGATGAGTTGCTATTTTTAAAAAAATCTTACTTTGAATAGATTCTTACCTATCTATTCCTCCTATGAGCCAGATCTAGAATATAGATACTCACACCTCATCTCTTCAAGGGCAAGTAGCCATATATAGAAACAAGCCTAGTTCTGCGTATGCTGTGCCCTATGGGATATGCCCCTTGGAGTTCACAGAACTCATAAACGTGTCCCCCATTTCTTGTAACCCTGAGTGCCGCTAATCTAAAAGAAAGGGAAATGCCAATAAGTGACACACTAAAAAGAAGCCATTCTGTGCCCAAACCCCGTCACTGTTTTGCTGTAGAAACTTGAGGAATGCACATTTGGCCCAATGGAAGGGTTGAACAAAGAATTGTTAATGAGATTCTGAGGAACTTTCATGAATTTTTCAGACAAGCACTACATAAAGGCATCACTAATGCTCTGGATCAATAAGGCTTTTCACGTCATTTTCAGCAGAGCAACTTTGTTAACGTAGGTAGAGGTATTTGCATTCCTTTTTTAAATCTAAAGTAAATTCCATAAATACTAAATGCCACTGATGCCATTTCAAGTATTTTTCTAGCAGAGCTAGTCCAGACCGGGCCAGGTCTAGTGCATTCATTTCAAATGTATCATCAGATGTACGATTTGCACTTAAATGCTCAACCAAACATTCAGGAATTGGGGAGCACTGGAGAAGGAGTCTATGGAAGAAAAGTAAAGTGACTTCATGCTGATGAACCCAACTGTTCTCTCAGGATACTGATACAAGGAGTAAGAAGTTCGGATGACATCATCTTACATAAGCCAATCCCAGGTCCTCTGGTCATCAGTCCCCTGTCATGTCCTCACCATCTCTTAAAAAAAAAAAAAGTCTGCGACAAACTGAAGAAGAAAGATCTATTTCCATGCCCTATCCATTTGGGACAGTAAACATCCCTGGTTCACGGGTTTGTCTTCTTTTGATGACAGCTTCCCTAAGCTATAATCTGCACCCCACAAAAACCACCCTTACAGGTGCACAGGTCAGTCATCTTTCATATACTTACAGAACTGTATAACCATCACCAGGATCTACTTTTAGGACATTTTTGCCCCAAAAGAAACCCCCCACCCACTAATTAAATTGAAGATAATGCCAGATCTTTTAAAAAGCATCCTACTTTCCAATGAAGTATCCAACTGACTTAGTCTTCTTTATCTCACTACTGAAGAAAGTAAGTGTACATCCTCGTATCTAAGCCTTCAGCTTAGTCAAAAAACAGCAAGACTTATAGAAGGCAAGAGAAACTAAAAAGAAAAGCTAAAAGAGAATCAAGCATGCAACCTACTTCTAGTAAGAAAGTGCTCAAAAACTGATGGGGACATGTCAAAAAGACACAACGCCAACTCAGCGGAGCTCCGATGACAAAGCCAGAGCACCTGAGCAATCAAATAAATGAGCGCTGTGCTTGGATGATAAGCTAGAGACTAAAATAAACACCCCAAATGCCCACTCACATAAACAAGCGAATAAGTGACTGGAGGAGAAGGGATAACGCTTCTCTACGGCAGAATTCAAATTAATAAGTGGGGGGGATAGAAAATCACTTAGAACAGCACCACAGTAATGATGATTGTAGGCCAGAGCCGTCCATGGACAGTGAAATTAGTGGCCAAAAGTACGATGAGGAAGCGAACATCTGCACCGTCTCAAGGCATGGCTCCAGAAAATACTTACCAGGGACAAAGGAAAGCTCGAGCTCGCGCTATAGTGGAGAAATGTGGCGGCGAGTGGTCAAAGTTACCATACCAGTCACAGACACATAAGCATCACGTACTACCTGAACTAACACACTGAAAAGCACACGGTGTCAATTCTGTAGTATTCTTGGGGGTGGGGGGATTCTCACTGTAATAAAGGGAAAACAGTAGATGAACCCATACTGAGCAACCCTTTACAAAATAACTAACCAGTGCTATTTTCAAAAGTGTCAAAATCGGGGCACCTGGGTGGCTCAGTTGGGTAAGCATCTGCCTTCAGCTCAGGTCATGATCCCAGGATCCTGGGATTGAGCCCCGCATCAGGCTCCTTGCTCAGCAGGGAGCCTGCTTCTCCCTCTGCCTGCTGCTCCCCCTGCTTGTGCACACTCGCTCTGTCTCTCTGACAAATAAATAAGTAAATAAAATCTTTAAAAAAAAAAAAAAAGGGTCAAAATCATGAAAGACAAAGAAAGACAGAAACAGCCACAGATTAAGAAGACCAAGAAGATGCGATGGCTAAATTCAGTTTGGATTCTGGATTGGATCCTGGACCCAAAAAAGGACATGCATGAGTGGGAAAACTGGCAAAATTCAAACAAGGCTTGTAGAACAATCAACAGCATTACAGCAACATTAACTTTCTGTAGGATTTTGTAAATTTTCGGTAAATCTACATTGATTTTGAAATAAAAAGTTGGGACTTTTTAATGCAACATTTCCAGGTGTGAGATTCTACTGTTCCAACCCCATCGTGAAAAATGACTCATTCTATTCTATCGCTATTATAATTCGCCTATTGGGAGAGATTACCAAATGATATCAGATTCAGAATCCCAAAACCCAACTCTTAGAGTACATGCTGGATTGTAGCAGACGTAACAAGAAAACAAGTCAATGAATGAAAAACACACTTGCTAAAAACAACATGGCACGTTGTTAACAAAGAGACATGCCAAAAAAAAAAAAAAAAAAAGACACGAACATTGTGATCATAAAGCAATGGCCCACAACACAAATAAAACAACTTGAAACATAAAACGTCAAGATCTGGACCAAAACCAACTGTGTCAACATATGATAAGATCATGACTTGATGAATTTCTGTGGTGTTCAATCTTTATGAATCTGGTGAGAGAAGTTTATTAGTAGGTAAAGGCTGAATTGGGTCTGATACAGTAGTTGAAGCAGTTCTGGTACATACCCAGACTTCAAGTCAGTTATCCTCAAACAGTTCGTAGCATCCAGTCCCACTTTTCCATTGCGGACCACACTAGATATGAATGGGGAGAGCATTGGAGAAATTCGGTTCAAGGCCACTTCTGGGGACATTTTAGTTTGATTTGTAAATCACCACTGAAAGCAGAAGGAAAGATGGTGGTCAGAATATTCAGAGGAACTAGACAGAAGTTTCCTGAAAACTGCCACAGCACATGGACGTTTCTCTTGCATGAATAAATACTTCGTTTCCCGTCTTATGAGGGCCTCTTCCAATGACCCTCCAGAAGAAACCAACCCCCCGTTGCTCACCTCCTCAGGACAGAGGCTGCACCACTGCTTTTCAGGAACAGAAACAACCCTTCAAATCCAATTCCCCCCTCCTTTCCAAAGCTGACCGCTACACTGCCCCACACGACCTAAGGCTACCCTGCTCTATCTTACAACAGGCAGCTTCCTACTTTGAGGCCTCAAGAAGCCTTCGCTAACGATCCTCTCCCCCAACACACAAAATGTACACACCATTAAGTCAGGAACTGCGCCCTCTGTGTCCCCACAAGAAGGACTTGATTGGTAATACTGTATAACATTCAAGAATAAGTATAACCTGCTTACCGTTGTTACTTACGAGAAATTACTTACGTCTGATATACTGTGCCTCCACCGTGTGCTTTAACTACTCGCTTTGTGATCTCGCCCCTGCAGGGACTATGTCTTGAATCCCTGGTGTTTAACAAAAGTAACTGGCACACACTAAGCACCCAGTAAAAATCTTTTAATAAACAAACGAATAAAGAGATAAAAACCAGAGAAGTATTGACTTATGGAGAGAAGATAGTATGCCCTCAAAAAATTTGGTCGAGGATAATGTATCTGAGGAACATACGTAGCAAAAAGCTATTTAACAATTAAATCATGAAAATATACACTTATCCGGATATTAAGCAACATAAACTAACATGGATCTAAAAGTCTTTGTCTTTCAGGCACTAAGAAGTTCTTACCCTTGAAAATACAGACGTAAAACCAACAAAGCATATCTAAATTATTTGGAAGCCCATGGGGCTGGGGAGGGAACGCATGAATTCCTCTAAATAGATTTCTCAATGAAAACCTCTACTTTCAGAGGTGAATAAGTCCATTTAAATAATCACTTTCTTCCTCAATCTGAAAGGATAACCCCGCATCAAAAGCAAATTAATTTCTTACAAGTTACGACTACAAGGAAATGATGTTCTGGTCCTAGTTTTCATATATTATACCATAAGAGGACTTACAAGTCTCTGCTAAAATAAATATTGAAAACCAGTACCTGTTTTAATCACTTCAGATAGTAATAGAGGGAAGGACTGCGATGATCTTTCAAAAAATAACTTGGTGACCTTATATAGTGATGACACCCAGAAGCACCTTCGAGGCAGTAAAAGCTTTATACTTCAGTACTCAAATCATCCTTTCTGCAAATATAAAACAAGCTCCTCTTCCAGCCACTTAACAGATGACCTCCCTCCACCATTCCAATGTCACTACAAAGTAAGAATAAACATCTAATGCCCTGTATTATCAATCATAAAAATCACGCTGTACATTTTTATAATACTACCACTTGTAAAGAGCTTCCAAATACATTCTTACAGCTGATCTGCACAATCCTGGGCAGTAGGCAGGTATCAGAATTCCCACTCCACAGGAGATAAGGATAACTTCTGTAATTTGTCTTGAACAGCGTACTAACCCATATTATCATTTTGAAGCTTATTTTTTTCCTATTCTGCGACATTTCCATTCTTATTTCTATCCACTGATGTCACAGTTCTTGAAAGGATGCTTATCTAGATCATATGCAAAACACAGAAACACTCATCTGGAAAAAAAGCGAAGGATCTCACCTACATTACAAAATTATTCTTCCATGCTTTTTCCCATAATATCTATCATTATTTTACCTCTCATTTCTATGAAAAATGGAAAAAGAATCAACACATTCTGAAAAACCAACTGAGTATCAGGCACTGTATTACCCACCTCTACCTGTAATTTCATTTACTTCTCCCCCCGCAACAACCCTGTTCTCTATTATTGTTCCCATTTCACAGATAGGAAAACTAAAGCTCAGCAAGACTAAGTAACTTATTCAAATTCACAAACGCAGCAAGAATAAAGATCAGAATTCAAATCCAGATGTCCCTCCCAGTCCAGTATACCCATCCTCCTCTCACTTAAGCATGTATAATTGCAATCACCAAAGAGAAGGGCATCAAAGTCATCTGTTCAAGTATATACCTTATAAAATTGGAAGAGAAAAAAATTATGAATTTGAACTAATGGTTGCTCAACCACTAGAAACACATTTGACTGCAGCTGGTCTGCTGCCAAAGCTGGCCTGAGTGATCCACCAGTCAAATGCTACAGGGAAGAAACCTGTACCAAAAGTCAAACTGTACTTAAAGGTGACAACAACCCATCCCAATTCAGCAACTGTCAGGACCTTCGACTAACACCTGAAGGAATGAATTTCTTTGTTTCAGAACAGCTACAATACCATTTTTTGACAGTGCAAGACTTCCTGCAGCGTTAAAATCTGTTTCAACCGTAGGTGTAGTGACTTCTCTAAGACAGAGGGGAAATAAATGCTCCAAAACCAGAGGTCACGACATAGCCAAAGATGATGGTTCTTCGGTGTAAGCCTTTTGAGCCAGGGATATGGATAGGGGATTACCCCCAACAGTGGCTTTTACACGTCACAGTTCTATAAAGATCCCAGCTAGACACAAATTTACAGCGGCCAGCCTCCCCTGAATGCTAGCTGTGCAATTTGTATTTCCTGATTTTGACGTACTACAGAAGGAAAATGCAGAAATAAAATTTTTACGGGGTCTGCTGCTCGAAACAGGGTCACATAAGGTCCTCTGATGGGCAGCCTGGGGACTACAAAGACGTCTAAGGCATCGTCCAGTATCTCGCAATTAAGATGGGATGACAAACACGGAAACGTGTGCCCTGCTGACGTCATGGAACGGAAAGGGGTGGCGTCCTGCTGCGTCACCTCAACGTCATACAGCGCACGAGGGAAGTTAAGTGGGGAAGCAATTTCTCCAGGGGCAACATTCGAGAAAAACAAGTCGGCTCAGACCCAAAGAATGACCACCGCACTCTAGGGGCCATCTAAAAAGGGATACTCTCCCTTTTCTCAAACTGTATGGTCCCCTCATCAGGATGGCAGGAGAAAGGAGTCTGAGGTTACTGAGGGAGCAGGGGGCGAGCTAGATATGCAAAAAGAGCAGCCTCTGGCCTTGGGGGACTCGTTTTTGCGGAGACCAGCATGATGGGGATGAGCAGGGCATCTTTGGAACGGGGGCCTTCTCTATAGGAAGAGGCGGCGAGCCCTGGGCATACTTAAACCACGGTCCTGTGCACAGGCCACCTTTGCGACTCGGGATCCAACCTCCCCGCACCAGCCCCAGTCCAGGTACCTGGAACTTAGTCCGATCGGTAACCGGCGACTACGTGGGGTACAGGTTACCCGAGCGCGCCCCCGACTGACGCACCGACCTGCGCGCGCACCGCGAGCCGGATGCGTGCGCGCCCCCGGACGTCCCGCCCCGCCCCGCCCCCTCTGCGGCCCGGGAGCCGGGCGGCGTGCGCGCCCCCGGACGCACCGAGCCGGGCGCTCGGAAGGGCGTCCCCGCAGTGCCTGAAAGGTCCTTGCTCCGCGCCGGCCTCGTGGGTGGCGACCGGCGTGGAGCCTGGAACTATGAGAAGGGCTCTGTAACGAGAGGTGGTGCAGGGAGACCGTCCCGGGAAGAACAGAGGGCGGTTGGGGGCGGGGTTATTTCGGGCAGTCAGGTGGGCGACCCGCAGAGGCGTCTGGAAGGCCCGCGTCGTTAGGGAGCGTAGGAGCGGCCTTTCTGGTTACCAGGTCGGACAGAGGGCAAAGGTCAGCCTCCGGGTTGGAGAGCACCACCTTTGGGCCATGGCCGCATCTGGGGAACCCGGCCGGCAGTGGCAGGAGGAGGTGGCCGCGGTGGTAGTGGTGGGCTCCTGCATGACCGACCTGGTCAGGTTAGTCCGGCTCAGTACGCAGAGCCTGCGGTCGCGGGAGGGGGCGGACTGTGCTTGGCAGCGGGGCTTTGGCGATGGACAGTGCCCGCTTTCGGGGTGAGCTACAGGTTTCCCTAGCCAGCAGCCTGCCTCCCTGGCGTGGAGGAGGCAGAATTTGAGTTGGTAAGGTGACTGTCAGGTTAGGGAACGTAAGGGGCCAGGGTGTAGTGGAAGCTCTTAACTGTTACTAGAAGCACCTGCAAAGACCCTCTCCGGTTTTCTTGACGAGTCTCCTGAACCTGTCCCCTGACTAGCCTGAGTAACTTTGGTCAAGTCATTTTATCTCTTGAGAACGTGCCCAGCTCCCAGGGTTGTTATGAGGACTAAATGAAGGAAAGTGTTTTGTGAACAGTGACGTGAGCCAGGTTGGGTATTATTCGTCTTAACTTGAATGAGTGGAGCTGGGGTCAAAAAAGGCGATCAATCAATCACCTTTCATCATACTGACTGTTGGCATTCCTGCAATAGTTCATATTTACACCTTGTTTTCGGTATTAGTATCAGTATTTGGGCTATCTTATGGCAACCCGAGTGTGAGTCAAAATAACCCATAAACACAATGTTTACAACCATTAAAAAAAAGATCAAATAATGAAAATATGCTAAGTGATGGAGAGACTGCTCATTTGTCTTTTTTTTTAAATGAAAATGGCGGAGTGCTTAGCTGGCTCAGTACTAGAGCACGAAAGTCTTGATCTTGGAGTTGTGTGTTCATGCCGCACCTTGGGCTTAGAGCCTACTCAAAAAAAAGAAAGAAAATGGCTTTTCTGATTATAAAAATAATATATGTTCATTGTTTTAAAAAATCAGATATTGCAAGAAAATTCTACCATTCAGATTGCTTCCATTTAATATTTTTGTGAATGACTTTCCAAATATGCTGTTTTTACATTACAAAAATTAAAAATGATCAGGCATACTACAGTAAGACCTCATCTGTCCTGCAACCTTGCTTTTCCAAAGGATAGCAGAGAGCCTGGAAATAAGTAAAAGGGTCTTGGGAAAATCAAGTCACCAAATCTCTGCACCACCTGTGTTTTACTTAGAAAACAGTTCCAGGATCTGTATGTAACCAGTTTACTCTTTTATTGCTTAAAATATTTATAAGCTAGGTTATCAAATTTCCAGACCAAGAGTAGAAAGGGGGAGAGACTGCTAGTGCAGGTATAGTGATTGTCAAAAAAATTATAGGTACACTGGCAAAAGAAAGCTAAACAATTTTCCCATGCACCCTAACTGAATAAGTGTCAGGTTTAAAATTCAGAGCCACTTTCTTCTTAGTCTGAGCATTATGTGAAGATTGACCATCAACATTAAGGATAATTATACTTCATAAAATGAATACTTTTCATACTTGGGAGAGGGTGGAGTGTCAAAGGCTCATGTAGCATCTGTCGGGATTTTAAAATCTTATTTAAGAGCTAGAAGAATTTGGGGTCCCTGAATGGCTCCGTCAGTTAAGCGTCCAACTCTTGATTTCAGATCAGGTCATGATCTCAGGATCATGAGATTGAGCTCCACGTGGAGCTCCACGGAGCCTGTTAAGATTCTCTCTCTCCCTCTGCTCCCCACCCTTAAAAAATAAAAAAAGATATAGAGGAATTAAGAGATTATTTAACCCAGCCCTTCAGTTCATAAAGGAGTAAACTGAGGTCCAGAGAAATAAAAAACTCTCACGTTGTATATAACCTTTCTAATTTTTCTTCTCTCGCCATTTTCTTTCCTTCTCTCGCCATTTTCTTTCCTTTGTAAAATAACTAGGTTTCTACTTCTCATGAATCACTAGTAAAAATTTTACTCCCTTAGAGACTGTCTCATGGCTCTTCTGCAAACTTCTATGGTTGCTGATTACTCCTGCCTCTGACGATCTTTACAAAACACCTGAGTATAGAATTTTTATTTAAAACCCTGCATCTGTGATAAACTTGGGTCTAACTTTCCCAGTTGTGGTACGTACCATGATTGTGTTAGTTTCCTCTTGCTGCCAGAACAAATTGGCACAAACTTAGTGGCTTAAATAATATAAATTTAATATAGTTCTGGAGGTCAGCAGTCTGACACAGATCTCACTGAGCTAAACTCAAGGTGTCTGTAGGCTGTGTTCCTTCCTGGAGGCTCTAAGGGAAATCTGTTTTCTTGCCTTTTCCAGCTTCTAGAGGCTGCCCACATTCTTTGGCTCATGGCCCCTTCTTCCATCTTCAAAGCCAGCAGTGGTCAGTCAGGTCTTTCTCACCTGGCATCACTCTGATGCTCGCTTTTTCCCTCCCTCTTCTACATTATAAGAACCCTTGTGATTACATTGGACCCAAATGGATAATTCAGGATAATATCCTTATTTTAAGTTAGCTTATTAGCAACCTTAATTTCCCTTGCCATGTTACATAACATAAGTTCTGGGGGTTAGGAATGTAGACGTCCTTGGGGCAGGGTGGGGGAGGGGACATTATTTTGCCTACCACAGTGGTGAAGCTTATAGTCAAAAACTCTTACAATACTTAGAGCTTGGGGGATCACTGAAGCCCATCATCAGTTCAGTCTCCACATTTTACAGGTGAGATAACTAAGAGACTAGTTAGATGACTCACCCCAGATGACACAGCCAGTTAGTGGCACAGTGAAAGCTGGAAACCCATGTTTCCCAAGCTTTATCTTTGCATTATATCATTCTACCTCTGCCTCCGGCTGGTATTTATTGCCCTTTTCATCTGCAGTTCATTTGGAAGCTTACAGTGTGTGCATTCACTGTGTACTTCGTAAGCTGATAAAGAACAACTAAGGATTTATAATCTTCAGGTCTAAAGATGGTACCTTCGTGACAGTCCCTTACTTTATTTCTTGGTTGAACTGGAGCCAGCCTGGGCACCCGTGTCTATACGGGTGTATGTTAGAATGACTGCAGAAATAAAACTACTTCAGTGGCCAGGCCCTTGGATGCTCTTGGACAGCATCCAATCCAATTCACTTTCTGTATTACATTACTGTGTGCCAGACACTGCTAATTCAATCAATGAGCAACTTTTTTTTCATGTCTAATTTCAGTTTGCTATGAATAGTAAGCTCTGTGTACTAATAATTTTAAAACATCATTAGCTCATCCAACATGGCAAACAGTGAACATTATTTAATACCCACCTATGTTTATCATTACTCTCTTCTTAAACACTCATCTCTGAAGTTCCACAATGCAAACATAAGAGAAATCAAGCTTGTGGAAAATTAAGTCAGAGTTCTTCCAAAGACAGGATTCCATGAAAACTCAACAACAGATGAACTTCTTGAGAGATTAAGCTCACAGATCTTTGTTAATCATGCTTTCACTAATAATCTTTATTTCTTATGACATGTATCACCCATGTTTTATTCACTCGGCAAATATATATTGACTTTATATGTATATATGCCAGGTACTCCCCTAAGTGCAGATGATGCAGCTGTGAAAAACACAGCCAAAAATCTCTGCTTCGTGGAGCTTACATTCTAGTGGAAGAGACCATATCAGTAGAAATAAGTAAAATGTGTAGTATGTTAGATAAATGCTAAGGAGGAAAATAAGGCATGAAAGGAAGATGGGAGTAGTGATTTGCCCACAGAAAGCCTTGCTGAGAAGGTGATTTTGAGTAAAAACCTAGAGGAGGAAAGGAAGCAAGCCATACAGATACCTGGGTAAGAGCATATGCAAAGGCCCCGAGGTGGAATCATGCCTATTGTGATGGGTGAACAATAAGGAGTCCAGTGTGGCTGAAGAAGAAAAAAAGGGAGGGGGAGGGCAATTAATGATTAAAGGATGTTGGGTCATACCCTGAATAAGATGAAAAGCCATTGGAGGGCTTGAGTAGAGGGGTGACCTAATCTGATTTACATATTAATATCATCACTATGGGGGCTGTGTGAGAACAGACTGAAGGAAGGCAAAGGCAAAAAAGGGGAGACCAGTTCAGAGTCATTACAATAATCCAGGCAAGAAATGATGGTAGCTTGAAAGCAGTCCAAGTGAGGAGAAGTGGGCATGTTTTTATTATATTTTGAAGGCAAAGCTGACAGGATTTGCTGAGGACTACAGATGGGTCAGGGATTACTCCCAAGTTCTGTGGCCTCTGCACATGGAAGGGGAAGCTGACCTTTGCCGAGAAACAGAAGACTGGGAGCAGAGCAATCTGGCTTAGCGGGGGGGCAGTATCAGGAGCTCAGTGTGGACATGTGAGATTTGAGGTGCTTGTTAGACATCCAGCTGAGGCCGTCAAGAAGACAGATAAAGGAGTTTGGAGTTCAGAGGGTAGGACCAGCTGGAGATACAAATTTGAGAGTCATCAGTGTATCGAGGATATTTGAGGCCATGAGACAGGATGAGATCACTGAAGGTCTGAACTCCTAGGGCACTCCAACATCTACAGCATCCTTTCTTTACATAATTTATCTCCCATCTCCCAGTCTCTCTTACCCCTAAAACTTGCTTTGAGACAAGCTCAATACAAACCCATGTTTACATTTCCATGGCGATAGACTATGATGTCAGCTAAAACCCTGTGTTATCCCTTTACATGCTCCAATTAAAAGTGATGGCTTGAGAGATAAGGCTCATGTTCAACCAAGCATCTAAATTTAATCCTTGGCAAGTCAGGAAATGATTGCTTAATTCTCAAAAGATTTTAATTGGATGGCGGAATAAGTGAATTTAGAAGCTTTTCGATCCAAAGTGGATGAAACATAGGACCTAGATTACTTTTTTTAAAAAGCCAAAAATGTATACCATACCTAGGAAAGGTTACATGTGTCTAACGTATTACAGTAACCTCTAACCTGCATTCCGCTGGAAGCCTCTTGACTTGTCATATTTGGAACAGAAAAATCTCTTCTGCTTCGCATTTTCAGTAAAGTAAAAGCCAGAGGAATGTTGACCTGAGGAGTATCACGCATTCCCAGTGTTAGAGGAATATCCTTTATTATCCTTTCTGCTCCTAAAGTTGGTCTTGAAAGTTGCCTATCAGTTACCAACTCTTAAATTAATATTTTGTCAAATATGTTTCTGTCAACCAAATTCCCTAACATCAAAAGAGATCATTCATGGGAAATTTGCTACTTTGGTCCCTTTGAGGAAAACACATTAAAAAGCAAACTGCAAAACAAAACTAAAAAGTAAACTGCACACGACAAAGCAAGCACACCTACCGTGCGGTGTTGCGAACAAGTTCCTTTAGGGATCCGTTCCCTTGCCAGCTCTTCACACCCTAGCGTCTGCCCTGTTGGGAGAGGAAGGTTGGGTGGGCTTCGTGACGGATGTCTCTTCAGTATTTTGGTTGCTCGCGTACACTGTTGAAAGACGGGGACTGTGCTCAGTGCTAGGGATACTGCGATGAACAAAACATGGCCCTTGCTCCCGAGGAACTTCTAGTCCGAGGGAGAAGGCAGACACGAAGAGGGGTCATCGCAGTGTGATGCGGTAAGTGCCTGCAGGTTCTGTGGGAGTCCAGGGAAAAGCGCCTGGATGGGGTGCCTCCTGAGCCAAGCTTTAGAAAATAAGCAGGTGCTAACCCAGCAAAAAAGAGGAGGGAGCGCATTCTGGCCAGCTGGGATAACCCACAGGGGCAAAGTCCCGGCTGCGGGTATGCGCGGAGCGTGCTGGGACAGCCGCTACTGGGTCCGTAGAGCATCAGGGGTCAGATGTTGCGGAGAGGCCTGGTCAGCCACGCTGAGGCACTTGGGTTTTATTCCGTAGGCCCTGGGAACCAATAAAGGGTTCAAAGGACAGGAATGACATTTCCCATAGCTCCCTGGCTGCCAAAGTGAGGATAATGCCCTCTCTAACCCATCCGACAAACGTATCGTGAAGCTCCAATATGACCCGTTTGTGATTATTCGTGATGATGGGAATGTGAAAGAGGCATGAGCACCGAAAACCAAAAACTGTAGATAAGTGAAAAATTTTAATAATTGATTCCAGAATACATTATTTTTTGTACGCTGATTTATCTCATTATATTTGCTTAGGATAAAATTAATTCCATTTGTATTTCTTTAACCTACACCAGCAGATGGCAGGAAGAAGTAGCCTAGATAATTACAATGTGATGACAGAAGTCATTTTGAAATTTAAAGTTTACTATAATTAATTGGCAAAATAGAAAATAAAATACCGGTTTTGTAGTTATTTGTCACTATTCATACTTGCCTTCTTCAGTGAATTAAAATGTTTTTCATCAGGAACTTCAGTGAATGCTTTAGTCTCACTAGTTCCCCTTCTGCTCTATTTCTCTGCATCCTGATTTTCCCACATACCTTATTGCATCCCCTGGTTGTCCAGTCCCCTCTCACTGATCCCCCATACACATGTATTTCTCCTGCCCTCTCCTCCTGCACGTTCTAGCTCCGGGATTAGCTCCTTCTCAGCCTCTCTATCCAGGCTTCTCTTCCTTGTCCAGAACTTTGCTCAGCTGGGAGGCAGGAGGTCTGTGTATAATTATTCAAAAAGATTTAGTTGCCATCTGATGGCATTTTAATTTTTAAATATGTTCTAACTACTTGACCTCTGTGCCTCTCCCAGTGCCCTCTGTACCATCAGTCTTCAATCGTGTGTCAGAGGGATGAAGGAGGATGCAGCCCCTTTTTGTTTCCTTTACTCCGACCATACTGCCTTTTGATAACTGGTTTACTTCTCTCCTTGGGCCACGCTTGTACACAGCACTTCTGCACTGCTCTCACCTCACTCTGACTTCTTGCATACACAGGCATCTGTCATCCCAACTATCTCCATAAATGTCTTTTAAGGTGTAGACCATTCATTCAAAAATATTTACTTCTGGGGGCGCCTGGGTGGCTCAGTCAGTTAAGTGGCTGGCTCTTGATTTCCACTCAGGTCATGATCTCAGGGATCGAGCCATGTGTCGAGCTCCGCGATCAGTGGGGAGTCAGCTTGAGGATTCTCTCTCCCTCTCCCCCTCCGCACCATGTGCATGCTCTCCCCCTCTCTAAAATAAACAAATATTTACTTCTGACCATGATGGAGTGACTAGTACCAGACTTACCTTCCCACCAGAAACAACAAGAAAATGGGGTATATAAGGGACAAAATATATGAAGCAGCTATTTCAGATGTTAGACAATAGGCATGTTATCCAGACGAGAAAGGAAACAAACAGGTGGGTCCTAGAGGCACATTACTGACCATGGCACAGCGAGAAGAAACTCAAGGAAGTATGGCAATATCAGTGAGTCGAGAAAACTGAGTTCATAGCTTAGGGAGACTAAGGTGGCTAGAATTTGTGGGAACATGTACTGGAGAGGAAAGAGCTAATCAGCGAAAGGTCTAGAAGTCTGCATGGGAGTCCCCTTGAGTCTGTTGCTAAATAATACATGGACATACATAGAGACTCCACAAAGCTGGGCCGCTACTAGAGAGCTCTAAGCTGAACATTTCCCAGAAATTATACAGGAATGGGAGGTATTGCATTCTATTTGGCCAGAGACATTATTGAACCGTTGGAGCATTCAGTAGAGATCCCAGAAGGACCACAACTTAGTAAAAGGGGTAAACTTGCCCTAAGTAAAGGCTACTCTGAACTCTCCCTAATAAATCTCAAAAGCAATCCTCAAAAGTATCAAACAGATAAACTATTTAGCTGCCCAAAAAACCAAAGTTCAACCCTTTGGAAAAACACAACAAAATTAAGACACCCGATTGTAACATTTGCAATATTCAGCATTCACTCAAAAATCAATAGTCATGCAAAGAATCAAGAAAATATAATCCATAACCAAGGGGGGAAAGCCAATCAAAATTGATACAGAGAAATAGCCAGGATGGTGGAATTAGCAGAAATGGATTTTAAAAGAGCCATTATAAAATGCTCAGTGATTTAAAGAAAAACATGAATGTCGTGAGGAGAAAAGTGGGAGATACATAAAAGAACCAGATAGAAGTTCAAGAAATGAAAAATGCAGTTTTTGAAATGAAAAATCACTTGATGGGCTTATCAGCAGAGTAGACATTACAAAAGAAAGGATCAGTGTACTTGAAGACAGATTATCTAAATTGAAGCATAGAGGAAAAAATGACCAAAATACACAGAGTCTTTGTGATGTGAGACAAAGAGTCTGTCGTTTGTGTAATTGGAATCTCAAAAGAGTGGGTGAGGCGTGAGGCACAAAAAATATTTGAAGAAATAATGGCTGAAAAATTTTCAGATTTTATGAAAATTACAAACGTGTAGACCTAAGAATTCCAGTGAACCTCAAGCAGGATAGGCATACTGTAAACCACAAAGCACGTTGTAATCAAATTCCTGCAAACCAATTATAAACAGAAACTCTTAAAAGCATCCAGAGGGGGTGATAAACAGACATTACATATAAGGGAACAAAGATTCATTGCAGACTTGCAAGCCAGGAAAAAAAAAAAAGAAATGAAATCTTTAAAGTGCTTAAAAAATAAACTGTCAACATAGAATTTTATATCCTTCAAATAAGAAGGGGAAATGAAGACAGAAAAACAATATCTGAGAGAATTTATCACCAGAAACTCACACTACAATAAATGTTGAAGGAAGTTCTTTAGGCAGAACCGAAATGGTACTAGATGGAAGCTGAGATCTACCCAAAGGAATGAAGTGCCCCAGAAATGCTTAATATATGGACAAATACAAAGACTTCTTTCCTCCATTTCTTAATTTCTTTAAAAGGCAACTGATGGCTTAAATAAAAAATAACAGCACAGTGTTGTAAGGTTTATATCATATAGAAGTAAAATATGTAACAATACTAGCACAAAGATTAGGAAGGGAAATAGAAGAATAAATTACACTTACAAGTAAAGTGGCTTAGTAATGTTTGAAAATAAACTGTGATAAGTTCAAAGATGCTCGTTGTACACCTTAGATCAATCACTTTTTAAAATAGAAAAAAGGGAGGGGTACCTAGCTGGCTCACTCAGTGAAACACACACGACTCTTGATCTCAGGGATCTAAGTTCGAGCCCCATGTTGTGTATAGAGATTACTTAAAAATAAAATCTTCTTTTTTAAAAGATAGGAAAAAAGGAGTTAATCACATCAGTAGTGAAGATGAAATGGAATACAGTTAATCCAAAAGAAGATAGGGAGAGAGGAGAGAGATAAATGAGCATTAGAATGTCAGACAGTGATATGGATCTGAAGAAAATCGCTAGGAAGCAATGAGTGTTCTTCCCATGAACACTCTCACATTTCTGCATGATCAGGACTTTCTGAGCAAAGATCACCAGCACCAGGATTAAAGAATATTTGAATGGCAAACAAACCTTGCAAGTCAGAGACTTCTGGAGAGATTTAGGGACTTCTTCCTTGGACACATTTATTTACATTCTAGGGGTTGTAAACTTAGAGACCTCCCACTCCTTCGCTCCCTTGAGAGGATTCGTTTATATTACAAAGCAAAGGTCACCGGGCTGTCTTTTCTCCCTCTCCTTCTTCCCCACCCCGGAGGGGAGGAGAAGCAACAGCTGTGTCAGCGACTATATAAACTCCCAAGAATTCATTATTTGGAAGTTCCTCTCATGTCACCCTGGGGGAGAGTGGGACACAGAGAACTAACACAATTATGAGTAATTAAAAAGCTGTCTCTGATCCAGAAACATAGTATTCCTAGTCAGAATTAATGAACACTTAACAAAAATTAGGAATAGGGACATCTGTAAGGTGGTCTGGGAAGGCCTCTCCTAGGAGGGAACATCTGAGCAGAGATGGGAAGGAAGGCAGCCACGTTAGACCATAACATACTCCTCTTTATTGCTTCCCGTGCCTAGCACACTTTTTCACACAAGCAAAGTTTAAATAAAGAAGATTCAAGGATAGGACACTCTGAAAGGCTGGCCACTTGTGATCAATATTCTTCATATCTATTCTACAAATTCAAGAATAGCTACCTCTTCAGGCAAAACTACTTTTTAGCCCCAGACTGATTAGCTAGGAAAAAATAGGAGTTAATAATCAAAATCAGTTTAAAAAAAAAAAAACGGTTTAAAGTATAATTCAGCTTTCATTCCCTTAAATCCTATGTCTGCAGATTTAGGGTTAGGAACCACAGAATGAAGATTCGAAGCTAAGTTTTGTTTTTTGTTTTTTTGTTTTTCGTTTTTTTTGCTTTTTTTACAGAGCTAGAAAGAGAGATGACTAGGTTGTTTTGGAAATGATACTCGTTCCCGTAAATGGGACATACACAAATGCTGAGAACAGATACGGTTGAAGAGTACAGGCAGCAGGAATAGTAAATGAGTGTGATGAATTTTAATTGGGCAATAATAGTACAATCCCCTATTACAGAGGCATACAGGCTTGCAGCCAGAAGAAGAAAGGGTGGGATGCAAAAAGCCAAAAAGCAACATATTCCTCGACTTTGGGCTGGAGCCGGGATCGTGTGACCTCTTTGGTCGAAAGACTTCTCATCCCTCTTTCACCAGGTCATTCCTTCCTTTGGTATGAATCATCTCTGAGAGTCTGTAACAAGCACATCATTGTCAAGAAGCTAAAAGCAATTGATTAGTTGTTCTGATAACACCTGTCAGTGAAATAAGTCAGAGCACAAAACCCAGGCATTTAAGGAGTTGACAAGTATTATTAAACCTGTTTTGCAAGAGAAGAAGCTGGTTCAAAGAGGGGAAAGCTGTCAAAGGGAATACAATCAGTAAGTGGCTCAGGCCTGCTGCCTTGCGCAACGAGGCTCTAGCCACGTGACCTCTCAGGGCACAGAAGACTGCGGGGCCATTTATGAACATGTAGCAGTGTTTCCTCCTGCGCAAATTTAAAATGTGACATTTTTAAAGCTACGAAGTTGTTTTAAATTCAGTTATATTTCTTATGGTTGGTTTTCTCTGTCTGGGTTTTCTCCCTCATTCAGAAACTTCACTCTGTTTAATTTTTAAATGGTAGCAACAGTGTATTACTACCAGTATACTGCTCCCTTTTTATTTTCCTTGGAGCACTTTGTCCTTGGCGCCCTGCATAATGTCATGTTCGAATTGGGGCAAATCAGAGCAATGCTTTCATCCAAGGGATGGTGCTTTGTGCAGGTCCTTTCTTGAGCCAGACCTTAATTTCAAGATTTTAAGAAGGAAAGAGATAGGAAAGCCTAGGTCAAGGTAAATTAGGATTTATAATTCCCAAATGCTTCTGCCTGTCTGTAACTAACTTTCTAGTTGCTCTCAACTCTGCTTTCCACTCCAATTCGTTTACTTTTAAAAAAAGAAAAATCAATAAGCAGTAAACTCTCTTAGTCTCGGTTCAATAGAAAGGTCCAGGACAAAGGTTTAAGAGCATATAATCTGTGCGGGACTATAATCCAGGGAGCAAGAAAAGCCTTTACAAGTACACTTGACGTGTGTAACTAACTGGTTCCTCGATGCTGTGGACAGCCGGGGAACCATGACAAAGGAACAGAAACCCTGGAATGGAAAATGAGTGGCACTGGGCAAGGCTGTGTTAGGTTGAGCCTACAAGGAGCCAGCTACCAGCCCAGGTAGCTGGAAAAAGATGCTGAGAAGCCAGATGAGCCTGAAGTAGTAACAAGTGGCTTCCCATAATGCACAAATATATTCTTGTTGCATATACCTCTGTGTATAAAGTAAAATATGAACTTCTGCTCCCTCTCTCCACCCTTTTCATGGATACCTGTCATTAACGTTTCATTTTCTGTGCATTTACATATTATGAGGACATATACGTATCTTTTTATTTTTAAAAAACATGAGTTGGGGCGCTCCCCTCTACTTGTTAGATGCTGCCTAATTCACGAATCGCTTAATAAAGCCAATTTGATCTTTAAAAGAGAAAAAAAAACATGAATCAGATCATAATAATCTCATGCTCTGACATGTTTTCTTTTTTTTTTTTCCACTCATATGTTGCTTGCATCAGGGTTAGGATTTATTATGTTGTCAGCAAGTAGCTTTTGTCCCAGAGAGGTATACTAGAAAACACCGATTTAACATTTGTTGAATTAATACGTAAATGAAGAGTAATAGTCTGATTTCTAGTTACAGTTCCTACTTACACGAGTGGAGTGCTGCTAACACCAGGAACGCAGTGGGCAAGGTCTGGTAAACCGTGGAACTGTCATTGCCAGATAATTGAACATCCCCGCCAATCTCCTCCTTCCCATTCATCAACACCTCCAAACCTGCAGTTCAGAAGTAGGAGTGGAAGCTACACAGGGGAGACACAGAGAAGAAAGGTGTGTGGGGGGATAATCTTCCCTCTTCCCTTCTCAGTGCTTGGCTGAGACCCTGGTACACATGGGAGATGCCCAGGGGAAAAGGAGTAACTCCCCAAGGTGATTAAGAATTCAGGGATCCTACCAGGGAAGGGAGAAGGGGGAGGCCTCTTAGGGGAGAGTAAATGACTTAGGAAAGATGAACTGGCCCTCGGTAGAATGAAGAGGAGGTATGACGATGTTTGTGACAACGTTTGTCCGGGTGTGGTGTTGACTTCTAGTCTGTGACAGGAGTCCGTCCTTGCCGGTTGATGAAACTCCCAGGGAGGGGATTCATGGCTGTTGAGTCCTTTGGGGGGGCTGGTCTTTAGGCAGGAAAGGGGCAGTTCAGAGAAAGCCTCTCCCTCCATTTGCTACTTTTCACGTGCCTACAGTTCAATATAAGCAGTATACCAAAGGCATATTTGGCCAGCGTGTCCTGAGCTCCTCCAGTCATATTCTGCTACCCTTCAGGGAGACAAGGGAAGTCTCTTTAAAAAATTCACTCAGTCAAAAAAATATGTTAAGCCCATGCTAAGTGTCAGGCACTCTGGATAAAATGGAGAACATGACAGACTTGGTCCTTGTCCCCATACAGGGAGAGTCTACAATTGAAGGAAGAAAGAAAGAGTAGGGCAGAGATACAGAAAGAAAAGAGTGGAATTCCAAAGGAGGGAGATGTCTGTTTCAGTGATGGCTAAATGAGTACGGTGCGTGTGTTAATATAAGTTGTTTAGAAAGGAGTTTAAATCCCAGCCATCTGCTCCCACAACAAACACATAACACTGTACCCCCGATTTCACTCCTCCGTCCTATATATACACATCCCAATAATCATCTGCTGATATAGTTTTCATGATTTCCCACGGCCAATAATAAAGATATACTGGATTCAAACCAGAGTACTGTGACCCAGATCTAAGCATAAATATAGTGAAGTCATAAGTTTCTATACCGACAGTCTTACTAATTAAGTTATTTGGCCTGTTTTGAGCCACAGTGGATATTTTTTCTTTTGAAGGTTGTTATAGATGTTGTCTGTAGCAGCGTCAATAAGCCAAGAATTCACATAGTTACCCAGTCGCACAGATTACTCATCATTGCCTGTTCATAACAGAATCCTAAAATGTTTAAGATTTCTGATGCAAATCAAAATCTCATCATCACTTGTCATTGCTAAATTAAATGACAGGATAATAACATTACATTAAAACCATTTTTCTCTTGATTGAGTACCTTTTTCAGAAGTGAACCTTGTAGATGGATATTTTTTTCATCAGTACTATAAATGCATTTAGAATAGGAGGTAAAAATAGCATGAAAAGGGGAGGAGTGGAATAGAATGTTTTCAAATTATTGATGAGTCTCTTTTGAATCTCAAATAACCATATTTGACACTGCAGTGCTAGGGAATGGAGTAGTTGAGCCCAATTTACTGAGACACTTCGAACTACATAAAGGAGGTACACGGGTTGAACTTGGTCACGATCGACACCATCGTGTGTTCTTGGCATCAGTCATAGGTTATTCCATTGCAAACAGGCGGTTAGTGACCTGTAGGCATTGGCATTGTCCTGATACTCTGATATTAGGCATAAGGTACTGGTTTCAGATACGTTACAGCCTAGGTGGGAAATGATTATAATTTCAGATCTGCCAAAACAGAGTAGGTTCTCAGTGGACTTACTGTCGTGAACTTCCCCCTTGGCCTTTCTTGCCCATCTAAAGCTAATTAAGATTTTTGGTCACACCTGCCATCGCTCCATCTGGCCCCCCTCACCCCCTTCTTTGTGGCCATCCAGTCCTCATGCTACTCAGGGCCATCTTCCTCACTCACCCTTACACCCAGGACTCTCTCTGTCTTCACATATTCTGTCCTTTAAAGATGTTGTTTCTTCACATCTTCCACTTTAATGTTACGAAAATCATACCATGGAGAAAACCTTTTACTCTGACTTTTTGTCTCGTTTACTACTACCCTCGCCAAGCAGTTAACAGGTGAGTAAAAATCCTTAGCTCTTGGAGAAGTCCACGAAGGTAAAGACTGAAACAGGGTTGGCTAGGAGTCAACAATAGTTGAATCTGGGTGATGAGTGCACAGGGGTAGAGAAGTGAATATATTGTTTTCTCCAATTTTATAGGTTTGAAATTTTCTATAGTAAAAATTTTAAACTAAACTTAGCTCTCTAGACTTTTTTTTTTTTTAATAGATGCTCTTCTTGAGTCAGTACCTGTAATGGGTGGTGTACAGGATGGTCTGGGACTAACACCTGATCCTGCCATCAAAACACCCCACCTGCCAGGAAACAAATGGGATTCCTTAGTGCCTAGAATTGCAGCTTCCCTCTTCTTAGGTCCTGAGCGTGGTTACCAGAATCCTGGTACACTTCCTACTTCTTATTAAAGTGACCGGATTAACCTGTACAGAAACACACATTGATTAACTTGGTCCCATTCATCAAGTCCCACTGTGAATAAAGGTCTGTGCTGGGCACTGGGAGTCAGAAGTGACTTCCCTCCAAGAGCTCCCCATGATGGGAAACAGAGGCACTTGTGGGCACTGCGACACAGTAGACTCTAGAAACTGTCACCTGAAGTGGATCTCCAGTAGCGTGGCTGTGGGACTGTGGGAGGGAGTGGGGACGGGAAGGCTTCCTGTCAGCAGGTGCATTCTGGATAGTGAGGCCAACCACTGAACGTTATCTTAAAGGAATAGGTGATCTTCTCTGCTTCTGCTTGCATTCTGATTGCTCAGACTAGACTCTATCCAAGAACCCTGTCTCTCTCTCTTCTGAAGAACTTCAATTGATTGCAGTTACCAATGTGCCTTTTCTTCCCTTCTCTTTTTAAATTATGGCAGTCTTACTTCTCGTTTGCCAAAAACCGGAGAAACCATCCATGGACATAAGTTTTTTATTGGCTTTGGAGGGAAAGGTGCCAACCAGTGTGTCCAAGCTGCCAGGCTTGGAGCAAAGACATCCATGGTATGCAAGGTAAGTGTAAAGTACAGTAGACAGGATTCTAGAGGCAAGGGTCTGGTTTTAAGACTTGAGTTGATTGTTTTTATTTTTTAACTATTTTAAAGGGAACAATTCTGTGCCATTTAGTACAGTCACAATGTTGGACAACCACCATTCTCTTGGTTCCAGAACATTTCTGTCATTCCAAAGTAAAACTCCTTACCATGAAGCATTCCCCCCCCCATCTCCTGCCCCCACCACCTGCCCCTGGCATCCACCAATCTGCATTCCGTCTCTGTGGATTGATCTATTCTGGAGATTTCCTCTAAATGGAATCATAGGATATGTGACATTTTGTGTCTGGCTTCTTTCACTTAGCATAATACTCTCAAGGTTCATCTACCTTATAGCATGTATCTGTTTTATTCCTTTTGTGGCTGAACAATATCCCGTTGTATAGACCATAATTTGTCTATCCACTTGTCTGTTGATGGACACTTGAGCTGTTTCCACCTTTCGGCTGTTGTGAACGGTGCTGCTGTGACCATGCTTGTGCACACACTTGCTTGAGTACCTGTTTTGTATTGTTGTTAAAGACTGAAAGAGGAGCGAGCCCTTTTCCTTATCCTTCATATTCGTTTCTGCCTCACCGAGTGCTCTGGGAAGTAGCTTAATGCTACATTCCTTTAACTTCCTGAGCTGCTAAGTGAAGGCTGAGAAGTGAGACGAACTGGCCTACTCCACTGGCTTTCTCTGGTCCAGCCTCTAAGCAGCAGAAGTCATCCTGTTTTTAGCAGTTTTTGCTACAACACAGCTTTTGGAAACTTGGTCTAATAACTGGTGATTCACTTATCTCTAAGTTATTTCTTCTAATGCTAGCTCTCGGATCAGAAAGGAATCTGGGCTTTTATGAACTACCCATAACTAATCCTTAGGCATAGTTCTGTTTTCAGGTATATAAGGAGATGACATGTAAAATACAGTAGTCCCTGTTTCTAGCCATCCGACTGAAATCCTTTGAAAATCAAATTGGCTACCAAAGGTTCAACGTTTGTGTGTTTAATGGAATTTTAAGATGCTAGCTAGCATTACTGGGATAACACGAAAGATAGTTTATTTTAGGAAAGTTAGACTCGGTCTACACAGGAAAGGATAAGAAAAAACGGAGAAATTTAAAAGAATGAGCTCGCTCCTGTGAGCTGGGTCAGTTTTACCAAAATTTCTCTGCAGTGTCATTTCCCGTCGCATACAGCACTCTTCTCTCCACAGGAGTCTTTCAATGATGTACAAATCATACAATTATCATTTCATCTGCTAATGAACTGTAGTTTTCTTTCTAATTTATGAGAAACCTGATGAAATTCTCATCTAGCTGTTTGGTCAAAAAACATTCACATGAAGCACAAGATTCAAAGTAAGAAACACACATCTTCCAAAGGTTGACTCTTGATTTTAAGTGTCAGTTAATCAGCCATTAATTACTGATGACCTAATACGTGCTAGGAATTGTGGGGCTTGGAGAAGGAGCCGTAGGCCTGATCGATCCTATGCTTGATTAGAAATGAAGGGGCTGGGGAGTCATCAGATGGTGCTGACTTAACATGTCTTGGGAGCTGGAAAAAGGAGGATATTTCCTGGCTGGGAAAACGTGGACAGAGAATTGGTATTGGAAGCAAAGTACCAAAAATGGCTGCTCTGGGAAGAGAGGAGTTCCCTCGAGCTGGAGCCGTAAAAGGAGAGATTAGAGAACCCCTCTTGGAAGCTTCATAAATGCTATTCATGTAGCCATGAAAGTCAAAATTGGATGTCCCCTGGGATCTCATCCAACTCGAAGATTGAGATTGGTGTTATTTTAGGTCTGTTGAATTTGAGGCAAAGAGAAACGCAAAATAGAAAATATTTGAGTTGTGGAACTGAACTTGGGAAGTGAATCATACAACCATGAGGAGTGGATGTGAGAGGAATAGACAGCAGAGGGCTGTATACGGGGAAATGTTCCAGTCAGGAGTTTGATAAAGCCCCGGTGCTGCTGTTTTATCCTGGTCTGCGTGTGACAGCTCACGGTAGCGCCCGAGCAGCTGGACAACCTGCTCCTCACCGCGGTGTCCCGGTGCAGCCGTCGGCCGCTCAGCCCCGCGGTCGGCTTTAGCCTGGGTGTCGCTACAGACTGGAGAAGAAAGCATGGCTTCAGCCAAAACCCACACGGGGTGACTTTGCTTACACAGCCTGGAATCTTTAGACACCGGTTTCGCTAAGCTTAAACAGACTGCATCATATTCTTAGACTTCTTCAAAAGAAAATATCCTTTTTCTAATAGAAGCTATTGTTACCCATTCATCATGGTATATTTCCATGGTGAAGTATATTCTTATTAAGCAAAGTAGCCAACCTGCTGTGTAGCAGTTTTTTTAAGATGACAAATTCCAAGTAGAAACCAAAATCACGAAATGACTCAAGGTAAAAATGAACAGATGGAGCAAAAGAAAAACAGGTAGAAAATATCCTTCGGTTTTCTTAGCAACATTAACTTACCTACAACCGCCCTGCAACCAACTAAAATCCAAGCTCTGGTGAAGTAAGACTGATGGCACACGCAAAACAGCTCGTACTGAGCTCAGGGGAATTATTTGCCAAGATATTGTCACAAGGACTATTAAGCAAGAGCCCATCAATATGCATCCAGTGAAACATGTAATCATGAAACGCTTCAGATCGTTAAAGAGTTGTATGGTCAGTACTCACCTGAGTGGTGGGCCAGAGGCCACAGTCCAAGGGGAATTGGAAGTGATATTTTCAGATTACAAATCCAGGCAGATACCATAGAAAATGAAAGTCTTCTTGGCAGGGCAAAGAGTCTGTGAGAATACCTTTCATAGGACTTCACCTGATTTTCTTAAGTGCCTCCTCCTCCGTCATTCTTTTGAAGCTAAATGTTATTTCTTGATATCCAAAACTGGCTGCTCAGGAGGGCAGAGAATAAAGAAGAGTTCAAGATGCACTGGCCCAGTCTGAACCCAAAGACCCTGCTTCTTTTGCGGTGGGAAGAAACCCTGAGCAGGCATGGACCCAAAGGACCCAGCTCTGAAATCAGCCAAGTGAGAAGACCTTCAAGAAATTACCTGGTCCTCCTTTCCTCGAACATAACACTCTCGAAACTCTCTAGGGGTGCCTGGCTGGCTCAGTCGGTAGAGCACGTGACTCCTGATCTTGGGGTCCTGAGTTCAAGCCCCACACTGGGCACAGAGCTTCCTTTAAAAAGAAAAAAAAAGAAACCCACCTGTGTCATACAAGCAGCTGTGTGTTTTCTTTGCGGAATGGGCAGATATTAAGCTCTGTGACAGAGGCAATATGTTAGAGCCATGCTACTCAAAGTCTGATCCCCAGGCCAGGCTGCAAACTGTCACTAGACAGTACAGAAATTAGGAGGAAGCAATTAGCAACAGTTATAGCATTTGGCAGAATAATCTTATAGCTGATGAATATAACAGTAATAATAAATTAAGCCTGGTATTTTGTAGGACTCTTTTCTGGTTTTATTTCATTATTGTTATATTTTACAGAATTATTAGTCCACAGTGGATTGAAAATGAAAAAAAAAAAAACAGCCTTCACTACAGATGGCTTGAAAAGCAGCATATTAGAGTACTCATCATCGTAACCAAAAAAGGTTAGATTGTCTGTTTTCTTTACTGTGGGACAGTCAACTGATCGTGCATTAAGATTTAGTTTTCAAAGATCAAAAAGTAGTCACCAGCGCTTTCCAGGTTATATATAATGAAGTGAAATTTGTCCTTTCCTGAACTCTGATGAAGGATGACTGGCTAAAACTAATGTCTATATTGATTGGAATGCCTGGCCACATATCCAAATACAGGGTACCCTAGGACTCTAAGCAAAAAATATGCATCTCATACCAGAAGAATGGAAGAAAATTGGATTACCACCAACCACCTCTTACCCTCTATCCACCTCCACTCTCAGATAAGCGGGACTCAAAAATGGTGACTGTAACATTAATTTTGTATGTTAGAGGCCATTATCCCCATTTAGATAGAATTTAAACAACCAGCTAGCTGGAACAACTGGAATTTTATGTGTTCTTCTGTCCTCTTTTATGACAAAGCCACAAGTGACAAGTTAAAAGGTTAATATGAGGCGCTTAATTCAGAAAAGCAACGGCTGGGTTTTGTTATAGGACAACAGATGCATGTTAGGCTCCAAACCTGCTGTTCGTCATGACCCTCAGGCACTGGGCAGTCACAGAATGTCTCGAGTCACAAAGATTAAATTGCATTCAACTTGGTTTTAGTGTTATATTTCTGTGCATTCTAACTTTGAGAACTGGTAACCTGTTTTTAATATAAGTGATAACTTTTTTAGCAGAAGTATTCAACTTCATGAGCCTTAAGTATGATATCTTGGTCCTCTAGGTTTTCTTAACTTCAACTATATGTTGATAGATGGAATTACTAGATGCTTTCTACCATTCAAGGATGCCAAGCAGCCCATTCCTCAACCATTTTGAAACATGGACATTATATGGTAGTGCTAACTGAAGTCCCTTCCTCGGCACTAGATCACAGTTCTGGACTGTGGAAGCCACTGACTGGCTCTCCCTCAACGCAGAGAGCCTTCTCAATGGTAAAAGTGAGGGAAATACCTCAGGACCCTTAGCCAGAGGAAATGCTTTTGCTCCTGATACACCCAGCCCTGCTGTTTTGCATGATTCTAATTTACATCTTTCCATAGCTGCATTATCCAAGATGGCAGCCACTAGCCATGTGTGGCTGGCTTTAAATGTAATTAAAATAAAGTTTTAAATTAAGTTGCTCTATCATACTGGCTACATTTCAAGTGCCTGTCTGGGGTAGCACAGAGAGCATTTCATCACTACAGAAAGTTCTATTCAACTGCATGACTCTACAAGCTTCAGGGAAGAGCTGAGCCTGGGATTTCCTGAAGAACATCTGGGGTTCTAGGAGTTGTGTTGGCTTAAGTGCAAGTAGTTGTCCACAATTGCTGATGACCTGGCTTCCTTCACCCGGAACAGGCTTACACAGGCTACCTCAGACAATGTGCTTTTCCCAGAATCCTTCAGCCCAAAAGTGTGTCACTGCTGCTACTGAAAGAGTATAGGAGTGCCTTCCGTGGGGCTATCAGGAGCAAAACCTTGTATAAGACCTTTTGGCAGCCACAGTTAGGACAGTCTGCATGCCTGTAGTCCCAGTGTCCCTTTAAGAATGATAAGATAGGCCAAGGAAAATGAACAGACAGGCAACTAAGAAGACCAAAGACTTAAAGAACACATTTCATGCACAGGGCTTAAGGAGGGATAAATACATGCTAAGCTAGAGTCTCCGATAAGCTTTTAGGAAGGCTAGACTTTTAGGAAGATTGTGTAGGCAAACAACAGAAGGTGGTATTCAATTAAATATTTAATGGCATCTTTTAGGACTGCTCTAGGAGTTGAGGGAATGAGCATTAAGAAGGGCTAGGATAGGGGAGGTAGGCCTCAAGCTGCACTTGAAAAACAGGTGGGGTGTGATTAGGTGGAGAGAGGAAAGGACTTCTAAGTTCTCAGAAGGCAAGAAAATAGACACAAATATATTGCACTCACGTTGTGTTTTTAACGCAGTCAAATGATAACATCATGTTAATAGTCCCTTTCTGCTGACCACTCTGTAGAACAGAGAAATCCAACGATTTTTGCCAAAT
Source organism: Ursus americanus (assembly GCF_024610735.1). NCBI lineage: Eukaryota > Metazoa > Chordata > Mammalia > Carnivora > Ursidae > Ursus > Ursus americanus. Next base: position 64,744,862 of record NC_142133.1, read on the forward strand.
ACGAGTGTTAGAGAAGCCCACAGAGCAAGGGGAGGCAAGCCTCGTGACATCGAAATGAGACCAGAGTCCTCAAACACGGACGTGGCGATGCTTGTAGCTTTACAATACCTTGATCCCCTTGTTGGACCCTGATGGGCCCCCCGCCCCGGGCAGACTCCGCAGGCCACACCCCATGGTCCCACTTAGCTGACTTCCCAACGTGGCACCAGGCGGGACTGTTCTCCCTCCTCGTTGCTTCCACACAAAGCTCCACACATACTCTCCCCGCATTCATCCTGCAGTCCAGTGGGCCTCAGCTGGGGGCACACATGGTAACCACCTGGGGCGTAGGCCACGGTCCCACCTGCCCAGGGGCCGATTTCGTTGATCTGCGGTGTAACCTGGGCACCAGGATGTCTGTAAGCTCCTCGGGAGCTACCAGTGCTCAGCGAAGGCTGAGAACTACTGGTTTCCTACCTGCCGGAGAGAACTCACCCCAGTCCCACCCTACCTGACTCAGGTGGAACAGTTTTCAGCAAAAGGTAAAGAATTTTAACTAGCTTGATAATGGCAGAACTGAAATTTGATTCCAAGTTTGCAGACTCCCATTCACACTATTTTGCTTTGTGGCCAAGATACCTTAAACTTGAAATTCTCTTATCAATTTGATAGGCAAAATGTAACCGGGAAAACAGAGAAACCTCCAAAAATACCTTTGAAGGTTCCCCTATGATATTATTATGTCAAGTCCTTTCTATTTCAAGGACCGTTTGAAATCATTCACTGTGATTTTTTTTCTTTTTTTGTTTAAATTCAATTAGCCAACATCATTAGTTTCAGACGTAGTGTTCAAGAATTCTTCACTGTGGGGGCGCCTGGGTGGCTCAGTCCTTAAGCATCTGCCTTCGGCTCAGGTCATGATCCTAGGGTCCTGGGATCGAGCCCCGCATCGGGCTCCCTGCTCCGCTGGGAGCCTGCTTCTTCCTCTCCTACTCCCCCTGCTTGTGTTCCCTCTCTCACTGGCTGTCTCTATCTCTGTCAAATAAATAAATAAAATCTTTAAAAAAAAAACAATTCTTCACTGTGATTTTCATTCGCAGTCATTACAAATCATTCCATTTGGATCATTCACTGTGATTTTCAAGATACTTTCAGCTCGCAATGGCAGGCAACACATGACAGCTTTCTTTGCCTGGGTTCTGCTCTGATTTCTGGTTATGAATTTCCAGTTCCTGGAGAAGAGGCTTACGTTTGAGTCAGAAGTAGGCAAAGGGCACTGGAAGGTGTTCGCTTCTCTCGACCTTTTTTAAAGTCAACCCAGCAGAATAAATGATTGTGTAAGAGGTTTGAGGGTGGCGAAACAGGGAAAATGGCGTTCTTTTAGTATGACATTGCCCAAAGCATCTGTACTCCTCTGTAATGCAGAAAGAAAAAAGAGGCCTCAGATCTTTGCTGCTTTTTGCCCGCATTTCGATATAATAAATACGTATGTCTGAGACACAGACGTGCTCGCCGTTGGCTCTGTTATTCTTACGGAAGTAACAGGATACATGGTTACATTAAACAGCATTAGTTTCACCATTAATGCAGATGTTATGCTTTTATTACAATAATAGTAACAGTCTTATTTTTAAAATAATTCAGTGCACCCACTGGCTTGCTTCCATGACCAGGTGCTCCTCTGTTTGAAAATAGAGAGCTACAGGAAGAACTGGAAGCATCAGGGAGAACCAGACGGGCAGGAACGTAATTTGTAAGATTGAATCCAAGCAGGAGGAGCCGTGCCCCTCTCCCCAAGGGAAGCGCCCATCGGGGCAGCAGTACTGCGCCGGTGATGATGAGGACGGGGACGATGACGGTGATAGCACCAAGCCGTTACTGAATCCTTCACAGTTGTCAACGCACTTCACGCGTGTTATTTCATCCTCGCAGCAAACTTGCTGTGACTTTCCAGATAAGGAGACTGAGGCCGAGAGGCAGTTACAGCAGCTTGCCCCAAACCACAGGGGTGGTGCGAAGGGGCTTCTGACTTCCATAACACAAATGTGAATATCGCCTTCCCATTCGTTCTCTTCAGTTCTTTTACTTTGTAATGTGTCACCACGACCCCAAGGCAAAGTTAATGGAGCTAAGGTTGACTTAGAGGTATTTTTGTTCCACGTCTCACATAGAGGTTAGAACGCCAGCTGACAGGTTTGCCAGGAAACCACTATTGGAATAAATCTGGAACCATCACCATCCCCGAGGGATGTAGCCCCATCGGGTGATTCCTGGAGCAGGAAGAAGACAGGCAGCTACTGCTCTCTCTAAAATACCCCTGCAGCATGGGGCGCCTGGGGGCTCAGGTTAAGTGTCTGACTCTTGATCTCAGCTCAGGGGTCATGAGTTCAAGCCTCATGTTGGGCTCCATGCTAGGCATAGAGCCTACTTAAAAAAAAATTAAAATAAAATACCGCAGTTATCATGAGCATGCAGTCCCTTCCTAATTATGCCTCGGATATGTGCGATATTCCACTCGGTGTGACAGGTGTCTCTGTAGGTCTGATTTTTCCTCCAGCCGTTTCTGGAGGGCAAAGCCACATGCTTTTTGGTTTTCTCTTCCCTTCCAACGATTCTTCCTAATCCCTGCACTTCTTAATGTTCATATCATCACACCACTGATCAAACATGCCTTTGAAATTCGCCTTAAACAGGTTTGCCCCCCCCCCGGGGGGGGAACAGATTTTGCCTCTATTAAACTGATAGGAAAGGGGAGAGAAGTTTCTTTGTTCTACAGTCTGTACCAGGCCCCACATGCCTAGGAATGGCCTTCCTCTAATCCCTACAATATTCTTATAATGATGCTTTCCCAACTCTACAGCATCTTGATTGCCCATGGGAGACAGCGAAATAATGTTTAAAAAAAAAAAAAAAAAGATGAGAAAAACAATTTGTTTCTGGTATGAATCACTGACCTAAGAAATGGGATGCATTGGTAGATAAATGGCCAGCCTTCCGTGAAAAAAACCTTTGATAGATGACCTCCTTCCACCGGGGAGCTCTTCACCACAGCAGTGCTTTCTAGTGGCTGCTCTTCATCGTAGAGATAGAAATTCTGCTAATAAGAAATTGTGACATATTGTTTGAGATTATTGCCTAATTGGCATTTCTGCCAGAAAAGGAGCACAGGGAAAAATGTCATTTGAGGAAGAAGTTCTCAGAGGTGGCATTTAAATCAGGGGTCAGCACACTACCACCCGTGGGGCAAACCTTGCCTACCATGTATTTTTATAAAGTTTTATTGGAACACAGCCACATCCATTTGTCTACAGATTTTCTTTGGCTGCCTTCACACTGTAACAGCAGAGTTGAATAGTTGCAAAAGAGACCATTTGGCCCACAGTGTCTAAACTATTACCTCTCTGGCCCTTTATAGAAAAAAATTTTCCACCCCCCGATCTAGACAATCCAAAATCTCACCAGGAAGTCTTCTCTTCACTCTTGACTCAAGTAAATCTCTAGGTTTCTTTCTATTGATCTATCCAGAGGGGAGCGATTTTCCCTGGAGAAGCAGATCACACCAGGAGTGGCCGAGACCTGGATAGATACACGATCCGCTGAAGTAGTACTAACCTGCAGGACAGAGAAATAGGAGTTCAGGTGCAGCCAGCCTAAAAGCCTACAGGTGCCAAGCAGGTAACATGAATTGCAGTAGGCCAGGTGGGGGCTGTGGTCTGGAGAGCACGCACTCACCTTTGGGGCAGTTCCAACTAGGTGGCCTTGCAGGAATGTGGGCCCAGTGTCACCAGAACCTCTGGATTTTCAAGACCTCCTGGAAATTTGTTTTTGTGAAGTCCCCTAATACTTAAATGGTGACCGCAGGTTAAAATTTAAAATAAAATTGGAGGAAACCAATATAACACTGTACGTTAACGACACTGAAATTAAAACAAAATAGCGCATCCGCACAAAAACCTGCACATTAATTTATCTTTACCAAAATTTAGAAGCAACTCAAGATGTCCTTCAGCGGGCGAATGGATTAACCTGGTACGTCCATACCACGGAACATTTTTCAACACTAAAAAGAAATGAGTGATTAAGCTACAAAAAGACACGGAGGAAACTTAGATGTATTTTCCAAGTGAAAGAAGCCAGTCTGAAAAGGTTACATAATGTATGATTCCAACGATATGGCATTCTGAAAAAGACAAAACTATGGTGACAGTAGAAAGATCAGTGGCTGCCAGGGGCTTGGACAGAAAGAGGGTTGAACAGGCAGAGCACAGATGTTTTTACGGCAGGGAATCCATTCTGGATAATACCGTAATGGTGGATACGTGTCTATACATGTGTCAAAACACATAGAATGTACAACCCCAGAGTGAACCCTAATGTAAACTATGGAGTTTGGGGGGTACCAATGTGTCAACATAGGATCAATGATTGTAACAAATATGCCACCTTAACCATGTTGCCTATGAATGGAAGAGGAATGGGTATCCAAGGGAAAAACTGAAATATCATTACCAGAATGCTTGCTAGGATCCAAAAACAACAGACTTCCACGATACCGAGTTACCCAAGTTAGCAAGGGCTTTTTAAATGCCCTCTTCTCTCCTCCCATCCTGTGTCGGAGAAGAAGATTCTAAACCACCAGGCAAGTCATTACAAAGATGCCCACTTATACAGTGAAGTACAAACAACTGAGATTCTTCATAAATATTGAGGACTGTTGATGGTAGACAGCTCTGTCTCAGTGGGAGTTTCCACACGAACAGATCAAAATGAGAGCAAAGTTCTAGAACTCATGACGGTCATTAAATGCTTTACGTTTTAGATAGGATGTAAGCGGAACAATTCTTTGGGCTGAAATCAAGTCTAGCATCTTACATTAAGAAGATTAATTAGCTAATGTTTATAAAGTTCTGTGCAGATATGCCCTTTTAAAATGCTAAGTATTCTAAAAACTACATTGTAGCATTTTACTAAATGTAAAAGATCTAACATTCTTTTTTTTTTTTTTTTTGGTACAGGTTGGCAAAGATTCTTTTGGCAATGATTATATAGAAAACTTAAAACAGAATGATATTTCTACAGGTAAAATTGCATCTTTTTTAAAGTTAGTTTTTATGACTTTCCTCTGGGATCTGATTACAAGAACAGTTGAGTATAGAATAGAATTCTTAGATCCTCCTCTGGTGGCCAGAGAATTTTTATGCAAAGCCTCATCTCGTCTTACTTAAATGTCGTTTGGTTAATTCTTTCATGTACATTCCTCCAGATGGGAATAAAATGATAAGAGGTTACAAACCTTCATCTCGTAGGAATGTTTCAAAAGCAGGTGACAAGAGGAAACAGGTGCTGCGTTCACAAAAGATATTTTAAGAAAAGTCATTGAATGTCATGGCTGGAAATGATCTTCGAAACCACTGAAGCTGATGCCATCGTTGCACAAAAGAGAAACCGAAGGCCAGATTGGTTCTCAATGTGTCCAAGAGCACACAGCTAGTTGGAGCCAGAGCCAGGAGTGGAATGCAGGTCTCTGGCTCCATTTCAAGGCTTTTAGCTGCTGCCAAAGGCCGCCTGATCAACATTTCCATTTACGCTCCAACCCATGATGCTTGATGAGATGCAAAGCTTATGAAGAAACGCAACCAAGTTCATTATATAGGTTTGACCTTTACTCTCTCCAATCTGTCATTTCTTTCACTGAAGAAAAGAAATGTGATGGTCTAGAAAAATGCAGATGTACACGCTATGAATAATGGGGGCAGATCGGGGGGCAGGGGGGTGGTTTGCTGGGTTGTTAACGTAGAGCAAAGATACAACTAAGCGTAAAGGCTTCTGTCTTCCTCGTTGTATAGGTGATGGGTATAAATTAGCGCTAATTGCTTATTTCTTTTATCATTCCAGATGGTTAAAGGTTAAAAGGTTTTCCAAAGCTGAGTGGTGCACTGAAATTGCTAAAAGAGATTATCCGTGCCAGGCTGCGCGTACATGATTGTAATTTCTTTTTTCTTCTAGAATTTACATATCAGACTCAAGATGCTGCTACAGGAACTGCTTCTATAATTGTCAATAACGAAGGTACGTGTTTCGCATACTGAAGTGTCATTTCACGAAGCAGTTCATGTCCAGAACTAGAGCAGAAGCACCGATTTTGACCGTAACCCTACGGATCCCTTACCATACCCACCCCTCCAAGGCCTCGGATGTGGTCTTTCCAATCGAACTATGCATGTTTCCCTTTATTTATACTTCCCAACTTGATCATTTAAATATAAAACTGTCCACCCAATACATAGGAAGTGTTACAGTTGCCTCAGAATAATATTTATATCCTGAAACATCCCGTTACCCTTCACGTGAACTCAAAAGCAGTTCTCTAAAAGCAGTTAAGTATTCACCTGTCATTTCAGTTATACTAGGTAAATAAATGTAAATAGATAGGTGCACAAGGAAGTTAATGAATCATATTTATAGAATATTTACTGAGCAAATGGCAGAAACTAATTACTTCTAACTTATCATTAGTGTTCAATTTTGTCTGCTCTTTAAACGGCAATCAAATCTCTCAAGTCTATGTATACAACTATGTCTGTCTGTCATAGAGCTCTTGCGACAGCTGAAACACTTGTCTTTAAAAACAGTAACTTCCCTTTACCCTCAAGTAAAGTCTTCATAATTTCTGCCAACTATTTTAAATATTTTTTTAAAAACCTACGTAAAATTCTTTAATTCAGAATTCATATTCAGAAGGACCGAGCATCCCATGGGGCCACCTCACACAGAACCTGGTGCATTGTGGGCAGTCGGCGTGCACTTCGTGAAATTAGGATTTGTCATAATATGTCTTTGATTTGTAATATAGTTTCATAAATTGTTTCTCACAGAAGATATGGTATTTTTAGATCTACTCTGGTGATCCCAAAGTCGCAATAACAACAATGAAAAAATGTATTCCACTTAAAGAAGATACAATTTTTCACTCTAACAACAGCCAGTCTGTGTTCATTCCTTTAAGCTACATTTTAAGTAATTATTGCTGCCAACAGCAGTTCATTCCCTGTCTGGGTGAAACCTCTTTTTTGTGTTCTGTGGATATCTTTGAGTTCCATTTCTTCCTTATGATGTAGCAAGAAACTACACTTTCCATGCAAAGATATAGTTTAATATTATGTATTGAGTGCCTGTTATGCTAGAACTTGTCTGATTTATATATCGTATATGGTAACACCCTTGAGAATATAGTTTGTTATAGAAGAGGTAACACAAATACCCAGAGAGGGGACCATCAGCTCCCTTCAGTGAAGGAATCTGAGTAGCAAGCTAAAGGAAGGAGTCAGCTCTGACGAGTTAAACTGGAGCCATGAATGATCTGGCCATATGGCCATGTCTACCAGACAGCTGTAGTCTTGGTCTTCTTGCTCCTCAGCGAAGGCCAGGCCAGAACCGTAGGTCCAGGAGTCAGAAACACAGATGCAGAGAGAATGAGGTCACCGAAGGAGAAAAGGAAGGAGATATGCTGTCTTTCAGTGTGTGGGTACTTTGAATTTTTCCAGTGCCAAGGTTGGGTTTATGCTGAACCGTCCCCACCTTATTAAGTCCTCCTTGGGGCCAACAGACACATCTGTGGTAAGATGATAGGCCAGCATGTGTTCTGTGTTCAGAGGTAATTTTAGGTCATGTCTACACAAGATCAGCACAGGCGGCCCGGAGCACAGAAAAGAAATGACTGCTACAACTCGTCCCTCTAGATCAGTGCCATCCAAAAGAAATACAATGCAAGCCACAGACATAATTTGACATTTTCCATGAGCCACATTTTAAAAAGTCAAAAGAAATAGGTAAAATTAATCTTAATATACTCACCGAAGCCGATATATCTAAAATATTCTTTTCGACACGTGATCAAAATGTTCTGAAAAACTAATGAGATGTTTTAGCTTCTTCTTTTTTTTTTTTTTTTTTTTTTGTACTCAGTCTTTAAAATCTGCTATGCGGTGTACAATGGAAGCACATCTCAATTTAGACCAGACACATTTCAAGTGCTCAGTGGCCACATGTGGCTTGAGCTCATGACTCTCATATGGGACAGCACGGCTCTTGAGAGCTCACCTCGCAGACAAAACGGCCCCCACTTCTTCCCCACTTCAGTGGGATTGTAGAGAGTGGGTCTAAGTCATGAGCATGTAAGGTTCTGGCTTCTGTTCGATCTGGCACTGCATAGGTCAGATATCCCTCTCTTGACCTTAGGTTATCTGGCACAGTTTCCCATCTGTTAGATGTTATAAAATACGTTTTGATGACCAGAACACCCTAAGGTGCACACATGAACTGACTGCATGCTACAGAGCCTTCGTTTCTACTGTTGGGCAAGTTTACTCCTGTTCATACACATCATTATGACATCTGTCGTTTCGGATTTGGAATCTTTACCACATACTTTGTATCGGTCATTTTTAACTATGTTATATAACACCTTACAGCTAGTGTTCTTTGTATATGAGAATACTGACAGGGGAATTCTTTTTTAGAATTTACTCAAATAATGTTAATCTAACAGAGCAGGGATATTGTAAACAAAGATACAGTGGGAATATAGAATTTCACCTGAATCACCTAGAAACGTCAGAATTAATACTTACAGCACATTTAACATAATGATTTTGTAAGGGTGTTTGTAACATTGCAGAATATCATCGCTTGGCCTTGCTTGGTTTTTAATATAAATATGCGGAAATTCTTTATAGGCCAGAATATCATCGTTATAGTGGCTGGAGCAAATTTACTTTTGAATACTGAAGACCTGAGGGAAGCAGCCAGGACCATTAGCAGAGCCAAAGTCATGATCTGCCAGTTAGAAATAACTCCAGAAACGTCTTTGGAAGCCCTGACGATGGCCCACAGCAATGGAGGTGATTTTACATATTTGTTATTCTTCCTAGAAAAGCTTTTATCACTGTTTTAGTGAAAGGTAGCCTTTCAAGTTGAGCAAAGCAGTCCTTTCCCTGAAGTAAAATATGCTTTCTCCCACCTGTGAGATTCATGGTCTTGTAGTTCTTGATAATGTTAGACAAGCTTAAAATAGGGCAAAAAAAATAACCTGAGTAGCACTACTGGTATCCCGCAATATAAATCCTCAATCTAGGGGCGCCTGGGTGGCACAGCGGTTAAGCGTCTGCCTTCGGCTCAGGGCGTGATCCGGCGTTATGGGATGGAGCCCCACATCAGGCTTCTCCGCTGTGAGCCTGCTTCTTCCTCTCCCACTCCCCCTGCTTGTGTTCCCTCTCTCGCTGGCTATCTCTATCCTGTCAAATAAATAAATAAAATCTTAAAAAAAAAAATCCTCAATATAGTTAGCAGAAATAATAAAGTAGCGACTAGGACCTCAGCAGCAGCCCGTGGCCCAATTCTACTGATGGCTTTTCCAAGAAGCAGAGGCCAAGCAGCCCGTCATGTATCATGACGGCCCAGGTGGGTCTATTTTGATAAATGTCTCTAGGAATTGAAGATTAGCTCTTTCTCCTTTTTGTAAAACTCCAACTCTGCTCTATAAACCACAAAAGATTATTTATATGTAGTATTTTCTATGTTGTCAATGTCCTTTAAGCAGTGAGTTGGTTTTGTCTGACCTTCTATTTTGGAAATTCTCCAACATACAAAAGCAGGCGGAATCGCATAGTGAAACCCTTCAGCCAGCATCAGCAATCACCAGCGCGTGGCTAAGGTTGATTCATCTGTCCTCCCACTCACTCCCCCCTTCCACCCCCAGCAAATCACAAACTCTTTACAAATCCAAATAGTTTCTTTGTGTTTGTTTCTTGCTCACCATTGACTCGTGGGCAAAGCATCTTCTGAGTTAGAATCCCATTTCCGTTCCTTTTTAGCTTTGTGGTCTCTCCAGAATTACCCGACGTTTCTGAGCCTTGTTTGTTAAATGCGTGTGGAAATACTCCCCTGCAGAATTCGTCTTCTAAGAATGAAACAAAATAAAATATGCAGAGCATGATGTAATAAATCTCAATAAATCCCAAATTTCTTCTCCTTTTCACTTCTCTCTTTAAATTTAAATTAGGGTAATATCCAGATCACAGTACGCATCAAAAAAAAAATCAAAATAGAAAATCGCCACTCTAAAACAATGGCTTCCTTTTGATATTGCGACCATAGTTCTATGACTTAAGAGAGAAAATCTCTTTGACTTTTCCACATAAAACTTTCTTGTCAAGATACAAAACTAAAAAGAAGAAAAAGAACAGTGTGTGTGTGTGTGTGTGTGTAAGTGATTTCTCCCAAAGTCTACAGCATTCTACACAGCAATGAAACTAAGTTACTTGAAATGATTTTGCAGAGAATTTTTAAATGTATATCCAGATTTAACAAATTTTCCTCTTGGCAAAACAACGTGCCGTGGCAAATTCTCACGGACATTTAATGTATTTTTAATGGACTCGAAGCTGTCAGAAAGAATTCAAAGCCAAAACCCTTTTGGTTACATTTTCTCAGGGTGTCACCGATAGAGTCTAATGCTTCTGGGAAGCGTTGCCTGCCCTGCGCTCATGTGAATCGAGCGATGCGAACACAACACGCCACTTCATTCACGCTCCTGTCTTGCCTTATATAGGCCGAGGCATATTCTCGTCTAACTACTTTTCCTACTCTCCCTTGCTTCTCAGAGATCACTGTTCCCTCTGTCCTAGTCTAGTTACATGGTCACTACCCAGCCTGTGGACGAGAGAAAGGTACAGCCACCACCGTTGAGGATCTAACCTTTCACAGGCGAGGCTAGAGTTCTCCAGATGGGCAGACAGCCTGACCTCGGGCTGTCACTTGGGTGTGTCCAAAAATGCTTCCTGTGTCACCTGCCGGGCAGCTCTGCCAGTTGAAGAGCTGGAGGACCTGGAACATCAGGAATTGGCAGGGGTATGGGGCGCCTGGGGGGCTCAGTCAGGGAAGCATTTGACTCTTGATCTCAGCTCAGGTCTTGATCTCAGGGTCGTGAGTTCAAGCCCTGCATTAAAAAAATGGGGGTGCAGGGAGGGAATGGGCAGGGGTAGTGATGATAGCCAAAGAGCACTAGCCGAATTCACGTTTTTACTAAGAGCCAGCATGTCTAAGTATGAATTCCATGCACTTTCATATATATTTGACCCTCAGAAAAACCTTATGACAAAGATATGGCAGGCATTATTCCCCCAAATTGAAGGTGAGAAGACAGACTTGGAGTTTAAGTAATTAGCTCAACCAAGGTCAGTGTAGAAACCCAGATTTCAGATGCCAAGACCCAAGCTGTGTTCTAGAACACACTTTATTTTTTTATTTTTTTTTAAAGATTTTATTTATTTATTCGACAGAGATAGAGACAGGCAGCGAGAGAGGGAACACAAGCAGGGGGAGTGGGAGAGGAAGAAGCAGGCTCATAGCGGAGGAGCCTGATGTGGGGCTCGATCCCATAACGCCGGGATCACGCCCTGAGCCAAAGGCAGACGCTTAACCGCTGTGCCACCCAGGTGCCCCTAGAACACACTTTAAATAAAGAAACTGCCACATCCCATTGACTCCAGGGAACTGAGCCTTTATGGAGAAAAGTAAAGTACATGAACTGTAACATTTTTCAACATGTAGCCTCAGCTTGAGTGCTTTCTGCGACGTCCCTTCCCTACTCCTGTAAAGCACACACACACATGCACACACGTGCACACGGACTCTGCTGACCAGAACTCAGCTGGTCCTCACTTGGTGGTAACCAGCCAGAGCAGCTTAGATTCTATACCATGAGTGTGTGTGTGTGTGTGTGTGTGTGTGTGCATGTGTGTGTGCATGTGTGTGCATGTGTGTGAATTTACCATGTTTTCATTCTGATGTCAGAGAAGAGTGACCCAGTGAAGGAGCACTGGTGGGAGAGTCATGAAGTCTGGTGTTGAATTCATTCCTTAGTAAATGGGGGACCACACGCACGTCAGTCCGTTCTTCGCTCTGGTTCTCTGTGAAACAAGAGAACTGGTCTGAGAGCTCTGCGAGCAGCTTCATGTCAGGACGTATGCATGGACTGATGGCAGAGCAGAGCAGGCAAAGCTTAGAGATGTGTTGACCACCGCGTGTCCTGTCCATTGCCCCGCGAGACTGCCTATGTGCTACAGCAGTATTCCATCTACAAGAGGAGTGGTAAAATCCCCCTCCTTCTCCTTCTCCTCCCCCTCTGTGCATTTATTATCATAGCTCCCTTATTTGTCCTTCTTACAAGTAGTGAATTCTGAATTAACACATGGTATGACTGGATTATATACAGTTGTTAAAATCCAGAGGAAAAAGACCCCCCCTCCATCTTGAACGTATGGTTTCAGAGCTCTCCCTTGTCTTCACCTAAAGGAAAGCATTGGTTTTAAGCGGACAGCACCTGCAACATCAGAAACGAACCAGTGGCCCTAGACGGCCCCCTCCTCTCTAGGTCATGATGCTGTGAGGCAGGCCCACGGCAGGGCTGGTGCTGCAGCTGCTCGTGATGAAATTATGCATGTCGGGTCTGGTCTTTATATCCATTTCAAAGCAAATGGAACATTACAGGAACAATTATAAATAATTGAGATTGTAAGATCGCCAAGATTAAATTCTAGGTAGGACACAAAATATCTTTTAATGACACTTTAGTCCTTTTCCATTTGGCAAACCAAACTTCTTGGCTGGCCACCTTGACTTTCACGGTGACGTTGTCCAGCACGTAGCCCAAGTTCGGAGTGTTTCTGCGGCTCCCTCAACTCACAGAAGACAACCCTTCGAGGGAGACCACCAAGCTGGCATTTTGGTTACCCCAACCTTCCCATGGTTTCTTTACTTAGGGTGACTTTCTTCCTGTTTCTCTGAACTTGTCATTAGGGCCTTCTGAAATGTCCGGCTCCTGCCCTCCGTGGTGACACCATTAAGAGCTTCCACCTCATTTTCCTGGCTTTGCACCGACACAGCTGTCCTCATAGGCCTCCCCAGTCCCTCACTGACACTCTTGCGCGGCCACTGGCGTGCTGTTAAGACAACCAGGAGCTGAGCCCGTCTGACGTTGCCATGAATAATAATTACGTTGGGTGCTATCAGTCACTCTGCAGCTCCAAGTTACTCCATAGTACAGCTTGTGTCTATTTTTACCTGGTTCCAGGATGACATCATTTTTTCCCACCGTATCTATCACAAATGTGCATTCTTTGATTGTCGACGTGTACTCATTCTTCACATTTTTTTCCCCAGGGTAAAGTGTTTATGCTTATTTATGGTGGCATGAACTGAAGAAGAGTTCTTTCTTTATGATATTTTCATTTTTCCCCTAAATTTAGTTACTAGTCAGACTCTAGACGTATTACCATCCAGCATTGGTCAGAATGCTTTCCTGTGATAAAATACAAGCAAATAAGATTTGATTGATTTTTATACAGTGTTTATGGTCAAATTAAACTGTAGGATCTCTCATTCCAGCAACTCTTTTTATTGCCTAAAATTCAGTGTAACTGTTTCTTTAAAATTTGTTTTTATTATGGAAAATGTCAAATATATATGGACATACAGAGAATAGTGGGGTAAACCCATATATACTATCGTTTAGCCTCAATAATTCTCAACACGGAGCCAATCCTGTTGCATTTACACCCCAACTCACTCCTCTCCACCCCCTCCCACTGCAGCCTTGGGTGATATTCGGAAGCACCAGCCAGATATTATATCACACGTGTTTTAAGAATGCTGTCTGCCTGGTGTACGGCAGGATCTGTGGTCAGATTTAGTCCCATCACCTTTTGAAACTAATCTCATATTGTTTAGTGAGTAACCTCGCACACTTGTTTCTCTTCAATGCGAGTGTATAAATGTAAATACACATATAATTATGCTTTGTTTTATTTTAAAAAAAGAGGGGTCTTACTGTAGATTTTATTACATAACTTCCTTTTTTCGCTTATAAATTATAGAAATCTTTCTGTGACAAAACAGAGATCTGCTTCATTCTTTCTAACAGCAGCAGAGTATTCCATTAGAGGTATTTTTTTTTTCCCTAACCAATGCTATCTGTTAAAGCTTAGGTTTCTTTTTGTTTTTTTTCCTGTTAAAAACAGAGCTGAATATCACTGGATCTCATTTTTGCATGCCTGTGTATTTCTGTAGGATAGGTTTAGAAAAGGAATTGCTAGATCAGGGATCTTTTGAGATAAAATGGAACTTTTATAAGAATGGCTCAACGCTGGGGCACCTGGGTGGCTCAGTTGGTTAAGTGGATGCCTTTGGCTCAGGTCATGATCCCAGGGTCCTGAGATCGAGTCCCACATCTGGCTCCTTGCTCAGCGGGGAGTCAGCTTTTCCTTCCCTCTGCGCCCCACATCCCTCCTTGTGCTCTCTCTCTCTTTCTCTCTCTCAAATAAATAAATAAAATCTTAAAACAAAAACAAAAACAAAAAAAGAATGGCTCAATGCTGTTGTTCCATACTGCTAGCTTTCTTGCCCTGTGCTCAAATGCTTTCGCGTGCAGCTTTGGAGATCCCAATACATGAGCCATGCTTTTTCAGTTCACCATTTGAGGAAAATAGAGAGCAATACGTTTGTCCTAGAACTGTAAAAAGTAAATGGGTGTGTTGCAGTGCTGGGCATTGAGGGCCTTTATGCATAATTGACATCTCTAAGACCTTGCAGAAGCGGGAACACCAATGAGAGAGACTGTTGCCAGGCTACGAATTCCAACAGAAGGCTAAAGAGATGGGTGGACAGACGGGGGTGTCGGGCTGTGCATGAAGGACAATATAATAACAGTAATAACCCCTTACATTTGTACAACACTCTACAGTTTACACAGGGCTTTTACACCCGTTTTCTAATTTAAGCTGCACAGTAACCTGTACAAAAATGTGAGCAGCCAAAAATATACCATAGAATTTCTGTGGGTGGACATTGTGGATTCTAAAATAATGAAACTGTGGGAATCGCGTTCGCCTGTAAACCACTGGACAAGATCCACTGACCAAACCAAAATGTGAAGACTGAGGAAGGTGTAGTGGCAAAGTAGCTAGCCTCACCAGGCAGAAGTAGTGGACAGTTGCCATCAGCCCCGTGCTGATGGGCATCTCCCCAAGAACGTGGAATGGCTCAGTGCCACGAGAGCTGTGGAAGAGCCACTTGGGGAACTCACCCATGCACGTGGTCCCCCAAGAGATTCTGATCACTGGGTTTGAGGTGGAGCCCAAAAGTCATGCACTTTATCGAGCTCTCCTAGTGCTGCTGATGTGCAGCTAAGCTTGGGAACCACTGTTCTAGAAGGGTCTCTGAGAACTGCAGCTAGAAGATTTAACTTTATGGGTCTATAGTAGATTGGGGTCACTAAACACATAAGTCAGTGGACCTGGGTAGAGGAAAAGAAGACCAGCCAGTCTAGTTGGGTCCTCTGGTGGATAGGTAAGTGTTTTGACAAAGGGGGAGCTTCCTGTGAATGGAATCTCTAAAGACTTTCAAAAAATGCATATTTACAAAGTTCCACCCCAAAGTCTGTTTTAAAAATATTATAAATCGGGATGGAGGCTTGTGCTGCCATAAACAGAGTCCTGGCCAAGAGATGACCGACCGAACACTGGACTTAAAGCTGGAGGAACCCAGATGAGGACCCAGCTTAACCATGTCCCAGCATATGACCTTAGACATCATCTCTCTGAAATTCACTTACCTCCCCTGAAAAAATGTAAAAATTCTTCTGACACTGTAATGCTGTGACATTCTCATTTTCCCTCTCTCTGCTATCCCCATCCATCCTTCTCTCGTAGGCTCCTAGTCTATACTAGCTCTCGGCCTCGGACTGAATTTCTCCTCCGTTCTCTAGCTTTCCTTTATGTTCCCAGATTGCCAAGAACATAAGCTTCTGTGAAAAGTGTATGTTTGGGGCGCCTGGCTGGTTCAGTTGGTGGAGCATGTGACTCTTGATCTCAGGATTGTGGGTTCGGGTCCCACCTTCAGTGTAGAGATTACTTAAAAATCTTTTTA
Source organism: Ursus americanus (assembly GCF_024610735.1). Lineage (NCBI taxonomy): Eukaryota > Metazoa > Chordata > Mammalia > Carnivora > Ursidae > Ursus > Ursus americanus. The sequence continues at coordinate 64,760,825 of NC_142133.1, forward strand.
AAAGTCTATGTTTGCATCAGTAATCGTGATACATTTGGAAGTCATGCACAGGTGTTCAAAACCTACCTATGTACATGAATTTTCTATGTCCTGTTCTTACCAGGAAATTTTTTACTTCTTCCTTATTTCTTTCCTAACAGGTCTTTTTTTCTTTCCTGGAAAATGGCTTTATGAACAAAAATGTTCACCAGCCTGAATGTTCACATTCATACATGTCCTTTCATGCCACAGCATTTAAAACTTTCTTTAATGTTGTTGCCCTTTGCCATAACTTCGTAATCACCTTGGTTGTAATACTGTTGCTTGCCCTTGAAGTTGAAATGTTGTAAAGTAAAAAATGGAGCAAATAGAAATAAGAAGGGGCTGGTACTAGGTCTCCATGGAGATTGAGATTTCAGACTTTTCTAAGTTGATTTTTCATCTAATGGGGAAAACGGCTTCACAAGGGGATGTCCCTTACTGACTGTAAGCGCACCATGTTAAAAATAATGAGCACTGAAGCCCCTTTCCATTCCTTTCCAGTGAAGACATTGTTCAATCCAGCTCCCGCAGTTGCTGACCTGGACCCTCGCTTCTACACACTCTCAGATGTGTTCTGCTGCAATGAAACTGAGGTAAGCGTGGAACGTTTTGCTCATTCCATGAGAAGCCAAAGACTTTCATGCCAGTGGATAAAACAAAGAGGCAGGACTAACCATATCGGTTTGATTGCATGTAAATTCTTGGCCCCAGTGAAAACAATTTTCACTCACTGGGGTGTGGATAAAAGGAAATTAGTGAGTCCCAGGGGTGGGGGGGAAGAAAAAAGGATTCTCTGAGGCATCTCCATAATCTGGCACTTCTCAAACCTCAGCTAATTTTAGTCCCCTCCCTGCCATCACACTATTGGTGGTTTGTTTTCTTTTGTAATTCTACATTCTATGGGCTAATTAATATTAGAGTTGCTAGATCTGGCAAATAAAAATATAGGATGCCCAGTTAAATTTGAATTTCAGATAAACAGCAAATAATATATTAAATGTACTTATACTATGAAATGATTTGTTATTTATCTGAAATTCAAATTCAGCTGGTCCAACAACCCTCAGTAATATACAACCCCTGGAGCACTTGCTGCCCCCTCTTGTGAAGACCCTGGACCGCAGGGGTGGACAGACATAGGCGCTCCATTGATGGCACGGGAAGGCCCTCGGGGGGCCCTCTATTAGGAATGGGCCCTCTCAGTCCATCTGAGGGTCATAATGGATAGAGCTGCATAAAACATCTACCAACACATTCGGAGCGTGCCATTCATTCTGAAGCATGTTAGGAAGAAAATTTCAGTATTTCTCCCTTTCTTGGCCAGACCGTTTTAGCCCAGCATTCTCTCTCAACATTGGGAGGCAGGACACATGATACAATGCAACAGGCAGAGAGAGAAAGTTAGTAATTAAAGAACTATCATAGTGATTGTCCGTGTGGTTCAAAGGCTGAATGAATGTTTCCAGGATTTCCTGACCTGCCTTTTTGCTAATTTGATCTCTCAGAACATGAAGTAAACAGAAAAGAAGACTGCCACAAGGAAACTAATTTTAACAACTCACAGTAGGTCATGCAATACTTCAGAGCGACCACCATGGCCAGGCCTTGTGCTAGGAGAAAGGGATTGTGGGAAATAGTAACCGTTTCCCAGTAAGAAGCTTGCTCACCCTCCACTGCCAGCTGGCTTAGATTTGCCTGCTACGTACTTGCAGAGCCCTGTATTTATTCCTCAAACACTCATCACAGCTCAAATTACTTACTACTTCAAAGTCCCACAGCATCCCTTCTGGCCCATTCTATTGACTGAGGCAGGAAAGTCTGCCCTCCTGCCCCACCCCTCGATAGAAGATTGCCCTTGTCACAGTGTGAAAAGAGCATATACGATGTCATATATATTGATAGAGTTATCTTTGGAAATTACCATCTGTTATATTGTACCTGGCATATAGTTGACACCTAGTAAATGCTCTTTGAATGAATGAACAAATGAACAAATTTTGGTCTTTAAGAAAATTGATCTCAAACACTCAATGGAGAAAAAAAAAAAACTTTAAAAGCTTAGTGTTCTTATGGATAACTTCTAATTATGATAATAATGTAAATTCATGCCTTAAGATACCCTCTCTGGGGGCACCTGGGTGGCTTAGCTGGTTAGGTATCCAAATCTTGATTTTGGCTCAGGTCATGATCTCAGGGTCATGAGAGCAAGCCCTGCATCGGGCTCCATGCTGGGTGCGGAGCCTACTTAAGATTCTCTCTCTCCCTCTCCCTGGCCCCACCTCATTGCTCTCTCTCTGAGAAAAGGAAGGGAAGGGAAGGGGGAGAGGGGAGGGGAGGGGAGGGAAGGGAAGGGAAAGGGAGAAAGAGAAGATAGGAAAAAGAAAAACAACTCTCTCTGCTCCACATACAAACCATTAATATATAAATATACAAGAGACAATGAAAAGACACTCACAAGCTCAGAAACAAGATAACTCCACAGATCAGAAAGGGAACAGAGTCCTAGAGTGTTCAGGCCTGAGTGTGCTAGAAGCAGACGTAGGTGCAAGGGACCTCCAGTGGGTCACGGGCACTAAAAATGGGGCCCCCAGGGGCGCCTGGGTGGCACAGCGGTTAAGCGTCTGCCTTCGGCTCAGGGCGTGATCCCGGCGTTGTGGGATCGAGCCCCACATCAGGCTCCTCCGCTATGAGCCTGCTTCTTCCTCTCCCACTCCCCCTGCTTGTGTTCCCTCTCTCACTGGCTGTCTCTATCTCTGTCGAATGAATAAATAAATAAAACCTTTAAAAAAAAATGGGGCCCCCAGGGGAGACTGGAGCAGTGCCCACTGCTGGAACCCAGAGATACCAGGCTGAGGCTCACCTGCTAACCAAAAACGGTAGAGGAAGTTTCTAGGCCTGCTACTGAGGCTACAGCATTATGTAAAGCTACCAAGCTGAGGAGACAGGAGGACAGAGGTACTGCCTGTGGTCAGAAAGGAATCAAGGCCACTGCTAACTTGGTGACCGGGAGTGTGACTGGATTGGCAATATCGCTGATAACAGCAGAACAGGAACTCCATAGTGCCGACATAACACCTGGCTCTGGTTTAGAGACTCTCGGGCCTGATGGATGCAGCTATGAAACCACTGGAAAGGCAGGGTAAGCGTAGTGGGAGCTGGAGTATGGGATTCCCCAACTCACAGAGAGCAACGTGAGCCTGCAAATGAAGAAACATAATGCTCGAATTATCCAACAGGATGCCTGGGTGGCTCAGTCGGTTGGGTGTCTGCCTTCAGCTCAGGCCATGATCCCAGGGTCCTGGGATCAAGCCCCGCGTCAGGTTCCCTGCTCAGCGGGGAGCCTGCTTCTCCCTCTGCCTCTCCCCCCACTCATGCTCTCTCTCTTTCTCTCAAATAAATAAAATCTTTAAAAAAAAAAGAGAGTTATCCAACAAAATCAACAGTCTAAGATGAATGAAATTCAAATAATGAAGCAATGCAAAAAAGACTTTAAATATGACTGAGATTCTCATTCATTAAAAAAGGAGAAAGTTAAGTGTGAAAGACAAACAGAATCAAAGCAACGATATGTGAATCTAAAAACCATTCAATTGGAAATCTTGAAAATGAAAAAACACCTTTGAAATTTTTCTATAAAACACTCATTAAGAAGATAAACATTAGACTGGAATGAAGAATTGGTGAATTGAAAGAGAATTCATCAATTCACAAACAAGTGAAAAACTCAATTCACCTAGAAAGTATCACAGAAAGAATTTTTTTAAATATTAAGGAGGAATCTAGAGAAATTAAATATAGCTCAAGTGGCTCTAACATACGTCTAATTGGAGCGAAAGAAGAAGAGAAAGGAGGGAACTGGAGAGAAGCAATATTAGAGGAAAAACCAGAAGGTGTTGTCTAGAACTGAAGAAGGGCATGAGTCCTCAGATCAAAAGTGTATTAAAAGTACCACCCCAGGTGCCTGGGTGGCTCAGTCAGTTGGGCATCCGACTCTTGATCTCTGCTCAGGTCATGATCTCGGGCCCCACACTCAGCACAGAATCTGCTTCTCCCTCTCCCTCTGCTCCTCCCCCTGCTCACGCTCTCTCTCACTTCCTCTCGCTCTCCCTCTCTCTCTCAAACAAATAAAATCTTTTTTTTTTTAAAGTATCACCTGAGATAAATGGATATAACTCTCTACTAACAGAATTTTAATGGAACTTCATAAAATGAGATGTAAAGACAGAAATATTTTTAGGGGCGCCTGGGTGGCACAGCGGTTAAGCGTCTGCCTTCGGCTCAGGGCGTGATCCCAGCGTTCTGGGATCGAGCCCCACATCAGGCTCCTCCGCTGGGAGCCTGCTTCTTCCTCTCCCACTCCCCCTGTTTGTGTTCCCTCTCTCGCTGGCTGTCTCTATCTCTGTCAAATAAATAAATAAAATCTTTAGAAAAGAAAAATATTTTTAAATGGCCAGAGGGAAAAAAGATAGATAACCTATAAGTGATAAGAATATCCAATACTTTGTTGCTTGTAAAAGGGGAAAATGGAAAAATTGATGTCCATGAAAAGGAGAACAGATTTTTTTTAACCTATAGTATATTTGTAATATATTTGTAGTGAATGGAATACAGTACATTTCAACAGAAATAGAGCTACACGTATTAACACAAATGAAATTATATTAAGAGAAAAAGCACATTGCTAAATAATATCTATGAAAAACATGATTTACCTTCTTTAAAGAGAAATATCTGAAGCAAATAAAGTTAACACATTAAGATTGATTAAAAGCAGGTGGTAGGTACATGGGTGTTTATTGCATTATTTGTCATGTTCAGGATCTTTTCATCAAAGAATAGTTTTTTAACAGGTTTTTAGAAACCATAAGAACTCAGTGTTTCTGAAAATAGACCATCTAACCCCACAGACATAAGTGGTCTCAGCGATGACGATCAGTGAAAAACTTACGAAAAGGAAACAGAAGGTGGCCTCAAGGCAAAGCCAACTTAGACAGAAAGGGTTTGTGGAAAAGATGGTTCAGGAAGGACACATGGTCAAGTTAATGAAACCTTTGCTGCTGGGGAAGACCAAAGCCCAGAAGGAGCAGGCACTGTGGGCGGGGTGACTTATAGGCCCCAAGAAGGGTTAATCTGGGTGTGTTCAGAGCAGGCACAGGAAGAGACAGGCCCTTTCTTAGGAAGAAGTAGGTTACAGAAAAGACAGAATTTGGTTATAAACGTTTTGAGTCCAAAAGTATCCTATAATGCATCTAGTCCAGTAATTTTGCAGCCACTAATTTCAGAACCAGAGAGGGTCCCCAGAGATGCCGGAGGGGTGCCTAGGGGATGAGGAAGCAGGGCTACAGTCCTTCACCCCTACTTCAGCCAGAGCCCTTTTTACACTCGGGGAGAGACCTGTGCTCCTGTGCAGGCCCTGACTTTACAGGTTGTACGGGACTTGGGGAAGGTCCCCGAGTCAGTCAGTAGCGGACATGTCCTGAACGTCAGCACGTTGCTCTCTCTGCCACGTATCAGCGCCCCTCCCACCCTGCTTCCATCTTCTTGAGCAAAAACAAACACAAGAAATGGGTGTTGTGCAAACGTGGAAAGCTGTAACTAGCAATAAGAGAAAGGCCTTATGGCCCAAGAGGGGCCTAGAAGAATTACGGCCTTAGGTGTGACATTTACAGCCATGATTTATATCAGAATCATTGGCAGCGGCCTCTCCCTTTCTCCTGTCTTCCCTCCCCTCTTCCTTTCTTCTGTAGAATTCTTTGTTCCCCGTAACTCTTTTTGATGAAAATTATAAAAGCTGGAAGAACGATACAATGAATAGTCCTATTCTGTCCGCCCAGACGGTTGGTAACATTTGCTATTTTGCTTCCTCTCTCCCCTGTGTGCGTTTCTTTTTGTGTTGAATCATTTCAGAGTAAGTTGCAGATAACATGATACCCAACTCCTAAAGACATCAGCGCTCCTAGGAGGGGTCACAAAACCGTGATCGCACTTAAGAAAAGTATTAATAATTCTGTACTGTCATCTAACATCCGGGCCACATTCAAATTTCCCCAGTTGTCCCAAGAATGTCCTTGAGAGCTCATTTTTGTTGTCATTGTTACTGGGTTTTTTATTCCTTTCCCTGAGCCAGTATGCATCAGAGTTCCCCACGGCGTTGGTGGTTATGCAAAAGGAGACAGACATTTTCTAGAAAAACAAATCTAATCTGGAAGTGGACCCAGGTTACTTTTCTCACTGCCATTTCCTCTCACTTGTCTGTATCGCAGGCTGAGATCCTAACTGGCCTGGCGGTCGGCAGCCCTGCGGACGCCGGGCAGGCGGCACTCGTGCTCATGGAAAGGGGCTGCCACGTGGTCATTGTCACCTTAGGTGCTGAAGGATGTGTGATGCTGTCACAGACAGAACCCATGCCAAAGCACATTCCCACTGAGAAAGTCAAGGCTGTGGATACCACGGTAGGTTTTTAAATTTCAGAATCATTTCTGCCCCCTTGAAAATCATCATTTAGTAACAAAGATCCTGCACCTGAATTTTTGGGTCATGAGGTAAGGGCCCGAGATGGTGATGTGGTAGAAGAGAAGAAAAACCAGGCAGGAGGACTAGATCTTAATCCTTCCCTAACCAGCTGGGGGACTTTATCCAAGTCACTTAATCTCTCTGAGCCTCAGTTTCTTCATCCATAAAATCAGAATATTAGGAGCATTATACCTGTATCACCTATATTGGTACCATTATGCCTGTATTACCTATGGTCATTCATTGATTCAATAAATACGTACTGAATCCCTGTTATATGCCGGTCATCTATTAGGTGCTGGGGCTATAGTGGTGAGCAAAACAAAGTCTCTGTCTCATGGGGCTTAGATTTTGGATGCTGTAGCAATCTCTGGTTCGTACAAGCCTCTCGTGTGGAACGAAAGAGCAAGGAGCACTGGCTGGCAGAACTCACTCTTTTAGCCAACAAATAATAACATTAACATTTACTATATGCTTACTGTGTCTCTTTTGGATACATCTCATATAATCTTTACGACAGTTACAAGAGGCAGGTTACTGTCCTCCTTTTACAGATTTAGAAACTTGCTTAGGACCATAATGCTAGGATGTAACAGAGCTGGGGGTTCAAAACTCAGCCCATGGACGCCAGACATTTCTTGTATAAGGTGCTGCATTAAGGACGAGCAGGTTAAGTGGACAAGTCACAGCCCAGAATGGGGTGGAAGGGAAACAAGTTAGAAAAAAAAGCTTAGGGTTCCTCTAAAACTGGGAAAATAAAAATTATTTGTTTATGGCCTAGAATTTAGAAAAGCTGGGGGCACGCCTTGGTGGCTCAGTTGGTAAAGCAGGCGACTCTTGACCTCAGCTCAGGTATCGATCTCAGGGTCATGAGTTCAAGCCCCACATTGGGCTCCACACTGGGTGCGGAGCCTACTTAAAAAAATTTTTAAAAAGAGAGAAGAGCTGCTTAGCAAAGTAAATAAATGTCAGGAACCCAAAACTAGAGTTGAGGAGGAATAAACATTTTAGGATTCTTATTTGTAAGAAATTACTATGTAATTATTTATAAAATATAATTTGGCCTTTATGCTTAAAAAAGACTTTGAAATATGGATCATTTATTAAAAAGGAGCCTAGGCGAATCTGATGAAGTTATGGGTGCACATACGCTTTGAAAAATAGATACGTACAAGGAATGCTTTTCTAACATGAAATTATACCCCGATGCCTTTCACAGGGTGCTTGATCAGGTATTTGATAAATTATACTCGGTGTTGTCATCCTCTTCATACTGAGTCACTTTGGAAACCATTTTCTATTCTGTCAAGCAGTCACCTGATGTAAGAGGTTCCTTCTTAGTTCTGAAATCGACCCTGCATTAGACTAAAGCTTGTCCGGGTCCTGAACAGAGCAGAACAGTTTACTCCTCCTTTGCTGAAAATGAAGGGTCCTGGGGGGGGGGGGGCCGCCTGGCCAGCTCAGTCAGTATAGCATGTGACTCTTGATTTCAGGGTCATGAGTTCAAGGCCCACATTGGACACAAAGCTTACTTAAAATGCATATGATGGGCAAAAACTATACCTTAAAAATGAACGTCCTCGTGAAGATGTCGGGCCTACATGGCTCCCCCATAGAGACTCAGCCTCTGCTTCCAGTGTCTGGGTGGGTCACAGCTACCAAAGCACAACTCAGACGGGTCTACACAGAACCAGGGGTTTATTTGGTGCACCTGACTGGGACGTGTGAAGGTGCGGCCAAGTGCAGAGGAGAAGCCCTGTCATTGGGCCTTGCTCTCACTCTCCCTGTTGGCTCTGTCTGCCTTGTGCTGGCCTCTGAGCTCAGGCAGGCCCCTCCTGGGAGGGGTCCCCGGCAGCTGCCTGCCCACACGGCGCCCCATGTCCCGTCCCCATCCCTGGTGTCAACTAAGAAATCAAAGAACTCTTACCAGAGGACGGGAAGTGGCTGCTGGTCAGACGGACACAAGCCCTGCCCAGCCCAGAACACCTGTGGGGCGATGCACCGCCAGGGCCGGGACCGAGTGACGAGGAAACCAGCCGTGGACGTGCTCCGACACGAATCGATAGTCATTATCCTCAGAGCCATCTTGTGTCGGCGGACTGGACGTCATAGATGATGACGGACGGCGTCTTGAGCGTCTGAGATACAGCAAGGTGCACAAGGAGGGCTCACGCTTTGTGGTTACTGTCTTGCGCCCCTTCATTTGCTTCCTCGGCACGTGCAGTTAATGCTTCGGTTTCAGGGAAGGTGAAACCCAGTGGGAGCTCAGAGGAGAAACGATTACTTAATGCTTGGAGGCAGGAGGCCGAGAACGGGATCACGAAGATCAGAGCACTGGATCGAGATCAGCGAGTGTTTTCTATCAAGGGCCAGAGAGTGAAGTTTCAGTGGCCTTACGTATACACGGTCTGTCACAACTACTCACCTGCCCCATGGTAGCGTGAAAGCAGCCATAAACAACTTCGTGCGCTATCGACATGAAGCCAGTATTAGTCTAAACTAGATTGTTCTAAGTTAAGGTGTTACCAGGAGTCACCAGTACAATTACTATGAAAAGAACTCAAAAAAAAAAAAAACCCAAAAAACAAAACCCTGAAAGAAACAAGGGAATTACAGTGGTACCCTTAAAAACATCTATTTAACACAAAACAGGCAGGAATGGAGGAATAAAGAAGCTACTGGAAGATATGCTGTTATAAACTGAAGAACAAAACTAAGACCAAGGGAGACACAGGATTCAGGAAGCAGGCGAGGCCACCAAGGAGAGAAGTCGGGACGATGAAGGGGAGTCCCAGGGCCGCCGTGACGCAGCCAGCCCCTAACCAGGCCGTCCCAGTGAGAGCAGGAGAGTGGAGAGCCCTGGAGGAATGTCTCCCCGAAACAAAAAAGAAAAGCCAGAAAGGACGAAGAAAGAAACAGTGGAATATCCTTGGGTTTGAATATGCCCAGAGATTTTTAGCTTTCTTGCAGAATTTGAGGGTGAAGTAGAAATTAATATGCAGAAAACTGTGGCAGTGAAGAAAAGAGGCAAATTCTTGCTCTACGTCGTCTGCAGTCCAAGGGTTAAAGTCTGATGAAGTAAATATAATCTTCACACACTGCATGGCTGTGAATACGTACTCCTAACAGTGTAAGTGCCAATTATCGATTTATCCCAACATGGAGATTATAATCCTGTCTTGAAGATGGAACGATTCAGTGTGTGTGTGTGTGTGTGTGTGTGTCTGCGTGCACAAGGGGGAAGAGAAGAGAGCTGAATTCCCATCCTTCAGAGGCGGAAGTCAAGAGAGAATATGGGAAACTGATTTTAAGAATCAGCAGTAGAAGCTTATTACCAGGAATTGAAGATAAATACGAGAAGAAACCGCTGAAGGAATTTCAAGTATTTGCCTCATGGAAATGGTTCTGGCATTTACTCTTTAAGACTTGTCTTTTTACACTATATACATGGATGGCTTTGATCTTTTTCTGGAACGACAAAACACAGTGAGATACCACCTGACACCAACTAGAATGGCTGGAATCAAAAAGAGATGATAACAAGGCATCAGGAGGACATGCAGACATCAGAACCCTCAAACAATGCCAGTAGGAAGGTAAAATGGAAATGGAAATGCTTTGGGAAACAGTCTGGAAGTGCTTCAGAAAGTTAAATTTAGAGTTACGATACAACCCAGCAATTCTACTTCTAGGTGTACGCCCAAGAGAAATGGAAACGTGGCCACACAAAACTTTATACACAAATGTTTATAGCAGCATTATTCCTCACGGCCCCAAATTGGAAACAACCTCACTTGCAACAACAGATGATTGGATAAACAAATTGCGGTGCATATGGTGCATACATAGAATATTATTCAGCCATAAAACAGAATAGTGATGCAGGCTGCGGCACAGATGAGCACCCAAAACATTACACTGAGTGAAAGAAGACAGACACGGGGGCACCTGGGCGGCGCTGTCGGTGAAGTGTCCCACTCTTGGTTTCAGCTCAGATCATGAGCTCTGGGTCCTGGGATCGAGCCCCATGTCACACTCCACACTCAGCATGGAGCCTGCTTGAGATTCTCTCTCTCCCTTTCCCTCTGCCCCTCCCACTCATGCTGTCTCTCTAAATAAATAAATAAATAAATAAATAAATAAATAAATAAATTTTAAAAATCTTGAAAAAAGGACAAATATAAAAGGCCACATATTATATGCTTCCGTATAGATGACATGTCCAGAATAGGTAAATCTCTAGAAACAAGGTGGAGTGATGGCTGCCAGCAGCTGGGAAGGGGGCACAGGGAGCGTGACTGCTAATGGGTACAGGATTCCTTGCTGGGGCGAGGAAAATGTTCTGGAATTAGATGGTGGTGATGGGTGCACAACCTTGTGGATATACTGAAAACCACTGAACTACACACTTTTGAAGGGTGAGTTTTATGGTATGTGAATTATATCAATTTAGAAAACAAAGGTGAAACGACAACAAAAAGATCCATCTAGGCACTTCACCGACGAGCGGATACTCTTGTGATAAAGAACCTTCCAGTTCATTGCTCCACTGAGTCTACTGAATGGGCCCTCAGCATCCCCCCAGCGGAGCGGAGGTGACACAGGAAACAAGGGTGGTTATTTTCTGGGTGTAGAATCTCCCTCAGCCTTTTTACGCTGTCTTTGTCCTCTCGTCCTGCACTGTCATTATGAAAACCCTTGCCTGTTCTGCACACCGCTGTTCAGCCTCTTCATAAGTCTAATAAAGAGGAGATAATTCACACGGTGAGGCGAGGAGCTCCCAGGGAGGCATTTTCTCCTGAACAAATGGGCGCCTTCACTCTTCTGTCAGGAGGACATTACTCACTCTCAGGCAGTTTATGACCTCACTTTTCTCCTCCTCCTAATCCCTCACGATGCACACCTTTAAAAAAAAAAAAAATCACGTCGTGCGACCTAAATGTACATCATTTTCGTGAGTCACACCTCAACAGAGCCAAACTGAGACAGAGAAATCGGGGGTGGCATGGCCGGTGGAAACCCCTTCAGTTGGTTCATCTTGTCCACCCACGACAGGCAGCCTGCTCTAGAAGGAGCCATTTCCCGCTCGACGTCGGTGCTCCTGCCGACTGCTCTATTCAGCTCACCTCTGCGTCAGTCGTTGGCTGTATCACGTCTGTTTTTACCTCTGTGTTTCCTGTTGTACTACAGTGAGATGGTGACGGGAGTGCAGATGTCCTCCGCTCAGTTTGGGAGACATGACCGATGTGTCTCTTTTCCCATCTCTCTGTCTCTCTCTTATCTGAATCTCAGCCTCAAAATGCCCCGGCCTTCCTGTCCTCTGTGCTGTCTTGCACCCCGAACGTTAGGGGGCTAGGCCTTCTTGTGCCGACTGCACTAACTAACCACTCCCTAGTCAAGAGTCGCACACATTTAAGCATGGTACTATTTTAGGTTATCGTGCTAGTGTGATACAACGTTAGTTATCCTTGGCCTACAGATTGATTTAGAAATTGCTTTTCTACATGTAAACGGTTACGTCCTAGAATCTACATTCAGACTCTTATTTTTTAAGAACTCAGCCTATAGGCTAAATCCGTCTTCCCAAGAATTGCTCACCTTATAATAAAGCATCATAATGCAGGGTATATAAGTAAGCTGACAGTAATCCAAAGACAGGGGCATGGGGATTCTCTTACCTCTTCTTTATTCCTTTTTCCTGCCCGTTATGTTTGAGTCCTGTAGTATTCACAGTTGCTGGGTGAGGCACGAGGCAGTACTGGATGCCCCCAGCAGATAACTCAGGGCTGGGAGAGTCAGCTCTGAACTAGAAATTGCACCAGCCGGAAGTGGGGGTGGTTTGTTTTCAAGTTTGCACAGAAGCACTCATGAAGATACAGTGATTGCTGCGACTGATAGGTCACCCCCAGTTTTCCTAGGTAATTTCTCTGTAGTGTATTCCCCACATCCCAGGACCCGGCCTTCAGCCATCCAGTCTGTTCTTAAGGATTGGCTCCCATTAATCTACCTCTGAGGCACCATTCAGAATGACAGCTCAGCCTTTGAAAGCCCAGATTCGAAGGGCCATTGTCCCATCTTCATATGACTTTTCCCCCCAGACTTCATCCTCTTCCCATTCCCACCCCCTAGCCAGTAGAAGACCAAGCTAATATTACCAGACGTCATTAGAACCAATGACTTTAGAGCTCTTAAGAGCTGTTCCTCAACTCAGGCAAACCGAGGTGTTTCCTACTTAGCCATAGTCTTGCTGAGAGGACTGAACACTCACCAGTTCTTACACGGGCACTGCCAGTGTTAGTCTTTGTGACATTCCTTAAAATGTGTTTCCCTAGCAAGGCACTCTCTCCTCCCACCTCTTTCTTTCTGAGGAACACACACATTCTTTGCGTTTGTCAATAATTAGTAGGGTTTCTGAGGGGTCTTTGTAGCTCCTACTCCATTTTGTCCTTGAAAAGAGCCTTTGCACAGTTCTGTCCAGAAACTTACATTATAGCCAAGATAGAGTTTGAGCTCCCCTACTGTTGATTGCCAGGACTTGGAAAAGGGGTTGGGAGAGGAAAACACTGTGGGTAAAGAGCAATCGAATCTTGGTGCTGAAGAGGTAACTATAAAACAAGAAAGCTAACTTTAACCGCCATTATCAATTTATTATCCAAGAAGTCACTGTCATTTCCTCCACATTTTGACCTCAGGAAAATTAAGTATCTACTGATATTGCCACTGCTCAAAGTATCTTGGAAAATTGTCTTTTAGAAGGGCCTTGAGAGCACCTTGACCCTACTTATCAGTCTCCTGGGGTTTTTTCTTTCTATTCATAAAATTAATACATACTTAGTTCTCAAGAGGAGAAAAAAGCAGACAACATAGAAAAGTATAAAGAAGAAAGTCAAATACCTGTGAGTCTACCACTTAGATGTAACCACGGTTATCCTTTTAAAGATTTTATTTTAAGTAGTCTCTGCCCCCAACGTGGGGCTTGAAACTACAACCTCTGAGATCAAGAGTTGCACACTCCACCGGCCCAGCCAGCCAGGCACCCCGTCCACCATTATCCTCTTAGTATAAATCCTTCCATATTTTTTTCAGACCCATTCATGCACTTTTGAATATCTGTTCATGGAAAATTTGAATATTTGCCCCAGCAGAGATTAATATGTGTAATTAGGGGAAGCCTCCACAACTCAAAAAGATCAACCATTTCTCTAGAACAATGTAAAGGGCAATTCACTGAAAAAGAAATACAGAAAATAAATGTTAATGTTCAACCTCACAAGAAATCAGGATTATACAAATGAAAATCACTGTGAGATCCCCCCCTTCATGCCCATCAGTTTGGCAAAAAATAAAGACTGATAATGTCAAAGTCCAAATAAATTGAAAGCACAGTGTTTTCAGAGGGCAGTTTGACAGTTTACCAATTTTTTAAATGTGCTTTCCCTTTGACCCAGTAAACCTTCTAAGAGTCTATCCTGCAGAAATGTTCATATATACAAATATTTCTACAAGAATATGTATTCCAGCTTTGTTTATAATAATCAAAAATTGATCGGACATAGCTACATAATCAAGGAGAAAATCAAATTATAATAGTAATAGTGCAATTTACCTAAAAATAACTCTGTCAGTAAATAAAAGCAAATTTTTAAAATCTGGGGGGGGAACCCCACCAAACTACTATGATCATTGCTCATGGGAAGGGGACAGGAGGCAGGTGTCATAAAGGAGGACTTCTACATCCCACTCCATATTCTAATGAATTGTTTTAGTATTTCCATGACCTTTTATTTGTCATGCATTACTTCAAAATTTGGAGGATATATGATTTGGGGACACAGCAAAAAACTGTTTGGAGCCATATCTAGCAAATAGGAGAGGGGATATCATTTCTCAAAGAGTATGCTGAGCAGTTTCCTCACAAAGAAGCCTGTAATTGGCCAGATTCGCTCTTGGTCTCAAGTATTCCAAAATATCTATGTAAGTAGGCTGAGTAGCCCTTTGTCTTAAGATGACTTCTAAATGGATAGACACCTGATGCCAAAAAAATAGCTCTTCATTGCCTTCAGATCCAGGCACTGGGGCCTCTTTTTAAGTCTAGATATTTCACTACACGCTTTTGACAGGATATTTTTCCTTTAATCTTTCCAAAGAAACAATTTCCCTCAAAAATATGTCATTCTATACAGTTTGCCTTGGAAATAACAGAATAAATGTCAGAGTTGCACTGTTTCTGTTCCTCACTCAAATGCATGGCAGATCTTCAGAGAAGCTTTACCCATGGTCACATTTTCTTTCTGAATGGGTCTGCCTACATGTCTTAAACTCTTTAACCCTCATTGCCACAATTAATATTATATTGAATTTGGCTTTGCCACATTTCTCGATCTCTGTTAGTTGATGATCTGAAGGAACTGTCAAAAGGGCCAGACCATAGGCAATACCTCATGTTTAAGAACTTAACAGTTCACATACTTCATCGTCCACGTACCTCCCGTTTGAAACAGACCTGAATGGAATGGCTCATGAGGGATGGAGGAACATATGTAACACCATCCTTTGGACTGAAATGTGTCCCCTACAAAATTCGTATCTTGAAGTTAGGAGGTAATTAAGGTTCAGTGAGGTCATAAGGATGGAGCCATAGGACTAATGTTCTTACAGGAAGAGACACCAGAGAGCTCACTCTCTGTGTAGGCTCAAGGAGATCAGAGCACACAGCAAGATGGCGGCCCCCTGCCAGCCAGGAGAAGAGGCCTTAGAATGAAGCACACCTTGTGAGCACCCTGATCTTGGACTTCCAGCCTCCAGAACTGTGAGAAATAAATTTCTGTTGTTTAAGCCACCCAGCCGGTGATTTTTTATATGGCAGCGCAAGCAGACTAACACTTAAGAAAGCAAATGAGCATACTTCAGAAGCGACCTAAAGCAAATACTGAAAAGTCTGCTGTTTTGTGAGGAGAAAATAATCTGAAGCGAACTAACAGGATCAGCCTAAATCACCTTTCTGGTGAACTATCTTAAGAGTATTGCTTATGGTTTAACTGCAATCCTCGGTCCCAGTAGGTAAGGCCAGATGATGTCCTAAGCTCAAACCCCGATTTAGCCATTAACCTGCAGGCTTCTTTGGACAAAGGACTCATACATTTGGGCTTGGGTTGTGCTCCAAACATGACGTGTCTGGAGTGGGTGATCTCTGAGGCATCTTCGACCTCCGTGATTCTCACAGATTCTTGGGAACATGGGGCTAATGCCCAAAAGCCAGGCATTAGGCTGTGCTAGGCTTTGTGTGCTCCGAACAACCCTGCCAGACGGGGTTAATGCCCTTTTTAGAAAGGAGGAAAGTAATGCTCCTAAAGGCAAACAGTCTGCCCAGTCAGACAGCTGGCAAGTTGGCAGAGCCAGGAATTGATTCCAGGTCTGTCTGTCCAACTCCTAAGTCCAGGTACTCTCTACCACACCCCTCTGTCTCTTGATGTTATAGCAGTCCGCCCACCCTTCAGTCCCTCCTATATGGCATTTCAGCACTGACTTTCCTTGTTACTTGTCATGATACAGGCTTCTGTAATCACTCCATTTCTCTAGATTTTCAGAAGCTTCCAGATCTTGCAAAGGCACTGCCTGCTTTGTGCCATAGATTGCAGCCTCACTTGAAGGCAGGAACCCATATAAGAACAGTGCCTGGCATGTGTAAGCACCCAGTACCTCTTAGTGCTCATTAGTAGGTCCCTGTGTGTCTTTTACGGTACCTGGATCCTGCGGAGTACCCGGAAGCATGTACCAGGAGCTCGCATCACTCTCCAGTACACGGAGTGGGCATGACCTTAGCTCTGTACATTACTGGAAAGAAACCCAGGTCCCACTGCCGTTTGATTCCAGCATCTTCCTGTACAGGACAAGGAGGTGGACTGCATAGATAGTAGTGGCAGGATCGTTCCAGTCCAGATATCAAAGTTTTGGGCACAGACCACTTCCATTCATTCTTTTCATTGAATGACCAAACCTAAAGGAGAGGTGCACCACTCCTAGAGAATATGACCAGATCATCTTTCCATGAAACCTCTTTAAATAGGGGCCTGGACTGCTAACTAGAGAGGCTAAGGAAAATATATTTCCTCTTTTTTAACATTCCCAAACTAGCTCTCCAGTTTAAGGAAAGACAAAAACACTCCCCCTTCCCTGCCTAGTAAACTCCTGTCCATCCTCAAGTCCATCTCAGAGAGTTCCTTTTTGGGCAATCCCACTGCTTACTATATGCTTGGCATATAGTGAAATCACGTGAAATTTCGTGAAATCACGAAAGAGTTCTACTTCCTTCTGGGAAAGTGACTAGTGTATGTATTAGGGTCACTTAGGCTCACTGAGTCCCCGTGTTCTCAGGGCACTGAAAGATCTATAGGATTCCTTATATTCCTTAAATTCTACCTTGAATATGCCAAGGGAAAGAATAAATCTCAGATACAAATGTGCTTTTTTTAATGTTATGAAAACAAAACACCCAGTTTCCCATTTTAAAACATATCCTTAGATTATTTTACCTGCATAGAAAGGCCAGGCCAAAATTAAGTTACAGAGGGTAAATGGCATCTCTGAAATCGGCATCACAGAATACAGATAACCCAGCTGAGGCTCTGAAATATCCATCTTAACCTTAGGAATGATATCAATAAATGGACAGGCTATCTGAGCAAACTCTGCCAACTCTGACTGCCAGAAAAGATGAAGACGACAAAAAGAAGTTCACTGAATATGAAGAAAGGACAGAGGACAAGGTGATTGCTGAAGAGACTGATGGACAAGGCACAAGACATCTGTCATGCCCGGGGGTCCGTGTTAGCTTTATTACATTACTTCCATATCAGCAGATCACCTCATTTGCTGGCTAATCAGGCAGAATTAAATATTTTACATTATCTTTCTTAATCCTGCATGTGATCAGTTGAAAACCCAGGGCTCTAAAAATCTAATTGTAACTGCTTATCAGAAATGTCATCTTCACTTTGAAGGACTGGACCAGAGCCACATACAAGGCTGTGTTTTCCGTTTTCCTAAAGTACATGTACGGCCAGACCTGGACACACACGTACATGTGCCTGGTGCCGAACGTCTCCAGGGCTCGTGAGCCGGAAGCTTGGATCCCTGATCCTGCTTCAGAACTCAAATCCAGCCAGAGATTAAAAAGAGCCATGGTAGTGGAGAAGAGGGGCATGGAGGTGGTGGTAGGATGTAGAGAAGAAAAAGAAACAAC
The DNA here is from genome assembly GCF_024610735.1 of Ursus americanus. NCBI lineage: Eukaryota > Metazoa > Chordata > Mammalia > Carnivora > Ursidae > Ursus > Ursus americanus. The sequence continues at coordinate 64,778,601 of NC_142133.1, forward strand.
TGTCAAAACCTTAGCAAAAGTCAAGAAAGCAAAATCTAAATCTAGATTTAGAGTGTGCTGTGGGCCTCGACGCCACCTAATTGAAAGGACAGGAAATAGTCCCTGTCCCAGTAAGAGGCGATGGTTTAAGGTTCTAGGAGCTTGCTTATCCTTTCCCAGTGAAGACTTGGAGCTCCCTACCGCTACCGTCCACCTCTCCCAGCTCCCAGAGAGCAGTGTGATCACATGGCAGTGACAGCAGTCCGCTCCTTGCCCGCTTCCCAGGATGCTACCCTCGTGTTCTCTGTGGTTTCCAGTGTGTGAAGATGTTTCTTGGGCAGACCCAAAATTAAGAGGCGAAAAACCTTCTGGAGCCAAATTGTAGAGGCCAGTGAGCTGGAGCCCAGACCACTGCCCTCCGTGCCTGTCGTTGCTGACAGGTGAACAAGGCATTGAAAAAAGAGGTGTGTGGTTCATGGCTTGCCGAACTTCTGTCTGCCTTGGTGTGTTGTAGGTTAGTGGTGTGAATACTCTGTGTACGTCTGCACTGTGGGAATAATCTGTTGGTGGCATAAGTGTTGTGCATGCATGTGTGTGTGAGTAAAACGTACTGCGGTGGAACAGGGTGTAAAGGGGCGGCTGGTCACTCACACTTTCCTCTTCCTCCTTCCATTCCTTTAAACACGATTGGAGGGCTCTGTACTGTGGTACAACCCTGGAAAAGCGATCTGACTTGGGGGTTGAGGGGGTCCAGAGGTTAGGTGAATTACAACTCCCCTGAAAGGGTCTCAAAAAACAAAAGTTTTATATCCTTTTCCTTCCTTTGGTCAAAACAAATGAAAATTAGGAAAAGAAAGATCGTGGTTACATTTGCTAAGTGACTTCCCGTGACTGTCCTGTTCTCAGTTAAGAAAACCATCTTCCAGGGCACCTGGGTGGCTCAGTCGGTTAAGTGTCTGCCTTTGACTCAGGTCATGATCCTAGAGTCCTGGGATCAAGCCCCATGTCGGGTTCCCTACTCAGCGGGGAACCTGCTTCAGGATTCTCCCCTCCCTCGGTCCCTCCCCACCCCCACTCGTGCTCACGTGTTCTCGCTTTCTCTCAAATAAATAAATAAAATCTTTTAAAAAATTAAAAAAGGAAAAGAAAACCATCTCCTCTATTTAGTCTGCTCTTCTAGTTTTAGCATGTGGGAATCTAATTGTGTAGATTCAGTTCTACATGAAATATAATTTGCATCAAATACTTATATTGACTCCTTCCCTCAGCCAATCAGATTGCCTGCCGTTCTCCCTTCCTTCCTTCTTTATAAATTGTGAAATAGTTCAATGACACTGAAAAGTGTAGAGAACAAGATCATGACCACCCATGGACCCACCACCCAGCTTTGTTATTTCTTCATGTTTTGCTATTTTTGCTTCAGGTAGTTTTTAAGAAATAAAATGTCACACAAACACAATGAGACCTCTTGGCTTAGGACACTTAGTGCTGTGAAGATGCAGCCTATGTCAGAAGCTAGCTTTTAGAAACGCATTTGAACAGAACAGTAGGATTTTGTAAGAATTTCTTTTTTTTAATATTTTCTTATTATATTATGTTAGTCACCATACAGTACATCCCCAGTTTCCGATGTAAAGTTCGATGATTCATTAGTTGCGTATAACACCCAGTGCACCACGCAATACGTGCCCTCCTTACTACCCATCACCAATCTATGTAAGAATTTCTCTTGATCTTTGCCATTCTGCAGTTTTACCACAATGAGCCCACATCTGAATTTATTTTCATTTATATTGCTCATGACGCTGTTCTTCCTGAATCTCAGTATTTGTGTTTCTCCTCGATTCTGAACAATTCTTACACATTCTATGTTTTATTATTGCCTCCCCTACTTCCTCAATCGTCTCCTTCTGGAACCCCTAGAAGGTATACATTAGACTTTCTCTTTTCTCTTCTTCATGTCTTTTAAAACTGCTAGACAGAGGAGTGCCTGGGTGCCTCAGTTCGTTGAGCATCCAACTCGGTTTTGGTTCAGGTCATGATGTCAAGGTCATGAGACTGAGCCCTGGGTTGGGCTTCGTGCTCAGTGGGGAGTCTGCCTGAGATTCTCTCTCCGCCTCCCTCTGCCTCTCTCCCACCCCTCACGTGCTCTCTCCCTTTCTCTCTTCTCTCTGTCTATCTGTCTCGCTCTCTCAAATAATAAAATCTTTAAAAAAATTTTTAAAAACCACTAGAGAGAGAAGCCTGGGGTGCTGAGGCTGCGTGTCACCTTATCCTTGTTCCAGGGTCGATGAAACAGAAGTGACCTCGAGAACTGAAAACACCGTCCTTTAAACACAGAAAGTCACAGTCCTTTAAGAAACAGAAAAGACCGTTGTGGGAAGTCATGGCAAAATGGGGTGAGGAGCACCCCACTGTGCACACATTTACTCAGCACACTGTATTTTAATTTTCTGCATTGCAAACAGCAGGTGTGCACCAGTATAATAGGGCCACTGGTGTAATAAGACAGTCCCTGGCCCCGAAGAGCTTGAGTCTGGAAGAGTCTGTAGCCCACAGCTGAATGAGAAGTGCCGTGGTGGGGATACACCTGAAGTGCTATGGGGTGCGGCTGGGGAGCCCACCTGGCCTGAGGAGCCCGCTTCCCTGCTTTGAGGGGGCAAGGGAAGGTGAGCTAAAGGACGAGTCAGCTTCGGGAAGGGTAACCCGGGCAGAGGCAGCAGCTCATGAAAGGTCCAGAGCCAAGAGAATATGTCAGTGTTGGTGCCTTTTCAAGCAGCTGTGTGTGGAAAGAGCTTGCAGTACAAGGAAGGATGGAAAAGGATGAGGTGTAGCTCTTACAGGGACGGGTTGTGAGGGGCTTTGTGGGCCAGAACCAGAAATTTGCACATTCTCCAGAGGGCAGCGGGGAGCCATTGAAGAGTTTAAGCAGGGATAGGTTTTATCAGATTTGTACTCTATTAATAAAGAGTAACATGGCTGAGTATAAAGAATAAGTTGGAGGGGCACCTGGGTGACTCAGTCGATTAATCCAACTCGTGATCTCAGCTCAGGTCTCGATCTCAGGGTTGTGAGTTCAAGTCCCGCATTCACATCACGCATTGGGCTCCAATTTATTCTTTTTTTTTTTTTTTAAGTAATTGGAGATTACAATACTGGAGGCGGGGAGAACCACCCAGACTGTTGCATTGATCTGTCTAGTAACAGATTATGGCAGCCTGGACTAGGGAGGTGGCAATTGGGATGTTGAGAAGTGAGTTTGAGGGGGCGCCTGGGTGGCTCAGTCGTTAAGTGTCTGCCTTTGGCTCAGGGCGTGATCCCAGAGTCCTGGAATCAAGCCCCGCATCAGGTTTCTCTGCTGGGAGCCTGCTTCTTCCTCTCCCACTACCCCTGCCTGTGTTCCCTCTCTCGCTGGCTGTCTCTCTCTCTCTCTGTCAAATAAATAAATAAAATCTTTTTTTAAAAAAAAAGTGAGTTTGAGAAGTCTTAAGAATTCAGAGAACATAACGGTAGCTCATTTCCTTTAAAATAAAAGGGTAGGGGACCAAGTAAGGTGCTTGTTTCATGGTCAAAACCAATAGATCCTTCTACCAGTGTCAGTGGTTGTCAGCACGTTTTGAGCCTTGACTCACCTAAGGACCAAGACCTACTCCCAACAGAAACAAGTCCATATCATTGGTGATTCTCTGCAGGTGGCCCCGGAAGATGGCAGTGCAGTTTACAGAAAATAAAATGAAATGCCCAGGTGATCTCTGCATGCCCTTCCATTGGGCATGTCTGGCTGCCTGCCACCCCCATTTTGGTGAATCACTGATCTGTGCAACAGAGAAGCATTTGGAGCAGAAAGTTATCCTTCACTTAAAGTAAACAGCATGTGAAGGGAACTCGTTTGCAACACGGTGCTGGTTGAGATTATCTCCCCTACCACCTGTGCCTGAGACACTAGCTTTCTCCAGATACAAACACAACCTTCACGTAACTACACGTTCTCCCCCTGATGAAGTAACAGATCAGCAAGTATGTGACGAATTGGGGTTGTGTAGACAAAACACCAGCTATTCCAGCCAAGGCACCCGCAGTTGGTTGTGAATCATCCACACCAACTTTCAGCAGTGAGATTCTCAGAACAATTGTTCACTTCCATCCTTTGTTTCCACCATGTACAATTAGCCCAAGACCCGAGAGTGAACCAGCAACTGTAAGGAACCAGAAACATTATAAATAACCCAGAGAATCCTTTTATAACAGCAACTGCCTACTGATTTTGTGGCCTAACAGCTCAAGCAAAAAAGGATATAAATACGATATTGTGCAATGACTAATTACTCAAAATTTTGTGCATCAGCAGAAGTGGAACCTGTGGTTGGTGCTAATATTATCAGATGTCTTTACCGTTTAATAATCTGGTAGCTCTATATTATGTAGCACGCAGTTTTCACAGAGAACAATGATTTTATTTCAAGTACCTCTCACTGACATAAAAAAGCAGCTGTTGGAAGATGAACATTTGGCAGAAAATGTTTTAGCAGAATCTTTTGTGAGATACTAAATCATATTGGATTAACTGTTGTCTGTCTAGAATAGTGGAGTCCCAAAGAAAAAAAGATGGCTGACCACAGAAGGCAAGGGACGTCTTTAGAACTCAGTGAATCACTCACAGACATTTTAGCTGTAAGTGCCATTTACTCACCAATATATCAAGTTATTTATATACAAAGCTTCCATTAATGTTGCCTGAAGAATGGGCCTTTTTTTATTCCAGTTTAGCTCACACTCAGGATTCTACTTCTCTCAGTAATTCCATTCCAATAATGGGATTCTTTAAATTATAGAATAAATTAATCCACCACAGACATTTTTGGCCAGAATGGGGTTTTTAAACTAGTTTCAAGTCTCCACAGGCCATTGTCTGTGGCCAGCCAGACCGAAGAGCAGCGAGGGCTGTGACTCAGAGCAGCACCTGCTGAGCCCATGGCAGCCTGCCCCGGAACCTGAGGAGTTCCCTGGCCTCATGGCCCACCACTCCCAGGTTGACAACAGACCCTTACATGTTCTTCAGGCTGGTCAAGCACTGGTCGCTGTTCTAGCAAGGAAGTGACGTCATGCCACGGCTGCTGGGCACAGCCAATTTTAGCAAAACAATATTATGATCGAGCTGCTTTCATGTGGCCATACTGATTCAAGAACGTTTTTCACAGTAAACATGATAACTAAAGCATAAAATTCTCCTCTTTCCTAAACTATCAAGCAATGTACAAAGCAAAGACTTTTACCTTATCCCCAATTCCCACTCCTGGGGTGGAGTGTGTGATCGGTAAAGATTAAAAATGACTTCATCAAGATAAAAAGCTTCTGCACAGCCAAGGAAACAGTCAAAAAAACTAACAGGCAGCCCACGGAATGGGAGAATATATTTGCAAATGACACTACAGATAAAAGACTGGTATCCAAGATCTACAAAGAACTTCTCAAACTCAATACAAAAGAAACAAACAAATCATAAAACGGGCAGAAGATATGAACAGACACTTTTCCAATGAAGACATACAAATGGCTAACAGACACATGAAAAAATGTTCAAAATCAGTAGCCATCAGGGAAATTCAAATCAAAACCACACTAAGATACCACCTTATGCCAGTTAGAATGGTGAAAATTGACAAGGCAGGAAACAACAATTGTTGGAGAGGATGTGGAGAAAGGGGATCCCTCCTACTTTGTTGGTGGGAATGCAAGTTGGTACAGCCACTCTGGAAAAGAGTGTGGAGGTCCCTTAAAAAGTTAAAAATTGAGGGACCCTATGATCCAGCCATTGCGCTACTGGGTATTTACCCCAAAGATACAGACGTAGTGAAGAGAAGGGCCATATGCACCCCAATGTTCGTAGCAGCATTGTCCACAATAGCTAAATCGTGGAAGGAGCCGAGATGCCCTTCAACAGATGACTGGATTAAGAAGATGTGGTCCATATATACAATGGAATGTTACTCAGCTATCAAAAAAAACGAATTCTCAACATTTGCTGCAACATGGACGGCACTGGAGGAGATAATGCTAAGTGAAATAAGTCAAGCAGAGAAAGACAATTATCATATGGTTTCTCTCATCTATGGAACATAAGAACTAGGAAGATCGGTAGGAGAAGAAAGGGATAAAGAAAGGGGTGGTAATCAGAAGGGGGAATGAAGCATGAGAGACTATGGACTCTGAGAAACAAACTGAGGGCTTCAGAGGGGAGGGGGTGGGGGAATGGGATAGACTGGTGATGGGTAGTAAGGAGGGCACGTATTGCATGGTGCACTGGGTGTTATACGCAACTAATGAATCATCGAACTTTACATCAAAATCCAGGGACGTACTGTATGGTGACTAACATAATATAATTTAAAAATATATAATTATAAAAAAATAAAAATAAAAAATAAAAATGGGGGGTTTTCTGAGATGGCTGAGGATTGCTTTTAGGGCAGAGCCCAGGATTGGGCCAAGAGTGGCATGAGGTGCAGAAAACGATATGGGGATAGGGATGTCTGTTCTGTATGTTATTTGGTAATATGAGACAGCATGTCTGCATTTTCGTATGGTCATTTTGACGCAAGTGCTAACTCCAAATAGCTTCATCAGAATGCCCCATTTCGGGGCACCTGGGTGGCTCAGCTGGTTAAGCCTCTAACTCTTGGTTTTGGCTCAGGTCATGATCTCAGGGTTGTGGGATCGAGCCCCACATCAGGCTCTGCGCTCAGCGTGGAGTCTGCCTGAGATTCCTTTCCCCTCCTTTTCCCTCCCCCTCTGCTCCTCCCCTGCCCCCACTCATTTGCAAGCTCTCTCTCTCTCTCTCTCTCTCAAATAAATAAATAATCTTTTTTTTTTAATGCCCCATTTCATTACTGGCATGACTGGCCAGCCCAGAAACCTCAAAAACCAGAAACTGAGAGTGGACACTGAATCAGGCCCCATATGGAGCCAGCAAATGACCTCTGTCAATATGGGCCACTGGTTGACTTGGACCAGGAGCCATATATCACCAAAAATGGAGCCAGATCAGTCCGTGGTGCTGACCTCTGACAGTGAACACCACAACCAATGTACAGTGGAGATCAAACAGAATTGATGCAATTCTTATGATCATCTGTACTCTTACAAATGGTTACCAAATACTTGTAGGGTACCAGTAAATGAAGAATCTGGAAGTTGTGGGATGAAGGCTGACAGAGTTTTTCTTATTCTCTAGTAGTTGAATTTTAATCAATATGTTGAAAACTGAAAGACCAGTGTCATTTTTTAATACCATTTATAGTCTTTTGGGGCAGTGAGATGCTTGGACGTATATCAGCCCCACGTTGCTTTGGTTTTGCACTCAACCCCCGATTGATCCCTCTCTGTTTTCATTCATCTAAAATAAAGACGGCTTTAGCCCCCAAACCTCATTCCAGATGGAAATGCATAATTCAAGAGAAATACTGATGTCAAAGAAGAGAAGGCACACCAATTTGTGTCAGCAGTTGCTGTAAATTAAAGAGTACAAGGAGAGTTTAATGTAATGTAGAATTGAAAATAAAATTAGAACGAATATTTAGGCAGTCCTCCGCCTCTTTTTTTCCCTTCTGTGACACGAAGGATTGACTCCCAGCCTAAGTACCTAAGACAGTTCATTTTTCTTGCCTGCTGGAATTTTCTTTCCCCATAAAATGTTGCATGTTTGTCTTTGGCATCCAAAATTAGATCTTTTCACCTTTTCCATTCTAATCTCAACAGAACAGTCAGGGTAGGAAGAGTCGACGATCCCCCCCCAACCCGTCTTCCATACCCGTCATGCTTACAGCCCAGAAAGGACCCCTGCTCCACCAGTCTGACTAGTCAACTGCTGGAAATGGCGATTAGTTCTTCCCTGATACTGATTCTCCCTAATGTGGGCGTCACCTCCATGGTTTCTTTTCTCTTCCTAAAGCTGAGAAATGAAAGAGTCGATAACACACATCTCACACGTGAACTACTGCGCCAAAGAAAGATTCTCCAGCACACATCTGAAAGAGGGAAATCCCCTCTAAAGTAGTGGTACTGGGAAGATTCACATTTAGTTCAACCGAACTGCCATTATTTAGAAACTTCTTGGAGTTCCTTCTTCGAATTTCCCTCGGAACTGGTGGTGCTCTTTATAGCTGCCTACTGTCTAGGCCAATAGTGAGTTCCCTAGCTTGATCTCCCACTGTCATCACCGGACTTGGTTTTCAATGATTCCCTCTTTCCAGAAACAAATTCCTTAGAACAGTGGTTCTCAAAATGCAGTGCTGGACCAGCTACGTCAGCATCATCTGGGAACATCATCTGGGCCCCACCTCAGATTTAATGGATCAGAAACTTGGGGGTGAGCCCAGCAGTCCACATTGTAACAAGCCCTCCAGGTAATTCTGATGCTCGCTCTAGTTTGAGAACCGTGGACTTAGAAGATGAGATATTGCCTCCATTGAGGATATTCAGAGATGTGCTACAGATTTGGAAAGTATTCCAAAGAAAGATTTCTAAATCTTTTGGAGAGAAGTTGGAGTCCACGTGTGGCCTCTCCAGAGGACCGCTTCCACAGAGACCTCTCTCCACTGAGGCATCCACCTCCGCCCCCTTGCCGTTTGACCTTGAGCAAGTTCTCACACTTGGTTTCTCATCTGGAACATGAAAGACCCATCCTGCCTATGTCACAGGATTGTTATGAGACTCAAAGTGAATCACATCAGGAAACATGCTCTATAAAGCATGTCGGTATGCTATCAGTCCTGCGAGAAAGTGAAAGTCATTGGTACTCCGAAGACAGGATTCTGGTAATCTGAGCATTACATCAGGGCAAAGACTTGGAAAAAGTTATAATTTCCTTGGCCAGATCCACCTTTTTGTCTGTATAATGCCTGCTTCATCGTCTTAGTGGACGTGCCTTGGAGTCCACCTGTTTACCTGGTGCTAAGAGAGGGACACCACTGCCTAATAAACGGCTACCAGGTCTAGATAAATATATCCATTTTCGGACGTGCTGTTTTCTATGAAAAGCTCTGCGGTGACTGTAAGGACAGACTGTGTGTGTATGCGCCAAAGCTCTCACGAGCAGAGCCCGTCATGTGCTAACAGCGGAAGGGTCAGTACTGAAACCACCCATTGCAGCACTATGCAAGGGAGTCATGACCTTCAAGAGGGACGCTAAGTGTCCACTGCCACACAGTAATAATTGCAGAGGGGACCAAAAAGAAAATCATTCAAGCAAACCAAATCTATAGAAACCTAGAGTTCAAGACCAGACCAGTCAACTTGTCTGTGCTGGAGAGAATGTGGGTGGATTTTACCCTAGAGATTAGCCGTCTTGTTTTTTGCTTTTTTGGGTTTTTTAAGATTTTATTTATTTATTTGAGAGAGTGAGTGAGAGAGAGAGAACACAAGCTGGGGGAGGGACAGAGGGAGAAGCAGACTCGTCGCTGAGCAGGCAGCCTGACGTGGGGCTCAATCCCAGGACCCTGAGATCATGACCTGAGCCAAAGGCAGAGCCACCCAGGTGCCCTTAAGAGATTAGCCTTTACTAACACCTTCACCATAGGAATTCTTCAACAGCGAGATCCTGGTGCATTTATGATTTCACTTAAAAATGTTACCGACTGTTCAGTGAACATATCTGGTCAGGAAGTTAAACATGTTGCTTTAGTGCTTATTACGAATGCAGTTTTCGTAACACAGAGTAGTTCCCACTAGACCCACATCAACTTCACTTTTCACACAAAGTGCCAGCTAAAATCAAGAGATTAGGTATGAATCTAGTTGGTTAAATGTGATTAAGTTATTGGCTGATTATGCAATAATAAGCTATTGGTTAATTATGGAGTCGGAATATGAAAAGATTTTGTTCAAAAATGTGTGCCTACTTAACAAGTCTACAGAGACAGAAAGTAGATTAGTGGTTCCTAGGCATGGGGGGGATCAGGGAGGAAGGAGGTGTGATTGTTAGTTGGGACAAGGTTTCTTTTAGGGGGAATGAAAATTTCTAACATTAGACTGCAGTGATGGTTGTTCAACCCTGTGAATATATTTAAAAACATTGAATTATATACTTAAAGTGGGCAGCTTATATGGTATATTAATTATATCGCAATAAAGCTGTTTTTTGGGGGGTGCCTGGCTGGCCTAGTTGGTAGAGCATGTGACTCTTGATCCCAGGGTTGTGAGTTGGAGCCCCACATTGGGCCTAGAGCTGATATTTAAAGAAATAAAAAAGTGGTGTTTTTTTTTTAAGATGTATGTATTTGAGAGAGAGAAGAAGAGAGAGTGCAGGGGAGGGGGAGGGGAAGAGCAGGAGGAGAGGGAGAGAGAGACCGAAGCAGACTCTGCATTGAGCGTGGAGACCCATGTGGCTCATGACCCTGAGATCATGACCTGAGCCAAAACCAAGAGCTGGACACTTAACCAACCATGCCACCCAGGCACCCCAAAAGGTGTTTGTTTTTTTTTACTCAAATAGCTAATAAATTGTAGAGCTGAGAAAACACTGTGCCTATTTAAAAGACAGGAATAAAAATCATCAATACTTTGCTGCATGCAGTTTCATACTTGATTAATATGAAATAATAATCACTTGAAATATATTAAGGCAGGAAATATTTGCTCTCTCTTTTAATCACACAGTGTTTTAAAAGCTATCTCAGTCTAATAGTTGAAATGTAAGTGTAATAAACAATGGTGGCTAGTAGTTGAAGCCACAGTCATGGACATTTATGACACAATGATTTGTCCATGTTCCCTACAGGTTTATTTAGAATAAAAATCAGTAGCTCTTACACAATAGTGATAAGGAAGCTGGATTCTCACTGTCCATCTTGATGCTTCTAAACCGATCTGGTTAGGGGGCCACAAGGTTGAGGTTGGGAAGGATGTGATCTCATCCTTATGATGTCAGTATGTGCTGATAAGAGAAAATAGAGATATTCGGATCTGAGCTGTGAAACGGGGCTCTTGGGTAAGCATCATCCTATCTCATGGTATGTTCGTCAGACTCACTGTTGTCTGCCTAGGAGAGAACCTTTACACGTTCCTACCTTGGGAAGATGGGCCAGGCTCCACTAGTTCTCATCCCCTTGGGAAGTCCTCACTGCAGGGCGTGGGGCCTCACTGGTGGCCATGGAGACCTGACAAGGCAAACAGGAGACGAACTGGCTGGGAGAGGTAGGGATTTCTGACCCAGCAGAAAGCTACCAACACCTGCCTAGTGTGCCTTGCAATTTGGAGATTGCTGGTTAGGGCTTCTTTTTTTTTTTTTTTAAGATTTATTTATTTATTTATTTATTTTAGAGAAAGAGGGTGGGGGGAGGGGCAGAGGGAGAAGGAGAGAGAAACTCAAGCCAGCTCCGCGCTGAGTGTGGAGCGTGACACGGGGCTCGATCTCCTGACCCTGAGATCATGACCTGAGCTGAAATCAAGAGTCAGACGCTTAACTGACCGTGCCACGCAGGCACCCCTGGTTAGGGTTTCTTGTGCCCCAGCAGATCCTAACCGGGCCACTGGCAGGTTCTCGCGGACGTGAGGCCCTACTGCAGGGCTACTCAACCTCTCTTGCACTAATCACCACCCACCCCAAGTGAGCCTTTTAAGATTTTTCTTTTCCTATTTGTCATCTTCCCCCATGAAATTTGAGTACCACGACTCTCTCTTTCTAGGTAGATAGATAGATTTACCTACTGTGCCTTCGGAGAGCCACAGATCATTGTAATATCTAAAAAAATGTTCTACCACAACCCGCTCCCAGCACGCAAGCGTGAGTTTCCAGCCCCGGTTGAGAATGCGTGCCCTGGATGGAATGAAGGGTCTAGGCAGGGCCTCGCTCTCTCTGCTCACACCCGGAGTGAGTGGTGAGGTCCGTCCCATGGAGAAGACGGGTCAGGTGGCCCAGTGTCCATCCCTAACCAGGACGGGCCCCGACTTCAGATCCCAGCACAGCTAGAGGAGCGTCCTCCGAATCACGCGTCCCTGCGCCATCTGTTCAGCTGCCTGCCGGCCTCCAGGCTCGGCCACCACCTCCTCCCCCGGGAAGCAGCCCTCTGCCCGGCGGCGGCCTCGCTGGGACGGAAAGCGGGGTCCTCGGTCATAAGCGGCCATGCTGGTGGAGGGGCGCAGCTCTCCCTGCCAGCGACTCACCCTCCTCCCGTGCTGTCCTCCAGCCCCTCCCCGCTGTACGCCTCTCCCAGAAGCCTCCCTCATTGCTCTCCCTGTGTTCCTTCACCCTAAATGAAAGCATAACATTCACCAGCTTTCCCCAGTCTGGCACTGACGAGAGGGACCTTTATACTCTTCACTTTACAGTACTTTAGTGTCCTCTTCACAGCCTCCTAAAGTATCTCCCTGCCCCCACAGAGGAATGGATGTCCCAGGTCCCAATACCTACAGGCGGCCACTACTAGAACTCTCTGGAGCCTGGCCTTCCTCGTAATTAAGAGCCACAGGACACTGGCACACACAGGACAGTGTGTGCTCCTCACCTGATCACTCAGCACCCGTCCTCCTGACAGTCTCACTGGCTGTGAGAACATCCTGCAGCATTAAGCCACGCACAGCATACACTCCTTCCCTGGGACCCTTGGGTCAGGCCCTAGGATCACGACCCTCTTGGTCCCTTAGAACCCTTGTCTGGTCCCTTCTGACGTAGGTCATGGGCTTTCATTTCGAAAAATGTTAACAAACGAAGAGGTCCTCCGAGATGGTGCCGTCTAAGCCCATCTCACTTTTGTGGGGCACCCGCGCTGCTCCGGGCACTGTGCTAGGCCTTTCCTAGACATTATCTACTTCAGTATTTACAGCAGTCCTGTGCAGTAGGTGCCCATTTTACAGACAGTCACAGAGGAGGTTGAGTAACTTGCCAGGGTGGTAAAATCGGGACATAAACTCAGGTCCATCTGATTCCAAACCATCTACTGCATTGTCCCAGCTGAGAAAACATGTTCCCAGTTGAGAAAACCGTTTTCCCCAGCTACTTCCAGCGGGGCTCCACTGTGGGTATAAAAATACTGAATTTGCCATTCTTAAAAGATGACATATGGCTAATAAAAAGGCAGGATTTGAAACCATGTTTGCTCGTTCCCTCTGTGCTGCATTCTTGAGGGTCATGACACAAGGGCTCCCGCCAGTCCTTGATTAGTCCTTTAAGGATAAAGAACGACTTGTACATCCCCAGGCCTGCCAGATGTTCATGCCTCAACCTCCTGCAGACAGGAGCGACGCGGGAGCCCATTCTCAGAACGTGGGAGCAGGAGCACAGCAGGACTGCCCCCCACGCTAGCCCAAGGGCGAGCCATCTCAGGGTTGGTGCAGCCCTGCTGGCGTGGGGGTGGAAGGTGGCAGGGATCCTGGCAGGCTGACATGGTTCTCTCTCTCTTTCCTGAACCCCTTGCGATATTCTTTCTTGAGAAGAAACAGTGCATTGATTTGGGATTTAGTCATGTTTCATCCCATCTGCCTTTTCCCTGGCCTCTAAAACCACAAGCCTGGCTGAGGAATTCGGGTCCACAGTGTGGGCTTTGAATAGCTTTGTGTAGGGAGAGGTTTCGAAAAGAAAGGAAAGTGGTTATCTACTCCTCAGCTGGAATGTGTTAAGCCATCGAGGAAGAATGTGAGGGTTTTAGCTGTTAGGGTCCGTCAGCAGTTCGGGTGATGAGTCATCCAGTGTGGGGACGGATTCCTGAGAAATGAAGCCTCGTGATGACATCATTCTTGCAAGATTGTCTGGGGTCTGTTGTAGCCGCCTGACATGTTCTTACCTTGGGGATTTTCATCACATGGGTTTTTTCCCAACCACACTTAATACCCACCGTGCCTTCTTAACTCATCCACTTTTCTATCAACTAGAATTTGGCAACCTGGGACTTTCACAGGTCTGTCTCCTTGTCATCCTTGCTCCAGGGCATTCTTGGGACAGTGTGTGCTCCTCACCTGATCACTCAGCACCCGTCCTCCTGACAGTCCTCAAATCCGTCGGCACATGTTTCAGCGGTGAGCCTGGCGCCGTGCTAGTCTGAGGGGCTGAAGGCCCAAAAGGAGGGCCGGAGCATGCCGGAGGGTGCCTACCCAGACTCATGGGATCAGGGAAGACCGCACTTTAAATGTGGTGCCAGTCAGTAAATACGTGATGACTAAGTGAATACCTCAGTGGAGTCTTAGAAGATGAGTAGAAGTTAGTCCAGGGAAGAGTCCAAGCGAGGTATTTCCGTGAAGGAAGACCCAGGCTTCCATAGATGAACAGGAAGAAGTAAGAGATGAAACCGGGCAAGTGTCCTAGAGAGCCTCGTGTCCCATGCTGAAGAGCCAAAATTATATCCTAAGGAAGCTGAGAAACGTTCAAAGGGCTTTAGGCATGGAGGTGAGGTGGCCAGATTTACAGCAGTGTGGAGGCTGGCTTGGAAGGGGCCAGACTGGAGGCAGGGAGACCAGTCAGGGAGTTAACGCAGTCCTCTAGAGGTGACGTGAGCGTGAAGCAGGGTGACGGGAGGAGGGATGGAGATGAGAGAACAGATCTGAGCAATATTTAGGATTTAAACTTGGCAGCTGGTGACGAATTAGTTCTATGGGAGGGTGTTCTCCAGAAGACCCCCAGACTTTCCGTGTGGGAAAGATAAGGGGCCCCGTGTTCAGGCAGAGGTGCGAGTTCAGTTGGGGCACGCCGAGTTGGAGTTGCCTGCAGGGGACATGAGACTGGTCGAGCAGACTCATGGGTACTTGGATACACAAATCCGAAGACAGAAGAGAGCGTGGGCTGAAGAGACTGACTTAGGACTCATGGTGTTCACAGCAGTTGAAACCATAACTGCACAGCAGTGGAAGCACCTGGAAATTATAGGCAATGAGAAAGACACTGGGCCAAGGACAGAAGCCAAGGGAATGGCAATACTGTTAGTGCAGGAGAAGGAAAAGGGCCCCATGATAGAGACAAAGGAGAATCAGAGAGACACGGGACCCCGGAGAGTCCCTTGCTGCTCTGTGCTTCTCTCCCTCCTGAACCTTCCCCAGAGCCCGTTCGCTGCAGCTGCAGCCGCCCCTCATCCACCCTCCTGTAGAGATTCCTGCAGCTTCAAGGCTCGTTCACTTACAATGCTTGACCTCCTTTCCTCACCGTTCTGTGTATCTACATCACCATTCTTCTCTCCACCCCACTGCTGCCATCCTGTCAGACGACTAAAGTGCCACGAGGGTGAACCATCGCCAAGTCTCATAGTTCCCAGACGCCCTCACTTCCAGTGACTCTTCACCTCCCCTCCAGCCTGGACTCCCAGGAATGGTTCGTGCCGCATGGCTTCCGTTATATGCGAGTTCACCTTGCATCCTGCTCTCTGGGCACCGCCAGCTCTCTCACCTCCAGTCACACGTACCTCACTGCCCTGAGTTCCGTCTGTTTCCTTCTGACCTGTTGACTCCCTCCTGACCTCCCCTCCTTCCTTAACTGGGTTAGACTATCTGGCTGCTCATCGGAGTGCTGTTTCCTGAAACCTTAGCTTTCTTTGCACTCCCACTCTCCCCCACACCTGACGAGGGCAATGCAAGGTCACCGCCTCTTCTTGGCTCCTGCCCCAAGCACACCGAGGAAAATGGGACCCCGTACAGAGGGACATCATTAGACATTCACCGTCTCCACTCTGTCATCCCTGTCATTCTTCAGTGCTATAGAAAACCCAAGCCTTCCCGTGGGGAAATAGGAAAATTCAAGCCGTGGCCAAAAGCCCAATCTCCATCTCCCAAAATAGCTTCTCCACCCGCTCTGTTGCTGGATTTCCACACAGATGACCTTGGGACAACTCCTGGCTGCCCTTCACCACCTGTATTCTTCCCTCGGGCAAGTGACTTAACTCCCTCGAATCCTAGTTTCCTCAGCTTTAAAATCAGGACCCTCCAGTGTTGCTGCCACCCTCTGGGGCACTTTGTGCAAATGAGAAGAAGGTGCCCCTTGGGCCAGGCACACAGCGTGATGAGCTAAGCATGGCCTGCAGACCACAGTCCCCCCCACCCCGGCAACCTGGGCCCCCTGGCGCACTGCCACCTTGAATGACCATACACGGGGCCCCAACCACACCCACCTCTCCACGGGGTCTTGTGAAATAAAGGCCATAATATGCACAGCACCCAGCCAAGAGCCTGACTGCGCAGACCCTCAGGCGAAAGGGTTAACACAGCCCGCTGGGACCTGGGTCCACCTGCCGGCGGGCTCCGCTGGGACAGCGCTGGCTGCCACCTTCGGGCATATTTACTGCCAGCTCCATGAGGTCCATCCGTGTGCGCCCATTTCTCGGCAAGAGAGCGGAGCCCTGAGAGACTGGAAGTGAGCTGCTAAGTGAGGGAGCAGACCCGCGGTCCTAGGCAAGGGCTCCAGGCTGGCAAGGGGCAGTGGGCGGGAGTAGGGAGTGGGACAGTTGGGCAGAGAGGGCTGTCTGAAGGGGAGAAGGGAAATGAGTAACACCCTCCCAAGGGCGACAATGCCTCAGGCACTAGGGACAGAGGCTGCCCGCCCTAACCCCACACCCCAACTCTAGGGTGCTGCCCTCGGGAGCTCCCACCTCTCAGATGCTCCCCTGGGGGCCCCCTCACTAGCTGCTCATCAGTGCCATGCTCCCTCCCCCACCCGGCCCGCAGAGTGCCTGGGGCCCTGCACCTGCCCGCCCCCCTGGAGACGTCTTGCTGTCCTTTCACTCCACTGATAGTCCACCTGCCTCCATGGGTGCCACAGACCAGGACGTCTCCACACCCAGAGTATGAGGGCCCAGTCCATCCTGTAAGAGCGACTCTTCCTTAAGAGGGAATCACGGTGCAAAGGCAGCGAATAGTAGCCACCTGGGTATTTTTATGGAAGAAAGATGAATTATGCCATCACCCCTCCTGGCACAGAAATAATTTCAGTAAAAGGTTAAAACCATCATGCTGTATCAATGAGAACTGTTCCATTATTCCAAGAATGATTGATTGGAAAGTACTTTACTTACAGGAAAATCAAAGTGATACAATGCAGCTTCCACTTTTAAAGCACTTTCCATTAAAAAAAATCATACCAATGTATAAAAATAGTTATACCGAAGATGTGAATCAACAGCCGAGGAATTTATTGGCACTTGAAAGCCTTGTGATATAAATAGATTCAACAATGAGAATGAATCTCAAGTAACTCCGGGCTGTAGCAACCTAACCTCCATTTTCACTGACACAAAAGAAAATCACATGTAGTTCGGCGAGTCCTCTGGCCACCTTGGAAAAGAACAGAATGGAACTAGGTCCAACAGGGCAGGTCAACTCAAAGCACTGGGTGAGGCAGTGGGAGAGACGGAGGGGACAGAGATAGGGCCTCTGCCCTCACAGAGTTTTCAGACTGTGCCAGACTGTAGGCCTGTATACAACTCGGCCGCCAGTATCATGTCCTGAGGGCAGGGCGAAGGAACAGGAGATAGAAGGAGTGAGCTTCTGTTTAACTTGGGGATGTCCTTCCTTCTCCCCTCTCTCCCACCCTCCCACAAACAGTCGCTCTGTGGTGTAATGTGAACAGAACATGGAAATCAGCAGGGTCTGGATGCAAAGTGCCACTTACCAGCCGTGTGACCCTGGACAAATTACTTCATGTCTCTAGGATTCAGTCCCCACGAGTTTTGGAGGGGGCAGGGGGCTGTGGTTGTAAAGATGAAATGTCTCGTGTGTGTATGTAAGCACCGAGCTTTGCTGCTTCCTGATACAGAGCAAACAATAAACGTTCACTCCCTTCCTTACCCTTCCACTCCTCTGTGAAGGTTAAGTAGTACTTACTTTTCCACCCCTTTCATGCTTACATTTCAAAGAGCTTTTCCATCATGGGATATAATGTGATTTTCAAGGTAGTATTTGCTGGTCTTTTTGGTTTTGAATCAATAACCCCTGTCCTCCAAGGGCTTTCCGACTTCCCTGTGTTTTGGAACTCAGAGGCCCAAAGGCGGCCCTGTTTGTGAAGAAGAACATGCAACACCCACCACCACCACCCCACCTGAGACCGGGGCAGCTGAGAAGTGGCCCCTCGGCAGTCATTAACTGAGCATATATCGTAAATGAGCACATATTGTATAAGGGTTGTATAACTCTGAGGAGTCAAGGAAAGAACTAGACAGGATTGCTGACCTCTCCTAAGGCTTCAACAAATGGGTGTCACCTCAGTCGAAGTTCTTGGTTGAAAACAACAGCCCAGTTGCGGTCCTGGCACGAGGCGCTGGATGCTTTCACCACGGTGCTGCCACTACCATCTCAGACCTGTTTTTCTGCAGTCACTGTCCTGGCCAGAAAGTTCCTCCCAGTCCCCTTGACTTTCAGGTGGATGGCACTGCCTAGTCCTTCGTTGCAAGGGAAACCGCCCGGATGAGACGGGGATTCTTAATGCAGGAAGGGGCGTCTCTCATTCATTGCACCCCGACTTGGAGTAGATGCCCACTTAATTGAATTAAGAGAAAGGAAAATTATTCACAGGCTGAAATTGGCTCATTTGTAAATTCACAAAGAGTGACCGATGTTGATTTTTAAAACTTCTTTAGTAAAATTTCTTTTATTAAAACTTTAAAATGCTTGCTTCCCTAAGTCAAACTGACAGACAAGTTGTCGTAGGCCTGTACACCCTGCAGAGGTCCACCAGGAAGGAGCAGTTTGTCACATCTGTTTTATTGCTGCCTTTCAAAGTGCATAAATATACTTTTTTTGGATGAGCCATTCGAGAGTAAGTTGCAGACATCATGACTTTTCACCTCTTACGACTTGGGGAGAGACGTTCTGAGAACAAGGACATGAACAAAACTACAATATAATTATCAAATGCAGGACACTTAACACTGAAATAATCTTATATGCAGAGTCCGGTAATGTTTCAGACGTGTTTTTCATAGTTTTTTTGGTCCAGGAGGCAATCTAAGAGTATGTGTGGCATTTAATTGTCATGCTCTTTTAGGCTCCTTTAACAGGAAGCAGATCCTCAACCTTGTCTTTCATGATACTGATATTTTTTTGAAAAGCACAAGTTCATTGTTTCGTCAAATTTTTCTCCATTTAGGTTTGTCCAGTGCCTCCCCGTGATCCGAGTTAGGTAACACGTTTTAGGCAGGAATACTACACAAGTGACATTATGTCCTTGTCAGGACCCCATGTAGGGGATCGTGCGATGGCAGTTTGTCTCATTATTGGTATGTTGCTCACTTGGTCAAGGTGGTGTCCCCTATGTTTCTGCACTAGACCATTATCTGTGACGAATAGGCCATCTGTATGGAGATACTTTCAAACTTGTAAATACTGTGTCCATATCAAACCTTTATCCAGCAGTTTCAAAAGCATCCATTGATGATTCTTGCCTGAATCAGTTATTACTGTGACGGTTGCAAAGTGGTGATTTTTCCAACTTCTGTATTTATTAATTGGCATTTTACTTTAAGGAAGAGCTGTCCCTTCTACATTATTTTCTCATTTATCTATTTAAAATCAGTGTAGACTCGAGGATTCTTTTTTCTTTTTTTTTAAGATTGATTTATGTATTCAGGGGAGGGGCGGAGGGTGAAGGAGTCCCAAGTGGACTTCACACTGAGCTCAGAGCCTGACTCAGGGCTTGATCCCATGACCCCAAGATCACAACCTGTGCCAAAACCAAGAGTCGGATCCTTAACCACCTGTGCCACCCAGCTACCCCAGACTCGTGGATTCTTAATATATTTGCAAGTGATTGTTAACAATTTATCTATTATCCATCCCTTCTATAAATCACTTCTGCATTTGTGGATGGGTCAACCTCATTGCAAGCAGATTTCTTTTTTGATGTGGGCTTGAACATTTAACGTACTCCCCCACTATTTACAAAGGCAAACAGGAAACAGAAAACTGAACTTTTTATGGGGATTTTTGGTTGAACACAGGTTATCAAAGTGTTAAGTAGCTGTGGCAAAATGGGATACCCTGAGAAGACATAATGGAGCAGGCCCTTCTAAAGAGAGAAAGGAAGGGGGTTTTGCAGGAAGACATGGGAAGGTAAAGAAGAGTGGCATGATCGTACTTCATGACTGGACACAGAAAGGGGGCCATGGGGTGGGGGAAGGGCAGGGCGATGGGAATGAATAGGGGAGTAAGGTGGGAAGGTTAAGTTAAAGTAGCAACATGAGTTCTATGAAATGAATTTGTTAAGAAAACTGAGAAGCAAGGAATGACAGATTCACAAAATCCTTTTGAGATATTAATCGTTCCATTATTTATGAGAAAACTAAGTCACAGAGAATTTACGTTAGTTTTCCCAATGTCACAGTGCTAGTAAGTGGCAAGCCAAGATTCAAATACAAATCTATTCAACTTCAAAGCCACATTGCTAGAAGACAAACACCTATAGAAGAACAGAGGTGGAGTTAGGGCTCACAATATAAGGCCTGATAGGTTCCTATAGGCCAGTCATAACACTTAATTAACCTTGGCCCAAAGTAAGTCTCAAAAATTATCCAAACCATACACTTTAATCAGCAATAAGCCGAGGGCACTTAGATACTGCCAAAGTTTCCAAACCTTACATTACACTCCTGCATGACTCAGTGCCTCCATCCCCCAAACCTACCTATATAAAAATCAGCTTTATTAAATATCATTTTCATACACAATTTCACCCATTTTAAGTGTATGATTCAATGAGTTTTGACAAATGTAGAATCATTTAATCACCAATCATAATTACAGAACTTTCTGTCACTCCCGAAAGTTCCCTGTGCAGCCCCTGTGGAGTTGATATTCTCCAGCCCCTGGTCTGCTTTTTGTTGATATACTTTTGCCTTTTATAGAATTTCATATAAATGAAATCATGCAATATAGTCTATAGTCTTTTGTGTCTGGCTTCTTTCACTTAAGGTAATGCTTTTGAGATTCACCCACGTTACATACGCAATTTGTTCCTTTCTATTGCAAAGTAGTGTTCCACTCTATGGATGTACCACAGTTTACCCATTCATCCATTCAAGGATATCTGGATTGTTTCCAGTTTGGAGCAATTATAAAGCTCCTATAAACATTCACATATAAATCTTTATGTGCATTTGTTTCCATTCCTCTTACATAAATACCTAAGAGGAGAACTGCTAGGCTATATGATAAGTGTTTGCTGAATAATGTAAGAAACTGCCAAAACTATTTTCCAAAGTGTCTGTATCATTTTGCATTCCCACAACAGATAAGAATTCCAGTTGTTCCACTGGAACAAAAGTCATTATTTTCAATCTTTTTAATTTAGCCTTTCTAATGGGTACGTAGTATTACCTCATTGTGTTTTTAATCTGCACTTTCCTAATGTTTAATGATGTTGAGCATCTTTCTGTATACTTATTTGCCATCATATATCTTCTTTGATGAAGTCTCTGTTCAAATCTTTTGCACATTTTTATTGGGGTTTTTATCTTTTGGGGTTGCACTACTGAAATATAACAATGCTTTATCAGATATATGGGTTTAAGATTTTATCTATTTATGAGAGAGAGAGAGAGAGAGAGAGAGAGAGAGAGAGAACGAGCAGGGGCCAGGCAGAGGGCGAGGGCGAGGGACAAGCAGACTCCCTGCTGAGCATGGAGCCTGACACGGGACTCAATCCCAGAACTCTGAGATCATGACCTGAACCAAAATCAGACACTTAACCAACTGAGCAACCCAGGCACCCCATCAGATATATGTTTTACAACTATTTTCTCCCAGTTCACAGTTTGTCTTTTGGTATTCTTTTAAAGGACAAAAGTTTTAAATTTTGATAAAGTCAGATTTATCAGTTTTTTAAGTGCTTTGTGCTTTTGATATCCTAAGAAATCTGCCTAACACAGGGTTACAAAGATTTTCTCCTCTATTTTCTTCTAGATGTTTTGTTGTTTTAACCCTTATATGTGGGTCTATGGACCATTTGCAGTTAATTTTTGTGTATGGTGTGAAGGTTCACGTTTTTCCATATAGAGTCCATTTCTTCTAGCATCATTTGTTGAAAAAGCTATCCTTCCCTCCACTGAATTACCTGGTTAAAAATAAGCTGCTGGTCTTATTTACAGACTCTTTCTGTTCACGTGATCGACAGTGTCTGTCTTTACATCAATATCTCACTGATTACTATATCTTATGCTAAGTCTTGAAATCAGTTTACATCCTCCAACTTTGTTCTTTTTCAAAATTGTTTTATCTATCCTAGGACCTTTGTATTTCCATATAAATTTTAGAAATCAACTTACCAATTTCTAAAAATGTCTAACTGGGAATTTTTTATTGGAATTACACTGAACCTACATGTCCGTTTAGGAAGAATTGACATGTTAACAATATTGAGTTTTCCAGTTCATGAACATGGTTTATCTCTCCTTTTTTTTTTCATTAATCTCTTTTACTTTCCATAGTAAGAGTGTATCAATCTTGCACATATTCATTCATATTGCACAGACTCACTTAACCCGAAACACTTCATATTTTTAATGCTAAGGTAGTGGTATGTTTTGAAAATTTAAATTTTTTCCTGTTCATTGCTACTCTATACAGATACAATTGATTTTTTTATGTTGACTTTGTATCCTGACCTTGCTAAATCTACTATTTCTAGTAGCTTTCTTGCTGGATTTCTTGGGATTTTTTATGCCATCTGCTAAGAAAGTTTTACTTCTTCCTTTCAAATCTGCTTGCCTTTTTTTTTTTTTTTTTTCTTCTTATTGTACTGGCTGCCAATCCAGTATGATGTCAAATAGAAGTAGTGAGTACGGACATCCTTGATTTGTTTCCAATATCAGGGAAAATCATTCAATCTTCTCATTAAGTATGATGTTAACTGTGGATTTTTTATAAATGCCCTTTATCAAGATCAAGTTATACCTTCTATTTCAAATTTGCTGAATTTTTGTTATAAATGGATGTAGAATTTACTAAATTTTTTTTAAGGTTTTTGCATCTAAGCTCATGAGAAATACTGGTGAGTTTTTTTTTTCCTTGAATTGTCATTTTCTGGTTTTGGTATCACACTAACCATAGCACTACAAAATGATCTGGAAAGTGTTTCCTTGACTACTTTCAGAAAGAACTTGGGTAGAATTAGTATTATTTCTTACTTAAACATTTGCTAGAATTCTCAATGAAGCTATCAAGCTTAGAGTCTTCTTTGTGGGGGAAACTATTTTTAATACAGGAATAGTTAACCTTTGCAGTCTCTACCAACACAGGGTGTAGCACTAGGAATGAAAGGAAATCAAGTTGTGAAAATCACTGTTGCCTAAATAATGCTTCCGACACACACAGTTCTACCAAACACTGTGTTTCCCTGGCTTTGGCTATAATGGGAAGCAACTTAAATTATTTCATTAGTCTTTTCAGATGTAAGTACAATGCCTTACATACTTTCTTACAGATCTTGTGTGCGGTTAAATACCCCCCCCCCCCAGCCAACAGGAGTATATAAAACTCATTTCTGGCAGTGATGCTAGAATGTTTCCCCTCAGCCCTGTGCCTTTTGCACTGGTCAGGCTACAAGTTAAAGGTGAGAGAGGTACAGAAACATGACTTACCTATTCATGAAATATTTTTATTCTCTTAAGGTGTTTTTGGAAAAATATAAGCTTATAACAATAAGCTTAAGCAATAATATAAAAGATGCATAAAGGAAAAAATACGGCCCCTCTTCCTTGTAAACAATAAAACCAAATATTAATACTGTTGCATTGCTCTGCCATAAACTAATGGAGAGCAAGAGCCATGTCTCTTTTGTCCATTGTTTCCGTCAGGAAAGACTGATAAAAACAATGGCAAAGCATCTAGTATGGCACCTGACACATTTGGGGCACTCAGAAAACATTTATGGGAGGAAGGAAAGTGTCGAATTCACACCTGTGTTACTATGACTCCTTGGCAAGTTTAATACTGACTGCTTTATCTGTGTAAACAAGGGGAAATGTCATTCTCCTTAAAGCCATTGACTGTCTCATGAGCTCACTCTGTTCCTTCCTCCTCCTGTGTCTTTGTTCCTTGAGGCCTTTCTTCTCTATAAAACTGTCTCATCCATAAGAACTCCCTTATTCAGGGAGGCAGTCTTCAGACTCTTTCTTAGGATCCAGCAGCATTTATAAACTCTGCCACACTGCTTAGCATTTAATCCACAATGGATTCTCCCCCTTTCCTAGCACCCATCACTGTCCTGGGCATATAGCTCGCCGAATACTCCAGCAGCAACTGGAACAATCTTGCATGCGAAGGCTCTTCGTGAAGCCTGAAGTATACAGCCTCAGGATTTGTTATGAAAACCGCTAGGTGTAAGGAACAACAAACTGGGAAAAACTGGGAAATGACCCTGAACGCTATTAAATACCAGAATGATTTTTGTTAGGTGAACATATGACTAGGTATTACCCTGCCTGAGGCGGAAGTCAACAGACTTTCTTTGGTATTTTCTATTTCTATGGGTCCATATATGTGCTCTACCAATTCAGACCTTTGGAGCTTCAGAGAAAAAGGAAACTGTTTCGTCCCTATATTTAGTTTGAAAATAATATCATCTGAATAGCTTTCACCACGTTCTGCATCCATTTTAATGGAGAAATGGCTAATTCTAGGACTAAAGCAGAGAATATACAAGATGAACCTGGAGCATCTTACTATCAGAAAGTAAAGCACTCAAAAAAACAAAACAATGGGGGTCTGTCAAAGGGACGCAGGAGCCAACTGAAAGGGCTCCCTCTGGCCAAAGCTGGAACGATTTGAGCAATGAAATAACGTAGTACTGGATTATAGCCCAAAGAATAAATTTTTTTAAAAGACCCATGAGTTCATTCAGATATAATTAGGTGACTGAAGAAGTTGGGGGGGGGACAAATTTCCCATAGAGAATTCCAAATAATACTCTGTCCTACCCCTTAATTGTGGACTACACTTAGTGACTTGCTTCCAAAGAGTACTGTATGAAAAGAGGGAGGAAAGTAACTTTACAGTGGAGAAACCTGGCAAAGACTGCCTTAGCCGAGTAATCAAGATTAACATTATCAGTGACAAGTCCTGTTGACAGTATGTACCCTTGATATATGTGATGAGAGAATGACACTTCACCTCTGTGGTCTTCCTCCCAAAAACCATAACCACAGCCTGACTATGAGGAACACAGACAGATCCCAACTGAGGCACATTCTACAAAATATCTGACCAGTCCTTAAAACTATCAAGGTCACTGAAAACAAAGAATGTCCAAGAAACTGTCACAGCCCACAGGAATCTAAGGAGACATGACAACTAAATGTAATAGGGTATCCTGGAGGAGATCCCGGGACAGAAAAAGTACATTAAGCAAAACTGGAGAAATCCAAATAAAGTACGGAGTTCAGCTAGTATCAATACCATATCATTCATTATGACAAATGTACGGCCTTACCAGAGGTTACCAGATGTTACGAGAACTGGATGTAGGGTATATGGAAACCCGTGTACTATCCTTTTACCTTTTATGTAAATCTGAAGCTCTTCTAAAATAAAAGTGTACTTAAATATTTCGAAAATACAGTCTGGGCACCAGGTGACTACACGCTTATCTCCACAACTGTGCTTTTAATTACAGGGCGCTGGTGACAGTTTTGTGGGGGCTTTGGCCTTCTACCTGGCTTACTACCCAAATCTGTCCTTGGAAGAAATGCTCAAGAGATCCAATTTCATCGCGGCGGTCAGTGTCCAGGCTGCAGGAACACAGTCATCGTATCCATACAAAAAAGACCTGCCACTTGATCTGTTTTGATTGCTACTAGCCCTAAAATAAATGTACCTGGAAATAAAATGTACTGGGGGGAGGGAGGTGACCTCTCTTAGCTAGCAGCTTACTATAAAATATCCTCTTCTCCTTTCTTTGCAAATATGTTCATTTATGAAGTCATCCTCAGGCTTTCATTTACTCTTTTATAATGGTGGTTTCTTCGCTTTTCATGTATTTCCAAGAGCCAACCAAAATTAAGGATTCCACGACCAGGACCTGTACAAACATTACCACGATCAGGAATCAGCAAACTCACTTGCCAACAGATCGTGAATGCTGTATGTCCACCATAGAGCAGCGCTTGTGGACAACAGTGTCTAGAGTCCGAGTGGAGAATGTTAAGGGAAGGGGGCACATGACTGTTCAAGCAGTTCCTGAGAGACAGTTGATATTCAGCGTTAGTGTGTCAAAGCTTCTGTTTTGCAAGAGAAGCCAGAAGTTTGGATGTTTATTGAAATTTTTTCAATGGTTAAGTATCAGCAATTCATTTTTTTTAAATGTAAACACCACCTGTGGGCCACACTCAGCTCATGTACTGAACAGACAAGTCATTTGTTAAGCCAGATTTTGTTTTTTGCTTTTTTTAATGGCGATTCATGTATGTCACAGACCCTTTATAGCAGGCTTGGCTATAGGTGAAGGATTCTCCTTGTGACCCAAAATCACTATGTATAGTTTCAACCGAAAAATAGCCAAGATCTCATGTTACTGCTTTGAACCAGAGCTCTAACAAAAGAGGCCAGAAAACAGCTGACTGACTCGAATGCCCCAAGCCCCCGAGACTCAACAAGTGTCTACATCTGATTCCAGTTTCAGAAAGCTACTCTTGCATATCCTCCATAGACAGACTGGGCCACGGAGAGGAAACACCTGTTACTTTGGAATGCTGGTTTTGTCCTGCTTGAGCCCATGGTAGGCATGCCATCACTCTTCTACATAAGTGCTTTAAATGGTGTTGGATGTGAATCGGCAGAAATCAGAATAAAAGCTGATCCTTCTTACATTCAGAAATGTGCTAAGGACAAAACGGAGTATTTCTGAAAATCTGTAGGAAACAATAGCTTGAGTGAGAAAGTAGCGGATCTGGGTAGGGCTGTCTTACCTTACCTGAACATTAGGGATTATCAGTGGAATTTCCAAGTTGGTTGGCTGTGTGATACCATGCCCCAGAACCCCTAGCCATGGTTCTATGGAAATACACTATAGCTCTTCTTTAAATAAAAAATTTAAAAAAAAAAGGAACTCTAAAAGATAAAGGGAGTCCAAAGCATTCCTAGAAACTCCTAGATACTGCTTCAGTGTCCAGAGTTTGAGAATATGGACCAATACCATTTTTCCTAATTATATAAGCACAAAAGTTCTCACGGTTTCTTTTGTGTTACAAGGCTGGCCCCTTTATTCCTGTTCACCGTTACCCTCTCTGTTACTACATGGGAGTTTTTTCAAGATCACTCTGGAGAGTGACTCTGCCTTTCCTATGAAGTACAAAGAGGAGCAGACTGGAAAGTCTTGCACAAGTTTCATTATGGAAACTTTCTTTTATACGAACAATGGTTATTCTTTATTAATGTAGCTGTTTTTTATTTCAAAGAGTGGGGGAAAACATCACTAAGAGACAATAGCACAGGCTATTTTAATATTTTTTATTAAGGGCTATAAAAATATCCAGAAAGATAAATAAATGTGATGCAATGATACATGTCCTAATATGAAGAACTTTCTTTCAGTACATTGTTTTTCTTCACAATGGCCTTCAAATCACAGGAGGCAGTGATTCCGTGCCATTTCCTCTTCTTTTATTACATGCTGCAGAATTTCTGAATCAGTATCCCGCCCTCAGTCTTCTCATTTATAAATCATATTCGTTTTCGATCCATTGTTTAGAGGGAGCGTATTTTCTTCTGTTCCACAAAGAGGACTTTTGTTTTCACTGTAAGAGAAAAATGGGTTGTAGCGAAGATGGAAAGTTTCATCACCATTTTCAAATAAAAATACCTATCAGACCACAAGCACTCTCCTTTCTCTTATTTTACTATTCCTCTGACATGGGGATGGAACAGATTTGCAAACTCAGTTCCTCGGTCCCAGAGGCCACAGAAACCTAGAGAAAATGGGAAGGAAATCAAGGGAAGGCTCCCCAGCTGATCGGTGGTGTCTTTGGTACCCCACCAGGTGATTTCTCACCCAATGTGAAACAGCCAAATCAAAAAACAAAACTAGGAACAAAACATGGAAAACAATGTCTTCACCCAGTTAATGAACACTCTTGCAGATGAGCAAGACCAGACTGAGAGCTGGACTCCAGAGAAAAATGCAACAAGAACTGAGTAGACCACGGAAGAAAAAGGCAGTCTGGCTAGAGGAGTAAATAGACATCAAACCATGTACTTTCCAGAGACGGTGTAACACCCAAATATGGATTTTCTAGTATGGTAATAGAATGAAAATTATAACCAAAATCTCATTATTGAAAATATCATAACAGAGGACAGCTCTCTAAAACAAAACCAAAGCAAAAGTACTAATTGCCTGGGGCGCCTAGATGGCTCAATCAGTTGAGCATTCAACTCTTGGTTTCAGCTCAGGTCACGATCTCAGGGTCAGAGATCGAGCCCCGCTTCAGGCTCTATGCTCAGCCCAGAGTCTGCTCAAGACTCTCTCTTCCTCTCCCTTCCCCTCTACCCTCCCCCCAATACTATGTATGTGTGTGTGCGTGCATGTGTATGCACGCACACACACATGCTCTAAAATAAATAAATAAAAATAAAATCTTTAGGGGCGCCTGGGTGGCACAGCGGTTAAGCGTCTGCCTTCGGCTCAGGGCGTGATCCCGGCGTTATGGGATCGAGCCCCACATCAGGCTCCTCCGCTATGAGCCTGCTTCTTCCTCTCCCACTCCCCCTGCTTGTGTTCCCTCTCTCGCTGGCTGTCTCTATCCCTGTCAAATAAATAAATAAAATCTTTAAAAAATAAATAAATAAAATAAAATAAAATCTTTAAAGAAGTACTAATTGCCTGGATAAAAAATCAGAGACTGGATGCTGGGCAGTAAGGTTTTCACTGTTCCTATAATGCTGTACAGCACTCCCCAATTTAAAAAATAGTAACAGGAAGATGAATTTGGCTCCGTGTCATAGAAAAAATAGGGAGCATGGAGTTGAAAAGATTGGGTTTAAACCCTGGCTCTACCATTTATACCTGCTGTGAGTCCTTGGGCAAATTTCTCAAAATGTTCTGCCTTCAGTTTGCTTCCCTAGGGGTGTGGATAACTCCATCTCCCGCACAGGGTTGTTGCGAGATATAGAGTTGAATTGAAATGACACACTGCTATCCATAATCATAAACATAAATTTTCTGTCAAAATATTTGCTGCCTAATTCATAGAAGAATGAATCTGTCAAGTTCTTTCCTTACATCTAACCTAAATGTATTCTACTTCAGTTAAAGTCTATATTGTCTTGTTTAGTCATCCAAGGAATCAAAACTGACAAGTTTTCATTTTCTTCATGATAAGCCTTCATATATTTAGCAAAGTTTAATAAGCTTACGCCTCAGCCTTTAATCCTTCCTCCTTGGAAATTAGCATCTAAGTTTTATATGAGGAAAAGGAGTTTGAAAAGGCAGAGGCTGGTTCTAGCCAGAGTATACTATGAAATGCTCAAATAATTGGGAACTTTTCTGATTTCCTTTATAAAGCAGACTAACAAAACATTACCCTTAAACTAACCATTTGCTGGGAGGACTGCCAAGCTATTTGGTACCTTGGGCAAGGGGGCAGGCCCCAAGGCGAACATCATCATGCTAGCCTGCAAGGCATTCAGTAGGTGGGCAGAAAGCCAGGCAGTCCACTATCCCAGAACATTCTCTTCTTCAGAAAAGGCAAAGTTGTGCTGTCAAGGCTTAGACCATTCCTTATCAGAAAAGTTCTAACAGTCTGTTTGAAATTTACATATGAATCTTCTCTCCCACTTTCAACTTATGATCAGAACTGTTCATGGTTGTGTTCTTTCCCAGTCTCAAAACTTAAAATCAATCTGACAAATAACAAGTTCCTAACACCTCTATACTAAGGATGAAAATCCTGACACATTTTCATACTGAAGATATAAAAGGTTATTCAAGTAACATTAATGTTGTACAAGTTCCTAAAAATAAACTCTAAGGGAGCTAAATGCTAGAAAAACAATTACTGTAAAGTGCATCACTTTGAGTTTTCACCAGCTGATACAAAGAAATCAGAGGGAGAAAAGTATCACACCAACTCAGTATCGTATTGCTATGGTCTGAATATTTGGGCCCCCCTACCCCAAATTCATATGTTGAAATCCTAAACCCCAAACACACTGGTATTAGGAAGTGGGCCTCTGGGAGGGCTTTGGTCACGAGGGTGTATTCATGAATGGGATTAATGCATTATAAGAGACCCCACGATGCTTGCCCGCCCTTCCACTGTGTGAGGACACAACAAGGCACAGGCTGCAAACCAGGAAGAGGGCCCTCACCAGAAAGCAACCAGGCTGGCACCTTGATCTTAGGACTTCCCAGGGCCCAAAACTCTGAGAAATACGTCTCTGTTGTTGATAAGCCACCTAGTCTGTGGTATTTGTTACAGCAGCCCAAAAGGACTAAGACACATACCCTATCATTCTAATAATTTTTCTACCATATGAGGTATCATCCTGAAACTCGGACTCCCAATCATCAGGTACAAACCTAGAATTCCTTCTGTATTATGATAAACAATGACGAGAAATTTTAACACCATAAAAACAGCAGGGAATTTTATTCGTGTTTAAGAATGGAAATCATCCAATTTTACAACTGGGCTTCTCAGAGCCCTTTTTTATATGCCTCCTCACACTGGCAGAGACCTTTTTTTTTTTTTGAAGGTGTTATTTTTATTTTTCTTAGACATTGATGAATGCAGCATAATGAATGGTCCAGCAGTGGTTGTGAGACCTTCCGTACCAACACTGAAGGCAGCTATGAATGCAGCTGTTAGCCAGGATTTGCACTAAGAGCCTGCCCAGAAGTCAGGCACTGGTAGGTAGGTTTCAGCCTCCTGTGAAACCTCTCATGAGTACACAGAGTAGTTTAGGGCCCGGGCTTTGGAGTCCAACAGTCTTGAGTTCAAATCTTTGTAACATAGTTTAGCTGTGTGTCCTTGATTAAGATCCTTGGCATCAGATTCCTCATCTATAAAACAGAGATGCCTGGAAAGTACAGGTGCTTGTGTTCATGACATCTGAAGATACGAGGCTTGTGTAGGTAAGCAAACAAGACAGAATTTTCCATTTTGTCTGATTATTTACAAACACTCGTTTGTCTCCTTTCTTTCAGGGATCACTGTCTTTTACTGCCTATACTGTCCTTTTGTTGTTGTTTCCAGGGAGAAGGGAGATTCGGTTCCTATTATTCCATCTTGGCCAGAAGTGCGTCTATGAGTGCTTATCCTTAGTTAATAAAAAAGCTGCTTATGAGGTTAAGTATCTGTCTTTCATCATATAATGGATTAATTTTGGGAAATAAAATTCTGGTACCAATTCAATTCTGATCACCAGTTGGGTATCTTACAATGCAGCTCAATTCTGCTCTCTTTTCGTGCCTAGCATAGCCATGGCTGGTGGTCCCAAGAAGCATCTAAAGTGTGTGGTGGCTCCAAAGCATGGGATGATGATAAACTGACCGCTGTGTTTGCTCTTCATCCATCTACTGGTCCCCATAAACGGAGAGAATGTCTCCCTCTCATCATTTCCCTAAGGAACAGACTGAAGTATGCCCTACCAGGAGAGGAAGGAAAGAAGATCTGTACGCAGGGTTTTATTAAGACTGATGGCAAGGTCTGAACTGATATAATCTACCCTGTTGATTTTATGGAAGTCATCAGCATTGATAAGACTGGCGAGAATTTCCGTCTGACGCAGGACACCAAGGGTCGCTTTGCTGTACATCATATTACAGCTGAGGAGGCCAAGTAGAAGTTGTGCAAAGTGAGGAAGATCTTTGTGGGGATGAAGGGAATCCCTCACCTGGCGACCCATGATGCTCGCACCATCTGCTATCCTGATCCCCTCATCAAGGTGAAGGACACCATTCAGACTGATTTGGAGACTGGAAAGATGACTGATGTCATCAGGTTTGACAATGGTAATCTATGTATGGTGACCAGAGGTGCTAACCTGGGAAGAAGTGTGATCACAGAGATAGACACCCCGGTTCTTTTGATGTAGTTCACATCAAAGATGCCAATACAAGAGCTTTGCCACCGGCTCTCCAACATTTTTGCTTTTGGCAAAGGCAACAAACTATCATTTCTCTTCCCCATGGAAAGGGTATCTGCCTCACCACTGCTTAGGGGAGAGACAAGAGACTGGCAGCCAGAGCAGTGGGTAACATGGTCTGTAGGTGGTGTGACTGAAGTCTTTATACTTAAAGATAACACAGCATGATTTAAAAAGAAGAAGAAAAACCTTGATACCAGCTACCAGTGATTAACAACTCAGGAGCAGCCAGATGGAAGTGATGCATAGGGCAGATATGGGGAAGGGGCACACAGCCTCTACGCCCTCTCCCAGCAGGTCTCTCCCATAGTCACCACACGGTCACCAACCCAGAAGCTCCAGTACAGTTCTTATTAAGAAGCAATTATCGAGAGGCTGTTCAGAACCAAGGGCACAAAGATGAAACAAATGGCCTGGAATTTTAAAATAAATAATCTGTTTGCTAGTTTACTTTATATAAATCTGCTCACGAAATCCAAAAACAAAATTGGGCTTCTACCAATAGCAATCAGCTGCTGTCTTTTGTTTGTAAGCAGGCAATCTGGCCTTGGGAGCACTTGCCTCTTTTGGACAAATACTTCCATCTACTTTTTTTTTTTGAAGATTTTTATTTATTTATTTGACACAGAGAGAGAGCTATTGAGAGAGAGAACACAAGCAGGGGGAGTGGCAGGAAGAAGCAGAGGGAGAAGCAGGCTTCCCGCTGAGCAGGGAGCCCGATGTGGGACTCGATCCCAGGACCCTGGGATCATGACCTGAGCTGAAGGCAGACGCTTAACCGACTGAGCCACCCAGGCGCCCCTCTACTGAGACCATTTAAAGTTATCATTTATTATGGCATTTTAGCAGATGGTACAAAATGGAAAATGACATTTCTTACCTTCCTGCACTAATAATATAGATACCATACTCCTTTAATTCAAATCTGGACCTAACCGCTTGCCACTGTTAGACGATCTCAGGAGAATATTCCCTCCTCATCTGAAGACAAGACTCTTTTCTTTCTGTTTCCAGAACAGTAACACCTATTCTCTTTATATGGCTGGTTTCTTTCCAGATCTATCCTATCTAAAGGATAGGATAAAGGTGGACTCTGCCTCTCCCCACCTTTATGGTATCTCAGCATCCTGCTTGTGTCTCTCAAAGCACTGAGCAGAACATTATTTATTCTTTCTTTCTCTCCCTTCCAAACCAGATTGTAAGTACCAAGAATACAGAGACTGAGCCTGAATGTGTCCTCGTGTATCCCGGCACCTGGGACAGTAACTGGCACTACAGTAAACATTCAATACTCACTCACTGAATGCTACAGAGCTAAAGGGACCACAAAACTGCCAAGACATGTTAAGCATCAGTCTGGAAAGGGCAGCAGGCCTTGAAAGCATTTGAATTCATTGTGGAGTAATTTCTCTGAATCTTACCAATTGGATCATAATGCAAGAGAGTCAGTTTCTCCCGTAGTCGGCTTCTCTTAGTGTTGAAGGAGTAACCTGTCCCAGCTTGGCTCAGCATTTTCACCAGAATGGTTCTAAGATTTAAAAATAAGCTATTACAAGCTGAGGAAATAGACTAAAATCTGTCATGGGAGGACGGCACATTTTGAGAACTCTGTACAGTAGTATTAGTGGTGGGATATCACTTAGCCCTAAGAAGGTTCAGTTCCAAGCCTACATTTTCCATAAACCACAATTTCAATGGCTCTGATTCCCAACGTCTGTTTCATTGTAGAGTGCCTTAGTAATCAACTAACCAATCAACAAAATCAAACCACATTGTGGGAACAGACTCAGACGCCCACCACTTAGAAGGACCAGAAGTCAGGAAGGGGGAAAATACAAAAGTATTGGTAACCCCAGCCGGCCAGTTGGGAAATCATAAAGATGGCTATCTCAAAAGAGCCCTATCTTCCAGGATGTGCAATAGGAGTACAATCAGAAGGGACAAAATAGAAAGATTGGAACTTTTACACTGCTGACATGTAAAACCTTGCTCCCCTTCATATTTCGTTTAACTTACAGTCATCCAAAACATAGAGCTCATGTTTTGCCTCATTAGACCCTTTAATACCTTGTACTGTTACTTTTTCATGTGTCTGGCTTCCCCTATGTAGACCATGCTATTTTATTTCTCATCTAATTCCAAAAAGAATTTATAGCATCTACAAATACATTACACATCTTTGCCTCCCTTTCAATGTCCAGCACAGTGCCTCATACATAAGAGGCACACAATATTTGTTAATTAAGACAACATTCATTCATTCAAAAAAATTTAACAAACGCCTATTAAGTGCTTACTCTGTGGAATGCACTACAGGAAATGCAAAGCCCTCTAAGGCTGCCCCTCCCCACTGCAGGAACCAACAGTATAGTATGGAAGGTGAGTTGCGTATACAAGGGTATAAGGCAAGACATATTTGACAGATGTCACAAGAAGGATACAAAGAACATGAGAGGCAGGGAGTACCTCTAAAGAAACCAAAGGCATGGGAGAGTCCTATAGAACCTGGAGGTGCGGAATTCTAACATAAATAACTGGACTGTGGGAAAAGCAATATGAATAAAAGCTATCTGGGAGAAAACACTAACTTACATTTTTCATTAACTTTAATCCAAAAAACCTAGTTTTATGATCTGGGATGTGTCTTGGTTGTAAGCAAAGGCTGCTTTAGAATGTTCCTTTTTTTTTTCTGGAGAAGAATTTTCCTATTTTTAACACAAAATCTTCAGTTATTGTCTACAAAATTTATTTTGAGATGCCAGTTTGGTATTTATAGTCTCTCTGGTGCAGCATAGAATCTTTAATCTTTGCTATTTTTGCTTATTCCATGAATGCAAAGGATTACAAAACTCATTAAAACTGACTGTAGTTCAATCAAATCACAGCTTGTTCAGCCAAATTCCTGTAGCGGGCTCCAGACAAATGGCCCTCAGTCCTTCCTCTGAGGAAACAGAAATATGGTAGTAGTCCAAAAAGAGCATGGGAACCCTGATGGTTTGTTTAGGAACAAGACAGCAAGGGTTCTTTCAATTAGTTGAACATCACTTAAGTAAGTCAGTTGGGCAGGAGGGAAAATATTTTTTGAAAGAGTTCACAGAGCCAGAACAATTCACCAAGTAATCAATCCTCAAACCAACTTTCAGAAAATAGAGACCAAATGCTTAGTTTAACATAAGGATGTGTTGGCAGCCACTGGAAAAACAAAACAAAGTTTTAAAAAAAGAAAAACCTTACTTACTTTGACTTGCTCTTGGCAACTTTCTCGCAGAGAGGAAGGTTGAAAGAGAAAAGAAAATAGCAACTTATTATCTTTCTTATGCAAAGTTCATATGTCTGTAATAAATATGTAAATGTCGAAGTATGCCATAGGTTGTCACTCAAGTAACTACTCCCTAGCTTGTGGAGATCCCGCTAGAATTCTAGAAAGACAAAGATTCAACCAACACAATTCTGGATGTAATGCTTTGCACAATCTCTTTTCAGTTGGACCGGTTACTTTTCAAATCTCTCTAAGATCTGCTACACATGTTCCTCTTCTAAGGTGCAAAATATCTGCACTGGAACAAGCCACTGGTCTGACAAGTTAACCTATGCAAACTGCAACGACCATCACACCAGGTGGAGGAGGGAAACTAAGCTAGAGGTTGGCCTGGTGCAGGGAAGAGCGCGGCCTCGGGGAGCCAGAAACTTCTTTCCCAGCCCAGCTGTATTGACTTAGAGTAAGTCACTGCCCTTCTCAAGCCATTTCCTCACCTTCAGAGTTCGAAACCAGTGGACTAAAAATGCTAAGGTTTTTTTTCCCACTTCGGACGTGCAGGGATTGTGCTACCACATCCGTACGGAGGACGGGGGAAAGCGCCCCACTCCTGCTGACCAGACTCGACTGCCCCCGTCCCGGACCGCAACGAGACCAAGAACTAGCGCCGCAGACCCCCAAGGACCACTCGCCCCGCAAGGCGGTGCGCCGCAGGGCATGCCGGACGCTGTAGTCCTGAAGGCCTGGAGAGTCGCGGCGGCCGCTTCCCGGCCGGCGCGCGCCCCTGGCCCCGCACCGTCCCGGCGCCTTCCTTCCGCCCTCGCCGCAAGCCCTGCCGCCTCCTCCAGCCCCACTTACAGGTGACCGCGGACAGGAACATGGTGACAACACTACCACAGTCTCCTAAATGGACCCAAAGTCGCTGAACAAACAACTGCTTCCGGGGCACAGCCCTGTTCCGGAAGAGGACGTCGAGAGCAGCCTGAAGCCACGCCCCCCATATAAGCCTCTGGTCCTGACGCCGCTGGTGTGTTGTGTTCACCACAGGCCGGGAGTTTTATTTTTGTGGTACTGGAGGTTGGAGTCCCCTTCCCTAGCAGAGAGAGAGTTTCAAGCGCTGAGGTTCACGCCCCAAGCCCTGCCTCTTACTTCTGGGTCAGAGTTAGGTCGTTCCATACTTTCACTGAATAATCGCCACCACCTGCATTAAAGCTGCAGGAACTGTATGGTTCTCAGCTGCTCCAGGTTACCAGGCTCCCCCATATTTCCTTAAAATGTTGCCTTCTTTTGCGTCTCCCGATCCAACTTCATCTCTGCCTGGTTAAAAGCTGCTCTCAGTCCCTTCGGAGTTAGAACCCCCACCTGAATATCCCCCACCCCTTAATTATCTGTTGGATTTCTAGGAGGGCACCCACCACCTTGTGCATCTTGTTAACTGCAGTATCCGAGCACCTAGTGCCAGCAAGAGGAGCTGAATAACAGATTTGGGAAGCTCACATAACTTGCCTAATGTCACAAAACTAGTCAATGGCAGAGTCAGAATTTCAACCCAGGTCTTGTCTGACTGCCAAAACTCAATGCCTTTCCCACTAGACATTGGGACCTACTACTAATCTGCATCTTTAATTCTTAATGTCTCTCTGCAAGGAACCTGGGCTCTTTCAACACCAAGAACTTCATCTGTAACCTTGTTTCCCAACTAATAATCAGGACTTTCCGATTTTTTCCTAATCTATGAATTTGTCTATATATTAAATCTTACAAATGTGAAATAAAATTCAATCTCATGATTATCTTCACAAAAAGTAATTAAAAGAAAATTTAGCTCTTCAATACAATTTTTTTTTTTTTTAATTAGGACTGTCCTTGCCCTTAGTACCTTACAGTTTTTTAACCCTCTAATGATTTTCGGTCCTCTGATAACCTGACTCTAACAAATGAGCACCCCCTAAGTGCCCAAATCCTTCTTCACCTTGTGCAATTCATCTGACAAAGAGTTTTAGGTGTTCAAGAAGGTCAGGTTTCTTATCTAGGAAATTCCTTTAGAGGATATACAAGAAAAGTACAAGGGACTGGAAGCCAAGAAACATGAATTTTAGCCTTTGTTCTGTCCTTTGGAAAGTCAACTAT
The DNA here is from genome assembly GCF_024610735.1 of Ursus americanus. Classification (NCBI taxonomy): domain Eukaryota; kingdom Metazoa; phylum Chordata; class Mammalia; order Carnivora; family Ursidae; genus Ursus; species Ursus americanus. The sequence continues at coordinate 64,816,006 of NC_142133.1, forward strand.
TCACACCTCAGTTTCATGTTGAGGGAGGAATTGGATCAGTGGTTCTCATCCCTGATGGTATATCAGGGTCACCTGTGGTCTTCTAAAACTCCATTTGCCACCAGTGAGGCCCATGGTCTGTATTTTCTCCAAGTTTTCTATAAAGAAGCATTTCAAACATATCAAAAAGCTGAAAGGATAGTGTAATGAACACACCGTATACCCAATTCAACAAACGTTAACATTCTGCTATATATTCTGAATAAATATTTTTTAGATATGGCTCTTTGCTAAGCTATGTGAAATTAAATTGCAGATATCACAACCCTTCACCCCTCACATTTAAGTAGGTATCTGCCAAGACTAAGATTATACCTATAATACTATTTTCACTCCTAAAAAATTAACAATAGTTTCCTAATATCTAGTCCATATTCAAATTGTCTTCTATACCTGGTTTCTTCAAAAACAGTATCCAGTCAATGAACTAAGACAACATCTCTCCCTCTCTCTCTCTCTCTCTCTCTCTCTATCTCTATCTCTCTCCCTCTCTCTCAGAATCTGGCATCAAACTTTGCTTCCTTCCTTCCTCCTCTCCATAGAAGCCACTCTGGTGAGGACCCCAGTGACCCCCTACAGTACCAAGGCCCATGGTCAATTCTCGAGCCTTCTGTTACTCAGCATTGATCAGCATTATTTTACACAGTGTCTCACTCTTCCCTGAAAAACTTTCTTCACCTGGTGTCCAGGTCTCCACTCTCTTGGTTCTTCTCCTTCCTCATCAGCAATTCTTTCTCCGTTTTCACCTCTTTCACCCTTCAATAGAGGCGTGCCCAGGGCTCAGTCCTTGGATCTCTTCTCTGTCCACACTCATTCCCTTGATGGTCACAGCCAGTTTGGGTTTTGAAAAATCTAGAGGCTGAAGATTTCTAAATTTATATTTCCAGCCTCAACCTTTCCTCTGGATTCCAGATTGGCATATTTAACTGCCTACTTGACATCACGTGTCCAAAATCAAATCCCCAAACTTGCTCTGTATCCCTAAGGCTTCCCCCATATCAGTGTGTGACAATTCCATTTTTCCAGTTGCTCAAGTAAAAAGCCCAGGAGCCGACTTGACACCTCTTTCTCTCATGCCCTATATGCAATCAATCAGTAAATTCTAGCATTCAAATGTCACCTCATCAGTGAAGCCTGGCCACAGAAGGAAAGCAATACACACACACTCCCTATTCTCCTTACTTCACATCATATTTTCCTACACCACTTTTCACCATTTAACATTTTGTGTGTGTATTTGTTGATTTCCTTATTATCTGTCTTTGCCCACCACAATGTAAACTTCCTAATTGAGAACTTTGTCTTATTGACTCACTGCTGTATCCTGGTGCCTAGAACAATGCCTACCACATATATTGACTAGCTGCTGAATGAATAAATGAATTTGAGATGAGAGGCACCATACAAATGTTAAATTATTAAGAAATATGTTTAAATGGGAAACAATGATGAGCGTGTACTAGTCGTTCCAGGGTTCAGGAGCACTTGTAAGCTTGTGGGGAGCTTTGGGGGGCTTTTTAGAGAGTGTGTGTGTACGTTGAGCAGGGAGGGACAGAGGATGAGAGAGAATCTTAAGTAGGCTCCATGCCCAGTGTGGAGCCTGATGCAGGGCTCAATCTCACCACCCTGAAATCAGGGCCCTGAGATCATGACCTGAGCTGAAATCAAGAGTCGGACACTTAACTAAGTCACCCAGGCTCCTCTATAAGCTTGTTTTTAAAAAGAGGTAGCAGGGGGGCACTTGGCTGACTCAGTCGGAAAAGCATTCAACTCTTGATCTCGGGGTCATGAGTTCAAGCCCCACATTGGGTGCAGAGATTACTGAAATAAATTTTTAAAAAGTTAAAAAGAGCTATCAGTGCCCGGGTGGCTCAGGTGGTTGAGCATCCGACTCTTGATCTCTGCTCAGGTCTAGATCTCACAGTCACGAGTTTGAGCCCCACACTGGGCCTTGCACTAGGTGTGGATCCTACTGAAAAAAAAAAGATAAAAAAATAAATAAAAAGAGACAGCATGTGAACTATTTCCTGAAATTCCTGGATGGAGTAGAAAGGAAGCAGTGGCTTTCTAGTCTCACTACTTCAACCTGCATCCACCTGTTATTTACATCTAACACGTTGTTGGCAGTTGGTAAGTGTTAATTAAAATGTTTATTAATACGGATGCAATTCATGATTTGGGTTTTGGGGTGGGTTTTTTTCCCTGAATTTACATAATGAGCCCTCTGTGCCTTATTAAAGTGTAGAATAATTAGAGAATCCTTGCAGCCGTAGTGGAAGGGATGAAGGCCTTAGGGAAGAGGCACACAACTCTTTTGAGGGGGAGGTGCTGAGTGGGGGAAAGGTACAGCTGTTTCACCTGGATTCTCAGCCCAGGAAAGCAGATGGAGGAGGACATTTATTGAATATCTACTCTCAAAGAGCTTTAGACACAGTGTCCATGTTACATCGGTTAATACTGCATTCCCAACCTCTAGCAGTGAGATTCAAACCCAACATCCAGAAGCTATTCCCCTCCTCCTCTCCTGTTCTGAGGGGTCCCTGACTGTCCATTGTCCATCCCACTGTCATACCTATGTGTCACCTGACTTGTGGTTGGGAAGTACAGCCACTATTCTTATCTACAGGGTCAGTGACTTGTTCCAGGGGCCTGGGAACACGGGCAGGGTGGGGAGGGGGACTCTACAGGAGAAGGTGGGGGCTCCCTGCAAAAAGCTGGCACTTTCCCAAACTTAGACACCTCCAGGCAGTTGAGACAGCTTTACAATTAGGTCCTATGCCTCAAAAGCTTGGTATTACAGCAAAGACTTCCTGAGGGAGCAAGACTAAAAGCTGGCAGGACCAGCTGGGTTTGATCTGTGTGGTGGGTGTCCTCAGGTTGGCATTCAGTGCCCTCCATAATCTAGCCTCAGCCTCCTAAATCAGTCCCATCTCTCTTCACTGGGGCCTGCTGGGTCTCAGTCCCTTTCTGGATGAAGTCCACTCCCCCTCCCACCCGACATGTCCACATATTCCTCTCAGAGTGCCTACTATGCTTCCCTGTGCTCCTCACTGGTCTGCCTCCCCACACTGGTGTCTAAGTCCCTTGAAGGCCAGAGCTTCTGAATCTCTGCACATCATCCCTCTAACCCCCCAAGCAGGAGCTCCTAAGGTGGCTACCCTACTCACTTTGACAAATATGAACTAAGCACCCTCAGGGAACATTCTCCAGCCATTCTCTGTCTCGTCAATCTTCCTTCCCCCACGGTCCACCCCAAGACAGGCAGAGTGGGAGGAACCTGGGAAAGAATAGAGGCAAAGGCACAGTGTCTAAAAACTGGACAGCGAGCATCCTGTCCGAGTGTGAAGAAGTGACGGAGAGGAGCCAGAAGGGATGGCTGAAGGAACCAGGATGTTGTGGTTGGGAGTCAGGGTTTGGTTCTGTGGAGGGTGGGGAGTTAAGGGATATGACCAGACCCCTAGAGAGGCAGCATCTGAAATCACATGGTTTTCCTGGCTAATTGGGAGAGGTAGGGACTCTCCCATCCCACCAACCAGAACACTCCCGAGGTCCTCTTCACTTATGAAGCAACAATAGGCACTTTCTCTGCTCTGCTCTGCATATTAATGCCTATTTATTTAGTTTACACATGGATTTGGTGTTTCCTTAATAATTGGTAAGTTCTTCCCGCTTATTTATTATCTTAGACCAGTCCTTGAGCCTTTTCTCGGGGGGAGGGGAAGGAGAGAAAGGGGAAGGTGCCATAGACACCTTTGAGCAGCTGCTAAAACCTATGGCTTAGCTTTTCCAGGAAATGCACATATACTTACCTAGAAACAATGTCCCTGGACTTTCAGTGGCCCTCAACCTTGGTTGCACATTGGAATCAGCTGGGGAGCTTCATAAACTACTGATGTCTACTTTCCACCCTGAGTTTTTAATTTAATCGATCTAAGTGCAGTCCAGACATCAGGTTTTTTAAGCTCCCTAAGAGATTCTAATGTACACTCAAGATTGAAAAGGACTGGGCTAGGGTATGTGGACGCCGGGCTAAGACCCCTGTCTTAGACTCTAAGCTCCAAGTGCGTCCATTTAACTTCCATGGTGAACAGCACCTCCCTGAGGAGGGTGGGGAGGGGAGAAAATGGCCAATCTGAAAGAATGAGGAAGTCCTGAAGCTGTAAGAGAGGAGGTGCTCACATACATTCCAGAAGGCTGCAGAACACTTATCAGAGACGCTGAAACGGAAGACGATGAGTAGAAAGTTTAACTACCTTCTTAAAAGATGGATGGAAATCCAGAGGACAACAAACACCCTTGCCACCCACATACTTCACCTGCCCCCAAGAAGAGCCGCAAACATTATGAAAAGGCTGACAGAAACAGTCTTTGAGGAAAGTCAATCAATTAAATGTGTGGTTTGCTCGGTGGGTGATACGGGTGGGGAGAGGATGGAAATAAAGCGCTGGTGAGGGTGTGGAGGTTTAGAGGTAATGGGCTGAAACCAGTCGCTGGAGTAGGGAAAGATCTGGATCTGAGTCAAGGAGAGGCATTCCCGCGGTGGGTAGGGGGCAGGGCTGTGGTGGAAGGAGAATTCCGCGTGTGCTGGAGGCCAGACTCTACCATTCTAACCAGGGACCCTGGGCAAGAACCTGGCCTCAGTTTCTTATCTGCGACTTGTGTGAGGGTAACTCCAGAGGAGCCCACGATTTCAGATGATTATCATCAGGTGATCTCTAAGGCTTTTTCCAGTCCCATGAAACTCAGACATTGTCCTCCGAAAATGCTTTGGAAGTTTTCAAACCTGGTATCCATCAGAATCACCTGGGGGTGCTCACTGCCAGGTGATACAACTCAGTGGGGTGGGTCGGGGGGACGAGACCCACAGGGATTTTATAAATGTCACCTGTAGCTTCTGATGTTGTACATGCTTCGGGGATCACTGCTCTACATTGCTGTTTCTCAACTCCTGGGATCTTGTTAAAGGACAGATTCTGAGCCAGTAGGTCTGAAGCAAGGCCCGAAGATCTGCATTTCTGACAAATTCGTAGATGGTGCTGATACTGCTGGCTGTATATCCTTGCCACTCAAAGCGTAAGCCAAGCAGCATCCTAGCAGTATCATTTGGGAGCTTGTTAAACGTGAAGAATCTCAGGCCCCACCCCAGACCTATTGAATCAGAAGCTGCATTTTGACAAGGTCCCCCAAGTGATTTGCATGCACATTACAGTTTGAGAGATATTGTTCTAGAAGTGGCTTACTGACCAGAGAACCACCGTTGAAATTTGGGACAAAATGGCAGGACAAGACTCAGTTTCTTAAAATGAAACAGAAGTCAGAAAGGGGCAGGGATTTCCATCTGTTTTGGTTACTGCCATATTTGTGGGCCTGGCACAGAGAAGGTGCTCAATCAATATTTATGAAGTGAATGGACAAAGGAACTATCCAGTTTCTGAAGCCAGGCAAGAGGCCAGAGTGGAGCCAGGAACCACCATGACCTGGTGCTAACTACTAGGGCCAACCTCTGCCTAGCCCTCTGCCCAGGACAAGAGTGGTCCTGATGCCATCACAGAGCACATCTCTGGCCACATGAGACACAGCATGTTAAACCGTCTCATCTGTGGAGATTAAAAAGCTACAGAACAATGCAACCAGGAAAATACACCGGCCTTCTTAAGTAGTTCTGCTATAGGACTTGGGGACTGAACCAACCCGTGGCGGGGTAGGTGACCAGAGAGGCCCCAGGTCCAGCAATAACTCATCTGGGCTATAGGAGTAATTCCACGAAGCTGCCTGACACATGTTTGTCATGAGTAGAATTTAGTGCACTCAGCATCAATTCTATTACCCTCCTATTTCCTCTGCTCAAAACAGATGTCAGTAAGATACATGCTTGGGGTCAAAGGCAACCAGTGTGGCTCTGTGGGTTACAGCCAATTCCATGTGCCATATGTAGGTTGGGCAAATGTTAAGTCCTACAAAGAACAAACAGTATTTGTTATCAACTACCCTTAGAGGAATGGATCAATAACTCCTACTTGAAGTGACTATTATTCCTAGTCTTCAGGGGTGCCAGTCTAGAAAAGAAAACATTTCTGTTTGTTTTTCCTATGTGTAGCATTATCCAGACTTTCTGGATCACCTTGACAGTAGCAGTTAGGATTTCAGTAAGGTAAATTCATTCTCACTCTGCCCTAGTAACAAATTGGACTGAAGATTTCTGATAGATTCCTCAAAACCCCCCAGACCTTTTTTCCTAATGATTATTGTAAAATACTGTGAACACAAGAGAATACTTTTTAAAGCGGTGTTGTCTATCTCAGGCCACTTCGTTTGCTTGATTTCACAAGTAAACTGGGTGACTAGTCATTGTGAACCTAAGGGTTCATCTCCTTCCTCCTTGGACTGTATCTCACATTTAAGGCAAAATGAAATGACCGCATTAATGGCCATACCAGTCATGGCAAAGTTCCCATGAGTAACTGTTTTCAGAAGAAGAAGAACTTTCCATCACTGCTTCCTCCCCACTAACCTGATCCTCAACCTAATTTCTAACTGCCCTCAATGAACCCGGTTCCACAGAGGGACAGCCCTGTGAGTGTCCCTGCAACTTCTCCAAGGGCTTTGAAAGATGGTTCCCGGGTGCCTAGGTGGCTCAGTCGGTTAAGCATCTGCCTTCAGCTCAGGTCATGATGCCGGGGTCCTGGGATGGAGTCCCATATCAGTCTCCCTGCTCAGTGGGGAGTCTGCTTCTCCCTCTACCCCTCCTCCCCCTTGCTCGTGCTTGCTCTCTCTCTCTCAAATAAATAAATAAAATCTTTTTTAAAAAAGAAAAAGAAAGGGGCGCCTGGGTGGCTCAGTCGTTAAGTGTCTGCCTTCGGCTCAGGGCGTGATCCCAGCGTCCCGGGATTGAGCCCCACATTGGGCTCCCTGCTCTGCTGGGAGCCTGCTTCTTCCTCTCCCACTCCCCCTGCTTGTGTTCCCTCTCTTGCTGGCTGTCTCTCTCTCTCTCAAATAAATAAATAAAATAAGAAAGAAAGAAAGAAAGAAAGAAAGAAAGAAAGAAAGAAAGAAAGAAAGAAAGAAAGAAAGAAAGAAAGAAAGAAAGAAAGAAAGAAAGAAAGAAAGAAAGAAAGAAAGAAAGAAAGAAAGATGGTTCCTGCTCAGCACACAGTCCCCCACGTTGCCAGGTGCATGTGAGGAGGGAACAAGAAATCAGACATTGTACTCATTGGCCACCAGACAAGCAATTTAAACTCGTGTACTCAACAGTCCTGCAGTAAACTGGTGTGAGTGTACCATTGCACGTTTCTTGGCTTGTGAAAAGGACTAATTAATTCTCCTTTGCTTTGGAATAGCGCTCAATGGCAAGTCACCAAAGTCACGCAAATTCCGTCTTCTCAAGTCATTTTTGAATGGGTCTATGTTTCTTTTTGTTGACTAAGACAGCGAGTTGTCATGTTCACAAAGATGACCTAACTTGAGCTTCTGTGGTTTGGGATCCTGCCTGCCTGTGTTTCACTCTGTTTTGCCTCCAAGGCAGGAGCCTACAGTCTCATAGCCAGGAGATTGTGGTTAGTTTCCTGGCCTCCGACCGAGGTGGGGACACACCTGCACCCCTGAGGGAGGGAGAGCCTGTGGAGGGTCCATGAGGCCAGGGCTGAGTCATTCACCCAAGAGACATGTCAAACGGCATTAGAACATCAGTCATTTAAGGAGCAAGAACCCACAGAAAAATTCTTCTGTATATTAACAATCTAGTCCATTTTTAAATTAAGCCAAGAAGAGAAATTGAAGTTTGGTGTCACTCCAGTACTGAGGTTTACTCTTCAAGTGAAATCACCCTCAAAAGAAACCTCAGCTTCACCCACAAATCTAAGGGAGGTAAAGGGCCTCCACCTGATAATATACCCTCCCATGGCCCCCTCTCTATGACTCCCCACACTTCACAGTTCTGTTCTAAGCCTGTGCAAATTCAGAAACCCCCACTGTAGTCCATTGTCTTAGATTTTTCTACCCAAACCAGTTTCCTCTCTCAGAAAATTACTTGAAATGTAACTTGAATAAACCTGAGCCTTCTTCCTCCCTTATGGTGGTCCATGTTCATGTGGCATTCTATTCAAAAGAAACATAAGTTGGGGCACCGGGGTGGCTCAGCCGGTTAAGTGGCCGACTCTTGATTTCAGCTCAGGTCTTGATCTCAGGGTCATGAGGTCAAGCCCCGCAGCATGGCATCTGCTTGAGATTCTCTCTCTCTCTCTCTCTCCCTCTCTCTCTCCCCATCCCCCCACTCATGCTCTCCTTCTCTCTTTCTCTCTCCCTCCCCCTCTTTCTAAAATAAATATTTAAAAAAAAAACAAAAGTTGAACGCCAAATGCATTAAAAAAATGTAAATCTCTGCTAAGCTTCTTGAAGAAGTGGCCATTTTTCTCACTCAAGAGCTACACCCAGCCCATTCTCTCTCCAGAGAGTAGCTTCACACTTTTTCCTATGTAAATCAATATAGCCTATGTGATTCTCATCGTCCTTCCATCCTAGCCACCACCTTCATCCAGCCATAAGAATGGGAAGCCATGCAGCTCAGAAACCTCCCGCAGAAGGCTGGAAGGGAAGAAAGTCTGTAAGTACCTGTAAGAATGGGGAACAGGAGCAAAAGGACGCCAAGAGCACCATGAGAACCTGAGGGACCTTCTCCATCTTCAAGACGGCAGCCCTCCAAATGGGGCTGGGTTCTGTGCAACTGCCCTGATGCTCACCAGCACGTGGAAGGCCAGCAGTGCAATCCTCAGGACCCTCCATGGAGTCCTGGGAAAACTTTACCCAAATGGGGAGAGTCAGAGCAATCTGCATGTGTTTGCCTCTCTGCGAAGCGCTTTTGAAGGATTCAGAAGGTTTTGATGTAAAATGGTATGCAGCCAAAAGAGAAAAACAGGGTTCACATCAAGTTCGAGTTTCATTCCAGTAAGCCAGTTGAAATGAAGGAGGCAACGTCTTTCCAAAGGTGTCTTCTATGATTCAGAATAATTGGGTCCAGTTTAATTTGCACGATGGAGTTAAAGAGGAACATGGCTGCTTCGAGTGTGTTTTGCAGTTCCCAGCATCACTAATTCGCTCCATGACATACAGGTTAATGAGATAAAACATCTATAAATCAAGTTGATGGCTGATTGAAGAAGAAAGCCCCCAGCTCCTGCTACACCGTGATAACACTATAATTTCACTCTTTCAGGCTATTTATTTGATTAAATTTGATTATGTGTGAAGATATACAAATGAATAATTATAAAATTCCTACTTAAATTATAAACTACCTTGCCCAAAGGTCCTTTCTAAATTTAGTTATTCAATACCCATAAGAAAATAAGTCGATCATTAACTATTATCAGCATTAATCATACTGGAATTAACTAATTTGATGAGAGGGTTAATAGTGACCCTCCCCAAAGAGCAAAATCTGTTATATTCAAAAACTATGTTCCTTAAAATATGGAAATAAAACAAAGTCCAGAAAATAAAATTGTGGACTTTATTGACTAAAGTTACAGGGGAATTTGGGATTTAGAGAACATTCTGGTGAATCCTTTTGTAATTTGAAGGATTCTATCCCACTTAAATCCTCTATTTGTATAGGTGAGTTTTTCAGATGCTTATGAGAAGAAAAAAAAGCTCAGAGTCAGAGGAACAAGGTTAACATCTCAACTCTACACTTACTAGCTCTGTGTCCTTAAGCAAGTTACTAAAACATCTGTGCCTCAGTTTCTGCATCTGTAAAAGGGGATAATGATAGACTCTATCTCATAGGGTTTGAGGACAAAATGTGATAATTCATGTATATCACTTAGCACGGGGCCTGGCACATAGTAAATGCGAAGTAAATTATGATGATTATGAGTCATGTAGGGCCTAACTGTACTTACAGTTTATTTCTTGAGCCTAGTGCAAAGAATGTGCAGTCTTGAAGCATGGATTTAGTAAGACAAACTTCTTTGCCATTTATCGTGCAGGTATAGTTACTCGTTAATTGAGCTAGTTTGAGTGCAATATTTAGCAATTTTTCCTTTTGTTGAGGACTTAACAAAGGACTTGAGGCACCTTGTTTTTTTTTCCCCTTGCAGACTTTGTTTTAACTTTAAAGATTAAAAGAGTTATATTGTGTCCAAGGCATGCAGATCCCCAGGAGATGGGCAAGCAGCCCAGAGTCTCATTAATATTTGATACAAGGGGTCTTGAATAGAAATGGCATTCCCTAGGCCATAGTTTGAGACTTTGGCTACACAGGAAATTTCCAGATCTTCTGACACTCTGTGATCCTCCTGACTGAACCCACTTCCTCAGAAGAGCACTGGGAGCACATTCTTGGAACAGCAATCTCATTTCTGGATGCCCCCACTGGGTGTGTGTGTACATACACGTATGTGCACATTCCTAGCAGGCGACGACGTTCTCTGCAGGTTAGAGCACCACAAGTGAATGGACGTGAGGAGACTCTAACACAATAGTGTTAGAGTATTGGCTCTGACAACCCGAGAATAAACTCCATTCCAGGAGAAAGAGTCAAGGAAGAAGAGGAAGCTAAAACTGCAGAGAGCCGAGCCTTGCAGCTGCAGCCCAGGTGGGCCCGGCCCAGCTGACCTTTGCTCCGTCTTCGAAGAACCACACAGGCTTGCGTCTGTCCCTCCGCCTATTGCATCAGCTGCTGCCCATCTGCCCTTCCCCTCCCCACCCTGGGAAGTGGTGAGGAGAGTGAAGTAACAGCCTGTGAGGCAAGCACTCAGGCAGGGGGAAATCTGGGGGAGGCTGGCTCATTCCTTCCAGCCGGGCCCCACCCAACAGGCGCTCCTTAAACCTAAGTCCATGAAGGACCAGTGCTCAACTGGCCCAGAGCCCTCCCCACCATCCTGACCCTGCGTGTGCTCCCTTCTAGCCCCACTTGGGCATGGGTGGGGTCCTGGGCAGGACCTCGGAGCCTTCTGTTTTACCCAGGGTGGGTTCCAGGATCCCAGAATGTTAGAGCTGGAGAACCTCAGAAGGCATCTGAATCTGAATTTTCCTTTTACAGATGATAAAAGAGAAGCCCAGGGAAGTAACGTGATTTGCCTAGGTGGGTGGGGCGCACAGCTAGATTGCATCAGCTTATTCTGACTACGGCCCACACCTCCTCTCTACTGCACGACCTCAGGAACAGCTAAAGAAGCCCAGTGTTCAGACTTTAGACTTGGCCAATCTTCGGATGGAAGATAGCACCAGAATGAATGTTCAGAAGTCACATAAGCTGGCAAGTAGGATACTTAGAAGATTCTAAGGAGTGAGATTGACATACATTCTGAACATATGCAGAAGAGGAGGAGAGGGAGATCTCACAGGAGAACAGGCCAACATCAGGCTGAGCTGGGGCAGGAGCAGATTGTGAGGGAGAAAGAGGGACCCACTGGAGCAGTCCCAGTGAGACGACCCTATGCCTGGGTCTGCCCCAGCCCTCAAGCCCCCTGGATCCAGGGAAGCGCCAGGCCCACTGAGGCAGGCTGGCAGTTTCCAGGTTGCACTTCAACTACCAGGACCACTTTGGCGGAGTCAGAACAGGGGGAAAAAGAGCAGCCATCCACGGAAGCTGCTAACGTGGGACTCCAGGGTCCTGGGTGGAAATCAGGAACTACTGACAATGTGCTGATGTAAACAGTACATTAGAAGCTATAACTGCACACAAATTCACACACATATTCTTTAAAAAAAAACACTTCATGTAGTATGATTGATATATAAAAAGCTGAAAATACTTCATGTATACTTGATGAGTTTGGAGAACATACCTATTCTTTATTAACCTGTAATTCCACTGATGCCCAATCCAGGAGGTAGCCAGCGTCCCTGAGCTACGCAGCCAAGGAGTACAGCCTGTCCTTCCTGTTTAATAACCACCTTCTTTGGCTTTTAACCTAAGGACTGGGGCAACACCTGACATCCTGCATTTTAAGCTTTTACTGGACTCTGGAAAACTCACACTTGAGTCTGTGAGCATGATACTGATTTGAGAGACGCTCGGCCTGTTTATCTGGCACATGTGATTGTGCTGAAGGTGACATAGTATTTGACCGACTTTTAAAACTGCCCACCTTCTTTTTTTTCTTTTTTTTTTTTTTATTAATAACGATTTTTTATTATATTATGTTAGTCACCATACAGTACATCCCCGGTTTTCGATGTAAGGCTCGATGATTCATTAGTTGTGTATAACACCCAGTGCACCATGCAATATGTGCCCTCCTTACTACCCATCACCGGTCTATCCCATTCCCCCACCCCCCTCCCCTCTGTAGCCCTCAGTTTGTTTCTCATAGTCCATAGTCTCTCATGTTTCATTCCCCCTTCTGATTACCCCCCCTTTCTTTATCCCTTTCTTCCCCTACTGATCATTCTAGTTCTTATGTTCCATAGATGAGAGAAATCATATGATAGTTGTCTTTCTCTGCTTGACTTATTTCACTAAGCATTATCTCCTCCAGTGCTGTCCATGTTGTAGCAAATGTTGAGAACTCATTCTTTCTGATTGCTGAGTAATATTCCATTGTATATATGGACCACAACTTCTTAATCCAGTCATCTTAAAACTGCCCACCTTCTGATAGCCCCTCCGGACTCGAGAATTCAGCCATGTTCTCTTGCTGACTACCCACCTTTCTGATTCAGGGGATCTCCTTTTACGACACAATTACTTGTCTCAAATTTTCATAATCATCTCAAAGGGGCAAGAAACAATCTTCCTTCTTTTCAGCGTGATGTAGAAACGTCTTCCAGCTGCCAGTAAATGCTGAGCACAGTCCCGCCCCCTGTGGGGGGGCTCAGGGAGGGCCCTCAGGACCACTGGAAACCAGGAGGATAGGGCTTCCGTGTGACCGCAGCACTCCCCCATTAGGCCATCAAGCCCCTGGCACACCTAGTAAGTCACCCTGACACATCACAGCTCAACCTTCCTCAAAAAAGTGTCGGGTGAGAGCCTCTGAGTTGGGCAACCCCGTGGAGAGGAGCAGGAGAAGTACCCAGGCTCACCTGGGGGACAGGGAGATGGTCCTGTGAGCCAGAGGGTCTGGCAGTCACAGTGCGGAAGCAGGTAACAGGAGGGGGGGAGGAGCCCCAGACAGTGGAGGGGGTCCAAACCAATACCATCAGACAGGTTTCTACTTTTTCACCTAACGAAGTTTCATGAGTCGACTCAGTGTTTGCTCTGACTTTCTGCCCCTAAGGAGGAAGAAGGTAGCTAGTCCAAGGATTTGGAATTTGGGGCTGCTGATCTCCAAGTATGGGAAAAATCCACTAAAAATGAGCACTCTTATTCTGTCCTCATTCCATTCCTAGCATAGACAACATATTATTCCAAAGAAGGAGAGCTGAAGAACAGAGCATAGAGGGAAATTTGAGATGAGTTAGTCAACATCTTCATTTTACAGATGAGAAAACTGAGACCCAGAGAAGTCCTCAGAATCACTCAGCCAATAATTGCAGAACTGGTGGGACTAAACTCTGCGTCCTGAGTCCATGCCTTTTCTTCCCTTCTACCTGGCCCATCCCAGCTGCCGCGACTGCTTAGGGGTGAAAGTTAGCCTTGGAGCGCCCTCCTCTGGCTCTGGCTCTGGCTCTGGCTCTGGCTCTGGCTCTGGCTCTGGCTCTGGCTCTGGCTCTGGCTCTGGGCTGCGGGCACAGTTATGGTGTAGGCCAGGGCTCTCGAACTTGAAAAGAACCGTGCAACGGAATCACCTGCGGGGCTGTTGAAAACAATTGCTGGGCCCATCCTAGGAGTTTCGGATTCAGTAGGCCTGGGGCAGGGCCCAATAATTTGCATTTCCATGAAGATCCCAGGTGATGCTATCTGCTGATTCAAAGACCACTTACTGAGAATCTCCGGTGTAGGCGGAGATCCTGTGGCTCTTGCGGTGAGAATACCTGGGTTTATGTCCCAGCTTTGCTCTGTACGTACTGTAACCTTGAACACAATGTTACTCCATCTGCTGGCATCTCAGTCTCTTCATCTTATGATGGTAACTATAACCACCCGGAGAGTTCATGTATAAAATAAATAAGTCTGATGTAAAACCTCTTGAGGATTGCTGTACTGACGCTGTGTGAATGCACAGACTCAGAGATAAATGGCCCTTCTCCGGAGAGATGGCACTGTGGGCCAGGGGAGGCCCGTGGTGACAAAAGCGTTCTCTTAATGCCACTCAAAAATGCCACAAATCCAGCAGAAACGGTGTCCATTCTTACACAAATACTGCCTGAGGAATTATTAGGGCCCTGCACTGGATTTACAGAGGCAAAGGACATAGTCCCTGCCCTGGAGGAGCAACTAAGAGGAAGATAAACATGCAAATCCTAATAATTACCTACCGGGTGATGAGCCAGGGAAGGAACCCTATGCCTTGGAGCACAGAGCATCCAATCCTGTCTGGGGAGTCAAACAAGATTCGAAGAGGCATCTGACTTTTGAAATGGGTCTGGAAGGATGAATAGGAGTTCTTTGAGAAGTGGGAGAGGGCACTCCAGGCAGAGGAAATAGCATATGCAAAGTGGTCTCAGAGGCGTGAAAATGCATAACATCCTCCGGGGAATAACAGTAGTTCTATGTAGCTAGAGCCCAGCGGGTCTGGGTAGAGATAGCAGAAGACAGGATTGGCAAGGAAGGCTGAGGCAAGATTCTGCAGAGTCCTGGATGCCACGCTAAGAAGTTTGGATCTGATCATAGGTCTGGTGCGAAGCCACTAGAAGACACCCACCTTCTCCTTGGAGGATTCCTTGGAAAAAAATCCCTAATGTATCCCCAAGATGGAAATTTATGAGCCAAGGTACTTCACCACCCTCTGCAGCCCCAGTGCCTCTGAGCTTGCCCTGCCAGGAAGCCAAGCCCAGAAACGCCTCCCGAACTGGGTGGGGGCCCTTGGGAACGAGCTCCCCTGGAAGGCACAGGAGCAGAGGAGCAGCCTCTTACCTCTTACCTTCATCAGATAGGTGGCACTTTCCCAAGATTTCCTCATTCCCTCTCCCCTTGGGTGTGGA
Source organism: Ursus americanus (assembly GCF_024610735.1). Lineage (NCBI taxonomy): Eukaryota > Metazoa > Chordata > Mammalia > Carnivora > Ursidae > Ursus > Ursus americanus. The sequence continues at coordinate 64,831,069 of NC_142133.1, forward strand.
CTCACTGGGAGAACAAAAGACTGTTATCGAAGTGTGGGGAGGGGAGGAGGGCTTTGTAGGTGCTCTGTGGGGTGGGAGGACGGCACTCTGGCAGCACTGAAGCAATCCAGGAAGAGCCCGGTGAAAACCTACACCTGGGGAGCAAGCCCCTTGCCTCCCTGACTTCACTGAGCTATGGAGACTTTTGGAGCCGGAAGAGCCTGGAGAGGTGATCTGTGCCAGGTGCCTCCTTTACACTCAGAGGGGGCTGGAGATCCGAGCTCCCTCCCCACATGTGACTACAAGATTTAAAGCCCCCGAAACTGGTGGTTTCTGTGGCCACTGGCCTGCTGCCCCTCTCCCGAGGCTCTCGCACGGTCCCCAGCCAGCCAAATCCTTGCCCGTCTTTCAGAGTCAGTCTTGTTTCCAAACAGACAGACAGAGGAGCGCGGAAAGTGGGCGCTGCTGTTTCTGGAACCAGCAATGGCAAGGAAAGGGGCCAATCTGCTAGTGGGAACTGCATGGGCTGGGGTTTTTATTACCGGCTCCTCTATCTCCTGTGAGGGGGAAGCAGATTGCTCTGGTGGGAATAATCCCTTTTGTTTTCAGGAAAATATTTTAATAGGTCTTTGGGTTCTGCAAGGATAAAATTTCAACCTATTCTGGAAAAGAGACAAAGCAACTCGGTACAATGTGAAGCTACAGGCCCTGCATTATAATTGTAGAGGGTAATTTTCCTTTGGAATGAATGGCATCTCTTCTGGGTTTAGGGGGAGTTTTGTTAAACGCGGCAGCCTGGCATTAGCTGTGCTTTGGCGAGCTGTGGGAGGGGCCCCATGGGCTGAGGAAGAGAGAATGGAGCTCCTGGCCGGCAGGGAGGGCCTCCCAGTCAGTGTGGGATTCCCAGGAGGCCTCACAAACCCTGGAGGAGGAAAGCCAGGAAAGGGCTGAGCCAGGACCTGGGCTGTTCCTCTTCCGCTGGGGGTTGTGATCTGTTCCTCTCTCTCTGGCAGGGCTACTGAGACCATCAAAGCCGGTCCAAAACCCACTGAGCTGTTTCTGAAAAGACCACAAAGTCATGTAAAACTGGCACATCCACCCCCAGACCCCTGCCGCAGCCCACCCACAGTGGAGTCAGAGCCCCTCTATGAGAGCAGAGCCTCCCCATCCTTCAGCTTTGTTCTGTTGGCAGGCCCAAGGTCTGGTGGGATATGGACAAAACCAGTAGAACCTTTCAGTTGCTAAATGTTTTACTTTTAAAATTTTCTTTTTCCTCAATACTTTAGTTTGATAAGGTAAAATACTCTATTTTGAAAAAGTTGTTCTAGGAAACTGGATCATTGTGGGATTATGGATGCATGTTCTGCCAGGCATAGGGAACAGGGTTTAAGGCAGTAACCAAAGGAAGGAATAAATGGGCATTTGGGGGTTAAAGCACTTCTGTCTTACATTAGTGTGAAAATTACATTAATCTATTATTTATATGATAATATATTGTAAAGATGAAAAATATATTACTATATATTTATATTCTTTTATAACATAAATATATTATAAATAATTTAAAACAGTAATTTATAACAGAAAAATCCATGTTGATATAAATGTAATACACTACTTTATAGGATATATAAATAATATGTAAGTTGTAAAAGCCATAAATATCACCAGTTATCTCACCACTGAAAATTAATTGACATTAACATTTTGGACTCCTTTAGAGCTTCCTCTATGCATAAAAACAAACAAATTACTAGATATACTGAACATTCACCCACACTTATTTTACAATCCCAATAAAAAGAGAACATGCTTCTTTTTCAATACTTCTAGTAATAATCCTAGGGCCAATCTCATTGGTCCAGCTCGAGTCATATGCCTATCCCTGAATCTAGAACCCACAAAAGCCAACTTAATGTATAAGATAGTTTAAGTGAACATATACTTTTTTGAGTTGTCATAATTAATGGATAAATGAGACCATGTATGTGGAAGTTCTTTGCACATGTGAGTAATTATGAAGGTCATCGATTATAAGCATTATTAATATCACCACCCTTTCCCCATCATCCTTCTTCCTCCCTTCTCCTTGCTTTATCTGTTTTTCTGCTTTCTCCTCATCCCACCAAGTCCCCGTCACATCTGGATTAACTAGGCTGTGGTGGATTGGTGAGGAGACCAAGTACAATTTACAGCAGTGTTTCCTTGGGCAATGTGGTGTGTGGGAACACACCATTAAAAGGATACTTCAATCTCTCATTGCGGCCAAAATGGCTTCTGAGAACTTGGTCTAGAGTGAGGGAAAATGTGGAGAAGAGACCCCCTCTCTCCCAACAAATGCAAGCCCTTCATTTTACACTATCAACCATTTAGGGGACAGATTTGGATGGAATAAGAGTTTGTCACTTAGGGAGTACCTGAGATGGATACATTTTTTGTCAGTGGACTTCCAGAAGGACATTTCAACCAGAGAGAAGCCAGAGAAAAACAACCACGATGACTCAAAGCCTGGAGAGGATATCAATGTGAGAACCGGCATTTTAGTTTGACAAATTAAAGCCTGGGAACAGATCAGGGACTATAAGAACAGAGTGACATAAAGTCCTTTATGGAGTTTTAGGCACTTGAAGTAAGCCGTTTGGGAACAATTAAAATGAATTCCCACTTTTAAAAATGGGTAGTTGAAAATACATGTATACTGGAATTGAATAAGTAAATGGCTGGCAGATAGTGGGAGCCAGATTTCTTATTTTTGGAGTTTATGTTTACAGATAAACATGGGGAGAAGGCTAAAATGATCCATGTGTTAATGAATTAGAGTTGAAGACATCAGTGGGAACCCATGCTTAACTTAATATAGATATAGTTATATATGGAACTATTTATAGATATGTATACACACATCTATTTCCTTGCTATGTCATCTGAGAAGACCTAGGGGGAATGACTTCTTAGTGTGCTGAGAAATAAGCACATCTAGCACCAGATCTTGGTTTCTAATACCATTCTCTAATAAAAGGACTAGGTCACCTTGGAGAAATGGTTGATTCTAGAACTGGGGCAGGAAACACGCAGGATGATCCAGAAGCATCTAATGGTGCCAGGAAGTAAGGAAGTGCCCCAAAAGTCCACAATGATGGAAAAGGTGGAAAGAGACACAAAGGGACACAGGAGCCAGTTGAAAGAGCTCCCAATGGCCAAAGCTGGAATAATTTGAGCAAGAAAATAAAGTAGCATTGTATTATAATCCAAAGTATAAAATAAATATCCATGCATCCATACTGATATGAATAAGTAAGTAAATGAGGAAGAATAGATAATATCTCACAGGCAGAAGAATTCCAAATAATTTCCGTTATTACATAGCATAACTCCCCACCCCTTAATTGTGGGCTGCCCATAGTGACTTCCTTAAAAAGAGGACAATTTGGAAAGGAGTGATGGAGGAAGTAACTCTACAGTGCAGAGACCCATTAAATACTAGATTAGCCAGGTGATCGAGGTCAACATCAATAGTAATAAGTCATGTTGATAAGTATGTACTCTTGATATGATGTGACAAGAACGGCACTTCACCTCAGTGGTCTTCCTCCCAAAAAAATCCATATCTCAAGTCTAATTATGAGAAAAGCATCAGACGAATCCCAGTTAAGGTGCATTCTACAAAATGTCTGACCAATACTCCACGAAACTGTTAAAGTCATCAACAACAAGGAAAGTCTGAGAAACTGTCACAGTCCTGAGGAGCCTAAGGAGACATGATAACTAAATAATGTAGTATCCTGGATGTGATCCCGCAATAGAAAAAAAGGACATTAAGGAAAAACTTAAAAAATCTGAAGTGTGCACTTAGTTAATAATGAGGTATCAATATTGGTTCATTTATTGTGACAAATGTATCATAATAATGCAAGATGATAGTAATAGGAGAAAGTGAGTGTGGAGTATATGAGAATTCTGTGCCATCATGGTAATTTTTCTACAAATCTAAAACTATTCTAAAATAAAGGGTTTTTTTTTTAAGTACCTGATTGTATCGTGCACCAAAATGTTCATATTGATTATTTTTGGGTGGTAGGATCATGAATGCTGCTTTATTTTTTTTTTTTAAGATTTTATTTATTTGAGAGAGAGAGAAACACAAGTGAGGGGAGGGGCAGAGGAATAAGCAGACTCCCCATCGAGTGGGCTCCAACCCAAGACCCCGACATCATGACCTGAGCCAAAGTCAGACACTTAACCTACTGAGCCACCCACGCATCTCCATGAATGCTTGATTTAATGTGCTGCTCCAATTTTCTACAATGTACTTTTTATAAAATCTGTAAACATTTTTTAAAGTAGGTATGAACTTCTAGTTAGACAACAAATTAGTCATATGCCTTTATCTCGTCTCCCTCCACACACCCCCACAACTTTTTTTTTTAAGTCTAGACCTATGAGAATACAGAGAATAGAAGTGAGGACATTAGTGGACAAGAGAGTTAGTTCAGCGATTTGGAGATGATTGAAAGTGGCTGGAGGAGAGGTAACTGAATTAGCAGAGTAAGTGAAACTAAGACTCAGAAGGGCCTGGAGAGGGAACTGATGGTAATGAGGAAGCACAATCTATCCATAGAGCCCAGAGAGATGGGGAACTCAGAAGCAGCAGGTTTTGCAAGACGTGGGTTTGAAGCATGAGCTAAACACTAGGGAATTGGTTGAAAAAGATATGTGGAGAAATAACAACTCTAGATCCCCTCTTAATCCCATACAGTCAGGGAACTGTGTCCCTACAAGAGACTAAAGGGTTCTTTTCTGTAGAGAAATTGAAACAGAGCACTTCCAAGTTCAGTGACTGCAGCAACAGTAGAGGGGCAGCTGCCTGGCTGAAAATAGGGAAATCAAGTGTAAGTTTACATGTTAATATTGGGGCCCTCTGCCAGACTCCTTCCATTACCCCATTCCCAGAAAGGGACTGTCAGGTATATGTCCCCTGGGTAGAAGACTGGAGGATTCTTCACTGGAAAACATTTACTAGCTCATCCTCTAAGTAATGACTTTTCATGATCTCCCAATGAAATGGCCTTAGAGTGAAGTCTGCCAGTCGAATCCCTCTCGTGTCCCCACACTGCACACACAGTTGCCAACCACACTGATGCCTCTCTCTTTTATAGGACTATAGCCCAGGATCACCAGAAATTTGCAGGAAGCATCCCGCATGAAAGAGAGAGACCAAAGCAAACAAACATTAAAAACAGAAAATGAATTTAGAGGAAACAGAGATGAAGAAAAGAAAATATTTTGTATATATCCATTTAATTAATTGCCTCAGATCTAAAAGAAGATGCACTTCCATGAGAAAGAGCAGGATGGTTTGAAAAAGGAATAATCAGAGGATGAGCAAGAGCAATTTGAAATTTAAAATGTGATAGCTAAAATAAAACATTCAACAAAGGGGTGGAAAAATAAAGTTGAAAAAATCTCCCACAAACTAGAATAGAAACATCAATGAAAATTAGTTTTAGACAAAAGAGTTTTCGAGGATTATTCAAGGTGTTCTGACATCTGCATTCAGTTTCAGAAAACAAAATATAGGAAATTATTATTTTTTAATAATAATAATGTAAGAAAATTTCCCGGAAAGGACATAAATCTCCAAATTAAAGTTACCCTCTAAATGTCCAGGAGAATGGAGGGAAAATACCAAGGCAATAGTTTTAAATTTCAGAATGCCAGGATAAAAGACACAACTTAATACCTTCTACAGAGAAAAATCATGTTGTGTGTAAGGGGGTAAGAAGCTGTGGAATCGGACATCTCAACAACAGTACAGGATGCTGGAGGACAATAGTGTTGGGCACCCTAAGTTCTGAGTGAAAATTATTTTTATTCTATAATTCTATACTTATCCAAATAAAGGACAAGTGTGAAATAAAGATATTTTCAGATACATAAGAACTCAAAATTTGTACCTCCCACACACCTTTTCTTAGGAAGATAGTGAAGGATATGATTCAGTGAAATGAAATACTAAGCCAAGAACTAGGAACAAGGGGATGCCAGAAAACAGAGAAACAATCCAAAGGATAAGACTGATAAAAGGAAGTCCTAAGATGACACCTGAGCCCCAGGTATAAAGAGCAACCCATCCAAACTGAAGCAAGATGAGAGAGGGCATAAAAAGGAGACTCCAGGGGTGGAGGGCAGGAAAGATAGTGATAATTATTTGATACATTTGAACATTTGGAAAGAAACATCACTAGATGTTTAACAGATACATAGATAACATTTTTTAAATATTAGCAATAGTTATTAAAAAGAAACTAAGCAAAAGAAAAACTATGGCAACTGTTAACTGCAAGAAAAACACAAAGTTGGATGGAATATAGTTTGTAATATTGTTCAGCAGTGAATAAAATTTAGAGTCATAATAAAATAGACATTGACTATTGATTTAATTTTTAAAAATCATACTTACACAGGAACACAAGAGAAAAGAAAACGTAAGAAAACCAAAACTTCAGTCACCATGAAGGAAATCGACAGATAGTATCTGTCAAGCTCATGCATGGGAGACAAGGCAAGACCAAGGCCTGATGGATACAACCAGTAAAAATATAATGGGCCACTTTTAGATTTCGACAACTTATTACTCACATAGACAACAAAAAGAAGTAGCCAAAGATGTCAGCTCCCTGTGATCCTGGTCCCGGACACCAAAAAGGATGACACTGAAGCATAAGGGGCCAAATGACTGAAACATGAGTTGTAGGATACCTGTTGTTGAGGGGCCAATTCTAGACTTTGGCTAAGCAGCTTCATGTTCTGCAATTCTAGTCTGAAGTATACTTTCGTGCTTTGAACTATAGAAGTGAGGAGTTCTCCTAGATCATAGCTAGAAAGATAAAAGACATGGGATTTAAAAAAAAGTGGTAAGATTCCTATAATGAGAATTCTGGAATAGAAATTTTTAAAAAATGGCAGGAAAAGAAAAGCCCAAGTATACCATCAATCTCAATAAATATAGATTTAATATATTAAGTACAAATTAATACTTCCAATTAATCTCTTAATCAAAATCCAGCTAGATACTGTATAAAAGAGCAACAAGCCTTGAAACAACGATATAAAACAGATTAAAAAAAGGGATAGAAAAAGAGACACCAAGCAAGTATTAACCAATAAAAAGCTGGTTTTAATTCAATGTTATTGTCAAATAAAATACAATTTTTAGCTTTCTTTTCTTTAGTCTTTTTCTTATGTGTGGTATGTTTATTACTCCAGGAAAGCAGATACAGAAATTGCTACATAGAATTGAGATGCTGCCATACCAAAGGAAAAAGGGAAAGGAAAAAGAAAACACTACAATGTGTGGTATTGGCTTTGGAGCTGGGCAGAGGGTAGTGAGGAAAGTTTTACTGGAAGCTGAAAAAAATGGTGCCCTATGTGTCGCAGTGATGCAACATTTGAAAAACTGTCATCTGTGATCATTTGGAAGGCTTAGGTCCCTAATGAACTTGTAGATTCAGGTGAACAGGCTGTGAAACAGGATGTTTGGTAGTGTATCCTGGTTATTCCTACCTGCATTTGACAATATTCTACAAGACAGAAAAAGGTTTAAAAATAATTGGCTGGTTTTCAAGAAGGGATGAAAGATTAACAGGGAATCCAGAATTCAGGGACTTGCAGGGTTGAAAGATCAGTAGAAAATAAAGCAGAGAAATGCTACATGCAACAAGGTCAATTAAGACACAGCTTTTGGGCAAAGATTTTTGTTAAAACTGCTAAATAGAACTAGACCAAGAGCCCACCCTACCAATGAGAACATGCAGTGGACCCGGCTCCTGTCCCATGCATGCTCCCCCATGAGAGGCCGCTTCCTCAAGGGAGGCCCAGAAGATCTCCAGTTGTCACAGGAGTCACCTACAGAAAGGATGCCACTGCTCCAGGAGTTTGTGTTTGGACCTATCCTCCTGCCTTCCGAGGCTCCCCATGATTTCATCCTAAGCTCAAGGCCACATCTGGGCCTGACAGGCCAAGACAGATGATGAGGAAGGTGGAGACCCCACCATACCAGTTGATGGTCTGCTCTGCCTGGTTTGCTTCCTGTTCCACAGGAAGGCATGGCCTTGCATCAGAACTGGAAGCAATGCTGGAAATTGATGCAGACCTGTAGAGAGGGCATGCATGAACACAGGCAAGGCAGTAGGAGAAGCTGCAGAGACCCAAACCACCTATCCACATAGGAAGTCTCTGCATAAACCAGCACCCAGAGAGACAAGTGGGTGGATGAAATCCTAACATGGAAGGAGGGCCAGGAGGTATCAAACTTGGAGATAGTCTTTGGGCCTGGGCGTAGAAGCCAACAGCCATGGGTTTGGATGTGACCATCATGAAGAGCTGCATGTTTTCACCTTCACTCCCTGCCATCCCCACCCATCGTATTCCACCAATTGCCACGCAAAACAAAGACTTGGGTTAAGGCTATTGCTCCCCCACCTCACTGAGTACTGAGCTAACTATAAGGGCATTTTAATTTTAAAAGTAAATTCAAAATCTAAGGGTAAAATTGGTTACCTGAGCAGGTTTTCATTTATCCGGTCATTAGTTCACCAGCATGTTTTTCCTGAGACCCTCCCATGGGCCACCACAGCACACTGAAACAAGCGATAAATACCACGACCTCCGCCCCTGAGTCATTTTGAGTTAGAAAGGGAAAAACAACACTAAAGCAACTAACTTATTTGAAAGAAAAGGTAAAAAAAAAAAAATCTACAAACCAAAAACCAATTCTAAAGAGAATAAGGTAGCCCCCAGTAAATCCTTTCAGCTGGACAAAGAACAGAGTATAAACAGGATTCCACAGAAGCTGCTTAATCAAAATACTTGCAATGAAGTCTAGAAAGAGGCGATTCTCCAAAAGAATTATGGGAACAGCTATGGACATACACAGCTCCCTAAAATCAAATAGTTAAAAAAAGAAAAAAAAAAGACAACGTTTTGGAGATAATGGCATTGTCAAAAGAGCCACCAACCTGTACTGAAAGAAACTGTGACAGTTTGAGATGTGAAATGAACTTCGAGCCACCGCCCAGCCCCTGAGAGTAAGTACCTCCCTAAATGTTAGTAACAAGATTTGGAGAATTGTCCACACAGAAAAGCTGACTACCACCTTATAGAAATTTTCTAACATAGCAAAATAGAGAAAATAGTATAATGAAACTCCATATACCCATTATTCTACCTCAATAATTAGGGAATGTTCTTTCAACTATATCCCCACCCACTCCCCCATCTTTGTCTTGGATTATTTCGAGACAAGTCCAAGATCTCTTATCATTTAAACTGTGAATATTTCAGTATGTGTCTCTAACAGCTAAGAGACTCTCTTTAAAAATAACCACAATGTCATTATCACACTTAAATTTTTTTTGCCTTGAACCTATTTTTTTAAATTGTGGTAAAAAATACATAACAAAATTTACCATCTTAACCATTTTTAAGCACACAGTTGAGTAGTGTTATGTATATTCACATTGTTATGAAACAGATCTCCAAAACTTTTTCATCTTGCAAAACTGAAACTCTATACTCATTAAACACCTCTGCTTCCTGCCCCACCCCCATCCCAGTCCCTGGTAACCATCAGTCCACTTCTGTTTCTATGAATTTGACTACTTTACATACTTCATATAAGCGGAATCATGCAGTATTTGTCTTTTTGAGACTGACATATTTGACTTAAAATAATGTCCTCAAGATTCATCTATGTAGCATGTGACAGGATTTCCTTCCTTTTTAAGGCTGAATAGTTCCATTGTATGTGTATATGGGATTTTGTTCATCCATTCGTCCAACGATGGTCATTTGTGTTGCTTCTACATCTTGGCTATGGTATCACACTTAAAAGTTCTTAACATTACTTTTTTAATAACAAATTGCATTTACTTGATATAGCCTGTCTCATTTAATTTGCAGAGTCCCTCCCTTTTTATTCTTTATATATACTTATATACTTTGTATATATTAAATATTATGCTTATATATTATTAAATATATATCTTAAAATATATTTTTATATTATATGTACATACAAAACTGTGTCGTCTTTTTTTGTAGAATTTCCCATGGTCTGGATTTTGCTGATTGACTCTTTATAGTGTTAAAAGAAAACCACAGGTCCAAGGTGGAGTAACTCACCCCCAGGACAGCAAACCAAGACTTAATTGCAGTTTCAACCTCTCCAGCAGTGGATTTTTTTTTTTTTAAGATTTTATTTATTTATTTATTTATTTATTTATTTATTTATTTGAGAGAGAGAGAGCAAGGGCAGAGGGGAGAGACAGAGGCAGATTCCTTGCAGAGCGGGAAGCCCCATGCAGGGCTCAATCCCAGGACCCTGGGACCGTGGCCAGAGTTGAAGGCAGACACTTAACTGACTGAGCCACCCAAGCACCCTCCAGCAGTGGAATTTTAAACCAATCAATCTGGAACTTTTCTGGTCAGCACCAAAGAGGTAAACTGTCACATGGGCCCTCTCCATCCTCCAAAGCAAGATGAGGTAATCTTCAAGATAAGACCCCAGCGCTTCCCTCTAAAGGAAGGTGACCTTGCGTGCAACAATCTTTTCTTTTCTTTTGCTAATAACTGCTTGCCCTATGCTCCTTCCTATAAAAACCTTCCATTTTGTACAACTCCTGGGAACGCTCCTCTGTTCGTTAAGTGGGGTACTTCCCAACTCATGAATCACTTAGTAAAGCTAATTGGATCTTCAAACTTAGGTGAATTTTTGTTGTTTAACAGTAGTGTTGCTTATACCTTTCTTTGTACTCTGCATGTCCGGTGAATTGGTAAGTACGTGGCATTTTTATCTGATTCAGGTTCAGCTTTTGGCAAGAATACTTCTAGATTGTGCTGTATACTCCCATCAGGACTCACATTATATCTGCATGTATGCTGTGATTTTATTAGGCATTGATAATGGCCATTGCTAAATCTATCATTAGTGCTTTACAAAATGATATTCTCAATCTGTTACTCCTTTTTTATTTATTGGCTGGAATACTTTACCAGCCTTTTGGTCACCCTGAGATACCATTCATATAGGAAGGAGGTTAAATGTTTAATCTTTTCCTTTAACCAGTTTTCAGAATTATAAGCTGTTTTCCTAGCATCCTCCACAGGTAACTAATTATTTTTTTTATAATATACTAACTCAGGCTTTAAAATATTTTCTGTGTTTTAATCCAGTGAAGTTATCATTGTTACTGACACTTAAACTATCCCATCTTTGGGCAGTGGGAACCTCTTCAAGTTGATGCTGCAGTTTTTTTGACAAGACCCTACTAGTAGTATCCGACAGCTTCCTTCTATCTGGTTTGAATTTCTATACTGTACATTATCCTATCCTGTAACCAGCCATTTCCCCCATGGAGCCCTGGTCTTAGTAAAATGTGGTATTTAGAAATCACAGTCTGGGAGTTAGAGATACTCATTGTTACTGGGTTGGTTATTGTTTGAAAGGACTTCTCGGTTGACCCCACTGGGAGATATTTTAAATGACTGTAAGTCCAGGGATACCTGGCTGGCTCAGCTGGTAGAGCGTATGACTCTTCATCATGGGGTTGTGAGTTTGAGCCCCACAGTGGTGTAGAGATTACTTAAAAAATAAAATATTTTTCAAAATAAATAAATAAATAAATAAATTGTAAGTCCATACTTATATTTCCAGTTCAAATTTTGAATTTTTGCTTAATTTATTTGATTTTTATATTTGTGTCTATTTTTTCTCTTACCAGAAATCTTGGATGCAAATGATGTTAACATAATTGTTTATTTGCTTCATCTTACCTACATACAGTAGTTCAGAACAATATTAATAATATTACTAACAATGGTTACCAAAATCTGTAGTCTGTAGTCACATCCTCGAATTATCGTGTTTTAAAGTCTCTTGAAACAATTCCCTGAGTTTTGCCACCAATTTGATACACGTTATCATTTCCTTTTTTAAAAATTGCTTTCTTCTGGGGCACCTGGGTGGCTCAGACGGTTAAGCGTCTGCCTTCGGCTCAGGTCATGATTCTCGGGGTCTTGGGATCAAGCCCCACATCAGGCTCCCTGCTCAGTGGGGAGCCTGCTTCTCCTCTCTCCCTCTGCCTCTCCCCTTCTCCTGCTCTCTCTCTCTGTATCTGTCTATCTCAAATACATAAATAAAATCCTTTAAAAAAATTGTTAAAAATTGCTTTCTTCTATTTTAATTGTTTTATAATTATATAAATATTTACATGGCTCCAAAGTCAAGTCCATAACATCATCTATTCAAAGAAGTCTAGCTTCAGGCACCTGGCTGGCTGTCACTAGAGCATGCAACTCTTCATCTCCAGATTGTGAGTTCAAGTCCCATGTTGGGTATAGAGATTACTTAAAAATAAAAAAATAAAAAAACTTTAAAAAACAAAACAAACAAGCAAAAAACCCCAAAGAAGTCTATATTCTATCAATGACCCCTGTGCTCAGTCTCTTCCCCCAGAGAGAACCTCATTATATTTTATTTTTTTATGTTTATGGTTTATTCTGCTTTTTAATATATAGACAAACACACAGACAAGTAATTTTTTTAGATAAACAATAGCATACAATATATATTTCCTCTACTCTACTGTTCCATCTTAACAATATAAGCTAGAAATCACTCTAGAAGCATATGGAGATGTCACTCATTCTTTTTCACAACTGCATAGTTCTCCATTATGTAGCTACACCACAAATGATTCAACTAGTCCTTTATTGATGGGCAAAATAAAACAGAATTTAAGATTAAAAAGTACTGTAAGGGTCAAAGTGACACATTTCGCACTGACAAAAGGAACATGGGAATTTGAATGTATTTCATGCAGTCTTGAAATAGATAAAGCAAAATCCAAAAGTTACAGAGAGAAGTTTACAAATCCATAAAGATATTTTGTTCATTTGTTTCATAAAAAGAGGCTGGCAATCTCTCACCCAGAGTCTTGGAATACTTTTTAGATGCAGCCATTGGATACCTGACCTTCCTACTTCTGTCTTACCTCATCCAATCAATTCTCCATACTGAAGCCAGAGTGATTTCTCTAAAATATGCATGGGACCATGCTTAAAACCCAGCAATGATTCCATAAGGTGCTAAAAGGTCTTGCTGCTCTGGCCCCACATTTGTCACCAGCCACCTTCCCCACACTTCCATTCTTACAGCCAGTCATACCAAACTGGTTTATAGATCCTTAGTGTAGACCATGGTTTCCCTTGCCTTGGGGCTTTTGCATATCCTCTACCTAGAACACTGCTCATCTTTTCCTTTCCTTCTCCTCCTCCTCTTTCTTCTTCAAGATTATTCCTTCTAATCATTTAGGATTTGGCTCCTAAATGGCTCAGGCATCACCTCCTCCAGGGAGCCTGGCTCCACCAGCCTGGGTGCTTCCTTAGAAGCCTGACATTCCCTAACACAGGGTCTATTCACCTACTGGCCTCAGGCCTTCCTTTCTCCACTTAAATTGTGAGCTGAGTTCCTGAAAGGCCAAGATTATGATGCTTTTAACCACTATACAACCCCTAGCACATGCCTAATATATTGAAAGTCTCAGTGTTTATTAAATAAATGAATAGCGGGGGCTCACTGGGTGGCTCAGTTGGTTAAGTGTCCGACTACTGATTTCGGCTCAGGTCATGAACTCATGGTTGTGGGATCCAGGCCTGCATCAGGCTCTGTGCTCAGTGGGGAGCTTACTTGAGATTCTCTCTCTCCTTTCCCTCTCCCCGCCCAAAATAAATAAATCTAAGGGAAAAAAGTTTTAATAAAATTAATGAATAGTGGGCAGAGGTAGGAATTATATTACCTTTATGTTACTGGAGAAGAACCAAGGCCCAAAGATGGTCAGGAAACAAGTCAGAATCAGAGGAGGTGAACACCTAAACTTCCAGTCTCTTAACCAAGGCTCTGGCCTCAAGGTCTCATAGACACATAATGAGCTGATTAAAATAAACATGTCTCTCACATGTAGGAAACAGATGATGTCTGGGAGTTTTATAAGCAAAGCAGTGCAAATGGGAGCTTCTTGGAGTTCCCGATCCTGGAGTGTCAGTCATACCTGGGCTGGGTGGCCAAAAGCATGTAAGATGGTGAGAGAAGTACCCCTCACATCAGCCCTTCCCTCCTGGGCTTCTACCCAAAAACTCCACACTCGGAATTTGCTCAGGTGACCCTGGAAAGTGTTCTGTGCTCCCCAGCCCTTTCTACTATACCCTACTGAGTGAAAGTCAGCTTTCTGGAGCAGAAAGCTCCATCCTGGGGTGAAAGAGGGTGTTGGGAGGAGGGGACAGTGCAGAAGGGCAGGGGGATAACAGATGAGGCTAAATTAATTTTGGAAACCATTAAATCTTTGAAAAGAGAGCATGTTTTCAGCAGGGACAGTGAATCACTGTGATTTGCAGAAACAGGCACAAAGCAATTAGCCATCTGGATGCTGTGGCTTCCAGCCCCCCAACGGAAACTTCAAGTGAGCGGAAGGCTGGTCATTACCCGGCCCAGGCCCAGCTCTCCAGGCCCCATAGATAAGTCTGTGCCTCCAGCCGGCTGGGAGCCCAGAGGCCTGGGACAAAGGGCAGCTTGGCAAGAGTCACAGAAAAATGGGCAGGAAATGCAGCACCAGCCACAGGGAGCCAGGACTACTTCCTTCTTCCTGTGAGCGCCTCTCAAACGCCATCATGACGGAGTGAGCAGTTCATGCACTTGACAAGCATTTGTTAATCACCTACTATCTCCCAGGCCCTGTGCTGCTAGTACATAAATCATGTCACTTAATCTTCACAACATGCATATGAGGAGTTCCACACCGTGAACAACTGCCAGGGAACCCATCGCTTGGTACTCAATGTGAACAGCACTCCCTAGAGTTACAAAGCAGAGTAGCCTTGTCTGGGAGAGATTATCTCTTTTAAGCAATGAGGAAATAAAAGCTAAAAAAGATGACGTGAACTTGCCCAAGATAAGTAGCAGGATTGAGAAGGTAACTCAATATTCTGTGCCTTTTCCTTAGATGATCATATTTGCCATTTCTGCTCTGTCTGGCTCATAAAATTATGAGAACGAAAACATACACATGGACGTGAAAGGGTTTTTTATAAACTGCAGAGTGCCATACACAGCTGAACTACTCTTATTAGCAGTTACCCTGCCTCCTCTGACACCCTGTGACCCAAAGGTGCTACCTCTCCATTCATTCTTAGAAACTGCTAGGGAGTACTGGCCAAGCCCATCTAAGAAAAGAGCCAGCCAGCCTTTCCAGGAGGAGAATGTACAATGCACCAGAAAGAGTGCTTTGCTTGAGGAAGCCTGACTGGACTGGACTGGGCTGTGATTTACAGACTACAGTGGCTCTGGCACTGTTGAGCCATCAGGATGCACCATGTGTGGCCGAAACGCCAAATGCAGCAAAATGCTGCCAAAGGGAGTCTGCTTCTAGAAAAGAGAAGGCAGGAAGGGCACCACTTAGACTGACCAGAGAGAGGTCAGTGCCCCCATGCCAAGGTGCCTGGGGCCTCTCGCCTGTCCATGTTTGCTGTGGGGACCATTGACCAATCACTTCCCACTCCATGCTTTGGTAAAGCATTACTCTCCAGAGCCTCAGCCAAGAGCTATTTTGCCAAGCTCAGGACTCTGCAGTGGCCTAGGAGGCCCCAGAGCTGGGTGGCCAGATTTTCATTTGTCATCTACATCTGCAGTCCATCCAACTGCTGCTGGGGGTACCAGCTCCCTGACCAGGAAAAAACTGGGTGAGACTCCCAGTTCTGTCTCTCCCTGGCTATGACCTTGAGCCATAGGCTATCGACCTCTCCCCTTGCTTTTTTCATGTACAAAATGGGGTTAATGTTCTTCACAGGGGCTCGGGGAGGTCTGAATGAGATCACAGGTGCTCTTAGGGAACAGGCAGGTAACGGAACTAGTGGTGAGAACTTCCACAAAAAGCTTTCCTGACTCAGCCATGGCTGCCACGTGGAACATAGGCTCAGGGCTGCCAGATCTTTTTATTTCTCAGAAAAATCAGAAATCTGGATTTTCATGTGAACTTTTCCAATTTTCAAAAGCCTACGAGGAAAGAATGGAGCATGTCTGCAGGCTGAGTGTCAACTCAAATGACAAGGACGTTCCTACAGGTCTCCTGACACACTACCTGCTCAAAGTATGGGTTTCCTCCCTCCTCTCCCTGTTTTACTCCTTTCTTCCTGGCTCCCTAAGGCTCTGTCTTTCCCCTAGTCTGTCACCCACATTGTAAACTGAGCTGGAGTTAGTTCAGCTCTGGCGTGGCCTGAACCCAAGGCCATAGGTGGGGCCAAGGGACAACAGATGTTCTCAAAAGAAGCAGGCCCGCCACCCAAAAGCCCCACCAAGACTCCTTCCCAAGAGGGAGAGGGAAGGATGAGGAACAGGGATCTTCAACCGTAAATGAATGAATGAGTGAATGAATGAATGAACTAAGAACAAATGAAAGAGCCAGGGCTGCCTCACGTAGAATTTTGCTCGGCGGCTGTGGGGCAAGACTGAAGAATATGCTCTTCTCAGTAACGCTGACAGAGCTCTGAGAAGGCCTTTTGCAAAGGTTGGTGGAGCCTTTGGCTGGGAGTCCTTGTGGAGCAAGTAGGCTCAGAGCCAAGTGAAGCAAACTGCCTTCCAGCTCCCAATCTCTATCTCGTGCTCTGATTAGAATCAGGCCGCAATCTCCTCCCCCAGAGACTTCCAAAGAATCAAGCTGGGACTGCCGGAAGCAGGAGTGCAGGGCGAGGCTGAGGGGGTAGGGGAGGGGGTGGGTACTTGCATCAGGGTCCTTCCCAGAAGGGGCAGGTCCTTCCTAGCACTGGGCCTGTTGGTCTCCCCCCTCTGCCCTTTCCCGGACATGCCGGTGTCCCTCACTGCAGTCTTTCCCAGGCTGGGCTCCGGCTGGTCAGCCCTCAGGAGCCCTCGGTGAAGCCATGAGGAAGCACATGGTCCAGAGACACATACCTCACTCTCTCAGCTGCTCTGGGGAAGGCTGAGGAAGAACCCCCCACAAAGCCTCTTTTCTTTCCCGTGGCACTTCCCAGCAGATCCCCCAGGGGAGGAATTTTCCATAGGGTTCCCCCTCCCTGCATCCGGGTCTGACTGGAAGGGGCAGATGTGTGCCCAGCCACATCTCCTCCCTTCTGCCGCTACACAATTTGACCTCAGTGCCTACCAAACAGATGGTGGAAACTCGTCCACCCAAACATCAGATACAACTAAACCGAGCGCTCTTTACAGTGCAACAGAAAGGTAACAGGGCCAAGGGACTGTTCGGGACTAAAGGAGACTAAAGAGAATGACCACTAAATGCAATGGGTGACCCTGGACTGCATCCAGATAGGGGGGAAAACTACCAGAAAGGACATCATCGGCAAAATGTAAATAGGGACTATATCATAGATGGTAATATTATATTGGTGTTAAATTTCCTAAATTTGATTATTGAAATTTATGGGGAAAAAATGGGGGGGAAAAGTCTTTGGTTTGTTTTCTCTGAAGTATTTAGGGATAAAGGGGCACATCTGGAACTTATTCTCATAAGATTCAGCAATAGTAATTATAGGGGCACCTGGGTGGTGCAGTTGGTTAAGTGTTGGACTCCAGGTTTTGACTCAGGTTGTGATCTCATGGGTCGTGGGATCGAGCCCTGTGTGGGGTTCTCGCTCAGCACGGAACTCAGCTTGAGTTCCTCTCTCTCTCCCTCTGCTCCTCCCCACCCCACCCCGCCCTCTCTTTCTGTGTCTCTCAAATAAGTAAATAAATCTTAAAAAAAAAAAAAAAGAACAATTACATTATTATTCCTCAAACAGTTAAGCATACAGTTAGCATATGACCCAGCAATTCCATTCCTAGGTATAAGCCCAAGAAATGAAAACATGTGTCCACACAAAAACTTGTACACCAATGTTCACAACAGTATTATTCCTAATAGCCATAATGTAGACACTGAAATGCCTATCAACTGGGAAATGGATAAATAAAATGTAGTATATATCTATATACTGGAATGTTATTTGGCTATAAAAAGAAATGAAGTACTGATGCGTGCTATAATATGGGTGAGTCTTGAAGAGATCATGCTGAGTGAAAGAAACAAGTCACAATAATGACATATATGATTCCATTTATATGCAATGTCCAGAATAGGAAAATAAATCTATAGAGACAGAGAGGAGAGTCATGATTTCTTAGGGCTGGGGTGAGTGGGGGGAGATAGATAGCTAAAGGGTACAGAGCTTCTTTTTTGAGGTGATGAAAATGTTCTAAAATTGTGGTGATGGCTGCATGTATCTGTGAATACACTAAAAGCCATTGAATTGTACAACTTAAATGGGTGAGTTGTATAGGATGTGAATTATACCTCAATAAAACTGTTACAAAAATAATAATATATAGTGGCTGGCTCAGTTAGGGCAGTGTGCAACTCTTGATCCTGGGGTTGTGAGTTCGAGCCCCAGGTTGGGTGTGGAAATTACTTAAAAATCAAATCTTAAAAAGAATAATAATAATATTATGTATATATGTAAAGAGAAAGAAAGTGAGTCAGAGCAAATGTGGCAAAACATTAACGGCTGCTGAATCTGGGAGAAGGAGATTCAGAAGTTCATGGTATTGCATCTGTTCTGACTTTGAAATTATTTCAAAATAAAGTGTTGATATTTTAAAGAGAGAAGCTTACCCATCCACCCATCTTCCATCTAGAGGCTGGGTAAAAAGAGGTTGCAGGCCAGGTTCTGGAATCCAACAAGCTGGGCTCCAAGTTCAACTTCACTGTTTAGTAATTGTGTCACTGTGACTGAGTTACTTGACCTTTCTGGATCTGTTTTATGATCTGTAAAATGGTAATCATGCCAATAGTACTTATCAAAGAGAACTGTTGTGAGGACTTGAATCAGGACACATACAGCTCTTAATCTTTGTGTATAGCTCTTAGTTTATGTGGTAAGTGCTCAATAAATATTAGCAACTATCCATTCAAAAACAATTTTCAAATAATTTATTTTTCCTTTTATATTACAAAAGTAATACATGAGCATTATGGAAATTTTGGGAAATGCAGACAGGCAAAGAAATAAAAATCACCGGGGCGCCTGAGTGGCACTGCGGTTAAGTGTCTGCCTTCGGCTCAGGGCGTGATCCTGGCGTTATGGGATCGAGCCCCACATCAGGCTCCTCCGCTATGAGCCTGCTTCTTCCTCTCCCACTCCCCCTGCTTGTGTTCCCTCTCTCGCTGGCTGTCTCTATCTCTGTCGAATAAATAAATAAAATCTTAAAAAAAAAAAAATCACCTGTAAGCCCCAAATTCTGTGAAAATCGTTGTTAACATTTTGGATTGATCTAGGTGGTGATATATTTAGAGTAAACATAATACAATATTTAGCATACTGTGCACATTGTTTTGTAACATACTTTGTTCACTGTATATAACAGATGTCTGCTGAGTATTTACCACATATAAGGTGCAGGGTTTAGTGCTGAGGATTCTGAAATGAGTAAGACAGACATCCAGCCCTTAGGAGAAATCTAGGAGCAAAAGAGACTTATTGGTAAATAATCAGAAGGCAAATTGATGGAGCCACAATAAAAAATAAATCAACAAAAAGAAAAAATAAAAAAGGAGACAGGCCCACCTAACTCAGTCTACAGATGTTGGAAGGATTTTTCAGAGGTTCTCTGTATAAAAAGAAACATTTCAGATAGAGAAATGGGAAAGTGCTGGGGCGCCTGGGTGGCTCAGTCGTTAAGCATCTGCCTTCAGCTCAGGACGTGATCCTGGCATTCTGGGATCGAGCCCTGCATCAGGCTCCTCTGCTGGGAGCCTGCTTCTTCCCCTCCCACTCCCCCTGCTTGTGTTCCCTCTCTCGCTGGCTGTCTCTCTCTCTCTCTCAAATAAATAAATAAAATCTTTAGGAAAAAAAGAAATGGGAAAGTGCTGTCTGGGTAGAGAACACACTACGTGTGGAGCAGCTGGGGCATGCTCGTGGACTATTTAGGCAGTAGATGGTAGTAGAAGGCAGGGAGGGATGGCCGTGGGGCCGAGAAGAGATCATAAGGGAACTTGAACTCCATGCCAGTACTTTCAGACTACAGCACAGCCTTCAAGGGTTAGAACAGACCTCCCACTGTCTAATTCTCCCTCTTATAACACAGTACTTAAAGTCCCAACTTAGGAGGCAGATTGGCTATTGTTCAAATTCTGGCTGTGTTGCTTACGCTTTGTGACCTTGGGCAAGTTACTTAACCTCTATGAACCTTGATTTCTCATGTGGACCACGGAAAACATAATAGAACCAAGCTCCCTGGGTTACTGTGAGGATCCCATGAATTTACACTAAGTTGCTTAAAGCAGTGTCTGGCACATAATAAGCACTAAGTATTTGTTACTATATTTCACCTAACATCACCTCAAGCCTCCCTTCTAGCAGCTGAATTTTCAGTAATTTATCTCCAAGAAAGTGTTATAAGAGCAAGGTAGATGCCCAGGGCCCTGGGGATCACAGGAGCAGGCCATTTGCCAAAGCTGGAGCCAAGATGTGCGAAGGAGGAGAAGGCAAGAAAGGAGGCCCCTTACTTCCGGGAGCCCTCACTAATGTCTGATTCCCTCCCATCAGGAAGTTGTCCCCTGGGGCTGGGCCTGGGCTTGTCCTTTGAGGGGAAAGCTGTGATGGGAACACTTCTCTCTAGGGAGGAAATGGGCAGGGAATGACATTTGTGTCCCTACCAGTATGCAAATCATCTTATGAGACAAATGATTTTGCAGGAAAACACATCCTGTTCTCTGCAGAACATTTCCCCTGACGTCTGGGAGGAACCAGTCGGGTGGTCAGAGCCAGAGCAACTGTTCAGGGAACTCCTGACCACTGGCCTACATCCCTGAGGGGGACAGTGGGGTGGTGGAGGAGGAGGCCTGTAGGTGGGGCAGCCCCAGACTTGACAGCCGAAAAGGGAAGTGGCCCAGGACCCCTCTCCAGCCAGGTTCTCCCAGCCAGCAGGGAAGGCAGCTGAAGCCTGGTGGAGCAGTGCCTGGCATCAAGAGCTGACTCGGTCCCTAACCCACTGTGTGACCATGGACAAGTAATTTCTCTCTCTAGGTTTGAGTTTCCCAATCTAGAGAATGAGAGGGTTAAATTAGATAAAGCATTTGTGACTTGGGGAACACAGATGCTTAAATCATAAATGGGCTTCCAGGGAATTCGTGCCACTTTCAACTGTATGCAAATTTCCACACATGTTGTGTTTCTCTGGGGAGGTATACAAAGCTGTCTTCAGTTCACAGAGGGGTCTTTACCCAGACAAAAGTCTGGTGATCTCTGTGATCCCCTGAGCTAGAGGCTGGTTAGATGGAAGTCTCTAAGGGACAAGGATATGTCTTGTAACATCAGCATAGCGCATAGTATTCAGCACACAGTAGATGCTCAATAAATATTTGTTGACTGAATGAATGCTACTCATCAAATGCTGGGTAATGACCGCAGCAAAGGGTGGTGCTTGTTGATGCAGAATCTCAGCTGTGAGAGGCAAGGTGGCCAGTGATGACAGGGCTGATGAGGGGACAGAGGACTGGGGACTGAAGGAAAGATGTCTGAAAATGTGTCCTGGAATCTGCTCAGGTCGTGAAATGTCTGGCTTGGGTTTCTAGTCTCCACCAGATATGCACATCTCCAGCCCCCCTTGGTTTCTTATGGAAGACTCAGCCAAGCCAAACTCCACTCAAGGTTCAAAGGTTCAGCAACTAGATCTGTTTAGTGGCAACAATTTAAATTCTCATGTTTCTCCAACCAGAAAATCCACTGAACCTGAAAAATGTGGACTCACTGCCTGGTCTCTGGGGGGTCACTGGAGCTAGTACCGGAGTGAGAGTGAAAGGAGGCACCCAGGACACCTCCAGCCCTAACTGCCCCAGTGCCCTCCCTCCTGGCCCTGGCCCTGGCCCCAACTTGGGCTCCTGGCTGACCTCTGTCACCCTGCATCTTTGAGCCTCTCTCTCCACTCACACCTCTTCCTTTTCCTTACAAATATACACTGATTTCCATGCTAGTCTCTCCTGGCCTTAATTAAAATGCCTTCACACGTTTTCTATGACCTGGAAAATGCTTCTGATTTGGTGCTATGTGAAAAAAACGGGAGGGCATACAAAATTGTATCTCTACGGTAAAGTCTCACCTCCAAATATAAAACATATAGACATATGTATTTTATGATACCATTTATAAATTATAGATTTATGTAGATGTTCGTACAATAATGTTTTCTCTGTCTTCAGACCATCCTATTTCTCCACTCAGGAAAAGCGCTCAGGTGAGAGGCATTCTGGGAACTCTGCAGCAGACGAGGCACAGGGCTTGGGGGGTACCCGCTTGGCAGGGGAGACTCAAAGAGGATAACCACGTGGTCCAATACACAGAGGTCCTGGAGCAGACACATTCTGGACCTACCTAAAGCAAGCTCATCTGCCACTGGGCCCAAGGAGGCCGGGCCTGGGAAGAAAGGTTCCATCTGGTCAGCCCCTTCCAGGCAGGATTTCAGCCCATTGGGAATAGGGGTGAGTGCAGGACCAGCAGGATCCAGTTCCCTTGCAGAGGGGGTGACAATGGCTGGGTTAGGCCTGAGGCTTGGGGCTGAGCCTTCCATGCCTTCAGACCTGGGGCAGACCAGCTCCTTCCAGGCAGAGGCCAGCACGCAGGAGGAGGATGGGAAGGGGGAAGGATTACCCAGTCTTCTTGGGAAGTGGGGAGAAGAGAACTGGAAGCCATTTTCTTCTTTCCCCTCTGCAGGTTGGCTTCCAGCCACACCCGTTTTCTGGAACCATTCTCTTGTCAGAGTCCCGTAGGACTCCTTCCAATGGCACCAGTGTTAACACCCCCCTTCCTGGAACCCTCTGCATCATTAGCTTTCCTGATCTTAAGCTCCTAGTTGTTCTTCCCCTGAGACCACCTATTCTTCCTTCACCGTGCCCTTTACAAGCCCTTCCTTCCCTGCTGGAGGCACCTCCCCGAGGCTCAATCCTTGGGACTCTGACTTCTTTCTCCATGGTGGGCTCCCTCAGAAAAATGAGCCCTCTCAGGGTTTCAGTTGATGCCTCTATGTTTACCAATGGATAATGGAGGGACATGTTCACCACTGGCTAAGGGAGAGATTCTTTAAGATATCATTCTCACTTTGCAGATAAGGAAAGAATTCAGATGACTTAAGGATTCCCCCGAGGTCACCCAACCTGGGTAACCCAGTCCAATCTGCCACCTTCTTTTCCACTGTGGCCCCATCTTCCACAGCAGAGAGGCTGTAACACAGGCTAACGGAGCATTTGCAGAGCAAATAGCCTGGAAAGGAAGCACCACCTAGTCGTGAGAAGTATGAGTGCCTGGGCTGCAGACACTCTCCCTGCCCAGCCCATTCCTCCAGCAGGCCCTGGCCAAACTGTCCCAGGTGTGTGTCCTGGTGACTCCCTGGCTTTGGGAAGAGTCCGGAGCTGGCGATTTGACTTCCTCTTCCTTTTTCCCTCTGCCCCTACTGAGACCATCTGGGAGGATTTGCCTCTGTCTGCGGGTCCATTTGTAGATTACTATTAAAATAATCATAGACGATAATAGGGGTATCTCCATTCAACTAGTATCTGCTAAGCCAAGCAACTACTACAGACCCTGAACTTTCACAGGCTCTGGAAATTCAGCAGTGAGCAGTACAAATCCTTATCCCGTACTGTAATAGAAATATACTGAACAAAGCATTTCAGCCCTCAGTGACACATACATAAACCCATACAGATGATGCTGGCCCAAATGCTTTCACTACACAGATTTACCATTTCATCTGCCCAGAACAGCACCTCCCTTCTTTGAGGGAATGTGTAATTATGGAAGGAGCTGCCAAACATGAATATTGTTCCAGTGTTCACAGGGGTGAATGTGTAACCCAGGAGGGGCCAGTTATAGAACCCTTGGCCACTGATTGTCACATGGAATAGTCACATGGCCCTAGCTGAACCAATCAGAATGCTTCCATCATTTTTTCCTCTTCGCTTTTAATTCTAAATAAATTATACACAAAAGTTATTGAAAAACGTCAAACCTGACAGTCTCCTTCAACTCCCACCCCTGATCTTAGTTTCTCATCACTTTTTTGTAAGCATTTGGATACTGTGTGAAATACATATGAAAAACATACACATAGACATATCTGTTATTATTTCGAGGTTTTGTTTTCATTTTTGTTTATGCTTGAGTGATAACCATATTGTATGCATCATCCTGCAAATTACTTTTTTCATTTACCAAGATGTCTTAGGGGTTTATGTTAGTACATATTTCATTCTTTTTTAACAGTTTCCATATTTTCAGAGTATAAAATATACCATGGTTAAATGATGGTATTCCTAATTTTGTTCTACAAATAACATGTCAAATAACATCCTTGCATTTATTTCCTAATTTATTTAAGTTATTCCTAATTTTGTTCTACAAATAACATTTCAAATAACATCCTTGCATTTATTTCTTTATGCACATGTGTGAGATTCACTAATCTGGGTTTTGAGAAATGGCACCATCAGATCAATAGTACCCACATTTAAAATCATTAATACACAGTGCCACATTTCCCTCCAAAGGGGATGGGACAACTTACGCCCCCTTCAGCAGTATCAGAGCATTAGTAAGTCCCCATTTTCCCACCCCTTCACCAATAGTTGAGATTATCGAAGTTTAACATTTTTGAACTCTGATGACTGAAAAATGGTATGTTGCCGTTTGCTGGGGCTTTCTATCTGAAGCTGGTGGGAAGATCTCTCTTCTCTCTGGCACAGCCCTGAGAGCTGTGGATGAACCAACACCCAAGAGGGGAAGGCAAGTCCCAAGGGTGTCCACTCCCGGAACCCAGTTGTTCCCTCTCTGCTCCACCATCAGCTTATGTAAGCCAACACCTTTCCCTTGGGGGCTCACGCTAATTAGAATGGTTCCTGTTACTTTCAACCAATAGACCGAATTTTTATTTTATTTTATTTTTTAGTAATCTCTACACCCAACGTGGGGCTCAAACTCACAACCCCAAGATCACACGCTCTTCTGACTGAGCCAGCCAAGGCACCCTTTAACTTCTGATTAAAATGTATAAGTGACCATTGGGTCTGTCACCCTTGTCCCTAAGCTCACAAGGCAACTGGTAAGTCTTTCGTTGCTCCTTGTCTTTTCTCTTCTTTCCTTTTCTCTTTCCTTGCTCTCCTTACTCGCACATCGCTCACCAGAGGCACCACATTCAGCCGTCCAGATCACACCGCAGACCTCTCAGGGGAGGGCAGGGCGGAGCAGTGGACTAAAACTCCCAGCAACAGCAGAAGGAAGGAGAGCATTTGCCGGGCTCCCCAGCTGGGGTCTTCACAGAGTGAACACGGCACTCTTAGAACCCAGTTTATTTGCCTTGGCCTTGTCAGAGATGGCCAAGGTCAATGTTCACAAAGGGGTCAACACCCCTGTTCTAAGGGAGAAAGAAAGAAAAGAAGAAGAAAAGGAAGAGAAAGCAGGATTGAAAAAATGCAGAAGAATCTGCCCTCCTTTTTGTTCTTAATTATCTTACTCCCCAGCAGTGAGGGAAAACTCGTTTTGTTACAAATCTACACTGCATTGGCAGCTTTAGTGACAGACACAACACAAACACGTAAACACAGACTGTCAATGTTCTTTTGATGGAAGTGTGTGTTGTTTTATTTTATTAACAAGAGTGAGAACAAGGGGCTAAACCACATCCAATCTAAAATAAAAGGGAACCTTTACTCCCATAGGGACGTCATCTCCTGAGTTTATAAAACATGAGGGCCTGGTCTTCCCCTGGCTGATCTAAGCAAGATGCCATCAAGTGTGTCTCTAGTTGACATGACCCACGGTGCTAGAGATCTGAGGAAAAGTCTTTTCAGATATGAGCTCATTTCACCCTGGAATAATTCTGAGAAGTGGAATGGAAATGGATAGAGACAACATCCCCACGTCAGAAAGCAGGGGCCTTGCAGATCGAGGCCATGTTCTTCAAGGCCAAACAGTGAGACAGAAACGAGACAAAAGCCTTCCCTCCCAAGACTGGTGTCTGTGCGAAACTGTGGGAGAAAGGCTGGCCAAGATTGTGAGCTTGGGTTGGGAAGTGGAGGGAGGGAGGTATGCCCCTAGGACAGCTGCAGGGCCAAAGGGAGCCGTGGGACAAGGATTCACACAATGAGGGGCAATGAGAAGAGCCATATTGCCTCTCGCCCTGTCCCTGGAAATCTTCAGTGAAATGAGCCCCCCACCCTATGTTTGGTAGAAAAGGATTTTTTTCTGGAAGCTGGTAAGGGAGCTAAATTTTGCATTACACTTGCTGGGGTCAAAATAGTCAATGCACGAGCAAGAGAGAACAATCTGTGAGGCACCAGTGTGTGCACATCTATTCTACTCTTTAGTATCCCCAGGATCTAGAATGGTGTCTGGCATGTAGTGGATGCTCGGCAGATATTTCTGGAATAAATACATACAACTCCTCACATGCACAATTTCAGCCACACACACCACTGTGTCCTCCTCCTTCAAAGTCTGGTCCAACATTCACTGAGACTCTGCTGTGACTGACCCACATCCTCACTTACTCAGCACCCATCCTGCTGCCCCAGGGAGGTCCTCTCTGCTGCCCACTTCGTGCCCAGGAAGGGGTACAGATAAGATGTGCCCTAAGGAAGCTCTCCAAGCTCCTTCAGTGAGAGCTGCCAGCCTGCCTTTTTTGCCTATGGCCAGGGTAGGGCTGTGGCTTTGTCCATCTAGTTCTTAAAGCATGGCCTCAGGTCTGCCCCCTACTGTGAAAATGGAGAGACTTCACCCAGAGTGCCAACTCCCATACTTTCTTGGAGCAGCAGCCTGGCTGATCACTTCGCCCTGTGCTAGTGGGGAGCCACAGCTCTTTGGGCAGACTTAACCTCTCAGCCCCAGTTTGCTCATCTATAGAGAAGGTGGCTGCAAATGCCCTCCTTGCTCACTTGACAACGACATGGTAAGGGTCAAATGAGGTCAGACATGTGACAGCCCCTGAACCTGGTAAAGCCCAGGCCAGGTGTGGTGTTGCCATTTTCTATCAATAGGCCTCTGAAACACACACCCCGCCAACCTGACCCCACTACCTACAACCCCTAGACTCAGAGCATAGCTTACCTGTCCCTTTTCCTCCAGTCCTCTAGTCCCAGGACTGCTGGGCCACCTCCTGGCCCTGGATGTAACACCCTGGCAGATGCTGCTGACCAGAGGACAGCCCTAGTACCTCATTTGTTAGGTACCCTGATCAGAAGCAGCAGACTGTCCATCCAGGCAGGGAGCCGCTAGCACAGGGAAGGCCACAGCAGCTTGTGTTAGATGCCTCCTGGGCTGAGCCAGAAGCTGGCAGCTATCAGAGACACAGCTTGTCTCCCCAGGTGACCTGAGCCCCAGGGCAGGCTGAGGGACACTGAGGTTGTTCTTAACGTGGTCTCAGACAGAGGAAAATTCCCAAGGCCCCGGTATGCAGTGGCAGTGAGGCACCCCAAGGGTTGCCAAATTTAGCAAATAAAAAAATAGGACAGACATTCAGTTAGACTTGAATTTCAGATAAGAATCAAATACTTTTAAAATAAGTGTATCCCATGGAATTTTTTTAAAAGATCTTATTTATTTACTTTGAGAGAGAGACAGAGCAGGGGGAGGGGCAGAGGGAAAGACAATATCTTGAGCAGACTCCATGCTGAGCACAGAGCCCCATGTAGGGCTTGATCTCACGACCCTGAGTTGGTGACCTGAGCCGAAATCAAGAGTCAGCGCTTAACCGACTGAGCCACCCAGGCGCCCCTCCCATGGAATGTTTGACATATACTTACCCTAAAAATTATTTGTTATTTATCTGAAATTCAAATTCAATTGGGCATCCCATATTTTATCTGGAAACCTTACCCTCTCCAACATCCCCAGGGGTAAAAGGGCTCAGGGAATCTAGCCCCTTCCCAGAGCCTGCAGCTACAGCCCACTGGCTGTTCTGGAAAACTCTTCTGAGAGGCCACTTCCTGGCTGCCTGCGAAGGCTGTGTCCTCACCTCCTGGGTGGTGACCTGAGCAGCCCAGCATTGGGTGGCAGGAGAAGGAGCACGACAGAGGAAAGAACCAGATCATTTTACCTGTGAACCTCTATGAGACGAGAGTAACCTGTCTCCTTCACAGGGTCTTGTTCACAGGGATGGAGGTCACCAGTGGACAGGTGCCCTAACATTATACCATGTGCTCCTCCTGAGAGTACTGTCGCAGGGGCTGCACCTGCCTTTGTCAGCTCTTAGGTGTTGGGGTCCCTAGTGTTCCTCCCTCTCCCCTGAGCCACCTCGTCTACTGCCCTGCTCCAGTCACCATCTATCAAGAGATCTGGGCTTTTACCGTCGAACCAGCATATACGATGGATTCAGGGGTGACACCATCCCAGGAGCTGCTGTCCACAGGCAGACCATCAGCTCTCAGCTGAACTGCAGATAGCCTCCTGGCCTGCCCTGCTCTGAGTCACTGCCACACCACACCCAGGGCCCCCTGCTTAAAAACTCTCAAGGCCTTCCCACTGATCTCAGGATAAAGTCAAAACACCTTGTCTGTCTTCTGCCCCTGTGCAGCCATATTTCTTGTTGTGTCACAAACCAGCCAGCACCGTCCCTCCTTCCCAGCCCACTGTCCACGCAAATGCCTTGCAGTTCCCTTGTCAGCTCTGCCCCTTCCTCAGCATGTCTCTGTCCACCCCAGCTCTCAATGCCCTTCACTAATCCTTTTACTATGTCCTTCGCTTCTTTGACTTTCCACGTCCTTCCCTGCACAGTGGTGATATTCGCCACTCTGCCAGGCTTCATCTCAGAGAGAATCAACTGAGAAAAGGGATGTAAAACTATCTTGTAAACTGGAAAGTTTTGTGAGAGGTAAAGAACAGAATGGCAATTGGGTGGTGTGGAGGAGCCTTCGAGCCTCCTTACAAGCTGACTTCAGATGAAATTATGGCAGTTTAAGCAGGGAGGTGTGGGTAGGTGGGTAGGCAGTGACTGGGTGGGGGCCTCAGTGAAACAGCCATATAACCTGTGCATGAGATCTGGGCTGCATGGGAACCCCTGGAGAGGCAGGGTGGTGATGGGCGTGCAGGACAGTGGGGCTTGGGCCCCTTCCTTCCAGCTCAGCAGGATGAGTCATCCGGAGGTGCCGGCCCAAATCTCGCCCTCCTCCACTCAAGGCTAGGCTGAAATGGTCCAGAGGATGTGCCCAGAGCATGGAGACGGCAATGCAGAGAGTGAGTCAGAGCTGAGTCAGAGCCCACTCAGCCCTTTTCAGGGCTCTGACGAAGGCTGTGCCAGCAGAGAGGTATTCTTCCAGCCTTGCCCCTTTCCAAACACACCACACACACACACACACACACACACACACACACACACACACACACACACTCTCTCAATACGCCAGATCCATGAACTCACAACATGCTTCCTCTGACTGCTGGCCTCACTTATTTCAAAGGTTCAGTGAAATCCTGGGTCTCCCATATAATGGGTCTTCTTCACTCTATTTCCTTCTCATTCATTCGTTCGTTCATTCATTCATTCATTCATTCATTCATCATTCATTTATAGTTCAGATACCAGGGATAAAAACCTAGTTCTCCTAGGATGATCGGTAGGGGAAGAAAGGGATAAAGAAAGGGGGGATAATCAGAAGGGGGAATGAAACATGAGAGACTATGGACTATGAGAAACAAACTGAGGGCCTCAGAGGGGAGGGGGGTGGGGGAATGGGATAGACCGGTAATGGATAGTAAGGAGGGCACATATTGCATGGTGCACTGGGTGTTATACGCAACTAATGAATCATCGAGCCTTACATCGGAAACCGGGGATGTACTGTATGGTGACTAACATAATATAATAAAAAATCATTAAAAAAAAAAAAAAAAAACCTAGTTCTTGTCTAAAAGGAGCTCCCTACCAGGCAGGAGAAACGGTTTCCATTCAGGCCCTGCACTGCAGAGGAGTGGGCCAGTATGGCCCTGGGAGAGCCATGCACACCACTGGCATCCTGGGTCATAGGAGGGGGAATGAGGGAGCTGGTCCCAGACACAGCCCCTCAGTGTTGGGATGGGCCAGGAAGTGACTGCTCAACATCCAGTCCCAGGACTGCCACGTCCAGGACCCTCTACCTCCCCATGAAAACACTGAGTCTTAAGGATGCACCTACACAGCTTTACACAACATTCTTTTTCTTGCAATGAACACGGAGACTGACATATGCAAGCACAGCCTAAGCTAACGGTTACAAAACAGGTCCTTGTCTGATCTCTCCATTTTCAGTGTGAAGACTGACTTTTGGCTTCGAACCTGTAACAAAAAAGCCACCTGCTTCTATCAGAGAATATACAATATCAGAACTGGGATGACTTAGCAGTCCTCTCCTTCTAGTCTAACTGCTTCTTACAGAAACTGAAACTCAAATCCAGAGAGGAGAAAGGAAGCAGAGTTCTTTGACAATTTCCATCCATTTTCCAGACTTTAAACAAATACAATTTTTGCTACAAAAATAAACCACATTACAGAAAGAATGAAAAAGAAAAACCACAGTAATCCCAACACTGCAATATAACCATTGATATCATTCTGCTACTATCTCTTTATGGTTTCTTTTTACACAATTATAATCATATGTGCATGTAACTGTGTGAACTACTTTTTTTCATTAGACTTTACATTCTAAACATTTCCACCATGTTACTAGAGCCTTCATAACCATCATTTTTCACAAACATATAGTATTCCCACAAAAAGACAACTGTCATTTTTTTTCCTATTTATTATTTAACCATTCCCTTGTTGAAAGACATTTAAGTTATGCCCAAAGTTTGGCTCTCATAATGCTAAAGAGTACTTTTTCATTTATTTATTTGCGTTGGTTAGACAGATTCCCACAGGTGGAATCATTCTAAGGCAGAAAGTACGAACATTTTTAAGTCTCCCGATACATGTTAACAAATTGCCTTCTCTAAGATTATACTCATTAAACTGCCATCGGCAATGCGAGAGCCTATTTACACTGCATCCTCACCTTTCACAGCATACCACGGCTTAAAATAAAACCACAGGGGCGCCTGGGTGGCACAGCGGTTAAGCGTCTGTCTTCGGCTCAGGGCGTGATCCCAGTATTACGGGATCGAGCCCCACATCAGGCTCTTCCGCTATGAGCCTGCTTCTTCCTCTCCCACTCCCCCTGCTTGTGTTCCCTCTCTCGCTGGCTGTCTCTATCTCTGTCGAATAAATAAATAAAATCTTTAAAAAAAATAAAATAAAAAAATAATAAAATAATAAAATAAAATAAAACCACAACTTGTACATTTCAATGAGTGACCAAAATATAAGTGTTCATAACTTCTGGCGCACCAATTCCCCGCTGGAACTTTGAAATGATAATCAAGTGTGGACTGCCCCCACACAAAGACGTCCGCGGAAGAGCATGATAGTGTGATACCGAGCATCTTAAAATGTAGAAGTGTGTCAAAGTCTATGCAGAGGCACACTGTGGGGAAGGACTTCTATATTTTACTTTGTACACTTCTGTTGTTTTAATTCTTCACAGTGAGCATATTACTTGTAAAATTAGCATGATGACAAAGCTATTTCCGGATATTTTTGGAGTGAAAAGCTTGCAAAAACCAGCACCTCCTTTTAATCTGCAGAGTGCTGGTTCAGTGCACGAGCCCCTCAAGCCCTAAGCCTTCCCCAACCTCGAGTTTTCTGTCAAATACTGGCGATACTACTAATGCCATAGGGTGATACTTCTAATAACATAGGCTATTGTGTCACTTCAGCGAGATCATTACTGTAAAATGCTTAGCACAACGACCTGCATTTAGTAAGCATTAATAAATGTGAACTACATCATTATTTTATTCTGACATTTCTTTTAGTCCCTTCCCACAACCTTAGCCACTATTTCTTACCACTTATTCCAATAATTCCCAGTCTCCAGGGAACAAAGCCCATGTGAAGCCACATTGGCCACATAATGTTTCCTGAGAATTCTGTTCGGCAAATCATCAGCCATTAACCCCAGAGCGACACAAAGACAGAATGCGGGAGGGAACCAGTGGCGCGTGTATGTGTGGGCAGCGCACTTGAGCGCGGATGATGCCCATTCCATTCCAGATGGTGATGAGGATGTACAGCATTTGAAAATGGCAAAAATGAGAGCACTTATTTTCAGTAGAGGAACAGCTGGGGGGAAAAACACCCAGAGAAGTAAAAATAAGAATATCGGATTTTTTTAAGAACTGAAATCTCCAAGCATCCATAACGCTTAGAATCTCAAATACCTTATACTTATTTTCAGGGGAAAAAAATTAACAAAACAAAGAGCATTTTTAGAAAGAAAAGCTGCATAGAAGGGCACTAAGCTAAGAGGCAATAGCATGTGAAATTTGGCAGAAGGGACCATGCAGTCAGACCCCTGGGGCCCAAATCCTGGCTCTTCCACCTGACTATTTCTGTGAACATGGCCAAGGTAATTCATCTTTTTGATGCCAGTTTCCTCATCTGGAAAATGGGGATAATAAAAGTACCTGCTTTTCTAGTGGGAGGTTGTTGTGAGGATGAAGTGAGTTAGTAAGTGCTGGCTGGGTACTGCTTTTGTATGTGGCTGCTGGTCACAAGCAGTACCGTAGCAATATGCCCCTTGCTTGGCAAACCTCATAGCCAGTCAGGGAACCTTTGTGAGGGTCCCCTCTGTGGACGTATCCATGGAAGGAGGGCCAGCCCTGATCTGCAGGCAGAGTTTTTGCTACTGCTCAACCCCTCTGGAGACAGTGGTCCAGGTGAAGCGACACCTGCCCTGCCAGCCTTTCTGCAGGCACCGGGCTTTGACAGTCTCGCAGAGGTGGGGAGGGTGCCTGGGTCAGGGGTGGTGGAGGGGTCATGTAGTCAGGCAGACGGAGGCTGACCTTGAAGGTTGTTGCTCCTAGAATGACCTCTGATTGGATTGCCTACGACGACAGCAAGGCCTCCAGGCAGCTTGCTGGGTAAGAGGGCAAGGTGCTTGCAACCCAGAGACCAGGAGCAAAGTACGCAGGCTCTTGGGGGAGAGGGCAGAAATGGAGGGGTGGTGTGGGAAAAACAGAGGGGAAGGGGAGGGAGAAAAGAAGGGGGGGTTAAGGGAAAGGCAGTGAGTGGAGGAGGAGACTGGAGGCAGTGGGGAAAGTGGGAGACCAAAGTCAGGGAGGGGAGACTGTGGGGGAGAGGGAAGGAAGAGGCCGATGAGAAGGAACCAGTGGGGAGACAAGCGGGGCCCCAGGCCTAAAGGGGCAGCCCCGCCTTCCCATCCCAAGAGTTACTGTTTACTGAGCAGTCCTCCTTCCTCAGCAGAAACGCAGCCTCGGCCTTTCTGGCCTTTTCTGGCCTTTTCTGGCCTGACTGCATCCACACACGCCTCCGACGCACTAGTCAGGCAGCCGCTGGGGAGGACTCGGCAGGAGCCTCAAATGCCACCTACTCCCCGGCCTCTCTCCCAGTTGATGCTTCTATTTTAGGCACCACATTATTTCCTGCTGTGATTTTTTCAGCCTTCTAATTCAGGCTCTGAGGTAAGCCGTGACATCCGCTCCGGCTCCCGCAGCCTCCCCCTCCCGCCCCCTGGAAGCAGCAAGGCGACCCTTCCCCGGGTGGCCACCCCTGCGCCCCACACTGTGCAGTACCCCGGAGACTTCGGAGTCACTCCACCACAAGGGCCCCAAAGGAGGCTTTAGGAGGAGGGCTTTACACCCCTCCTCTCCGCCCCGTGCCCGATGAAAGACTAGCTAGAATATATTTCTGGGCAAGGATTTAGAAAAAAATGACAGGGACCAGGTATAAATTATACCACTGTGTCCCTGTAGATGCTTCAGAATAGTGGTTTTCAACTCTTTTTTGGACAAAGGCCCCTTTGAAAATCTGATGAAAGCTATGCACCCTTTCCCCAGAAAGTGTCCATATGCAAACCTCCACACACAAACAGACCCCGCAATTGTGCTTATAATGTTAGGGTTGTGCCTGCAACCCTAGGAGTCCGAGGACCCCAGGTCAAAACCCCAACTCAGAGGCCCCGAGTATCCCATAGATCAGCTCCTCTTGCCAGTTTCCTCCCAAACAGACTCACTGTTCCCCTTCTTCCTTTCCTCGCCTCCCCTGTGATCTGCCTCTTTATAGTCAATGTGTATTTTTAAAAGTGGCTTTGTATGTGCAAGGATTTCACCCCCAAATGGCCATGGGGGTCAGTCTGTAAAGTGCTTACTTGGGATAATGGGCATCCCTCTGATCTCCAGTCTAGTTCATGCCCTGGGTCCTGCCTAACTACTGGTGGAAAGGACATCGCACTTAGACTTAAGACTTGGTTTGGAATTCAACACTTAGTAGCTTTGGTGCCTTGACCTCCGAGCCTCCACTTCATTTGCGCAATGGGAACTCTATTAATAAAGCTTCCCTCACAGGACTACTGTGCAAAGGGAGGCAGCTCTCAAAGGGATTTCTCTGTCAAGGGAGGAGCCAGTTTACTTCTCACTCACTCAGACCTCGTCTACTACCCCTCAGAGTAGGCAGCGGCCAATAAAGTTTTTGTTTTCTTTTTTAATGCCGATAGGAAAAATGAGTCCAAAATAAGGAAATGATGTGAGATGAGATATCTCCAGAATGAGTGAGAAGTCAAGAGCCCATCCCCAAGCAAACAGAGCAGCTACCATGGAAATCAACCTTTGAAATCTGGCTGCTTTTGATTCAGGATCTCCCCTCTTCCCACAGCTGTTAAAAGGGATCCTCAATCTATTCCTCTCCATTGAAGCCTTCCCTAACACCTACAGACACGCCTCCCTACCCCCTTCCCTGTTCCCTAAGGTGCCCTCTGCTTATGGTCTTACTTCTTCCTCCCAGCCTTGTGAGAGGTCTCTAGAGTGCCAGAGTCACCTCTACTTCCTAAACATGCATTCTCAGCGTGACACCCTCCTCATTGTCCAGTTCAGGGACCTTTTCTCAGTCCCTGCTCTCCCGACTTCTGGACATGTTTTCTGACATCTTACAGGGCTCTTCTCAAGCTTTCTTGAGCCCCTACAGCGATACCCCAACTTGGCTCTCTTCTCGCCTCTCTGCTCCTCTTTGTTGGCTCTCTTCCTCCTCTGCCCCTTTTAAAGGGTGGCTATGCCCAGGGTTCCTCAGTTGCCATCAGTTCCCCACCCTGTGCCCTCTGCCCTTTGGTGACACCGATCCTGGTGGTTTCAGCTATCTCCTCTAGGCTACCAGCTCTGACCTCTCTTTGAGTTCCAGTCCCAGTTTCATCTGCCTTTTGGGACAGTAAATGTAAGCCCTGTTGTCATCTAGAAATGAATTCTTCATCTTCCCCCAAGTTAGCTTTCCCTCCTGGCTTCCCTTTTCTGTTTGAGGCATGACATTCCCCTGGTCACCCAGGCACAAAGGTGCCATCAACTTTGACTCTTCTGCCCTCTCCACCCACCTCCGTGACAGCACCAAATCCTGTCCATCCCCTCTTGGGATCTCCCTGGCATTCACGCTTCCTTCCCTTTCTCACGTCCATTCACCTAAACCTAGCTCTCAGCTCTGATGGCTATAGTAGCTTCCTGGCTAGTTTTTCTACCCATAGTCTCTCTGTTCTTTAAACTAGTTAACTTGGGAGTCGAGACCCATCTCCATTATACCTTTCTCAACCACCTGAACTGCTTTAGCTCATCTTGCCTGTTCCAGTCACTTTGCCAGTACATCTTATCTTGCCAGGTAATATCTCTCCTATTGTTATTTGGTGTTCCACATTTTTCACCTGAACAGGAAGATCCTAGAGCTCTTTCTCAGCCCCGGATCTGAGCTTGCCCAGAACCAGCCAGGACACTTGGTGTTGCACCCTGGCATTTAACACAAGTGCTTCTGACTCCTCATTGTCTCCCTATTTGGTCTCGCTCACTTCAGCCCTCTTCTTTATTGAACAAGGAAGGCCCTTCACCATAAAGCAGAGAACCCAAATTCCAATGCCTAGAGGGGCCAGCAGGTCATGAAATGGGTAAGGTTGCCCAAGTATACAATAACAGGGTGACGGGAGATGGCATCTAGATCCCATGTTCCCAGTTAGAGGGGTTGCTGCTACTCGGTCCTCCTTCATTGCCACTGGGCCAGGTATAACTAGATTTTCCAGCTTTTCAAAAGAAACAAATTTGGATTTTTACGGAAAATTTCCCAACTTTTAAAACACTGTGCAAACCAAACAAAACACGACCGCAGGCTAAATTCAGCCTGTAGGTAACCCCGGACATAAAGGTTTCCTGCTTTGTAATTATTCTTGACATGGCAGAAACACTTTGGACTAGGGTTTCTAGTTACAGTTGTGTCAGTAACAAGCTGTGTAACCTTGGGCCTCAGTTTCTCCACCTGTACATGAAGGATCCTATTAAATGATCCCCAAAGCTTTTTCAACTTGGTAAATCTGTGGTTCCTCAGTTTTTCCTAAATGGTGAGGGAAATGCTGTTTAACTGAATCATCTGGTTAACGAAATTTACTATACAATAAAAAAAATGAGATTTACCATAAAAACACACTGAACATAGATTACCAGATTTCAAAGAACTAGAATACAATAAGGCATTGGTTAACTGAAATTCTCCAGGGTTAACTGGAAAATCCCCTTTTCATCATGTTTATTGTTGAAAGACTTTCTGAAGTACCGGAGTTTAGTTTCCTGCCTTTCTAAGCACAGGAGATGCGGCAATGCTGGGCGAGAGGAACTGATGAGTCAATGTCTGGGGATGGCTCTGCCACCTGGGCTAACGGGGGTGGCCACAGAGCAGGCCAACAGGTCCTCTTAGGCCACTTCCAGCCAAGGAGCTGCTCATGGTCTGGGACCCCAGGCTGAGACCAGAAGATAACTACACTGGGGCCTCACCAGCCTCTTTGCAAGACTCAGACCCTTGGGTTTAACATCCACGTTGGGAGCCTAACCTCACCCATAAGCTGGGAATTAGTTGAAAACTGGCCCTGCCCAGAATGTGTATTGAGGGTGAATGTCATGATACCACCCAGAGCTCCTTCCCACCAAAAAGAGTTGAGCTTTGCAGCCCAACACATCTTCGTTGGAATCTACACTCTTCCACTTTTTAGCTGTGTGACTTTAGACCAATACCCTAACCTTTCTGAGCCTTAGTTTCCTCATCCATAAATTGGAGGTAACAATGTTCTCTCTCATAGACTTGTTACAAAGACTGGTGAAACAGTGCCTGTTAAGTGGTTCTCGTGGTGTTTGGAGTTTAGTAAGCGCTCCATAAATGGAAATCATTATTCTATTAGGAAGTAACATCTTTTATTATTTAAAATCCAGTCTGATTCTTTAGTTTTTTTCTTAGTGTTAGAAAGTAAATACCAGTCATCTTCTACTTTCCACAATACAACTTGACAAACCAACTGTTTACAAAATTAGATGTCTCCAGCTCCCCTGTCCCTTCCATCCTACCTTATCATTCTGAAATAGAGACACCAGCCTTACAATCAAAACCAACATCTCCATTTTGCAACTGCCATACTAATCATTGACTCAGTCAAGAATCATCAATGGATGGAAAAGTTTGATGAGGGCAGAGTATTCACAGGCTTAAAATACTCCCCTTAAATTACTTATTAATTATAATAAGAGATTCAAAGAGTTGGGACAAATAATCCTAAAATTTGTATGAAACCAGAAAAGACTCCAAATAGCCAAAGGAATTATGAAAAAGAAAACCAAAGCTGGTGGCACCACAATTCTGGACTTTAAGCTATATTGCAAAGCTGCAATCATCAAGACAGTGTGGTACTACTGGCACAAAAACAGACATATAGAACGATGGAACAGAATAGAGAACTCAGAAATGGACCCTCAACTCTACGGTCAACTAATCTTCGACAAAGCAGGAAAGAATATCCAATAGAAAAAAGACAGTCTCTTCAACAAATGGTGTTGGGAAAATTGGACAGCCACATGCAGGAGAATGAAACTGGACCATTTTCTTACACCATACACAAAAATAAACTCAAAATGGATGAAAGACCTAAATGTGAGACAGCAATCCATCAAAATCCTAGAAGAGAACACAGGCAGCAACCTCTGTGACCTCAGCTGCAGCAACTTCTTGCTGGACACGCCTCCAAAGGCAAGAGAAACAAAGGCAAAAATGAACTATTGGGACTTCATCAAGATAAAAAGCTTTGGCACAGCAAAGAAAACAGTCAACAAAACCAAAAGACAACTGATAGAATGGGAGAAGATATTTACAAATGACATTATCAAATAAAAGGCTAGTATCCAAAATCTATAAAGAACTTATCAAACTTGGGGCGCCTGGGTGGCACGGCGGTTAAGCGTCTGCCTTCGGCTCAGGGCGTGATCCCGGCGTTATGGGATCGAGCCCCACATCAGGCTCCTCCGCTGTGAGCCTGCTTCTTCCTCTCCCACTCCCCCTGCTTGTGTTCCCTTTCTCGCTGGCTGTCTCTATCTCTGTTGAATAAATAAATAAAATCTTTAAAAAAAAAAAAAAGAACTTACCAAACTTAACACTCAAAGAACAAATAATCCAATCAAGAAATGGGCAGAAGACATGAACAGACATTTCTCCAAAGAAGACATAGAGATGGACAAAAGACACATGAAAAAATGCTCAACATCCCTTGGCATCAGGGAAATACAAATCAAAACCACAACGAGATACCACCTCACATCTGTCAGAATGGCCAAAATAACAAGTCAGGAAATGCCAGATGTTGGTAAGGATGCAGAGAAAGGGGAACCCTCCTACACTGTTGGTGGGAATGCAAGCTGGTGCAGCCACTCTGGAAAACAGTACGGAGGTTCCTAAAAAGTTGAAAGAAGAGCTACCCTATGACCCAGCAATTGCACTACTAGGGATTTACCCCAAAGATATAAATGTAGTGATCCAAAGGGTCACCTGCACCCCAGTGTTTATAGCAGCAATGTCCACAATAACCACACTATGGAAAGAGCCCAGATGTCCATCAACAGATGAATGGATAAAGAAGATGTGGTATATATATACAATGGCATATTACTCAGCCATCAAAAAAAAAAAAACATGAAATCTTGCCATTTGCAACTACATGGATGGAACTAGAGGGTATTATGCTAAGTGAAATAAGTCAATCAGAGAAAGTTACCATGATTTCACTCATGCGGAATTTAGGAAACAAAACAGAGGAGCATAGGTGAAGAGGAGGGAAAAATAAAGCAAGATGAAATCAGAGAGGGAGACAAACCATAAGAGACCTTAATCATAGGAAACAAACTGAGGGATGCTGGAGGGGAGGGGGTGGGTAGATAGGGTGACTGGGTGATGGACATTAAGGAGGGTACATGATGTAATGAGCACTGGCTGTTATATAAGACTGATGCATCACTGAACTTAACCTCTGAAACTAGGAATACACTATATGTTAATTAATTTTAATTTAAATGAATTTAAATTAAAAAATAGAAAAAAACTATAAAGGGTGAAAAACAGTAACTTTACAGTGGAGAAACCTGGAAGACACTTCCTTAGCCAAGTGTTTGAAGTTAATGTCACCAATACTGGAACAAGCAGACATCATGTGGTTCCTGATAAGATGCGCTAAGAAGGACACAGCATCACTTCTGTGAGACTCCTGTCCAGAAATGCCCAACCTGAATCTAATCATGAGCAGACATCAGACCAGACCAAGCTGAGAGACATTCTACAAAATGACTGGCTTATACTCGGGAAAAATATCAATGTCGAGAGAGAGAGAGAGAGAGAGAGAGAGAGAGAGAGAGAGAGAGAAAGAGAAAGAAAGAAAGAAAGAAAGAAAGAAAGAAAGAAAGAAAGAAAGAAAGAAAGGAGAACGGTTCTGAATTAAAAACAAAAGGGATATGATAGTTAAAAGGAATGTGTGATCCTGGGTTGGATCCTGGACTAAAAAGGTATCGTTGTAAAGAACATTATTGGAACAACTGGATAAATTTAATATGGATTGTATATTAAGTAGTGGTATCATACTGATGTAAA
This sequence comes from Ursus americanus, assembly GCF_024610735.1. Lineage (NCBI taxonomy): Eukaryota > Metazoa > Chordata > Mammalia > Carnivora > Ursidae > Ursus > Ursus americanus. The sequence continues at coordinate 64,871,168 of NC_142133.1, forward strand.
TTCCCTGATTTTGATTTCGTATAAAAGAATATTCTTGTTCTTGAGAAATTCACACAGAAGTATTTAAGGGTAAAGATGTATAATGTCTGCAACTCAATCTAAAATCATTCAATAAAAGAAAAGCAGCATAAACATGGAAAAACACAAGCCAGGAGAAAGAGAGAATATTAAAACAAGTATAGCAAAATGCTCACATCTGGTGAACTTGAGTAAAGTGTACACAGGAGTTCTTTGTACTAGTCTTGAAGTTTTTTGGTCAGTTGAAATTATTTCAAAATGAAAAGAAAAATAAGTCAGAGTCGGGGTGCCAGGCACAGAGGCTCATGTGGTGAAGTAGAAAGAGCCCTGACTTGGAGACGAGGTTCAAACTCAGCCCTGTGAACTGCAAGATCTTAACATCCCTAGACTCTGTCCCTTCACTCCGAAATATACATAATCATAACACATTTCTCTTAGGGTTGTCAAGAGGACTAAATGAGGTAGTCGATGACAAAAATTTGGCACATGCCAACATATTATTCTCATATTCTACAAGTATATGCTGCTAAGGGTCCAGACATGATCAATACAAACGGAATTCTTGTCCTCGCGCAGCTTATACTGTTGTCAAAAAGGTGGCAACTAACTAACTAAATGAACCGGCAGACGCAGAACTACAAACTGCCATAAATCCTGAGAGTCATGGAGTGTGGCAGGAGAGCTGGGGAACCCTAGCACATACACGGTGGTCAGGGAAAGCCTTACTGAGGAAATGACATTTAAGCTGAGACTGAAGACCAAGGAGGGAGGGGTTGGCAGTCTAGGTGGTGGGAGCAGCAGGAGCAAAGGTCCTGAGACAGGCAAGAACTCAGTGCATGCAAGGAACTGTGACACTCTCTCCTCTGCTAGAGCATTTAGAACTCCTTGAATGCTCCTTGAGGGAAGGGGCAGCAGAGCACCTAGCAAAGATTGGACACTCTGTTAAGTGTTTGCTGAATGAACAAGAGAATGGGTATCCCTTGGTTTCAGTATTGTCATGGGGAGATCTCCCCGCTCCCAGCCCTTAGCTGTACCGTGTAGCAGAAAGGAAGGTTTCTTTTGAACTTGTAGCTCGGACATTTACCCCTCTGTGGGCAATTTGCTTAGATCACAGAGCTGGAAGGGACCCCAAAAATCTCATGCTCCCACCTCTCATGTTGGAAGGAAGAGGAAGAGGCCCAGGCACAGGACAGACTTACCAGAACTCACAGACCCGGTTGGGGACCCATGTCTGGTGCCTTCCCCAGCCCTGCAGCCTGCCTTGTTTATTTGTTCAACAAGTTTGTTTCAGCCATGGCACAGCCTGTTCTGACTCTGGAACATTCATGAGATGAGCCAAAAAATCACAGAAAAATGGTCTGCTACTGGAGCTAAAGGGTGGGGCAGCCAGGGTGGGAGACAGGTTTCAGGCCAGCTCTGGGGCAGAGTTTTGGCTTGTCCTTTGCTGTCTTTTTCCCTTCTGCCCTTGGGAACCAAAGGGACTCTAGTGGGATTTCCTGCCTCAGTTTCTTCAGGACCATGATGTGCACAGACTAGAACATTTGACCATAAATTTTCCAATTCTCATCTCCACCCTCATTAGCTCCATTCCAAAGCCCAGTTTCCACCCACTAAGTTCATGCCACAGCCTGATCATTCGCTCAGCCCAAGGGTGGAGGAGGTGCCGCAGCAGTGTGGGACTGTTGTGCCCCTCTGCCTGCAGCGCCCTCTTTCTCTCTGCTTATGAACTCTTGCTTATCCTGCAAAACCCAGCAGTTATGGTCACCATCTCCAAAACGGACTCCCCAGGTAGTCAGCCAGCCACTTTTCAAATTTTAAAAAGCTCAACCAGGACAAACATGATATCTAAAATGCTGATTACTTTGCTTTTGTCTAACTGGATACTTACTCGGTGTAGTAATGTTAGTTATTATCTTGTGTTGATCAAAAATTTATTTGCAGTTACATAAATCATTAATTACCAAAATCTTAGAAGTAAATAATTAATAAATGCAGTTTTTTGGGGTGACAACATAATTTATTTTCAACCTTAATTAAGGCTAGGGTGGGAGAAGGGATGAGGTAAGGATGACAAAAGGATTTCTGTGGTAAAAATGTGACTAAGTTCTATGCAGCCCTTTGATACACATGGCTGCCTCGTTTCCCCAAAGGCCTGGTACATAGTAGGCGCTCAGAAAGTATTCACTGAATGCATGAGTGTGTGAAGATGATGATCCTCCCTGGCCCCTGGGGTCATTCCTCTTCTGCCCTTCTACTCCAAGCAGCTCCCCAAGAAGCAGAGTCTAGCCAGCTATGGGAGGTGCTGTTCTCCTTCACTTCCAAGATTAGCTCAGACATTAAAAATCACAGCCCGGCGCCTGCTCCTTTCATGCCAAGGAAAACAGTAGATGTCAGAAGCCTCCTTAGGTATCTGGAAGAGAACAGCTCCTTCTGCCCCCTCCCTTCCTTGCATGAGGTCACTGAATCAGGATGACAAAGCAAACAGTGACATGTGTTGGGACTTGTTCCTGCCCTGATTCCAGGCTTCTCCAGCCCCTCCCTCCTCCCAATCTTCAGAATGGCCGACCTAGGTGTGGACAACTAACTGAACTGAACTCAGTCCTTGGGATCCTAGGAAATGGATGCTAATTAGGAGGCATCCTCTACAGCAGTAAAGAGAAAGTCCTGGGGGCACCTAGGTGGCTCATTCAGTTAAGCATCTGACTCTTGATTTCGGCTCTGGTCATGATCTAGGGGTCGTGGGATTGAGCCCAAGTGGCGGGGCTCCACACTCAGCGGGGAGTCTGCTTGAGATTCTTTCCTTCTGCTCCTCCCCCCACTCTCGCAAATAAATAAGTAAATATTTTAAAAAGAGACAGACAGAAGGTCCTGGATAAGCCTCAGTAAAAGAGGGAACTGGGATATGAGCACCACTGGACATTTGCACAGGGGTTTCCCAGGCTTCAATGTGCTCTCATTTGTTCTCATTTAAGGAGGGCAAGAATTCTTTTCCAATTTTGCGTATGAGAAAACGGAAGCTCATTTAAGGTCAGCAACTTAACCAGGGTTACGTGGCTCGAGGGTCACAGAGCCAGACTTGAAATGAATTTTGTGACTCTAGTTACATCTTCCCAACTCACAACAATTCCTTGAACTTGAGTCACTGGTACACCTGCTTCATGCTTTTTGGCTATTGCATACCACCATACTATTATTTACTTAACACTTTCTTTAAATAAAGTCACTTAAAAAATTGACTTCATTCTAAGCAACAATACATATGTATCTTCTTGCTAGACACGTCTCCACGTGTAAGTAATATGTGTGTATATTTATATGTGTAACTGCTAAAATTAAACATTTTCATCCTCACCCCTTAAACTCAACTCTCACAATACCAGGGATGCCAGTGCACTCTTTGAGAAACTGTCCAACTGTCCTACATCAAGTCTGCATTACGAAGGATGGATCTTCACAGACTGGCAGCCATTTGAAATGGGCATTCCCTCGCCAGCTCAGGGATACCACTGCTGATAAGAGAGAGATCATGGAAGCCAACTCCCACAGAGCAGGGCCTTATACAACACACACAGTCACAGTCCTAAAAATTAAAGGGGACACCATTCAGAGACACAGAGATAAATCAGATGCAGTCCTTGCTCTTAAAAACTCAGAGATGACAAACATAAGCAACTGAAAACTACAAATAAGCAAAGGATCTGGAATCAGAGAAACTCTAGACTTGGTTCCACCATGAACTTGGCATGATAACGTCTCTTCTTGTTACCTTTTAAGTCTAACAGGAGATTCAGATTTTAAAAATGGGCATAATATATCGAAACATCAAGTTGTGTATCTTAATTATATACAATTTTTGTCAATTATACCTCAATAAAGATGGGTGGAAACGGGTGTGAAAAAATTGTCTGTAAAAAACCACAAAGCTGTAATATAGTGTGTAAGTACAAAATAGGCAATTCCCAAACTCCTCCACGGAATATTTGCATTACTACTAGAGAAAGACTTTCTCAAGGTGAAACGAAGCACCAGCAACAACAGGTTGGGAAGAGATTTAAGGAGCATGATTTGGGTCTTACCAGCATCCCTGACTAACTTGCTGCTCTGGGGTCTTGGGCCCAGGAAGACACTGGTGAACCAAACCAGCCTGCTGCCTATAACTCTTTCAGAATCTTTATTTTCTTCTCTGATTTGTACTCTTTCTTCTGCTTTGAAACATTTTCTTCTTGCTTTCAGCGGAGCGTGGAAATTGACTGCATAGTAATGGGTCTCTACTGCCCTCTTGTGGCCATTCAGACACCACTGCATTGACTTTTGAAGGGGTGTGCGTGACAGCCTGAGGAAACCAGAGCCAACCCTCAAGATCAAGATTTTCCAGGGCCAGCAGAGGACTTATAGCCCAAATTAAAGCCAGCTGCTGGAATCCAGAGATCTTTGATGGGAAGGGGTAGTTCTGCCTGGTTTTGCCCCAAGTAGGACAGGAATCCAGGCCCTCTGCATTAACCCTACTCAAATGGTCAGTTCCTGGATTGTCCAGTCTGTCAGGAGCAAGATCTTGGAAATGAAGGCAAATCTGAGGTATCTCTTCTCTGCCCGGAAGACCCAAGAGTAGAAAGGGCCAGGACCAGAACTTCCAACCCCCACTCACTTAAAGCAACAATAAAACTGAGTCCTCATTTTGTGAACTGGTAGGTGCCATGGGCTAAGGGTGAGGTACAAAATAAGATATATAATTCTTATTCTCAAAAACTCATAAAGCTTACAAATGTAAATAACCCAAGCATACATATAATTAACGGACATAGGGCCATAGGAGTAAGGGCCATCACAGAGGTAAAAAACAAAATGCCACAAGACTGGTGGGGAAGGAGAGATTCATGACGACCGTGGGGATCAGGGTTTTCTGAAGGTAGTGAGATTCAAGCTGGACTTTAAAAAAATGACAGTCATAAGCATACATGAACAAGGAAGACCACAATGATACTAATAATAGCTACACTTGGGGGAGCTGATTATGCATCAAGCATAGCTAAGGGTTTTGTAGGTATCTGTTATTTAATCTCCATAATACTATGAGGCATTATTTTCTCTATTTGATAGACCAGGAAACCGAGGCTTAAGGCCATGTACAGCAAGGCTTGATAGAAAATACAGGAAGAAGTAAAAGCAAAAAGTGTGTTTGGGGCAATAATCTATTATTACTAGAGTATCAGGTACACCTGGTGAGGTGGCAGAAACGAAGGGACAAGGACATATGGGGTATATCATGATCAGAAAGTACAGGAACCCTATAATGAAGGATTTTAAAGCCTCAAATGAATTTAGACCTCACCCTTTGGATACTGAAGAACCTTTGAGATTTCAGAGCACAGGATCATGCTCAGAGATAACTCAGATGTATGGAGGAGAGCATGATGAGGCAGGGACAAGAAGGGAACCCTGTGAAGAGTCATAGGGTGAGGGGAGCTTGGGTCAGGGCAGTGGGCAAGGAAAGAGACGAATCTTAAAACCTTTACATGCAGAAATTGTTAAGACTGACTTGAGGGATGAAGAGAATGAAGCTACCTTTGGTGGAAACCACTGTCCCCTCCCATGCTGAACCCTCTAACCCACCTCATCTTACTGGGGGAAGGGAAACTTCTGGTCTCCCACAGAATGGAAGCCTCAGTCCTACCCTGGACTATGGTTGTGCCAAACCTCTAAGACCAAACAAAGCAGGGCAAAGACTGCTCTAAGACCAGAGAAGAAATCTTGAAAATTGTTCTCAATGCCCACATCAAGTGAGGAATCTCAGGATCAAAGAGCAGCCTGTCACAGAAGAGACCACACCAGTTTAATGCTGTGACCCACTTCCCAAAGGTCAGGGAGAGTTTTATGTCATTTCCCAGCAGTCTGTCAAACCTGGTTGGTCCAAACAGGGTTGGATCAAACCCTGTATGGGAACGCCGCTCCCCTGCCAAGGGCCTGGATTCCTGCTTTTGACTACCTCAGGACTGGGCTGGCTGGCTTCCCTCTGGTTCCCACTTTCAGGAAGCCGGCCACAGCTGCTGGCTACTTGTCACGCCCTATTCGGAAGGTGGCAGCATTTCAATGGTAAAGCAACAGATGCCCAGGCAGTGGCTAACAGCCTCAATGTTTGTTGGGAATTGTGTCATATTTCCCAAAAGAGCTAACTCCATCTAGTTTCAATGAAGTAGTAACCGGTAAAGGCTTGGGCTACAACGAGACAGTGAGGCTTCGTAATTCCTATCCTAGATTGGGGCAACTCCAGGGAAAATATTTCAGGCAGGCACTCAACAAACATTTAAATGTACCAGGCACTGTGCAAACTCCTTAGAAATTTCCTGAAGCAGACAAAGAGACTTGTTTTAATGTTAAATATATATCCTTGACTTTTTTTCTCCAGAATGCTGCTCGCTGTGACACTTACTTTACCTTTTTCCTCCAATAAATGAGTCCCCATACCAAGAAAAAGTGCTCCTAATACCAAAGAAAGGGCAATCAGCTGTCCAAGACTGGGGTCAGCCTGCAAACTTTCTGCCTGCCTCTTGGTCTTTAAACCTAGGAGGTTTAAAGGGGGGCTGGTGCCCCCTTACTCCTAGGCTCACCTGGTAGAAGACAGCCAACTGTTCGCCAGCCCTCTCTCCCTAGATCCAGACTGCCATATCCAACTGCTTTTCTGACGTCTTTACTTAGATGTCTCAATGGGACACCAAGCTCGACTTGTCCAAAACTGAACTTTTATTCTCCCCTGACTCCACCCCCTCCTCCCACCAATCCATCACTCAGTTTCAGCCATTTCACTTTTCAAGATATTGCTAGGACCCACGTCCCTCTTTGCATTTCGATCTCTACTTAGTGCAAGCTGCCACAATCTCTCACCCAGACTTCTCTGTAGCAGACTTCTAACCTGTCTTCCTGCATCCTCTTGTCCTCTTCCCTCCTTCCTCCACACTGTAATTTTGAGTGTTCTTTTAAAAACCCAAATCTGATCATTCACCATCACTGACACCTCAATGGCTTCCCACTGCTCTTTAAATATAAAGGCAGGGGTGATACAGAACTCCTGGGGAGACCAGGACAGCTGACCAGGGACACCTTGCTTTTAGTTAATTGTTCTTGCTGCAACAGTATTTTTCGTAATGACTAATAACCTTACTTTTCTTTCTGTGAAAAGGAGACTGGATTACCTTGATTTCTGGTAACCATCGAACTGCAACCTCCCAGTTTAGGAGGGGATAATTAGCCCTTTGAACAGAGAATTTCAAACACCCGTGAACTGGGGCACATATTACTTCTTAAAGTTCTTGTAAACACCTTGAGCCAGATGGGACCTTGAAGATGAATTAGCCTAGAGCAGGGGTTGGCCAATGATACCCTGCAAGCCAAATCAAGCCTGCCACCTGTTTTTATAAATATTTACTGGAACACAGCCACGCTCATCCATTTGTGTACTGCCTATGCTGTTTGACCTGCAATGGCAGAGTCAGGTGGCTGTGACAGGGACTGCATGGCTTGCAAAGCCTGAAGTACCCGGCCATTAACGGAAAAGTTTTGCTGACCATGCTGTGGAGGTTGGGCTGCACATTAAAATCACCTGGAGTGCTTTTTAAAAGGGATCACATCAGAGATTCTGATTAAACTGATTTAAGGTAGGATACAAGCATTAAATTGAAAAACTTAACAAATTTCCATAGGTGATTCTAATATGCAGCCACAGTTGAGAATCACTGGTTTCATCCACTCTCCTGTCTAACCAATGAGGAGCAGGCTACAGGTCAGTATTTGTCTCCTGTTTGTAGTGAGTGACACCCACTAATGCCTACAAAGCCCTATCCAGCACATCCCTCTACATTATCTCATTTGATCCTTAGAACAAATCTGAGGTTCAAAGAGCAGGAAGCATTACTGTCCCTGCTTCACACATGACAGAATTGAGGCTCAGGGGATTTAAGTCATGTCCCCAAAGTCTACTATTTGATAAAGAGAGCTAAGACTCCTGCACACATCTTTTCAATCAAGTCCACTGACCACTGAAGTTCATTGTACAAGTGACATATTTATGTTTTATTTTGGCATATGAAGTCCTATTTGCTTTCCGGGTCTCCAAAACACTTAGAAGTCTCCCTAAATAGACGCTGCTCTGTGAGCCCCGAGGATTCCTTAGGAACACCGTGAGGGGAGATGGAGAGCATGCATGTGGGGTGTACCTGTTGATCCCATTTCTGTGCCCACACTTAAGCCAGAGTAGATATATTTGTACCTGTTTAAACCTAAGGATCCCACATACAATTTTGTTTGAATTAAGAGTTCCACCTTTGAGGACCACTGACATGGCTTGGACCTTTGCTGTTTCAATCCAAGATGGCATGGTCACTCTACCCCCAAATTCCTGTCACTTCTTACATCAAGTTCTTCCCTGTTGGTCTAAATCAAGTCCAAAATATTAGTTTCTCATAATACCAATATTGATATTGTTTTTTTGAGAAATGAAGGGCATCACTTTCAGCAGACCAGACTGCCCACATCTGTCTGGGAAACTCAAGTTTCTCATTACCGCTCCCCACCTACTTCATGCATACAATATAATGAAGAAAAATACAAACATATACCGTATAAAAAAAGAAAACATCACCCTCATCCACACTCTTGCTGGGCCACAACACTTCTCCTGCCTGCTCATTGGGTCTGCCTCCAGCCTAATCCACAAGCTCTCCACCTTGCTTCCACTCTTAGGCTTTCATTCCCTGTGGAAGTGAGGCATCCGTTAATGTTTGGGGGGGAAGAGGGTGCAATGGGGGAGATGAGACATCTTCTCAAATTTCTTTGTGTTTCCAGAAAGGAAAAACTTTTATTCTCCTCTCCACAGAAGTGAGAAGCTCTACCCTGGGCAGAACACATCCAGCTTTTCATTCTATGACCCTATTTGCACCTTTCCACAGGAGGAGTGACTGATCTGACTGGTCAGAGTCTAGGACATTCAAAAGACTGAGTTTTTATCAGGACTGGTGTCTGAGTGCACAAGGTGTACTATGGTCCTGAACTTTGTCCTGATAAATCAGGGTCCGTTCTCAAACCTGGCAGGAGGATTATACTGGGAAGGAGCAGGAAGGCCCCACTCTGTATCTACTTTTAGTTCCAGGAATGACAGGGACACCTAGGGTCACCCTATGGCATGACCTCATATTCCAACACTTATTTGAGGAGGCCGTATCAGTGAAGCCTACAGTCTAACTACCAGAAGCACCCTATTCCTCAGGAGAAGCACAGTCCCTAAAGCTTCATGAAAGACATTGTGGCCTTAAGCAAACATGAGACATCTTCACCTCTTTTAATAGAGTCATGTCTATCATTTTACCAATTCTCAAAATATATGGTTTCTTTTTACATACATTCACAAATACTTTTAAACATAAATGCCAAATTCAAGAGAATCAAATGAGTAGATAAATTTAGGGAGCCATAAGAATGGAAGAAAAGGCCAGTCACCAGATTTTACAAAAGATCACCTGAACTCCTTCTCTGGACATTCAACTTGATATAGGACCCTACATATCCCATGTCACATGGTCCACAAGGTCTTCCTTTAGGATTCTGAAGCAGTCAATAGCCATACTTGTCATTCAGATGGGTCCTGCCATCTCCACTTTGGCCTAGATCAGAGTATAAAGAAAGAAACACATTCACTTTTCCAAAGTCAGGAGGGAAAAGATACCCAGACATTAGTAGGCTAAAAAGTAAAAAGAACAGACAAAAGAGGTTTCTACTATTCTAGAACGCCACCTTTTTGTATACAATATCTACCCTTATATTTCCTAGCCAATAAAAAGCAAACATTTCCAGTAACAAAATTTCTATTAACTACTAGTATATTAGAAACCTGATCCATAGAAAAAGCAACCTGTGATGAGCATATGGGGAACAAGCATCTCATACATTGCCTTAAGAATGTATGTATGAACATAGGGGCGCCTGGGTGGCGCAGTCGTTAAAAGCGTCTGCCTTCAGCTCAGGGCGTGATCCCGGCGAACCGGGATCGAGTCCCGCATCGGGCTCCTCCGCTATGAGCCTGCTTCTTCCTCTCCCACTCCCCTTGCTGTGTTCCCTCTCTCGCTGGCTGTCCCTCTGTCACATAAATAAATAAAATCTTTAAAAAAAAAAAAAAAAAAGAATGTATGTATGAACATAAGCTGTACCCTCCCTATAGAATACAATTTATAATGTCTTAAAAATGTTTATAGCCTTTGATCCAGCGTGTTAACTTTTATGATTTTTTCTACATATGCACCTCTACACTTGCAAAAGTATGTATGTGAGAGGTTACTTACTACAGAGGTTTTTTTTTAATTCAATTAATTAACGTATGATGTATTATTAGTTTCAGAAGTAGAGGTCAGTGATTCATCAATCTTATGTAACACCCAGTGCTCATTACAACACATGTTCTCCTTAATGTCTATCACCCAGTTACCCCAGCTCCCAAACCCTCCCCTCCATGCAGAGTTGTTTGAAATGGCAAAACTGGAAACACAGCAAATATTCACTGAGGGAACTGAATAAATAAGTAAAGGTATTATCTAGACCATAAAAAAGAACTATGCTACAAAGGAAGAGAAGAAGGGAGGAAGGGAGGAATCTATGAATAGCTATGGAAGGATAGCCATATAGTGTTAAGTGCAAAACAGCAAGGTATAGAATATGCTTCTATTTGTGTAAAAACAGTGGTGAAATATTATGTATTTAACTGCTCACACAAGCATTTTATGTGACATACATAAGAAGTCACAAGAAAGTGATATTTGGCTGGCTTTAGAGGAAAACACCAAAGTAGCTGAGGCAGAGCCAGTAGGTGTGTTTATATAACTTTAAAGAAAATTTAAGAGACATGCAGAAGAAAAAAATATAATGAATCTCCATGTACCCATCACCCAGCTAAAACAATTATCAATATGTGACAAGTCCTGCTTTATCTATTACCCCCTCCACGCTCCCTCATCCTCAACCTCTACAGGATTATCTTAAGGTACATCCCAGATATTCCATCTGTGAACACTTCTGTACACAGTTCTAGAAGATAAGAACTTTTTCTAAAGAACATAACATCATCTACACTTTAAAATAATTAATAATTTCCTAGTAACACTGCATATCTGGCTAGTGTTCAAAATTATCTGACTGGTATATAATTTTTTTAATAGTTGTTTGTTCAAAAAGGAGTCAAGCAGAATCCACAAATTATATTTGGTCGATATGTCTCTTTAGATCTTTCACTCTACCTGTTCCCCTAAAAGGGAGAACTTTCCCACTACTTACTTTTTTTTCTTTAAAGAATTTTTTTAAAAATAGATTATTTATTTATTTGAGAGAGAAAGAGAGCACGAGCAGGGGAAGCAGTAGAGGGAGAGGGAGAAGCAGCCTCCCCACTGAGCAGGGAGCCAGACGTGGGGCTCGATCCCAGGACCCTGAGATCATGACCTGAGCCAAAGTTAGATGCTTAGCCAACTAAGCCACCCAGGCGACCCTAATTATTTTAGAGAGAAAGAGATCGCATGAACGAATGGGAGGGAGGGGCAAAGGGAAAGAGAATCCCAAGCAGACTCTGCACTGACCAAGGAGCCCAACATGGGCCTGGATTTCATGACCCTGAGATCACAACCTGAGCCAAAATCAAGTGTTGGACACTTAACCGACTGTACTACCCAGGTGTCCCATCCCACTATATACTCTTATAAAAACTTTCTTATTTTGAACCTTAAACATACATTACCTATTCAGAAATATAAATAAATAAGTCTTAGAAGAGAAGAAAAGTAATAAAAACAATCTACCTTCAGGGGGGACCCATACACAGTAGTCTGGGTCATCTTCTGGATATTTGGAAGAAAGTGCTGCTGGAAGCTGCAAAGAAAAGATAGGTTATTTTACCCAAAAGAATTTTAACTCTAAGAATTATTGTCCCTATGCCCGTCAACAAATAAAAACTAAGAGAGAAAAGCTTCCATTAATTACCTTGACATAAGTAACCAAAAAATGGGGGAATACTCTCTTTCTGAACCTTGACTTTTTCCCGTAAAGCCTCAACAAGCTGATTTTCAGCCAGTGAGACAGAAGTGATGTTTTCTAAAAGGGATTGTTAACAGAGGTATGAGTTCTAATGGTATAAACCCCAGAGAGGGAAATTTGGCATTTGTCTTTTGATCTAGGTGCAGAAAAGAGTTAACAGGGCAAGCCTGACTGCTATCTTTTGAAAGGCCTGTTTACAAGGTTGGCCCTCACCTGGTATCTGGGGACTTGGATTTCAGGAGGGTTCCTACTACCCTGATAAAAGTGCCTCGCTGTGCCTAAACTATCTATAAAAACAATATGGTTCATGCTGAACATCTACTTTCCTTCTGGGAGAATGGATTTGAGTGCATACCAGGCAGGAGGTGGCTGTGTGAACAGTCCCCAATAAAAATCCTGGGCACTGAGTCTATAGTGAGCCTCCCTGGTTAGCAACATTTCATAAGATGTGACAACTCACTGCGAGGGGAATTAAACACATCCTGTGTGACTCCAATGAAAAAGGACTCTTGGAAACTTATGCCTGGTTTTCTTAGACTTTGCCCCATGTGCCTTTTCCCTTTGCAGACTGTACTTGGCATTCTTTTATTCCAGTACATCATAGCTGTGAATACAACCACATGCTGAGTCCTGTGAGGCCTCCTATGAATTACCTAGCCTGAGGGTCTTAAGGACCTCCTGACATAACCTAGCAATCCCACTTTTGGGAATTACTGTATCCACAAAAAATTATGTATACACGAGATTATTCATTATAACACTGTTATAATAAAAGACTAGAAACAACCCAAGTGTCCACTTATAGGGAACTGGTTAAGTAGAGTACGTCCATACAGTAGGAAGCTCTTGGTATACTGATACACAGTCATTTCCACAATAGGTTAAAAAAATAAATCCTGACATAGAGTGCATTACATTCTACCTTCTGTGTAATAAAAATAGTCAAATAAGAATGTATTATTCAAATGTCTTTGTATGGCATAAAAGGATATGAACAAAGATTCAGAAATTAATCAAAGAAGTATATGCAGAGTTATAGGGAATGGTGTGGATGGAGACAAGAATAGAGAATTCAAAACATAAAAATTCAAAAATAAGAAAGCCCAGACTTCTAGAAGAGGGAGTATTAGGTCGCTGGGAACTCTGCTAAAGACAATCCCTAAAAATTCATTCTTCTGAATGTGGTCCATGACAAGGGGATTCACTTTTACTTCTAGAGAGGTGAAGATTATGGCTAAAGTACTTACTTTGCCTAGACCAGGAGCTTTCTTTTTCTTCAATTCATCTCTGTTTTTCTCATATTCAGTCTTTGATGCTAATTTGAGAAAAAGAAAAACAAGAGGCAATAGCTATTTCAGAATAAGTAAAATAGAAAAAAAATTCCTCTTAGACCCCATCAAAAAGGAGAATTACAGACCGATTTCCCTAATGAATATGGACGCCAAAATCCTCAACAAGATCCTTGCTAATAGAATCCAACAGTACATTAAAAGGATTATCCATCATGACCAAGTGGGATTCATACCTGGGATGCGTGGTTCAACATTCGCAAATCGATCAGCGTGATACATCATATCAACAAGAAAAGACTCAGGAACCATATGATCCTCTCAATTGATGCAGAAAAAGCATTTGACAAAATACAGCATCTTTTCCTGATTAAAACCCTTCAGAGTGTAGGAATAGAGGGTACATTTCTCAATCTCATAAAAGCCATCTATGAAAAGCCTACAGCAAATATTATTCTCAATGGGGAAAAGCTGGAAGCCTTTCCCTTAAGATCAGGAACACGACAAGGATGCCCACTCTCGCCACTATTATTCAACATAGTACTAGAAGTCCTTGCAACAGCAATCAGCAAAAAAGGGATCAAAGGTATCCAAATCGGCAGAGAAGAAGTCAAAATGTCTCTCTTCGCAGATGACATGATACTCTATATGGAAAACCCAAAAGAATCCACTCCCAAACTATTAGAAGTTATAGAGCAATTCAGTAATGTGGCGGGATACAAAATCAATACTCAGAAATCAGTTGCATTTCTATACACGAATAACGAGACTGAAGAAAGAGAAATTAGGGAATCCATCCCATTTACAATAGCACCAAAAACCATACGTTACCTTGGAATTAACTTAACCAGAGACGTAAAGGACCTATATTCTAGAAACTATAAATCACTCTTGAAAGACATTGAGGAAGACATAAAAAGATGGAAAAATATTCCATGTTCATGGATCGGAAGAATTAACATAGTTAAAATGTCCATGCTACCCAGAGCAATCTACACTTTCAATGCTATCCCGATCAAAATACCGAGGACATTTTTCAAAGAACTGGAACAAATAGTCCTTAAATTTGTATGGAAACAGAAAAGGCCCCGAATCTCCAAGGAACTGTTGAAAAGGAAAAACAAAGCTGGGGACATCACAATGCCGGATTTCGAGCTGTACTACAAAGCTGTGATCACAAAGACAGCATGGTACTGGCACAAAAACAGACACATAGCCAATGGAACAGAATAGAGAACCCAGAAATGGACCCTCGGCTCTTTGGGCAACTAATATTTGATAAAGCAGGAAAAAACATCTGGTGGGAAAAAGACAGTCTCTTCAATAAATGGTGCTGGGAAAATTGGACAGCTACATGCAAAAGAATGAAACTTGACCACTCTCTCACACCATACACAAAAATAAACTCCGAATGGATGAAAGACCTCGATGTGATACAGGAATCCATCAAAATTCTAGAGGAGAACATAGGCAGCAACCTCTATGACATCGGCCAAAGCAACCTTTTTCATGACACATCCCCAAAGGCAAGAGAAACAAAAGATAAAATGAACTTATGGGACTTCATCAAGATAAAAAGCTTCTGCACAGCCAAGGAAACAGTCAAAAAAACTAAGAGGAAGCCCACGGAATGGGAGAATATATTTGCAAATGACACTACAGATAAAGGACTGGTATCCAAGATCTACAAAGAACTTCTCAAACTCAATACACGAGAAACAAATAAACAAATCAAAAAATGGGCAGAAGGTATGAACAGACACTTTTCCAATGAAGACATACAAATGGCTAACAGACACATGAAAAAATGTTCAAAATCATTAGCCATCAGGGAAATTCAAATCAAAACCACACTAAGATACCACCTTACGCCAGTTAGAATGGCAAAAATAGACAAGGCAAGAAACAACAATTGTTGGAGAGGATGTAGAGAAAGGGGATCCCTCCTACATTGTTGGTGGGAATGCAAGTTGGTACAGCCACTCTGGAAAACAGTGTGGAGGTCCCTTAAAAAGTTAAAAATTGAGCTACCCTATGACCCAGCCATTGCACTACTGGGTGTTTACCCCAAAGATACAGACGTAGTGAAGAGAAGGGCCATATGCAGCAATGTCCACAATAGCTAAATTGTGGAAGGAGCCGAGATGCTCTTCAACAGATGACTGGATTAAGAAGTTGTGGTCCACATATACAATGGAATATTACTCAGCTATCAGAAAGAACGAATTCTCAACATTTGCTGCAACATGGACGGCACTGGAGGAGATAATGCTAAGTGAAATAAGTCAAGCAGAGAAAGACAACTATCATATGATTTCTCTCATCTATGGAACATAAGAACTAGGAAGATCGGTAGGGGAAGAAAGGGATAAAGAAAGGGGGGGTAATCAGAAGGGGGAATGAAACATGAGAGACTATGGACTATGAGAAACAAACTGAGGGCCTCAGAGGGGAGGGGGGTGGGGGAATGGGATACACCAGTGATGGGTAGTAAGGAGGGCACGTATTGCATGGTGCACTGGGTGTTATACGCAACTAATGAATCATCAAGCTTTACATCGGAAACCGGGGATGTACTGTATGGTGACTAACATAATATAATAAAAAATCATTAATTAAATTAAAAAAAAAAAAAGAAAAAAATTCCTCTTAAGAGATCATTATAAAAACTGAAAACACATAACAATCAAATTCTCAAAAATTCCTTCTACTATAAAGACGATTTTAAGAGAATTTTCTCTCTGCTATAACGCAGTTTTCAAATTGTAAGGCTGTTGTACAAGCTTGAATATAATCACACCATTTAAAAAGGGAAAGGAAAATGGGGCTGATTTTACTATTCTACGGTTCAACTATTACAGTTAAAACTGTAGCAAACCAGTCCTTTTTTTTTTTCCCCAAGATTATTTATTTGAGAGACAGAGAGAGAGAATCTCCAACAGACTCTGTGCTGAACGTGGAGCCCAACAGGGGGCTTGATCCCTCAACCCATGAGATCATGACCTGAGTTGAAACCAAGAGTCATTCACTCAACCAACTAAGCCACCCAGGTGCCCCAAAACCAGTCCTTTCAATAGGTCAACCTTTCAACCAATTTATTTTAATAGTTTTGGAATTACTCCCATGATAGGCAGACTCATCTCTGGGAGATGAAAAGTTGTGGAGGGCTTTGCATGGAAGCGCAAAGGCAGCAGGAATTTTGTAGGTCAGGGAGACGGAACACCAGGAGGCAGAAAAGGAATAAAGAAAGGCAAATGGGGTGGCACCAAACATAACCTCTCAGGTATTCCAGTTCCGTCCAGGGCCCTGGCAGGAGCATCTCCCCAGTGTCTGAAAGGCCATGCTCTGTGCTGCTTCAGCTCAGCTGCCAGCCCCTCCTCTCTGACACCAGCTGGCTGCTTGTGTGCAGGGCAGCAATGGAGTCGGCGCCACTACTTGCCTGAGGGCTCCTCACGTGATGCAGCTGTTTCACTAATCTCTTGATAATCTTTACTCTGCTCCACTTGGCTGAGTTGAGACATGTTTTCTATAAAATGCAGAACCAGAACATATTGTTATTATTTAATTCATAGTGGGGAACCAAGAAAACAAAAACAAAAGCAAGAAAAGCTAAGTAAATACATAATCATCCACCTTTACTATCATTAGCTTCAATAACCTTAGATTCTCAAAAAAATGTGCCTCCATATGTTTAACAGAGAAATCAATTTTCCACTTTAAAAACTGGCCATCTCTGAGGTAAAACTTTTCAGCACTACTTGCCAAAAGCCTTAAAAATGTACATAATCCTTGGCCTAGATATTCTATTTCCAGGAACATATTCAAAGAAAATAATCAGAGATGAGTACCAAGATTTATTATATATACAGTATGTTTAGAACAGCAAAAATTAAAAATTAAGTACAGATCTAACAATAGGGAGTTGATTAAATTATGGCAGAAGCATGTGATGGATCACTATGCTTCTTTTTTTTTTTTTTTTTTTTTTTTTAAAGATTTTATTTATTTATTTGACAGAGAGAGAGACAGCCAGCGAGAGAGGGAACACAAGCAGAGGGAGTGGGAGAGGAAGAAGCAGGCTCATAGTGGAGGAGCCTGATGTGGGGCTCGATCCCATAACGCCGGGATCACGCCCTGAGCCGAAGGCAGACGCTTAACCGCTGTGCCACCCAGGCGCCCCCACTATGCTCCTTTCTGACTCCACATTTCAAAAGAATATTTTAAGATCCAGAAAAAATAGGTTATAAAATAGCATGTACAATACTTTCCTAACATTGAAAAAAAAAAAGAGGCCTAGAGTAATCCCTAATCAGCTGCAGATTTACCCATTAATGTATCTTTAACAAATTTTAAAATCTATTTTTACACACACACATTTATCCTTTGGTCCCTTACACAAAAAAATATAATACTTATTGCTCGCCCTCCTACTAACCTGTTTATATGCCACCTTCACAATGTATGGATCAAAGATTGGACTCATTAAAAAAAAGTATGTGTAAGTCCTTGTTTGAAAAGGCTAAGCATATTGCCAATAACTAAACAAACGAGAATGCAAAACCAAAAGATCTCTCGCAGATGAAAAAACAGAAACTTTTCTTTTCTCCAACAACTGAGGATGATTCAAGAGAAGGCCTCCATATCAGGCCTGGCGCTTTTTGCAGACAAGACAGGTTTGTTTTGGAAGTAGACATGCATGCATTCCCATGCATATTTAACGTCGGTTTTTGTTTTGTTTTTCCTCATGCTCCCTATTTTCTGTGAAGTCTTGACAATGCCAGATGGTTTGGTCATGCTGCAGGAAAATAACTCCTGCAGCTGACAAGGGACAAGAGGATGCTGAAAAGATAACAATGATCTCAGGGGTGAGACTGCAGGAGATTTCTCTTTTCTTCTTTGGACTTTTATGTATGATCTAAAGTTTCTAAAATGAATACATCTTCCTCTTACAGTCAGAAGAAAACATATTTAAAAACCAATCAATTCCCTCTTTTGTCATTTGTCATCGAACCTTGGCTGAGGTGTGAGAGTACTGTGTGCTGGGTTCTCTGCTAGGTACCATGGACAAAAAAATGAATAAGGCACCATGCTTCCTAAGAAGTGTGTACCGTGGGCACAATTATGCTTAGCCTCTGTTTTAGGGATGGGGAAAATAACGACTAAGGGGAGGTTTATCCTGAGACTACCTGATCAGGCCCCATCATCCACCCTCTTCTACTGCCCTCCAATCACACAATGGCAGCAGCTCAGGGCTGTTCCACAGCAGCTGTGGTTTCAGATTCCACAGCTCTCAATGTTCCATAATTCTGGAATAGACTGGAAATGCCTGCCCTTATTTTGCAATGAGGATAAATAATGACTGATGGTCAAAGAAAGACCAGGAAAGTATGTTTCCAGAGTCAGCTGTATCACATATCATAAAGTGCCACAGAGTCAAAATGCACAAACAAAGACTGGCTAAACACAATCGATGCAAATGCCCCACTGAGCAGCATGGAAAGGAGAAGAAATTACCATGGGTTTTTGTCTCTATAGAACACGTGAGGTCAGTGGGAGGCCTCGCTTCCTGCATGGCGTCTTCCAGCTCTGTCTCCTGCTGCAGCCTACTGCTTCCAGCCTCCATTTTCCCCCTTTCATCCTCCTCCTTTTCCCTCTCCTCTTCCTCGTCCTCTTCCTCCTCCTCTTCTACTTCAGGCTCATCCTTCATTCTCATTAGAGCTGGAGGGAGTTCTGGGCGCTTAGGGGGTAACTTCTACAAACGAAACAAAACAATGAACAAATAGTTCCACATAACGAAAGAGACAAATCTCTTCAAGGAGTTGAAGCTAAATGTGTAGAATGTCTCAAGTCTCTAGGCTGATGCACCCTGCAGAAGTCTGCTGGAAGTAGGACTTGCATGTGAAATTCTATCCATCTATGGACCCTTAACACATATCTTTATTAATTTCTAGGGTCAAAAGAATATTAAGTACAAAACACCTGAAACGGCTTGTAGGGAACTAGAACATTTCTTGCAGGTGCCCGAGGCAAGTACCTGCAAGCACAGCTGCAGGATTCCTGTCCTGCTACCCCTCATGGTGTTAAAGGATCTTAATTCATTACAAAATCTTCCAGGGGTCAATCAGACACACATTTCTAAGAAACAGATCATTTGTGCAGCTTTTGCATTTTAGATTTAACACAATTTCAAAGAATTGAGACATGTAAATCAGTAAAACAGATCATGAAGACTTTTTTTTTTAAGATTTATTTATTTTAGAGAGAGAGAAAGAGAGGGGGGAGGGGCAGAGAGGGAGAGAATCTCAGGCAGACTCTGTGCTGAGCACAGAGCCAGACCCGGGGCTCAATCTCATAACCCTGAGATCACAACCTAAGCTGAAACCAAGAGTTGGACACTCAACTGACTGCACCACCCAGGCGCCCCCTGAAGACATTTCTTGAAGAATAAAGCCAAATATTCTAATCAAGACCTTTTAATAAAATTATTAGAAAAAGCTGATTATGGAGCACCTGGGTGGCTCAGATGGTTAAGCATCTGCCTTCAGCTCGGGTCATGATCTCAGGGTCCTGGGATCGAGCCCCACATCGGGGTCCCTGCTTAGCGGGGAGCCTGCTTCTCCCTCTACTGTTCCCCCTGTTCCCCCTGCTTGTGCTCTCTCGTTCTGTCAAATAAATAAATAAATAAAATCTTTAAAAGAAAAAAGAAAAAGTTGATTAAAGCTTAAGGAATAGAGAGAAAGTACTAAAGTATATGTTGGGCATATCATTTTTTAAATATAAGACTGAATTCAGTAAACCTCTAAAGAGAGCTTTTTAGTAAAGTGTTTTTCCTCTAATTAAAACACAAGTTTCCCCCCATCCACACAGAAAAGCCTGCATCTCAGGTCAACCTGAGACTTCAGGCTTTTGCCACCAGAGGGCAGTCTGCCCTAATTCAAGGTGCGAGGGGCTGAATTCTGTCCCTACAAAATTCCTGTGTTGAAGCCCCAACCTCCAGTACCTCAGAACGTAACCATATTTAGAGATAAAATTTTTAAAGAGGTAAGTTAAAAGAAAGCAGTTAGGGTGGGGCCCTAATCCAAGATGACTGGAGTTCTTACAAGAGGAGTGGGAGACACGACAGGTGCAAGTGCACCAAGGGATGACCACAGGAAGACGCAGGAAGAGGGCAGCCATCTCCAAGCCAGGGAAAGGAACCTCAGGGGAAACTAATCCTGCTGGTATGCTGATCTCGGACTCCCAGCCTCCGGAATTGTGAGAAAATAAATTTCTGTCACTTAAGCCGCCCAGTCTGTGGTGTTTGGTCAGGGGAGCCCTCACACACAACTACACAAGGTTCATCTCTTTAGGTGATGAAGACCTTTTAAAAGCTGAATCTGTAAAAAGGGATGTACGCAAAGCAAAAACATTCACCAGCGAAGTGTTAGAGGACAGTAGAAAGATCACAAAACTCAAGAAACAGAGGACTTGGATTTGATTGCCAGTCTAGTCACTTACCGATGATGTGATCATATTTAATCTTTCTGACCCTGTTTCCTCACCTATGAGAGGTAGTAATTCCCACACGTCACCAAGTGTTAGAGGGATTAAATGAAGTAGGGAACACCATATGGCAGGGCCAGGTGCAGGGACTATATGACTAACAAATGTTAGCTGAGTCCAAATGTTACAATATCCACCCACCAGGAAAAGAGACACTTCTTAAATGCAACATTCATCACAAATTAATATATTGATGTTCCGTGTACAAATCAGTTACATGCAAATTGACTTGAGAGCTAAAAGTTTCACACCATGACCCACAACTTACCCCTACTGTTCCCGTTTTTAATTTGAATTTGCTTCCTCCTTTCATGGCACCAAAGAGAGGCAACATAAACTTTTTAGCTTTGTTTTCCACATCTGTAGCCTCACTTTCAGTCCTAAGAAGAAAGAACAATTATACATATCTCTTCCTGTAACCAAGATTTTATCTAAAAACACCCTGGACAATGAAAAGAAACTTTCGGCAAAACAAAAATTTCCACAAAATGAGTATCTAAGCACATACCAATAGGAAAAGGCCAAGAGAATCTGAAAGGACAATGACGCTGTGCTGACTCTCACACACAGGGCTATGAAGGGTAAGAAAGGCTCCGACTTTAGTAAGTTTCAACATGCTACATGACTTCACCTCCATAAAATGATGCTGACAGTACAAAGGTCACTGGCAAATGGGGCAAGACCCCACTCCCACCGAGTGGCAGGAGATAGACCCATGGGGTAAAGCCCTATTTTCCACCAACCTCTCAAGAGGACTCACAGTGTCTTACTTACCTGGAGTCCACACTTACATCACAACCACACACAAAGGCTCTGATCACAAAAATTTCTAAAAAGTGCGTGTGTAGGGGCTACACTGCATGGTGAGTAATGACAAAGACATAACGACAGACCTTATAACTAATGAGCCTGTCACCATTCACAGCTAGGCCCACTAGGGTAAAGCTGAGGAAGAGCAAAAAGAAGAGACTGTAGAAATTAGGAAAGAGCAGGTGAAAAAAAGAAATGAGCAAAACCAAAAAGGATGACAGATGAGTTGACCAGACACTCGGAGAGTAGGCAGAAGTGACGATGACAAGACAGCATGAGGAGACAGAGGGAAAGACAGGCCTGCATTCTGGAATACAGGGATAGCACTGGCACTCCTGACGCACAGTGACCCATATGATAAACTGACCTTGCTGCTCTATGCTAAAGCCCTATTTGCCACTGCTGCCTTCTTCGACCGAAGTCTTACCCTTGGCAGTGCTCTTGGGCCTAGTCTCAGACCCTTGCTCTCTACCACAGACAGACTATTGCCTTGCGAAGGCCACCAAAAGAATCCTTCCTGCCTGGCCTTAAAGACTCTTTGCCAAATACTATTCTTCACAGCCCCTCCCCAAAGGCCTCAGGAAGATTCTGGCATACAAAGTCAAGAGCAACACAGATATTCTTCAGCTCCATTAAATAGCTTCGCTGGTCTGGAGGACGAGAAGTCACTCCAAGGAGATGAAAAGGCAGAAGATGGGATCACAATGAAGAGCTGCTTGGGTCAGGGGGAAAGGTGTTAGGTAGAAAGTTGGGAAGTTCAACCTTCAAGTGAGAAGAGGAGGGAGAGGGTAAACACATCTAAAGGCCAGGATCTAAAGTAGGAAAGGGAGGAGAAACCATACAGACACACAGACAGCAAGAAGAGAGGCTCTGGAGGAAGCTGACATACCCTCTCCCGCAGGGATGACTTACCAAGGGAAAGGATTTTGGAGTTAGAATTAAAACTCACTGTTAATTTGCTTACCCTGAACTATGCCTCAGGAGTTTTTATCCTTTCTCTACAAATACAACGTTAAGAATAGCTGCTAGGTATACAGAATAGGACAATGATGATAACAATAATACATACACGCCAGCACTGTGTCAAGTGCTATTCATGCCATCTCTTCCTTTTTAAAGATTTTATTTTATTAGAGAAAGAGAGAGCACATAAGCAGGGGGCGGGGCAGAAGGAGAGAGAGAATCCCAAGCCGACTCCCTGCCGAGTGCAGAGCCCAACGTGGGTCTCAATCCCACAACCCCAAACCATGACCCAAGCCAAAACCAAGAGTCAGATGCCCAACCGACTAAGCCACCCAGGTACCCCTATCCGTGTCCTCTTTCAACATCACTAATACTTCTAATTTACAGATGAGGAAAGTTAAGATCAAAGAAATTACATAACTTGCCTCAAAATGCCCAAAAAGTAATTCATAGGGCTGAGAATGAAAGCCAGGGAGTCTAACTTGAGTGCTAACCCCCCTCCTCACTATCAGTAAATGAAATATCACTTGGGTCATAGCTTTTGTGGACTGACCTATGAATCACTGTATGAAATATCCAAACTACACATAAATCTTTAAACAAACCTACTAGTAATTTGGGGATTAATTTTCTGTACAGATGATCAAGGGCTACAGAAACATTTTATGTTTAAATCCCTATAAAAAAAAAAAAGATGCCTCCCAATATCTATTCATCTATGCAATGCCCCCAGCATCAAATTACAGGTTTTGTACACAGTGGTACGGGGCCACATAAATGCTTACTGGCAATCTAAAGCAGCACTGTCCTTGGGGCACCTGGTGGCTCAGTTGTTTAAGCGGCCAACTCTTGATCTCAGCTCTGGTCTTGCTCTCAAGGCTGTGAGTTCAAGCCCCGCGTTGGGCTCCACACTGAGCCTACTTAAAACAGCACCATCCAAACAGAACATTCTGCAAAATGGAAATGTTCTACATCTGTACTGTCCAATACAGAAGCCATTAGCCACATGTGGCTATTGAGGACCTGAAATGTGACTACTTGACTGAAGAACTGAGTTTTTAATTTCATTTAATTTTAATATCACAGGAGACTATTGCGTGCTGTATAGAACAGCACAGATAAAAAGAAAATAAGAAACTTTCCAGAGTTAATACCTTCGTAAGTGAGTGATCCCACCTAGGCAATACCACTTTTTGAGATGCCTACCCAAATTGTGCTCACTGGGAGTTGCTTATTTCCACCACAACCTACTCAACATTTTCAAAATTTGTTGAGACCACACAGAACAAAATTTGAAAATATTGTCAAATTGAAAGATTGCATCTTATTCTCTCTCTCACACACACATACACATACACACACACACCACATATACATTCACACACAAATACTAGCCAAATCTGGGAAAAACTATTTCTAAAATCTTGTTTACAAATTACTAAAAAAAAGGATTTAGGTTAATTTCTTCCAATAATTTTCACAAAGTTAACCAATAAAATCAACTTTAAGGGATTATGCCTTCCCCTATTTTTAAAGGAAGAAATTCCATTTTTAAAGTATTTAAATATAGGGGTCCCTGGGTGGCTCAGTCAGTTGGGCATCTGGTTCTTGATTTCAGCTCAGCTCATGATCTCAGGGTTGTGGGATCAAACCAACATCGGGCTCTGTGCTCAGCTTGGAATCTGCTTGTCCCTCTCCCTCTGCTTCTCCCCATGCTTGTGTTCTCTCTCTCAAATAAATAAATAAATAAAATCTTTTTTAAAAAGTATTTATCAAAGTTGTCAACTGATTCTTAGGAATGACAAATCAGGTGCTAAAATGACAATCTGAACTCATATCTTTTCATCTGTGGTTTTAAAATCACAGATTAAAAAGTGGTATTACATTATTATATTCATATTTCTCTTACAAGCAAGACTGCGGATTTTTTTTCATATAGTTAAGAGCTATTTGTATTTCCTTTTCGGTGGCCTATCAGTTGATATCCTTTTCCCATTTTTCTCTTTGGTAGATGGTTGTCTACTTATTCAAAGGTCTTTATATTAGGGAAATTAGCCTTTTGGCATGTTGCTCTTTAAAGAAGTTTATTCTGCATTAAAAGACGAAGTAAAAAATTCAATAAATGAAATATTTAAAAAACAAAGGGGGGCCACCTGGGTGGCTCAGTCGGTTGAGCATCTGCCTTCAACTCAGGTCATGATCCCAGGGTCCTGGGATCAAGTCCTGCATCGGGCTCCTTGCTCAGCAGGAAACCTGCTTCTCCCTCTCCCTCTGCCTCTCTCCATCTCTCTGTCTCTCTCTCTGTGTCTTTCATGAATAAATAAATAAAATCTTTAAAAAAAAAAAAGATTAAGTAAAAAATTCAGAGCCTTGGGCACCTGGGTGGCTCAGTCAGTTAAGCGTCTGCTTTCAGCTCAGGTCATGATCTCAGAGTCCTGGGAAGGATCCCAGGGTCCTCAGCAGGAAGCCTGCTTCTCCCTCTCCCTCTGCCGCTCCCCCTGCTTGTGTACTCTCGCTCTCTGTTAGATAAATAAAATCTTTAAAAAAAAAAATTCAGGGGCGCCTGGGTGGCGCAGTCGTTGAGCATCTGCCTTCAGCTCAGGGCGTGATCCCGGCGTTCTGGGATCGAGCCCCACATCAGGCTCCTCTGCTAGGAGCCTGCTTCTTCCTCTCCCACTCCCCCTGCTTGTGTTCCCTCTCTCATTGGCTGTCTCTCTCTGTCAAATAAATAAATAAAATCTTTTAAAAAAATAAAAATAAAAATAAAAAAAAATTCAGAACCTTCCAATGAAACAGGAATCAACATAGTTTTCTCTAAAAATCCTACAGCAGTCTGTATTTCACAAATGAAATGAGCCGTGTTTCCATAGTGTAGTGGTTATCACATTCGCCTCACACAAATGAAATGGTTTTGACTCTATGAAATCACTGCCTCCTGTGCTTTAAAGGGTTTCTTACATTCTATTTCTATTCTGTAAAGATTAAAAAAACAACGATATAATCCAAAATGTTATCTATGCAAACATGCTTATTTAAAATTTCAAGTATAACTAAGACTTACTTTTTCAGCTCTGGAATCTCTGCTGGCTTTACAATTTTTATCAACCCTTTAAGTCTCTGTTGTTCTTTCCTCAGTTCAAAAGTTCTCAGGTGAAGTTTTTTCCGGGACACACCATCCAATGCACTCCCTGATTTCATTTCTGACATAAATGCATCTAAAGAATCCTGAGATGGTGACTCTGACAGAGCTGTCCAAGAAAGGGATAATATATGTTCAGAAAAATGGCCTCAAATATTTTAAAATTCAGCCAAAGTTTCCACAGAAAAGTCACTAATAGGAGCACCTGGGTGGCTCAGTCAGTTGAGCCTCCAACTCTTGATTTCAACTCAGGTCATGATCTCAGGGCCGTGAGATCAAGCCCCGTGTCAGGCTCCACACTCAGCAGGGAGTCCGCTTGGGATTCTCTCTCTCCCTCTGCCCCTTTCTCCCGCTACACACTCTCTCCTTCTCAAATAAATAAATAAATCTTTTTTTTTTAAGTCACTAACATAAAGTCACTAACAAGAGGACATTACTCATGTTAGGAATAAGAGAACAGGTTATAGCTTGAAGACCTTAGGACATCATTTTGCCTCACTGAGCTTCATTTTCCTCATCTATTACACAAGGAGTTTAAACCAAATAATTTATAATGTTCTTTCTAGTTCTAAGATGCTATGTTCCTTCTTAGAAATGCTCCATGCTCTGTATATCCTGTTAACTAGCCTCAGTGCTGGCAGAGTGCACTACGTACAGTAAATGCCCAATACGTACTTGTTCAGTGGGTCATTGACTTACCTTTGCTTGAGGCTTTCAGTTTCTCAGAAATTTCAGAGAGTTCCTTTTCAGCATCATTTAACTTTGCAACCTGTAACACCCAAATTAATAGGGTTAGCAAATGTTTTTCTTCTTTCAAAATATGGTAGCTTTTCTGTCTTCCTCCTCTTATTTTCACTATTGTTACAAGGTTTAAGAGGATTCATTCAGAATTCCAAATAAATCTGCATCTTACGGAGTTAACAATTTTCATGTGTTTATTAATTTGAATTAAGTTCTGAATTAACTCAGAATTAAACAAAATGAATGTACAGAACATAGACTGGACATTACTCAAAAGAAAGAACTCAAGGCATTTGTTTTCATTGATGAATCAAAAAAATAGATGTTGGGTAATGTTGTAAAGCTCTGAATACTACTTAATATAGTGAAAACACATGCTATCTTATGATGATTTCATGAAGGATATACAGTTTAAGACTATTACCAAACTATACTCCTCAAAATTCCTTTCACAACTTGACTGCCAGAAGTCTAAAGTCGATTTCACTTCAGAACGGCCGAATTTGGGACTTTTTCCTTTCTTTTTGTAGGATTAACACCATATCCAAAGAACGCTCTTTCATGGATCAATATCCACCCGGAGGTAGACAGAGTCTCTAGCAGCAAGCCAAACGTTTTCCAAGTTGGGTAAGACTGGTTGTTACTATCAAATTTACAGATCAAGAAAGTTATACTTCAGTACCAGATTTCAATGCTACTGCTTTAAAAATTATAATTATAAAACAAATTTGAATAATACATTATCTTATTTAAAAATTAAACTACCACCACTACTTCTATAAATAAAACTTGCCAATGATTCAAAGGTCTCTGGCTTCTCATCAATCTTCCCAGCTTTCTTCATTCGGTTCAGACGCTTCTTTTCAACCAGGCCAGTCCGATCAAGAAACGTGTCATCATCACTATCATAAAAGTCTTCATCCTCCCAGTTCTTGGCTTTCCTTTTCCGAGATACTAGGAGATAAAACAAATGGTAATGAAATGAGTTAAAAAAAAAAAAAAGAAAAAGGAAAAGAAGACAAGTAGGTAAGCAGCTTAAAATATCACCATCGATTACTGCAAGACTCAACAAGCTGTCAAACCAAATATAAAAACAAAGAGTTAGACCTGGAAGACATTATGCTAAGTGAAATAATTAGAGTAGCCCAATTCAAGAGACAGAAGGTAGAATGGTAATTACCAGGGGCTGAGGGAAGGAAGAATGAAAAGTTAGCATTCAGTGGGTACAAAGTTACATATATGGGAAGATAAGAAACTTCTGAGAGAGATAGTAGTGATGGTTGCACAACAATGTGAATGTATTTAACACACTTAATGCTTACAACGGTAAATTTTATGTTATGTATATTTTACCACCATAAAATAATTAAAACAAAGGGCTAATTTATTTAATGAGCAAGAAGTTCCCAAAAATCAATGAGTAAAAAAAGGAAAAAGATAAACAAGGAAAAGGCTAATAATCCAAAAATTTTAAAAAGGATAATGAAAGCAGTTCACAGAAAAAGAAACATAAGTGGCCAAAAAAATTTTAAAAGATGTTAAACACTTTTTAATAATTAAAAAATACAAATTAAAATAATGAGATACCACTTCTTACCTATAGACTAGAAAAAAACAATGAAAAGATTAATAATGCCCAATTTGGCAAGGGTATGGGGAAATGGACTCTCAAACAGCTGGTGGGAATGTACATTGATACAATCTTCTTGATCACAACATCTGTCAATAATAAAAATAAATCCAATTGACCCAGCAATTCCACTTATAGGAATTTATCCTACAGATATCAACGCAACATTGTTTGTAACAGTGAAAAATCTGGAAAGCTCATCAAGAGGGGACTATGGTAGCTATTACATTTTTTGTCTACCCTATACCATCTTACTCCCCTTGTTCTGGTAAAAGTACCCCTTTCCTTCTAGAAAACTCCTCCCCCATTCCATCTGGATCAGGAGTAGTCAAGTGACCAAAGCCAATCAGTAAGAATCCTCATATTTAGATATAAGGAAAAAAGGGCTCTTTTTCCAATGAGGTTATGAAAGAGGGAAGATATAAATTCTGTAAGAAGCCAGCTCTTCCGCACGGGGTTAAGAATCTATCTGCAATAGATTCTGCATGAGATTCATGCTCTCATGAAACAGATCACACAGATACACACATACAGCTTTTATGGTGTCCTGGTGATACCGAGAGTTCTGGTTTGACAGGACCAGAACTTAACGTTCTGGTGCTGGTTCATGCAGTTCTTCCTTCAATCCTGTAAGCTCCTCTTCCCAGGTTCTGGAGCCAATAACTTTTCTTCCTAAGCTAGTTTGAAGTGGGTTTCTATTATTTACAACCAAAACAGTCCTTATTAATATAAACTTCATAATTTCCAAGTTAAGATGGTACATTGAACATACATATCTAATTTCACTCTTTCCCCATATCCCACTAAAGCTACAGTAAAAAGATTTTTTTAAAAACACTAATCTAAAAATAAATGAATAAAATAATAAGTAAAACAATAAACCAAACAATAAAACAATAAATAAATAAATAAAAATACTAATCTACTGGGGCAGCTGGCTGGCTCAGCTGGTAGAGCATGCAACTCTTGATCTCAGGGTTGTGAGTTTGAGTACCATGTTGGGTATAGAGCTTACTTAAAAAATAAATAAAAATTCTAAATCTACAAAGACAGGGAGAATGGGAGAAGGGATAGCAACACCAAGTTTTTGGAAATTAGAAAGTAGACAGACAAGTAGAAACTAAATTAGCAGAACTAAAAAAGATGAATCCTAAACCAACAGTAAGGAAAGCTGAGAATCAATCTGATGATACTGCAGAATCTACAAAAGGATCTGGAACTGGGGACGGATAGTAGTGCTAAAATAAGCAGAAGTGAGTAAAAAAGCTGGTTGACAAACAGATCCTCCCCCCTGCCTACTTACCTCCTTCCCATCCCCAGAAAAAACCCAGAAGTTAATCTCTAGAAAGGGTAAGACAGAAAGTGTTTGCATTGTGGACTGACCAGTTGAGTTGAGGGCATGGGTACTATATTCTAAAAAATTGTACTGTCCTGAAAATAGGTGAATATTGAGAATCTGCTCAGCCATCTTCCAGCACTTAGCTCTAGAAATTTCATGCAAGAGACTGGAAGATTATTCTCTGAGGAATCCTGCCAGCAGAAGAGGAAAAACCCGAGAAT